>NC_138088.1:6942200-7568200 GCF_964212035.1 Myotis nattereri
GATTTTTGAAGGCCCAGAGTCCTTTGTCAGTACCACCCAATCCCTTATACTCCAGGACCAGCTAACAAGGTGGTAAACCTCCCAGTGAATTCCAGCAAGTTATCGAATTTATTTCTAGCTGGCAGAGTATTTAGTGATAAATAGCACAAGTTCCATGCCAGCACTGCTAATCAAACTTTCTGCAATGACAGAAATGCTCAATAGTCAATCTTTCCAACATGGCAACCTTTTGCCACACTGAGCTCTTTAAATTACTTAGTGCAACTGAGACATTCAATTTCTCATTTAAAAAAATGACTACTGTATTGGGCAGTGCAGTGAAACACAAACCATATGGATTCAAAATCATATAGCTCTGCCAAATGTACACTGGCTTTTTGCCTTTATTGCCTCATTTATTAAATAAAGATAATAGTATACTCCTTATTTTTTTTTGCAAAGATTAAGTCAGTTATTAATGTGTTAGTTATCTATTGCTACATAACAAATCACCCCAAATTTAGTGGCTTAAAAATATAATACTTTAGAATGAAGAAGAATGGCAGAATGAGAGATCTGCTGGGTCCCCCACCTACCCCCCTTGGAAGTTTCACCGATATGAACAGCAATAATTCAACAATGGGTTCCCTGCTAAACACACAAATACACCTGAGAGACCCGAGCTTGAAACCACGGAGGTGGGCAAGTGGGAGCAAACTGGGGAGGCCAGAAGGGAGAAACGCTAAGCCACGCCGTGGATGCAACCCCACAGCTGGGAGTGCATGGTGGGGATCAGGCTGGAGAGGGGAGGCATTAGGCTGTGGCTGGAACTCCCTTCAGCCGGGAGGAGCACAGCAGTTTGGTGGGCATTCCTGCAGCAGTGGGTGCTACGAGCTGCGGCTGAGCCCAGTGATCTGGAGGGGGACACAGCACAGAAGTGTGGCCACAGTTGTCTGGCAGTTGGCATTCCAGACAGAGAAACAAAGCCACAAAACCTGGTCACCCCTTAACCTGCTAGAGCTCGCCTCCCTTTGCCCTTGGTGCGGGGCTGTGGAGCACATTATCTGCAAACCCAAGAACTGGCACTACAGCATCACTTTTTCCCTTCGCAAAGGGTGGACTCTGTGACTGGTCCCAGGAGAGGGGTGTAGGGGGAGACTCTGCAGAGGTCCAAGGTTGCCATTACCAGGAAGGCAAAGCAACTTAGAAAGTGGCCAGGTTACCCCAGCCCACCCCACCCTCATACATCACAGTTACACTGATGGCAGCATCTGGCCGTGGAGGGACAGCACTGGGATTTTACACAGGTGGAGCCCCATTGCCCACTGCATTCCCCTGGGACTGGGGTGACCAGATTACAGGGGAGGTACCCACTTCCCATTTTCCAGCACCCCGTGGAAATCTGAAAAGCCAGAGAAGTCCAAGACAGCAAAAAAACTTATGATTCAGGGCCACCTATTGGAAAATAATAGAGACTTCTTTGTATCAATCTACTAGAGAAATGCCACTCATACATAGATGCCTAGACAGAGAAGGACTGCAGCAAATACCATGAATAAGCAATGTAACAAGGCAGCTCAGAAAGAAAATGAAAAATCTTTATAAAACAAAGTTAATGACATATGCGATTTAAATGACAGAGAATTCAGATTGCAGTTTTGAAAAAAGTCAATGAGATGCAAGAAAATAGAGACAGGCAATTTACTGAGCTCAGAAAACAAATCAACAAACAAAATGAGTACTTTACCAAAGAGATTATGTAACTGAAGACAATAGAATAATGAGTCCTCTCTGAGCCAGAGGTCCACCTAACTCATGCATCACACAGAGTGCTCTCCGGATGGTGCACCCAGTCCCGGCCTCGGGCAGTACAGTGCTGGGTGCACCCAGTCCCAAGGGTGCTACACTCACTACCTGGGGAGCAGCTCCCTCAGCATGGCCTAGCTCTCCCCAGTAAGCGCTCTCTCTAAATGAGCCGCACTCAGGCAGTTCTTGTGCTGGGACAGTGGGGAGAGCTGTGTGTGTGTGGAGACAGAATAGATCTCACCTTTGTGAGAATATGCTATGAGGTTCTCAGACTGTGCCCCTCAGCAGGGTGGCCAGAGAGGAGGAGGCAGGTCCTGAAACTCCTTAACTTCTGCATGCCTGAATCCCCCTCTCCCCGGCACAGTCAGTGACAGCACCCACCAGCTGAGCCACTAACACACCCCTCCTGCCTGCCCCTCTGGAGGAAGCAGGTGCTGAGTTCAAGGAGAACATCTGGCCTCCTTCCCTGACAGCAGAAGGGAGGACAGAGACAGAGTGGGCCAGGACCAGGCATGTGCCTCCAGGAGACCAGGTCCTTGGGGGAAAGGGCAAACTGGCCAAATTTTGTTCATTAGGAGGGAAAGATTCTATTAAAATAACCTAAATTTTACTTTTATATGAATTACTAGAGGCCCAGTGCACGAATTCGTGCATGGTGGAGTCCCTCTGCTTGGCCGTTGATCAGGGCTGATGAGGGCAGGGGGCGTGGTTGGCCAGGAGAAAGACCACAGGAGGTTGGCTGGCCACAGGAGGTTGGCTATGGGAGTGCACTGACCACCAAGGGGCAGCTCCTGTGTTGAGCATCTGCCCCCTGGTGGTCAGTGTGCATCATAGCAACCGGTTGACTGGTTGTTTGGTTGTTCGATTGTTCGGTTGCTTAGGCTTTTATATATACAGATGAGCCACACAGGTGATGCTTTCATTAAACTTTGTACTATTTTTATGGATTCCTTCCTCAGCTTTTTCTTCTTCTTTTTCTTTGTGCCAATGTACTGAAATAAAATATTTACTTCAATATTTTCATTTATTTTCAGTATTCATTAAGAAAAATGCATTTAAGGTATTTCATCAGATAGCTTCTTTGGCCTTATATTAAAGGTTTTGACATAATACTGCTCTCAATTACATTAATTTTTAAATAGTTTTAGTTTTATCTTGGGTTTAATTCTTTCTTTTTAAAAATCCTCATCCAAGGATATTTTTTGTTGATTTTTAGAGAGAGGAAGGGAAAGAAAGAAACATCAGTGTGAGAGAGAAACTGAGCCACCCAGCCAGGGCTTGGATTTCTTTTTTAATACAACCATTATTTTGAAGTTGTTTTATATTTAAAAATGTTAACTTTATTTTGTGAAGAGACATAATCTTTTTATTCTTAGTATCTGGATTTATTCTTCAGATGATCTTGCTATAATTTTTACTCTTTCAAATTAACCAAGATGGATTTCCAGCATTTTTGGTAGAAACAGAATCTCCATGTCTTCATCTACCACATGTTATATCTTAAGTTATACAATCAAGATCATTAACTTTATTATCTAAATCCTTGGTCTCTTGTGTTCTTATTCTCTTCATTTCTTAAGTAAGTTTGTTAAAGTTCCACTCTGCTTTTGACAGTCAGAGCGAGGCAGATACTTGCACATCTTTTCTGGGTCCCCATCAGCTGCAAATAGAGCCAGTGCGCACCCCAAATAGCAAAGTCATGGCTTCATTCTGCAGGCCTCCTCTATGCCGGCGGGGGGTGTGGGGTGTGGGGGTGGGGGGTGGGTGTGGGGGAACGGAACTTCCTTTCCCTTCTCCCTGAGTCAGAGAAAACTTGGTTCTGCAGACTGGGATGACCAAGCTACCTAATCAGCCCAAGACCGGGGGTGAGGAACAAAAGAGGAGAGTGTCAGTGGGGCCTCGCCCAGGCAGTGCTGTGCAAGTTCCCCCAGCGACCAGCACCGGCAGGCCCAGCAACCGCAGGAGAAAGGAGAACATGTCCTTCCTGTTTAATTTTTAATGTGTGGCACTCGCCTGTGGTCCCTGGGATCCATTAGAAGTCACCTTCTCTCATCCACTGGTTGGAAAATTTCCTTTTCAAGAGAGACCAGGGTGGCGGGGGGTGGGGGTGTAGGACACAGGGACGGGGGAGAGGAGAGGGAAATGAGCCAGGGACTGGAGCAACTGTCTGAGCTCCCCAGATGTAGGAGCAAGCAGGCACGCAGGCTCTGCAGCCACTTGCAAACCCTTGTCTATCTTAGTTTTAATCTTGTGTGTGTGTGCGGGTGCCTGGGACATTTTGTATTAAGTAAATAATATATTTGATTTGGCTCAATTTGAGATTCTTTGTCGTTCAAAAGGGGATTTTAACCTGGAACAGACATTGTAATCAGTGATATGCTGGCCTTATTTATGCAACCTAATTTTATGACTTATGTTTATTAGACTGTACAGTGGGGCCTTGACTTATGAGTGTCCCGACTAACAAGTTTTTCGAGATATGAGCCGTCTCTCAGCCGATTTTTTGCTTTGAGTTGTGAGCTAAAATTCGGGTTACGAGCCAGCTTCAGATACCCCACCGCTAGTTGGCACAGTGAACGTCACAGTGAACACCACAGCATCAGCCCAGCATCACGTGTCTCCCTCGTTCACTTTAAGATTTGACATACGAGTAATTTGAGTTACGAGCTTCGTCACGGAATGAATTAAACTCGTAACTCAAGGCCCACTGTATCCAGAAAGAAGCAGTAGAGTTCAGGAGTTAAGCGTGTGGGCTCCGGGTTCAAATTCCAGCTCTTAAAGCTTCGAGCAGAGCCACCACAGGCAGGCTGCCAGTTCTTCCTGCACCTGAGGTTTCTCTTCCTCAAGAGTCATAGCTCACAGAATTCTGAAAAACCGTGAATATATATGAAATATTTCCAATAGTCCTGGCACAAAGTCAGCCCTCCAGTTATTGCTCTCCTCTTTTCTCAAGTTTTGCAACATTTCATAAATTTTGGCTATTTTTTTTCTCTCACAATGGTTTGATTTGAAAGTTCTACCTTTTATCAAGGCTGCCCCTTTTAATGAACATATATCTGTTTTATATTAAGTATATTGTGAATTTTCCTGTTAATTTAAGACTAATGAATCCCAAGGCACTGGGATTTATGGTGTAAAGATGCTTTGAACACTATTGAAAACAACAACAAAACCTAAAAGGGAAAGGAGAGAAAATGAGCAACTTGAGTGAAACAGCAAATCGCCACTTCAACAGACGCGAGGTAAAACAGCTGCAAATACCTTGCCTTTGGGCCAACAGGAAGGAGACACAGCCTGCACACGCGGGGTCTGGCCCAGGCCCGGGCCAGGCGGTGCACAAAACCTCCCCAGGCGGCCTTGAAGGAGCTCAGACCAGCCACCGTCTGCTCCGTGGATGGTTTCACTATGGAACCACCTGGCCACAGCGGGCCGGGCGCATCTGCCGGACACTTGGTAATCTGGGGAATTCTACGTGAGAATTCATTTGCTGCTGATGGTTTTCCTAGTAAAAGGCTAGTGCTCCACTTTCCTGACTTCCTTATGTGATGAAAGAAAACCCAACACATTGCCCTTTTCCTGACAGGCCACCGGGGCAGAAACAGTCTCAGCTGAGATGTTTGTCAGGCATGGAGGTGCCGCGCCCTTTGCTTTTGCAGGAAGTGGTTCCCTGGCGCCGCCTTGCTGGAGGAGTTTCTTCCTGCAGACTGTGGCTTCCAGCGCAAAGAAGATGCCACTGTCTGCCCCTGCAGTGGTTGATGCCCTGAGTGCCAGGAAATGGTCAGGATGGAAAACGGCTGGCATTTCTCGCAGGAGCAGTAAAAGCGGAGCCTCTGTGAGTGCACAGTCCATCTCCTGCCGCCCTTTGCTCTGGAGCTGCCGGCCGCAGTGAAGCCTGTGTCTTAGCTGATGTGCGTGGAGGGGGGGATGGCAGCCTGAGCCGCCAAGGCCCCTCCCCCAGGCTCACAGTCCTGCTGGCCCCATTGGTCTTCCAAGCGCCCACACAGCCAGGGCTGCCCCTCACCTCCAGCGTCCCTCCCAGCCCCCCCATCCTCTCTGGAGCAGCCTGACTTCCCATCACTGCCTCTCCGCGTTCCAGTGCTTTGGGGTCCCCTCTGTTCCATTTCATGGGAACAGGCGAGGCCTTGTCTGGTGAGCTGTGCAGGCTGAGGCTGGGCGTCTTGTGTGTCCCTCTCCCACCCCCTCCCGTCCCAGGCAGTGCCCCTGGACCCACTCTTCTTTAGAAGGGCCTTCCAGTGGCCCCAGAGGCCCAGGGGTCGGGGTTAACTTTGTGCTACTGCAGAGACAAAGTCAAAGGTGATTAACATAGAATATTTCCCCACAGAATTTAACTGGGTTTCAGAGAGAAAATGTGCTGGAGTTTGGGGGTCTTGCTCAGTGGGTGCCAACACCATCACACGTCGCTGAAAGGGCCGGCTTGGCCTGCATACTGGACAAGTGGCGTGGGCATCAGGGAAGGCAGCCTTGCTGGCTTCTGTGCCTCCTGCTTTGTCTGGAGCGTCATATTTTAACTCTGCTGCATCACAGAAAGAACCTTGAAAGTGAATAATGGGGAGCGATTAACATCTTGAGGGATCTAGAAACCATGCTATGTGGGGAGGAGTAAAAGAACTGTCCAATCCCAAATAGCTGTCTGATTGACAGGAAGGAAGACCGGGGTGGGGGAGGTGGCTGTCTCCAGATGTTTAAAGAACTACACTGTGGTAGAGAAAACAAACCATTCTGTGTAGTCACCCTAGGGTAGAACTTTGATCTGTAGGTGGAAGTTGCCAGAGGCAGATTTCATTTCATTCTGTTTAACAGCTCAGGGAGCTGCGTGAGAAAGAAGTCAGCATGTCACCGAATGCCCTAGCCAAGGCTGGCTCCCTTCTCAGCAGCCTGGGTGAGACTGTCCGGGTCTCTAGCCTCTGAGCACGAGTGGTTCTACCTTCGTAGGAGCAGGAGCTGATGGTGTCTGTCCTGTGGCTCCCGAGGCCTGGGGGAGAGGCAGGCCGTGCTGTGCTCTCCGAGGGCGGGCGGCCTCAGCAGAGCCTGCAGGGATGTTTGTTTAGCTTGAAGTCTGGAGCTGATGGTCCAGGCCTGGAGTGTCACCTGTAGCCCCTCCTGCACTGCTAACATCTGAAGGGAAGGCTCCAGGCCCTGTCTCAGTCCCATCTGCACCCTGAGGACCAGGCGAGGGGGACTCACCTTGGCTGGAGGATGAAAGGCAGGGGCTGGAGCTCTGGGTGGGGCGAGCTGCAGACATGCTGTGTGGGGCCTTCTCTCTGCTGGGGTTCTTCCCTGTTTGTGAAACCCATTCCCACGAATGCTTTAAGCTCCGTCCTCAGAAGGTTAAAAGCTCAGCTGCCTCTATAGGAAGTGGCTCCGGTGTTTATTCACAGTCGTTTTCCCTGCTCTTGTCAGGTGGAAGGACACTTGGACCCATGGGCTTGAGTTGGCACTTGTCCACCTTTATGGATGGGAAACTCAGCAATAAACTGGAGGCTGCTAGTTGGATGGCACTGACCTTCACACCATGATGTCAGAAGTACCTACAGCCTTTCTGTGCGAACCCTGGGAGTGAGAATCCTGCCCCTGCCTCAACATCGGTTTCACTGGCGACAGGAAAGGGGAAAGCCAGAGAGGGAACCTGGTGTTGAATTTGCTAAGAAAGTCAAGTTCCTAAGGAATCCTGCAGTTATGCTCATTCTTTCCAGTTCATCTACACTTTAATTTGCTTACATTAAAATATGTTTTAATATGATTTTATACTTAAAAAGGGCACAAAAGTAGCACAAAGAATTTTTGTATACCTTTTGCTCACACTTCCCAGATGTTAGTGTAACACAAGTGCAATGATCAAAACCAGGAAATGAACTTAATGAGACCTTTGCCTCATCCATAGGCCTCGTGCAGACTTCACCAATTATCCCTCACATGTCCTTCTTCTGGCCCAGGCTCCAAACCACATTCGCATGTTGACTTTTGTTGTCCTCTTCCTTAGTCTTTTTAACCTGGACTAGTCTTGCCTACACGTTTGGTGAATTCCGTTCTAGAGACGGAGAGTGTGTGCATCAGAGAAGCACCGAGTGCCTGTGTGCCCTGTGCTGTGCCCTGCTCGGACTGAGGGATGCCACACCGGAAGGCAGAGAGCATCGCTGCCAACTGAGCTCTCTCAACCTGGCATTGAACACAGACAAGAAAAGTAGCCGTTCCCATGCAGGATGGCAATTCCTGTTCAGAGGGGATGAAGGGCACACATTTGGGAGGGCAGACACCTACACTCAGTTGGGAAGAGGAGGCTCATTGGGAATTGGAGGTGAGGCCCTGCGAGATGAGCAGGAGGTATGCAGGCTGGGAGGAGGACGTTGCTGGCATGAGACTGTACCGCCAGAGGCAATGGCATTGGTGAAAGCCCCGTGGCACAGGAGGCTTTCACTTGTTCTGATCATGGAATTACAACGCCTTCCAGAGTCCGGACAGGAGATGTGAAGTGGGAGAGGTGTGCGTGGGGCTGCAGAGGGGGGCAGTGGTCAGATGGTGCAAAGCCTTAGAAGTCATCTTAAGGGCTTATTGTTGACCTTAGAGCGATGGAGAAACGTGGAAAGATTTTTTGAGCAGGAGTGTGACGATCAGATTTGTGTTTTAAAAAGACGATGAGAGATGATGTTGGCCGGAACCAAGGTGACTCACTAGCGGACATGGAGGTCAGGAAGAAACCCGAGATCTGGGGAAGAAGGACTGGCAGCCTGCGGAGACGGGCTGGGTGCAGAGGCTGAGGGGGAGGCAGTGGTGAAAGATGAAGCCAGGCTTCTGGCCTTGGCACCGAGTGGAAGCTGGGCCATTCCCTGAGGTCGACGACACAATGGCAGGAGCAGTTTTGAGGATGTTTTCATGCTGAAGTGTTTGGGTAACTTGTGTCAAGGTGGAGTGTGAAGCTGAGGTTCTTTTGACTCCCAGGCCAGGATTGTTGACTTTATGGCATGTCTCTTAACTCTTCTCAGCCCGGCAAGCCCCTGGGTGTGAACACGCAGGCAGGCACTCCTGAAGCAGACTGTGTGGCCTGGTCCCCCTGGCCGGGAGCCCACAGCCAAGCTCAATCCCCCTTCCCCCCCCCCCCCCCCGCCCAGTGTTGGGCAGACACGGTAGTGATGGTGGTACAAGGAGGCTGGACCGATGGGATCCCACGGAGCTGGGGGCAGGCTAGCACCTCAGATGCGGGGCGCTGTCCCAACACTGCAGGTGGTTTGCTGAGAGCAGACGGAGCAGAAGGCCAGGCCAGAACAGGGTTCAGGAAAATGCCAGGGACTGGAGGTGGGCACCTTGTCCTTCAACCTGTCAAAGAAGGTCTGGGAGGAACAAGGGAATGGCCAGCAGGGAGCTCCTTCTCCGGGAAGCCTCCAGGATTTCCACTCTGTCATTCACTGCTGAGGAAGGCGGAGCTCTGAGAGATAACGTGACCTGCTGAGGTCACATAGAGAGTATGTGTAGAGCCAGGACTTGACAAAAAGCTGACTCTAAAGCTCTCTCCCATGCGCTATGCCTTCTGATATCAAGTGGACACTCAGGTCCATTTTGAGAAACTGTCAAAACTGTCCAGGTGTGGGCAGGCGGAGGATGCCTGGGTGAAAGGAACAAAGAGAAAGTTTACAGCTGCCATTCAGAGTAGTCATTGGCACCATGCGGAGCCCTGCCCAGCCTCAGGCAAAGACCTTCCCTAAGAGGGCAAGAGCTGGACGAGGCCTAATCCTGGGCATTCAGCTGAGGGTGTCGCAGGGAGAGAGGCCACACAGCACAGGGCTGGGAAAGGCTGCAGCAAGCAGACGCCAGCCGGGCAGTCATGAGTCAGGCCGGCCCATCTGGTGTGAGGTTCAGCCCCGATGCCCCTTCCTCATCCCCGATTCAGGGTCTTGTTCTTGCTCTCCTTGCTGCAAGGCTAGTCTCCGGTAAAAGCTGGTCTGGGAATGGCGAGGCTCCAGCTCAGCCCCAGCTCCTGGGAGTTTTGTTGATGTTTATGGAGGCTGTCTCTTCCCTTCTGACCCGCCTTCACCCCAGTTTGCAGATCTGCTCTTCTGACTGGCTGAGCTGGAAGCACTTAAGAGGAGTAGGTCTCAGCTGGACTCTTCCTTTCCTTCAGCACCGGAAAGACAGAAGCCCGCTCCCACCCAACAGCCATAGCCCGCTCAGCAGCTGGAGGGGGAAGCCCAGGCAGCTTGTGGCAATTCGGCTCAACTAAACCCTGCGGGCGGGGCATTAAGAAGAGGGCAGAGAGAAGAGGCGTGGGATTGAGGACTCAGACGCTCCAGTTTCTCACCTGCCAGGACTGTGGCTGACGAGAGGGCTGCTGGCAGGCAGCATTAATTGACATCCAAGCTCATGTCTTCTCATCATGGTGCCCCCTGTCCACTGCCTACAGGCCGGCACCCAGCCAGCACTCACAGGCTGGCTGTAGGCCTGAGAGGCAGGAATGATGGCGAGCCTAGGAAGGGGCCTTATTCCAGGCTGGTGCAGGGTTTCTCCTGCTGTCAGGGCATCTGAGGGATCCAGCTCCCAGGAGCTTTGGGGAGACGTAGAAAGAGCAGAGACGAGCAGAAGCAACTGCCAATGTGCTTACGGACCCCCTCAGGCCACCACAGAAGCTGGGCAGTGCCTCTGAGAAACAAGACAGGGCCTCCGCTGTGGACCTGGAGGGAGGAAGTAAGCCATCTGAAGATTTTTTGTGTGTGCTAAGATTTGCTTTATATCTTGGGAAAGCAACCTCGAGCTTCCTCAATCCCTTCTATCATGTATCCTTGGCAGCTCTGGGAAATATTTTCCCTATTAAGCAAACCAGCAGCTGCTGATTTTGGCTAGTTTGCCTGGTTCAGTTCTTGGGAGGAAAGAGGATGCTCAGCTGTCCTCAAAAGCTACCAGTGGAAGTCAAAATAAAAACACAGACCAGAAGGGCATGGAGGATAGAAACCTCGATGGTGCCAGCGTTCCCATCCTTAACAGAAAGCTACGAACATTCCGCTGTGGACGAGCTCTCTTTCTGCCCTGGCCCAGCTTCCGGTGCTCACCTCCACCCGGTGAGGCTGTGTGCTGCCCCCAGAGCTCCTCCTACCTGACCTTTCAGGATAGGAAACATGCACAGAGTGGCAGCTTTCTGAGGGAACAGCAAGCAAGGCACTGGGTAACTTCCTGGATCAAAATACTAGTACTTCACCCATCATCACATTACCAATTTTATAACAAATGACTCATTCCTGAGGGTGTCAATTTCTCAACTACAGGTTCTCTGCTGAACCAACCAATAATAGCCATTAATATTTACATTATTGTTTGCTGTGTCTGGTACTAGTGTACAGATTTGCAAGGTCACACTAAATCCTCACCCTATTCTTGTGCTGTACCTACTTTACCAGTTAGAAAGTTGAGGCTGAGATAAGTCAAATAATACACTCAGTCAGAGAGTTAGTAATTGGTATCGCTGGTTGGTTCACCACCCCAAAATATTTAAATACAGTACCAGGATAGACTGCCTCCCTGGGAAGGCTTATGCCATTCATTCAATACGTATAAATATACGTAGAAGGGTAACTGTGTGTAGCAAACCTAACCCGGCAGGGATATGTGTGCATCTATTCTGCAGTCAGGAAATAATGCAAAAATGGCCACACACCCAGAATCTCCAAACATTGGATTGAAATGATAAATTACATGAAGAAGATACTGCCTCAGGAGACGAAGTTCAGAGTGCCAGGATATTTTGTAGAATAAGTATAATTAATGCTAATATGTGATATAGTATTACAGAGATGGATGAGAGAATTTTATCTATAAATTAAAACAAAACGTTAAACATGAAGATAAAATAAGATCAACAAAATAGAAAAGTGGGTTAAAGAGCAGAATTAAAACAGCTGAAAATTAAATTTGTAACCTGGAAGTTGGCAACAAAGAATTCTTTCAAAATCAAGGCCCCAAAGACAAAGAAATAGAAAGTATTAAAGGAGCACCGTGAGACAGAGTGGGTTTTTTAAAGAGTTCCAAAATTTGCCTAATTTAACTTTCAAAAGGAAACAAACAAAAGATACTTGAAGGGAGGAAATAAACAGCAGAAGATAACATTTCCATAAAAGAAGACATGGGCCCGCAAATTGAGGCAGCCGCTGGTGCTAGGTGCGTCCAGGAGAAGCCCTGTATGCACACCGCGGTGACAGTTCAGGACATCAGTGATGCAGAGAGTGTCCTAGAGGCCACAAAGCAAAACAAACGAGAATGTAGCTTCTCTATAAAGAAATGAGCTTCGTGTTGGAATCATATTTCTCAAAACCGAGAGGTGATTTCTGAAAGCAATATAGCAATATCTTCAAAATTGTTGAAATGTGATTTTGAACTAAAATCTATTCCAAGAAAAAATTAAATAGAAGCTAAAAATAGTTTGTTTGAAAGCCCCTTAAGGATTCAGAAAGATTACCAATCAGAAGCCCAATAAAAAATTTCTGGAGAATCTATTCCAGCAAAATAAAACAAAACTCTTGATAATTACATTGAGGAAGACTTGGGATATGGGGAGTAGTGCTTAGCCAAAGGAATAAGTAATTATTAATTCTAAATAAATATTATTTTTAGGCTATTTAATGACAACAAAGACTTGAATCTATAATCTTAACAGATTTCAGAATAGTTCAGATCATGGAACAAAGGATGTTAAAAACTATGTTTAAGAACTTTAAAAGCACTTTTTTCTAGCTTTTTAACCTGGGGAATCACTACTGAACAACCTTGTGAGTTAGTACAAGTGCAAGAGAAAAATTAATACTCATTCTAAAATCACAGAAATAAACTTTTATTCACTTTGTTTTTAAAAATAATATATATTTTTATTGATTTCAGAGAGAAAGGAAGAGGGAGAGAGAGACAGAAACATCAATGATGAGAGAGAATCATTAATTGGCTACCTCCTGTAAACTTCCAGGTTACAAATTACACCCCCCTAACCCCCCACTAGGAACCAAGCCTGCAACCCGGCATGTGTCCTGACTAGGAATTGATCCGTGACCTCCTGGTTCATAGGTTGATGCTTAACCACTTAGCCACATTGTCCAGGCTCACTTTGCTTGTTTTATACTGAGTTCTTTAAACCAGTCTAATGGATTACATTTATTTGTTTTAATTTAAAATGACTTTATTCATTTATATGGACAGTAATACCGAAGAAGAATAATATTTTTTTTCAATCTGTTGGGCTTAGCTATCAATTTCACATCTCTTTTCCATCCCATGTATTGAAAGGCAGGAAAAGCCAATTTAAGGACATTAGTAACTAATTTCACACATTTGCTGAAGTTTGGATAACGGTGGGTTGTAGATGAGAAGTAAGTGTGGGTGGTGGGGAGGTGACATTCGGGGTCTCCAGAGCAGGATTGGACATGGAAGGTATGTTCCCCTGATTTAAGCTAGCAACGTGCTCTCTGTGGTCCTTAGAGGAGCTGATTCCAAATCCCCCACCTGGAAAAGGGTGGCATCTTTAAAAATTGCTTCACTGCATTGCTTTTGGAGCTCTCTCAGTTGTTGCTCGGTTTTTCAAGGTTCAGCTGCTTTCAGGTCTTCTTTGGGTTCCTGACTTTTTCATGTTTTGGGGTCTCCAGATATTACAGTACTTCGTGGTGTGCTCTGTGGGGCAGGGCAGGTGCCAAGTCTTGGTTCTTGTCACTGCTTGCTTTCTGCTCTGCAGCTTTCTTAGCCTCATATTTTCTTTGAACTTTAAGGGTTGCCTTTGTGATGGCCTATTGTGATTTCTCAGTCAGCTTGATATTGGTGACTGGGTTATTTCTCACAACCAAGAGTCTATGAACTACTGTGAATGCAGGCTCCTCATCGGGTACTTCACTTAGAACTGCTTGGTAAGTCATTGTTTTTGCTGGAAATAGTCCATCCAAAAATGGTTGCTGACATAGGGCTGGCGTAATGCCAAAGCTTGTACTGATTATTAACATGCAACCTGGAAGCATGCGTGGTAGTTAAAATGTGCTCCCCATCTGGGCACCAAGCAAAGTATATGCGATCAGGACAACTGGTTTAGAAATAAGTTCGTATTTTTTAACAGCCCATAACTGCCCTTGTATGTCAGAGTTCTAAATCCAGCTAGCATGAATGTGTAGCATTAAAGTCAGCTAGCATGAATGTGTAGCATGAAAGCCAGCTAGCATGAATGTGAGGACTAAATAAACTGTTTAGAGCACCGGTTCCAAAGTCAAACACAGGATCGCATTTCAAGCTGAAATTGTTGCATTGGCAGGCAGAAAATCATAAATAGCATGAAACTCAGGAGGACAAGAATTCTGAACTACATCATGAATAGGGCTATGTTTTGGTAATTGAATGGATTACAGCACTTTCTCCATTTGTTGCAAGCTAATGCCTCATTTATTCCCTGTAGTAGGAAGTTCCTGTCTTGCCGAAACTCTTCCAGCTATTACCACGCAGCAGTAGCTTTTCATACCCTTATCAACCTCAGAGGAACGTTGCTGCCCAAAGCTGCACCAGGGCCCTGAAGTTGGGGTGCAGATAACACAGAGCAAATGAAGGTGCGCCCTTACTGCCCAGTGCAGAGAGATCACATTTTTCCCAAGTGAAAACACACCATAATCCATTTTTTTGGAAATGCAAAGTACTTGCATTTTATTAAAAACTAGTGACATGTTGTGCGAAATTGCGCAAAATCCAGAACCAATCTCCCCCTCCCACCGTCCTCTCCTCACCCCCAGACCATGGGACTGCCCCAAGTCCCGGAGTCCCGCCCTGCATGGCCGGTGTGCCCTGGGATGGCCCTGAGATTTGGAGTGCTGCCCCAATGCCCCACCTCTGGGAAGTGCCCCCACTGCCCTGACCCTGCTGTGCACACTGCTATCTTGTGACAGTGTTACAGCATGAAGGTCAATTTGCATATCACCTCTTTATTATATAGGATGGTCTTCAAAGAAGTGACCTTCATAACTAATATTTCAGGTACAAATAGTTTCATTACCTGACCAGGATGGATACCAATTTTGCACTTTTTCTGGAGGAAAGTCTTACCCACATCCCAGAGTTCACATCACAGAGCTGCAGGTTGTGGCTCCCTGGGCACAAGCCTGGGGAACATAGGCTTCTCTAGAGCCAGAATATGTGTTTTTTGTTTTTTCTTTTTTTGTGATAAGTCAAATCAACCTGCCTTAGAAGGTCGATTGAGAGTAGTAATTCTTTATTAGTGACATTGGCAATATTTATTGTTTTTTTCCCTTGTCTCAGCAAACAAGGTTCCACCCTTACTAAAAATATAGATTCTGCAATTTTGTCTAGATTCCCTTGGAAACACTGTGCTTTGTGTAAAATATGATGGTTCATTCACTATAGATGGTCCATCTGATTCTCAGATGGGTTCATACACTGACTGTGGGATCTTGGAAACACTACCAGCTCTGAATCGTCTCCTGGAAAACAGTTACTCCCCCCCAAGCCCCTTTGTGCTATAAATCACTCTACTGCTGCCAGGCCTCTTATCTAACTCAGAGGAGTCAGTGTGGGGGTCCTTTTCTCACTGCTGAAAACCCAGAGAAAATACATCATCTGTCAAGGAGCACAGACTTTGCGCCTCCGATTTCTCTTTGGCCATCTTTCTAAGCCCAGGATGAATATCTGAGCAGCAGGCCTGGGCGCCCATCCGCTGTCCTGTCACTGCTCTGATGACAGATGGCTGGGGAGTAGGAGGGAGGAAGTACACTGTGTAGACAGTGAGCAGCTCTCACTCTGTGCAGAGCTCACATCGCTTTCCAACTCAACCCAGGAGGATGCCTGTCACCGTGACTTACATTTCAGCTCCTTCAGGGCAGTGACTGATAACCCTCCTTTCCCACCTCTCACCCTGAGTCCTCCCCTGGCATTTTCATCTCAGAAATGGCCACTATCATCCGTTATTTGTTCAATTCAAAGACTTGAGAATTTAACTCAATTATTTTCTTTCACTGCCTTTTCACAAAGAATCCAAAGAAGATCCAAATAAACCTCATACTCCTCCACTTGTCTCCACTTTAACTGCTACCCTCTGCGTAAAAGAACCACCTTCCCTCCCCTTCTCCACAATAGCCTCCAAGTTGCTCTACCTACTTTCTTCTCCTCCTCCTCCTCCTCCTCCTCCTCCTCCTCCTCCTCCTCCTCCTCCTCATTCTTCTTCTTCTTCTTCTTCTTCTTCTTCTTCTTCTTCTTCTTCTTCTTCATGTATTTATTGATTTCAGAAAGAGAGAGGAAGAAGGAGAGAGATAAAAATCTATATATATAAAAGCCTAAGCGACTGGCGAACCAACCAACCAGTGACCAGCCAACTGGCCGATAGCTGTGATGCACAATGATCAGTAGGGGGAAGACGCTCAATGCAGGAGCTGACGAGCAACAGCAACTTTGCAGAGTGACCTCTCACACTCTGGAACCCCTCAGGAGATGTGGGACTGCTGGTTTTGGTCTGATCCCCACAGGCCCTCCAGCAGGTGAGGCTGAGGTACCTCACCTGCTGGAGGGACCCTGCTCACTCTGCAGACACTCTTTGAGCCCTGGTGCTGCCCCAGGTGTGACCAGCTGGACAGGGACCATGGGAGGTTGGCTCCAGGGCATGTCTGGCCAGTCTCACCCAGTCCCACCCCCTGGCCACCTTCTAATTAATTTCATATCAATGTGCACGAATCCATGCACTGGGCCTCTAGTCAATGATAAGAGAGAATCATGGATCGGCTGCCTCCTGCACACCACCTACTGGTGATGGAGCCCACAACCTTGGCATGTGCTCTGACTGGGAATCGAACCTGTGACCTCCTGGTTCATGGGTTGATGTTCACCCACTGAGCTACACCAGCTGGGCCCTGCTCCCCTCTTTCAATCATTTGTGCACAACAGAAGAACGACCTTGCAAAGATGAATCTAATCCCATCTCTCGGCTGTTCAAAACACTAGAATGCTTCCCATCATACTTACAGTTGGCCAGACACCTGTCACTCCCTGCTTTCCATCTTCAAGGCAAGCACCGTTCCCTTGCTCAGTGCTCCTCCAGCCTCCCTTAAGTGCCATGAACACACGGTGGCCTTTTCCAACTCCGAGCTTCTCACATACAATTGAAATGCTGGTTCTTTCTGTGACTTCCTCCTTAACCTTCAGACGGCAGTGGAACACCCTTTCCTGAGTAGCTTCTCCTAGGTCATGTCTTCTCACGCTGTTACTTCCCTCTCGGTCATTATCTTGCTCAGTCCTTTATTCACTTTCCTCTGTCTGTCTTCCCAGCAGAATTTAGGCTCTGTGAGGGAAGGGAGCTTGCTGGTCTCACTAACCCCTGATTCCCGGCCTGTATGTAGCACAGAGCTTGGCACATAGTAGGTACTCAATCTACGTTTGTTAAGTGAATTAACTTTTGCCACTTCTTTAACCCTCAGTGCCCAATGTGATCAGTAAATAGAATTGAATGAAAAGGAAATAGATGAATGAATCAATAAGTGGGTATTTCGACTGTTAATCCTGCTGCAAATGCTCTCCAAGGATGGTATAGCAGCACCTGAGCATGAGACCGCTTCCCCGCCTCTTCTTGGTCCTGTTCATGTGGCAGCATTGATCAATTTCAGAACAAGCATGAATCATGTGGCGATGGAAGACACCAGGACTGTGGAGTCTTGAAATATCTCCCAGCTTGGCTGTCTCACTGGGAACAAAGAGCCTGTGGATGGGACCCTGAACGAGACAGAAAAGTTCTGATTTCCCTTGTCTATGGTTTAGATAGAAACAAAAGCGAACCCCTGACCTGTTCCCCCCCTGACTAGGTCGTGTACCCATGTGCAGATGCAAAAGGGGAGGCCATGCCAGGAGGGGAACTCTGAATCAGCGGGTATCAGGCAGCCAGAGTCTGGGCCCGGGCCATCTCATAGCTTGTCAAGTGGCCAACCAGAAAGGCACAAGTGGCAATGGAAATGGTTGGAAGATGAAGCAAGGGGACTTCCACAGCGGCCACCATGACCTGCCTCCATATTTGCCCGTTGTCTTTCCTTACAAGGAGCTACGGTCTCTAACCCTGACCATCCTCACTCCCCTTTGGAGAATGCTCCTGTGACTGACTACAAGGTGTGAGTTGTCCATCCAGATCTGATCCCTACCTGTCAGGTCTCAAAGGAGCCTGGATGCGAAACACAGGATGCTCTACTGACTTCCTACAGTCCCCTCACCCCACCGCTAAGCCTGCCCAAGGAGGGGGCTGACTGGGGACACCAGGAAGGGCGGCCATTCTTGATCCTGGCTCCAGGCGCTCTGTCCAGTTAGTGAGGAAGTTTCCTCCCAGGAACCCTCCCTCATGTGCCGTCCTCCCAGGTGTCTGATGCTCTTCATACATTCTAGCTTTTAGCTCCTTTGATGTAATTCATTGCCGGTGTAAACTTGGCACACTCCATGTCTCCAGCCTAGGAACTCATTTGTTTAAAATTTGGAACCATCCGAAAATGTGTGTGTGCATGAAAGTCAGATGGGAAAATTCATTTTCCCTGGCTATTTATAACCATCCCCAGGTGCTAAAAGCACAACAACCATGACTCTCACCCTCTCACCATCCAAAAAAGTGCCGAGTGCAGCACTGTCTTATTTTATGCACTTCCTTGCTCTTAAGTGCTCACTGTTTGGATTTCTGATCTGATAATCTTATTTAAAAATTTGTTCTTTTGGAACTTCACACATGTCTGAGCTTTTTTTTTCTGGCCAAAGGGCTTCACCTCTGCAGCTGCCTCTCCTGCTCTGTGGAGCTGGACCAGCATGGCACCTGCCCCCAGTGGTGGTGCAGGCTCTGGGCAGGCCACTCAAGGCCAGTTCTCTGGAAGACCTAACTCCACAGAAGAAAAGTCCCGTGGGCCACACAGAGCCCTGCTCCGTCGGGCATCTGGCTGTCCCTTTCACGTCACCCCTGCCCCTTGGCGGAAGCCTGGCCCCAGAAGGTGCTCTGTATGTGCTTGTTGAATGAAAGCTCCCGCTGATGACCCCTGCTCTTTCTGTTACCCAAGTTCTTAAGATTCTCCGCTTACAGCATGATCTTTGATGGTCTGGGTCTTTGAACAAGCCTCTCTGGCTTTCCATCATGCTGAAAGAATGCACACTTTCCAGTTTTACAGTGGTAAGGTGGGCCCACGTATTTATCTTTGAAATTAAGAAATTGAATAAAGTCTACAAAAGGGTTGTAAGACTAAACATGGTGGTGTAAATAGTCCTGAGACATGAGGTTTTGGATGATAGGAAGCTTATGGCATTGGAACCAGCAATGTCTAGGATTCAGCCCTAGGAGGGAAGGGACTGGCTTCCCCCGAGAGAGCCTAAAACACCCAGCGTAGAGCATGGGGCTGGGAGCGATGGGCCGTGCAGAAGGTAGATTTGGAGGGAAGGACCGTGGAACCCCCATGGAGCTTCTCATTGCTCATGCTGAGTGTGGAGGGGAAGGAAGATGTGGCTGCAGGCTCTGAGCCGAGTGGGTGGAGCACCAGGAGCCTGGCTGATCTGATCTGCACCCTGATCAGAAAACACCAAGCTGACAACTGGGCCTTGCAGGCAACTCTCCTGACAGTTGAGTCAGGACACGCTAAGCCAATATCTATACAGAAGGGACGATGATCCAAATTAGCAAGTAAAAAGTGAGTCAAAGAATTTATGTATATACATATGATACACACACACATACTGGGAGAATGATGACCATCACACTAATACAGGGTCCAGGCTTTTAAATAGACGTTCTCTTACAGGTGCTGTCCTATTTCTCGTCCCATGTGACGGTGCAGTTCCTGGCCACTGAGGGGCGACTGATACTGATGCCCTTGTGGTCCTTGTCTGGAACCCAGCCGCCAGCCCCAGCAGCATGTTCATACCCCCATTTACCTTCCAGGTGGCTCCATTTCTGCTCTGCAGCTAATCTGCTTGCTAGGTTGACTGTGGTCTCCTGAAAGGATCAATAGATTCCTTATGGGATATTTGCATTCCATTGACCCTGGTTTGATGTGAAAACCTTTGATTGACAACCAACTTTTAAGTAATGTATTGAAAGGCCTTACAGGCTTTCCTACTTCTTAGGGACCTACAGAAAGACACTTGGACTTTCTTTAAAGGTTAAAAGGAACCGGATATCAGCTCTAGAATGTTGGCCTCTTTTGCTGCGGCATAACCCAGGGGTGGGTGGGAAGGCAGTTGTGCCTCTTGGTTCTGGGCCACAGGGGGGAATACTAGGCTCTAAGTCTTTCTATCAGTTTCCATCCCAGCTTCCTCTACTGAGAAAATTGTTAGGTTTTTCTCTGTTATCTTTCACACACTTTCAAATAGATAGAATATTTTGTGGTTGCTTTAATTCATTTTCGTCGACCCTTTAAAAGTATAACAATATTCAAAGCCAAATGTCTTTGAATATGGGTTTAGTTATAGAACCTAGATATTGATATGAAAGAGTCTCCTATTGAATAATGACTAATATTTTCTGTATGTAATTTTCTCTTTGACTTGTGTCAGGATAATAAGAAGGTAGGAAAATCCCTGGGCAAGTGGAATGGGGAAACTGAGACAAGAAAATTAAACAAGTTCAAACAGTTTGGGCAATGTATAGTCAGCTTATGAATCACAAGACCTTCTCTTCCCCAACCAAGACCCTTGAGAGCAAATGGTTTTTACCTCCCCTCCCTAACCAGAGAAGACACAGCTTAAATCACCCTGGTCAGGGAAAATAGAGAACAGAGACCCAGCTAACACCATTTCTGCCAACTAAACCCAAGGACAGATGAAGTCGGGGGACAAATAACAAACAGCCAGACCTAAGATAAAAATAAAGCAATAAAACTGACCAAAGAACAATCCAAAACTCCCCCATACATTCATCCTGATGCATCAGCATATTAAAAATGCACCTGGAAAGCTGATGAATATTCTACTGAAACCCTCCCCTAAGACTCGCCTACAGAAAAAAAATAAAAGGCTAAAAAGCCCTCAGGACAAAGACTCAACATGGGCTTGCTCTGGAGCACACCCACACCCCTTCTTGGGCATGAACTTTTTATTTCTAAGGATCCCCACGAGACTTGCAACCAGGGGAGCAGCGGGCAGTGGCAGTTCGACCCAGATTTACCCTCTGAACCTGTCCCCAGAGCCCCCGTTTCTCCAACTTCCCAGAGAGCTAAGAGCAGTCCCACCCTGGCTCATTTCTGTCCTGTGACGCTTCAGGGAGCCAAAGCCCAGAACTGCCTAGCTCTCCCCTATTTTTCTTCCACCCTAAGTCCTTCCTTTGTTTCACTGTCTCCAGCTTTAATGAACATATCTCAACCCATCTGGGCTCGTATTTCCAAATCTTTCCCACACAAAGTCATGGACTCACACACTACAGGCCAACCTGAGGCACACCTGCTCCTGGACGGTCCCTGTCTAGCAACAAATTCAGGGAATAGACAGTTTTTAAATTTTCAAATGAATATTTTAGTCATCTTTTGAGTGTTTTTGATTTTGTTGAACAACTAGAGGCCCGGTGCACGGATTCATGCACTGGTGGGGTCCGTTGGCCTGGCCTGCAGGGATCAGGCTGAAACCAGCTCTCTGACATCCCCTGAGGGGTCCCAGATTGCAAGAGGGTGCAGGCCAGGCTGAAAGACCCCACCAATGTATGATCAGGGCTGGGGAGGGACTGTAGGAGGGCTCCAGGGCATGTCCAGCCCGTCTCACCCAGTCCGGATCAGCTGGATCCCAGCACCAACCTAACCTACTGGTTGGAGCATCTGTCCCTTGGTGGTCAGTAGGCATCATAGCTACTGGTCAGACAGTTGAACAGTGGGAGGGACAATTAGCATATAGGCTTTTATATATATAGACTAGAGGTCCAGTGCACGAAATTCATGCCCAGGTAGGGTCCCTAGGCCTGGCCAGTGATCATGGCTGATCTGTGGGGCTACTGGCAGGGCAATTGGGGCCACCACTTGCACCTGCTGCTGCTGCTGATCTCTATTTGTGGGGTGACTGGCTGGGCGATTGGGGCCCCTGCTCATAGCTGCCTTGGGCTGGTGCCACCTGTTTGCCAATTGCCCCATCAGTTGCCCCACAGAAAGCTGCTGGTGGGGTGATGGGGGCCCCCCCACTTACACCTGCCTTGGCCTGCACTGCCCGCTCACTTACTCCACCATTCCGTGTGGTCCTGCTCTTGTTGAGGCCCATTGGGGCTGGCAGCGCCTCCACTGCTGCCAGCTGCCAGTGCTACATCACTGATGCCTGCCATGTTCCGCACTGCCCCCTGGTGGTCAGTGCACGTCTAACTCTCGCCCGTGGGGGCAATTTGCATATTAGCCTTTTATTATGTAGGACTAGAGGCCCGGTGCACAAAAATTTGTGCACTCAGGGGGGTGGAGGGTCCCTCAGCCCGGCTTGTGGCCTCTCGCAGTCTGGGACCCCTCAAGGGATGACCATCTGCTGGTTTAGGCCTGCTCCCCAGGGGATTGGGCCTAAGATGGCAATCAGATATCCCTCTGGCAGCCCGGCAGCCCTCGGGGGATGTCCACTTGCCAGCGGGGAGCAGGCCTACACTGCAGTCGGACATCCTTAGCGCTGCTGAGGAGGCAGGAGAGGCTCCCACCACCACTGCTGTACTGGCAGCCATCAGCCTGGCTTGTGGCTGAGCAGAGCTCCTCCCATATGAGAGCAACCTGACCACCAGAGGGCAGCTTCTGCATTGAGCGTCTGCCCCCTGGTGGTCAGTGTGTGTCATAGTGACCAGTCATTCCCAGTCCTTCTGCTGTTAGGGTCAGTTTCCATATTACCCGTTTACTATATAGGATAGAGGCCTGGTGCACGGGTGGGGGCCGGCTGGTTTGCCCTGAAGGGTGTCCAAGATCAGGGTGGGGGTCCTGCTTGGGTGCCTGGCTAGTCTGGATGAGGGGATGATGGCTGTTTGCAGCTGGGTCACACTCCCTTCAGGGTGGAGGTCCCCACTGGGGTGCCTGGTCAATCTGGGTGAGGGGCTGAGGGCTGTCTTCAGGCTGGCGGGTGACTGAAGATCCCAACCTCTCCTTTTTTTTTTTTTTTTTTTTTTTAATAATTCTGGGATTAATTTACCTTCTATAGCTGTCACTGGAGCTGAGAGCAGGCTCCAGCTCTGAGGCCATTGCTGGCTGAAAGCAGGTACCTGGGTTTGTTTAGATTCTATAATTGAAACTCTGTTGCCATCACTGGCCCCTCTAAGCTCTGAGGCCGCGCTGGCTGAAAGCAGGTTTCTGGGGTTTGTTTAGGTTCTACAATTGCAACATTGTTTCATCCGGAGCTCAGAGCTGAGCTGCGGCAGGCGTGGAACGTTGACTTCCTCCATCACTGGAGTAAGCAAGCCTCATGTTCATGTTTGCTTCAGTTGCCTGGCTGCTTGCCGCCATCTTGGCTGGCAGTTAATTTGCGTATTTCGCTGATTAGCCAATGGTTAATTACCATGTTTCTCTATTATTAGATAGGATGATTATAAACACAACTGTGCAGCTCCTACTTCTGGAAATTCATTGAGCTTTTTTGTGTGATCAATTGCATGCTTTATTTTTATAAATATTTTATGAAGACGAAAAGACATTCTTTATAGGGCTTATATAACAGACAACTTTGTACATATTCATAAAATCAAGTTCCCTGATTATATTATAAAATCTTCTATAACTGAACTGAAGGAAGTATATAAAAATCTTCTGCTATGATTCAGCTACTGTTTAAAGGTTTTAAAAGTATTTCCATAAAGTTTTATTTATTTACTTGACTCCTGATTGTTAGGTATAAAAAGGTTAATGACTACTATATATTTTTATGGTTTATATCTTTTGTTATTGGTGCTATTAATATTAATTGTCTCAATTAAAATTGTTGCCCTCAAATACTACTTTAACTGATTTTCATATTGACTAATCCTGTTTCTTTTGTGTTATAGTCTATTATTAATTTTTTGCTCATCCCTAATTTTTAACCCAATTTTATTATTGTGTTATTTATTTTACTTCTTATTTTGAAATATTGATAAATTCACTGTAAGTTTCAAAGATACCACAGTGAAGTTCCCTGTACCCTTCATCGAGTTTCCCATATAGTTACATCTTACCCGATCAAGATCAGGAAATTGACATCGGTAAATTTGTGTGTGTGTGCGCCCTTGTGAGTGTGTGTGTGTGTGTGTATGTGTGTGTAGTGCTGTGTCATTTTGTCCTAGGTTCATATTCATGTCACCACCAGATCATTCTGGTACAGAACTGGTTCATCTTCACAAACATAACCGTTATGCTGAGTGAACTTTTATAATTATCAACTCTCCTCTGGGCCTCACCATCCCTAACTGCTGGCAACCACCAATCTGTTCTCCATTTCTAGAATGTTGTTATTTCAAGACTGTTATATATATATAGGATCATATAGCATATGACTTTTTTGGATTGGCGTTTTTTCACAATTCCCTTATCTGAGTTGTGAGTGTATTAATAGTTTTTTTTTTCTTTTTCTGAATAGTATCCCATGGTATGGGTGCTCCACAGCTTGTTTAACAATTCGCCAGTTGAAGGACATTTGAGTTGTTTACAGCTTTTGGCTATTTCAATTAAAGCTGCTATTAATAATCACACAGGTTTTTGTGTGGACACAGCTTTTATTTCATTGGAAAGAATGCCTGGGAGTGCAATTGGTAGGTTATGTGGTAAGAGCCTGTTTATATATTTTTAGAAAACCTACTAAACTATTTTCCAGAGTGGCTTTGCCAGTTTACATTTGCACTGGCAATGTGTGAGACAGTTTCTCTACATCCTTGCTACCATTTGGTACTGTTATTATTTTTTATTTTAGCTGTCCTCTTAGATGGGCAGTATATTTATTTACATTTCCCTAGTGGCTAGTGATACTGAATATCTTTTTTTGTTGTTGTTAATCCTAACCTGAGGATATT
Organism: Myotis nattereri; assembly: GCF_964212035.1. Lineage (NCBI taxonomy): Eukaryota > Metazoa > Chordata > Mammalia > Chiroptera > Vespertilionidae > Myotis > Myotis nattereri. Next base: position 6,966,934 of record NC_138088.1, read on the forward strand.
TTTCCATTTTAGATTTTTAGAGAGAATGGGAGGAACGGAGAGACACAGAGAAAGAAACATTGATGTGCCAGACATACATCAATTGGTTGCCCCTTCGCACATGCCCCAACCGGGGATGGAGCCCAGGACTCTTCAGTCCGCAGGCCCACACTCTTCCCACTGAGTCAAACTGACCGGGGCCTGGATATCTGTTAATGTGCATTGTTTGCCCACCATCTATGTTCTTTTATGAAATATTTTGTCATGTCTTTCCTTCTTTTCTAACTGGAATGTTTGTTTTTTATTATTGTTGAGTTTTGTGAGTTCTTATACATTCTAGATATGAAGCCTGTGTCAGAGGTGTGCTTTGCAAATATTTTCTTCAAGTTTGTGGCCTTATCTTTTAACCCTTATAACAGGTTCTTTCACAGAGCAAAAGTGTTTAATTTTGATGAAATCCAACTTAGTGATTAAAAAAAAAAAATGGGTCAGGCTTTTGGCGTCATGTCTAAGAACTCTTCACATAGCTCTAGGAACTGATTTTCTTTAATGTAATTCCTAAAAGTTTTACATTTAAATCTATAATGTATTTTGAGTTAATTTTGTGGAAGGTGTGAGGTTTAAGTTGAGGTTACCTTTGTGTGCCATGGGTGCCCAATTGTTCCACAGCATTTGTTGCAAAGACTATCCTTCCTCCATTGAAATGCTTTCAATTTGTAAACACTGTGTTGTCTATATTTTATGAGCCTATTTTTTTTAAAGCTTTTTATCCTGTTCCATTGGTCTATGTGTCTATCCTTCTGAAAACATAACATAGTCTTGAGTGATAAAGCTAGACCATATGTAAAGTAATTTCTCCCACTTAATTCTTCTTTTTCAAAACTGCTTGTTATTCTAGTTCCTTTGCATTTTGCATTAACTTTTAAATGTTTGTTTATATCTACAAATATTCTTACTGGAATTTTGATAGAAATTTAATTAACCTTGTTCATCAATTTGAGGAGAATTGACATCTTTACTAAGTTGAGTATCCCAATCCGAAACATAGTATGTATTTTTATTTATTTAGATCATCTCCCCCCCATTAGTGTTTTGTAGTTTTCAGCATGCAAGTCCTGTACATAAATTGTTAGATTTCCACCTAACTATTTTATTTTGGGGGAAACTATTGTAAATTGTATTGTATTTGTAATTTTGATTTCTATATGTTCATTACTAGTATATAGAAATATGATTGCCTTTTTTATGTTGACCTTTTACCCTGTGACCTTGCTGAACTAACTTTCTTATTCTAGAATTATCTTTTGTTTTGTTTTGTTTGACACATGAATTATTTAGAAGTGTGCTATTTTCCAAGTGCTTGGAAATTTTCCTATTATCTTTCTTAAATTCTAGTTTGACTCCATTTGAGTCAAAGAATAATTTCTGCATAATTTAAATGTTTTTTTTTAACATGTTTGTTTTCTGGCTCAGGCTGTGGTCCTATTCTCCATGTTCTACAAATTCTTGAGAAGAATGTGTATTCTGTTGTTTTGGAGTGGTGTTCTACTAGTATATATGTTAATTAGGATTTGTTAGTTGATTATGCTGTTGAGTTCTACATTCTGATGATTTTCTATCAATTGTTCCATTATGTGTTGAGAGAGGGGTGTGGAAACCTGCAACTATAATGGTAGCGGCATCTATTTCTCCTCTGACTGATAGCAAGCTTTGCTTCATATATTTTGCAGCTCTGCTGTTTGGCATGCACTTTAGGATTGTTATGTATTCTTGGTAGATTGACCATTTTATCATGATGTAATGTATCTCTCTCTCCCTGCTAATTTTTGCCCTGAAGTCTGATTTGTTAGATATTAATGCAACCACTCCTTATTTCTTTTCATTCATATATACAAAGCACGTCTTTTCCAACATTTGTTTTCAACATTTCTATATCATTGTATCTGACGTGAGTTGTTTTGTAGATGGTGCATAGTTAGATAATATTTTTGGTTTAATCTACACTGCAAATTTCTTTTTTAATACATTTAGCTTATTTACATTTACAATAATTATTCAGGTTAGGTCTTAAATCTGCCGTTTTACTTTTTGTTTTCTGATTGTTCTACTTTCTGTATTTCTGTTTTCTTTTTATGTGCTTCCTGTGGTGACTTGACATTTTTTAGAATTCCATTTTGACTTAGCTGCAGGATTTTTCAGTGTATTTTCGTATCTGTAGCGGTTTAGTGATTGCTCAGGATTATGTTGTGCTACTTCCTTCTGACTCGGTGGTTTCTGATGGGAGACCTGCTGTCATTGGAATTGCTCCCCTGTATGGGGAGAACTTACTCTCCCTCTCTGGCTGCTTTTAAGACTTGATCTCTCACCTTCAGGAAATTGCCTGTGATGCACCTTGATAAAAATTTCTTTGGTTTTATTCTGTTTGGGGTTTGCTCAGCTTCTTGATTTCTAAGTTTATATATTTTTTCTTCCTTGGGAAATTTTCTGCCATTATTTTTTAATACTTTTTCAGTCCCACCCCTTTTCTCCTCTCCTCCTGGAACTCTATTAACCTAAGAATTAGATCTTCAGTTAGAGTCCCACATGTTCCTGAGTCTCTCTTCATATTTTTTACTGTGTATTTTATTTCTGTAATTAAGATTCAACTGCATTTTTTTTTCTGTGGTGTTTGGCTGGAGTAAAGCCGTTGTTGTCAAAGTTTTTCTGTCTTGTGAGGCTGCCCAATTCTGCTCCTTTGGCTAGAGAAAAGGAGCTTATTTACATTTACAATAATTATTCAGGTTAGATCTTAAATCTGCCATTTTATTTTTTGTTTTCTGTACCTTGAGATACAGATAATATTTTTCTTAGGGTATTTCTTTCTGTACCTGTTCTGGGACCCTAGCATCCAGCCTTGAATATGTGAAGCCAAGAGAAAACTCGAAGAACTCACTTTGGGTTTTGAGTCCCTAACCTGTCTGCGTCTTGCTCTCTACTTTTCATTGTTCTCACCTTTGTTTTTTAATGTCTAGCTTTTAGCTGTATTTAGCAGGTGGGAAACGAATAAGTATATTTACTATATTGTTGTGGAAGTAAAGTGCGCCATCATTTATTTTTAATGTGTTTTTTTCTAACAGTTTGATGGTCTTTTTTTAAATCGTCTCCTGGGGATATTTTCCCACTGATTTTTTAAAGAAAGAGTGGAAGGGAGGGAAAGGAAAGAGAGAGAAAGAAAGAGAAAGAAACATCAACGTGAGAGAGACACATAGATTTGTTGCCTCCCACTCACATCCTGACTGGCCTGGGATCAAACCTGCAACCAAGATACGTGCCCTTGGCCCAGAATTGAACCCATGACCCATCAGCAAACACTCTAACCACTGAGCAAAACTGGCCAGGGCATTTACTGGTAATTTTTAATTTTACCCCATCTGAATGTCTTTACATTTGGATAAGGAAATTCAGTCAATTCGCATTGATTTCTAATAACAATACGGAACAATTACTTTCTTTCATTTTGTTTACTAATTCTTTTTACTTTGTAATGATATTTTTCCTTAGTTAATCAGGTAAGCTGTCTCAGTCTCCCATCCAACAGGGCCCAGATGTTCTATTGTGCATCTCCATTGCATGCAGAGTGGCGTCTTAGTTTAGTGTTCGCAGCTAATAGGTGCAGAGTGGTTTTGATCCTCTGTGATTATTTTAAGATCTTGGGGCAGTTTTCACCTGGAAACACATAAATTATGGCTTCTGAATCAGTTCTTTAGAGCGAGTCCACATGGTTATGCTTCTCTTGAACACCAGAAAGCTAATCTGTAAAGGCAAGAAGCAAAGGAGGTGGCACCACATTGAGTCCAGGAATATCTGAATATAGTTATCTGCTCTGGGCATGATGATAACCCTTATAAGTTAAGGCAATGATAACACTAAACCTCACACCATCATCATCTGATTCTGCTGCGTATTAAATGAGCCCACTAGTCACAGAAGCACAGGAGCTTGGAAAGCCCCTTTGGGTTAGGAACATAATGTCAAAGAATGTTCTCTGTCCTCAAGCTGGTTCTTCTTAAAAGGTGACACGAGGGCATGACCTAGAATATCAAATGTCTGTCTTTGGGGGCAGGCTTTCCTAATCCGTCACAATGGCTTGGTGAATGGAGATGGAGTGGTTGGGCCTGGAGCCACCTGGGCTTGCAGGACATTGGGCTAATTGTTTCCACCTGGTACTTGACTGCCACTCCTGTTGCCATTGGGTGACCCCTTGAATTTAGGCCACATTTGGTGAAGAAAAGCAGAGTTGTGGCAATTTTTATTTTATTTTTCCGAAGCAGCGCCACTTCCTGAAAGGCTATGTTTTACAAGTCCAAGCATTCACTCAAGTTAGGTCCGGATGCGGGAGGTTGAACAGAGCTGTGCGTTCACACCACTTGACTCTGAACACTTGCTTAGCCTTTTTCTGCCTCAATGTTCCCCTTGAGGATTCGTTGTCAGCAATTCCAGAGGAACGAAGAAATTACATGGAATTGTATCCCGGGACCAACAAGGGATTTATGAATCTGTCCTGCTGGTCCCAGGCAGTGATCACTTTCATGCTGTATGCTCACACACAGGAGACCGAGGTGGGTCTTAAATGCAATGAGCCTGCTGAATCTTCATGGAGTCCAAATAGACATATCTCACTTACACATATAAAATTCAGTTCCTAAAACTTTTTAAAATTTTAATGGTATCAGCTCTCTTACTTCACGGTAGGGAAATCTCGGACACAAAGCATGGCTATGACTGGCCCAGGGTCTCCTGGTCCTGCCTGAAGAACTTTTCTCCGCACCCAGGAGATCACTGGCCTTTTGGTGCTACCCAGCTCATGGAGCTGTGACAGGTCACTCACCTGGAGGCATGAGAGCAAGGCAGTTTCACACCAAGACAAATGCCGTTTCCCCTCTCCCCTCCTTCCCCTTTGAGCTGCTCACACTGTGCTTTTCCATGACCAGAGCTTTAGGGTTCTCACTCATTGATTCTGAACATCTTTGGTAAAAATTTCCCACTTATTCTCGTCCCTCCCATCCCTCTATCTAGGTCAGTGATGGCGAACCTTTTGAGCTCGGCGTGTCAGCATTTTGAAAAACCCTAACTTAACTCTGGTGCCGTGTCACATAGAGAAATTTTTCGATATTTGCAACCATAGTAAAACAAAGATTTATATTTTGGTATTTATTTTATATATTTAAATGCCATTTAACAAAGAAAAATCAACCAAAAAATGAGTTCGCGTGTCACCTCTGACACGCGTGTCATAGGTTCGCCATCACTGATGTAGGTGATGAAAAGATTCTGGCCCTCCCCACTTTGTAGAAGCTCTGGTCCCCTCCACCTCCCTCCTATAGTCCTGGGAGACACAGGGTGCAGTTCATGCATTTCTGGACTATTGTGTAGTATCTGTCCGCTTGTCGGGAGCCTGCACCTCTCCCCTGAAGCCTGTGGTCAGTCCCGTCACGTTGCCCAGCTGGAATCTCCACGGCATATGCCTTGTGCTCACGCCACCTCATCCCATCCAGTCGGGGGACACAGTCCCTAATCACTCTGCACCTGTTTCCACAGTTTCTTCCCTCAGATGAGTTCCACCAGGAGGCTCCATGGTCCTCTACGCAGACTGTCGCCAGCGGTCCTCTGCCCTCCCCCAGACGTGCCAAGGCGGAGCCGCGCATGGACACAGTACAGCTCATGACCTTTCATCCCACAAATGGAAATGATGGGAAATTAACCAGCCCTTAAGTTGATAGAAATATAAAAGGGAAAATAACAAGTCCTTCCAAAAACTACAATGTTATAGGTACATACACCTTTAATTTCAATATCTCAGTGAGTAAACATTTTTCATAGTGTTTATTCGAGCTGTAGTTCCATAATATATTCCTAGAACAAGCCTTCCTGGGCAAATCATTATATCTGCTACTTGAATACTTGGGGAACACGTGAGTGTGCTTGGAGCTCAGTAAGCCAGCAGTATCCTGACTCGGTCCAGCTTGTCTCTGAGGTAAGGAATGCTTTATCACTGAATACCTTGAGAACACAATTTGGAAACACTCTTTTATATATTCATGACAGCCCTGGAGAAAACACTTAGGTTTTGAGATGTGGTTTCCTCTTTCAGGAGCCGCGTATACACGACAGTGTGGAAAATAGCCCACATCTTCCAGCTCCAAACCTGGCTCTTGTGCCAAAATCATATTATCAGTCTATTATGAACATTGCCTGCTCCCCTAATGTGCATATTCCCATCAGTGACAACTCGAGCAGTGACTCTGGAAGGCTGAAGGACCAGAACACTTTGAAAGGCCCTCAGTCCTGGTCTGAGGACTGGCATAAATATACATACATCTTTAGTTGCTTCATAGCCACTTTATTATTATGACTTGTTATGTTATTGTATGTAGGATACCTATCAATTATACTTTTTATCAATAACTTATTTTTTGCTCTGAGAGTGATGGTGCTTATTGAAGAGAAGTTAGGGAAAAGCTGAAAAAGAATAAAGAAAGAACTTATTTCAACATAGAAATAACTCTGTTATTAACACGTGGTGTTAAGTGTTTACACACATGTACACACACATGCATGAATGCACGCCCTCAGGTAATGCACTGTCTACATGTATTGTCGTGACTTCCCTGTTTTGCTCACCATCGTATGATGGGAAGATGTCCATACCATTCAGCATCCTTTGAGAGCATACATTTAATGCTGCAGGATGCTCTCTTGTCTGAACATGCGGCCTTCACTTAGCATTTGTGGTAGGGCCACGGCACAGCGCGTCTTCTTCACAGTGCGTCCTCTCCCCGAGCACGTGGGAAAGCTGTGTCTCCAGGTCTCTTCTGCAGTTTGCTGGGGACCTGTAGGCTGAGCTGTGGGCTTGGGCAGCAGTGAGAGAGGAGGCCACCTCTGTGCCTGGCCCCGCACTTTCCTTTCCCCATGTCAGTGATGGCAGCTGGAAGAAGTCGGGCTCTGAGAGCCAGGGCTTGGGAGTCAGACAGCTGCCTGGAGGTCCCCAGCCTACTCCAGGCTTTGAGTGAGAAATAAACCTTTGTGGTGTTAAGCCACTGAAATTTCAACACTTACTTGTTACTGCTGCGTAACTTAGCATTTACCACTAGTACATACATGATCACGTTTGTTGCATAACTGAGTTTGCTTTAAATTTCTTAAAGATAAAGTTTCAATGAACATATTAAACATATGTCTTTATTTATACTTCTGACTACTATCCTTGATTATTTTCTGATTTTTGAAAAATGTGTACCAATATGCCCCCCCCCCACCCAAAGTACAGTATGAGTATAACCATTAAAACTTGGCCTTATCAAAATTATTATTTTTTAAAAGTTTGTTAATTTTGTAGATTGCAAAGAGCATCTCATTGCTTCAATTTGCTTCTTTACTGATTTCTAGTAAGTTTGAAAATGTTCTTTCCTAAGGCTGCTCTGGGAAGGAAGGTGGGTGCTACCGAGTGGCGGAAAGTGCTGCTCAGGCCTCTGTCACCTCTCAGGCATCTTGTCTCTGTGAGTTGGGATGTCTTCAGTTGAATCTGCCCCCGAACAGAGGTGCCTTTGAATCTATCTTTCACTTAATTGTCTGGACGAGTATTGCTGTATCTAGACTCTAGATGGAAATGAAGATGCCAATGTTTCCCATTTCATCTTTAAAATATATTTTTATTTATTTCAGAGAGGAAGGGAGAGGGAGAGAGAGAGATAGAAACATCAATGATGGGAGAGAATCATTGATCAGCTGCCTCTTGCACGCCCACCACTGGGGATCAAGCCGGCAACCTGGGCATGTGCCCTGACTAGGAATCAAACCATGAACCCCTGGTTCGTTGGTTGATGCTCAACCCCTGAGCCACACCAGCCAGGCCCCATTTCATCTTTAAAAGAATGAGAAGTTCTCCTGGTTTTCCAGGGAGAAGCCTTTAGCAATTCAGGAAAGGCTTAGTGGGCGGCCACTGAAATACAAGGGACTCATGGATGACCGGGTGAGGTGGACGGATGCACACCTGCCTACAACAGACCCCTCAATGTGCTGCAAAAGAGACAATCAAGGGCTCGTGGGAGCACAGAGATAGGTGGCTGCTTCTGCCTGAGGGCAGGAGCATCCAACGTGGATCTGGAAGGTGATGTTCAAGGTGTCACCTGAGCTATATCTCTGGTTCAGGTCCAGGCTGGGCCTGGTCTTCAACAACAGTTCCCATAGCAGCCTCCCTGTTGGAGTATGCAAGCCAGGATTTCCTGTGCTGAAAGGTGATCAAATCAGACAAATTGTAAATCTACAGCACGTATATTTTTATAGAAAGGAACAAATCTCTGTGGAGCTGGCCAGATAGTTGTCTCTGCGTTTCCTTACTTGTTCTGAACTGTGAAAGAATGCCCTTGGCGAGGACCTAGTTTAATCACCTTTGATTAACACAGAAGTGTTTGAAGGCAAAGGTGCATTCTGTAAGCTGTGGCAGGGCCCCAAGGCATGAACCCCCAGAATGTGACATGTCCAGAGCAGGACCCAGGGATCAAGCCCATAGAGACAGTGCCTTGTGCAGGGAGTTACTTTATGGCCTGACTCATTCCTCAAAGATGTTTATCATCATCATCATCATTATTATTATTATTGTTTTCATTCTTGAAAGACTGCAGACCCTGCAAAGCTAGAAACTTCTGGGTCCAAAGAATGTCTCAGCTTGCTTTTATTTAGTATGAAAAGGAGGCTTTCAGAAAAGATTTAGAAAACCAGAGAAAGTTTTGGGAATGGTCCCAGAAATGATTAAGATGCTGGAAAGATTTAGCCTAGGAGCAAACCTAGGTGTCCCAGCTCATGGAGATGAGATGCCAGAGAGGTGACAGAGGCCTTGACCGGCACTTTCTGCCACTCGGTAGCACCCACCTTCCTTCCCAGAGAGGCCTTAGGAAAGAATGTTTTCAAACTTATTAGAAATCAATAAAGAAGCAAATTGAAACAATGATATGTTCTTTGCAATCTACAAAATTAAAGTTTTTAAACAAAGCAAAAGGGTTTGGAGGACTTCACTGGGACAATGAGGAGTCACTTTCTGCCCTCAAGAAAACCCTGTTAAAGCACAAATGGTGCCCTGGCCCAGGGGTTGTATGTAGAGCCACATGGCTTGGTTGGGATGTATGCAGACAGGATGTCAGTCTAGTCCTGCAGGTCTCTAACCTGTCCTTTGACCTCGCTTAAGTGTTGGCCACTTTAGAGAAAATGTGTGAACTGGTACCTGACTTCCAGGTGGGGCTCTGAGGGGCACAGGAGGGATGAGAATGAAATGCCAAGTGCTTGTGAAATTTTGCTTTCAGGAGCCCTAATTTGGGGCATAAGCCTCTGGTTGCAAAGTGCTGCAACCTTTTGCCGCAAGGATTCAGAATCTGGAGAAGGGGCTGCACACAAATGGATATACTAGACAAAAAATATAAATTTAGAAGCATGGGGGAACCAGGCGGAGACCTGCTCTCCAGTGGAGTGGCTTTCTCAATGTTGGGACCCATAGCTTTTATTTACTAGAATACACATTTGCCCTTTAGCAAACCAAACAGACATATCAATGGTGAGGTTTGGTAAACAATAAAGGATTATCAGGTTAGGGGATTGCCTTTAGCCATTCAGCCAGCAGCAGGTAATATTATGCGGATTCTCAGCCCTTGCTAAATATCGAAGTCCATCAGCCTTCTGATGGACTTCTCACATGTATATGTTAACTACTTGTTGGTCTTTGCCTCCAGCAGCAAAGGACTTGAGGAAACACTGAATGAGGTGGGCTCATGAGCCTGGAGGTGGCTGAGAGTGTCTGGGAGGCATTCTCTTTCCCTTCCTTCTCAGGAGCAGGAAGCCCTAGTTCTGTGTTTACCCATGAGCTTCTGGCTCTTCTCCCATCCAGAGGATGGGGATCCCCTCGGAACATGCAGCCACTGCTGAAAGCTCCCCCTTGGTGTGGGTTTCTGGGAGCTCCACGGCCCTGCTGCTCCTCACATGGGTTAATTTGCTGGTCACTCAGGATTGTTCTGGAGAGCTGACTGGCAGCCTTGAGCTTCATGAATAGAGAGCTTCCCTTTAAAATAGCATATTCAAGGTGAGGGGTGGAGGAAATATTGAGAGAGGAGTCCACGAACCTCCTGAGAACCTGGACATGTCTGTGTCCTCAGAGTGGACGGTCCCTCAGGGACGCCTGGTCACAAAGCAGAGCCGTGGGGAAGGAGGCCCCGCCAGGTGCTGTCTCCCTGGTGTGGGCCTGCAGCGCAGGTTTCTCCACAGCCTCTGACTTCCACGTAGACAGCACTTCTCAGTCACACTTGTCTTCCTAGATTCTGGAAATCAAAGCCACCCGGATTGAGGCAAGTCATGTCCACTCTCAGACACACAGTTCCACTGCATCTCCAGGCTGTTCTGAGTCTGCTGGCAAGTCCAGCCAGCCAGTGTCCACACTGCAGCCCAGACGGCAGGGCCACACGCTCTTTGGGGTTAGGAACTATGACAATAAAGGCCCATAGACCTCCATGGATGCTCCAAGTAGAGGGGCTACCACGTCACCTCGGCCAGGGAGAAGAGAAAATCACTGGTTACAAGAGCTGCAGTGTTCATGAAGCAAAGCCAAGCCCTCTGCTTGGGGAAGGCATGGCCATGCTGGCCCCACTCTGGGGAGACTCCAGGGAAATGGCTGCCACACACCTGATGAGCCACACGGCACCTCTCTTGGAGGCAGTTTCCTGTAAGACCCCACTGTGTGCACTGATGCCCATCCCTATGCTCAGGTCACTAAACCAGTACTTCTCAGGGCCTTGAGCAGGGCACGACATACAATGCGGTGGGGGCTTTCAGCTGGGTTAGCTCAATCTGGGAATAATCTTTTGGGATATCTGGAGACATGGATGGACGAGTCTCTCTAAATTCTCCATAGGAGGTGACCAAAAATGGGGACAAGGACATCGGTGAAAGGTTTAGCCTGCATCCGTGGTTTTCAATTTGAGGTTCCTGTACCAGCAACATCAGGATCACTGGGAAATTGTTCGAATGCAGATTCTCAGTCCCACTCAGACCCACTGAGTCAGAACCACTGCAGGCCGGCCCTGCACTCTGTCACGGAGGAAGGATTAATTAAAAGGAAACCTGCTGAGTTGGTAGAGGGAGCACAGTGGAGTTGCAAGAACAGTGAACCTAGAGCCCTGCCTGCAGACTCCTCCCAGCTCTGATGGTGACTTGTGGGGTAACCGTGTGTAAGTTGGCTCATATGAAAAATGGGCCTATTCACCCCTGCGTTCCTATTCCATCATGTTGTTATGAGAAATGAGGAAAGCTTTTGGAGACAATAAAATGTTATATAAATATTATTTAAAATCAAAATGACAAGTTCTAACCGATTTGGCTCAGTGGATAGAGCGTCGGCCTGAGGACTGAATGTGTCCCAGGTTCGATTCTGGTCAAGGGCATGTACCTTGGTTGCAGGCACATCCCCAGTTGGGGGTGTGCAGGAGGCAGCTGATTGATGTTTCTCTCTCATCGGTGTTTCTAACTTTCTGTCCCTCTCCCTTCCTCTCTGTAAAAAATCAATAAAATATATTTTAAAAAGTCCAAATGACAAAAATAAAGCTGCACTTCTTTTAAAAGAAAAGTGTACTAGTAGACAATGTTTATCAAAAGAATGAGTGAATGAAGTGAACCATAGGACAATAAAGGTACGAGAAGCTGGATTCCACTTGATAGCATGGAAGGTTTCCTTCACTGGTACAGGTAGGTGATGGTTGTGGGTGACAGTTATGTCTGGTGAGGCAGCAAGCAAAGCTGGTGATGTGGTGAGGGTGTTCCCTAAGGAAATGGGTGGGTTGTACTGCCATCCACAGAGAGAGAGATGAACGGTCTTGGCAGGAAGTGGGGGTGTTGTTTTTGATCTTGGAAATGTCGACTTGAGAGGCCCTGGGCCACTAGGAGCAGGCATCAAGGAGATGGGGGGACATCCAGCCCTGGAGCTCAGAGAAGGGCCCTGGCGGGAGGGACACATCTGAGCATCATCTGATTGCAGGTGGCAAGTGACACTGTGGGGCTGGATGACATCAACCATGTCAAGAGAAGAGAAAACACAAGGCGATGCCCCTTGAGCAGTGCCAGCTCTGATTGTGGGCAGAGGAGGCGGGGACTGTACACAGGGAGAAAGAGAGAACAGAGAGGGAGGCAGGGGCCTGGTGTTGATGTCACCGTCTCCAAGGAGCCAGCCAGCCCAAGAAGGCCCTGCATGGCTCCCTGTGCCTGAGAGATGAGAAAGGACATTTGCTCAGATGTCAGAGAGCTGCTCCGTGGTTCTACAGGATATGACCCCGAAGGAGAGAGGATTCCAAAACTCTGGAAAGTTCAGACATGGTTCAACATTACAAGGAATTGTCTTGTCTGTGGGAAGCCAGAACAGCCAGGCTTGATATTTAAAATGCCTTCTAGAAAGATGGAAGGCAAAGCCATAGTTACAATACATGCACGATGACAGTAGCAGATACCTATGCTCAGTATATACACAAATACCAGGTCCTGACATGGATAATTTTATTTAATCCTTGTAAATCACCCTTTGAGATAAGACATTGTCTTCATGTAAAACAAAGATTTGTCCAGAGGGCTGGAAATTGTTTAGGGTCTCACAAACACAATGCAGTGCAGACATGACTGGGAGGCAAGCTTGTCTGATTCCTAAACCTGTGCTCTTACATAGCATGTGATGCTGGAGGGTCCAGCCATAGACAGGAGACCATACCTGGGAGCTCCTGCCTCTGATGCCGGGATGAAATAGTGAGAGCTTTCTCTAAGCAAGTGTCACCATAAAATACACAAAGGGTGGTCCAGGTCAGCATGTGTGTTTGCGCAGGCATCTATGTGACATGGGTGTATATTTGTGTATCTGTGTGTGTCTCTCTGTGTGTTTGTGTGTGTCTTGGGGATGTCAGGTAGGAAGTAAGAATTAAGTCCTACACAAGAAAACTGCAATAAGCCCAGATGACAAGGGAAATAAGTGAACGGGTGGCTGGCTGAGAAGTATGGGGTCAGAAGCAGGAGCCTGGGATGCAAGGCTGAGGCCACAGGCAAAGTAGAGCTCCGGAGCCTCCTCCCATGAGAGGCTGCCATGAGGGGAGGACTCCTCAGATGGCGTGGGCGATACAAAGCCTCCAATAATCTGAGGAGTTGACCATGTGAAGGATGTAAACTGTCCTTTGTATCTTTTTAAGTGACATTTCACATAAGAATTTCAAGGAAAGTATAGGCCTGTTGCTGGAGGTTAAGAGGGCAATTTTAATGGACAAGAGACAGAAAGCAGAACTCCTCGCTTCCTGTAACATCAAGAGACACTGAACTGGAAATGGCTGGATGAATATGAAGTTGAAGCTCAAGCTGGTGGAGCTTTGTGGAAGGGCTCGGTGATGTCCCGTGTGAATGCTTATCCCTGGGGCCAGAAGCACTTGGGGAGTTTGGAGTCCACTGAGCCCCCCTCTCCCTGCACCCTGGGCAAGGAGGAGGGCAGGAGTGTTGCCGGAGCCAGAGCAAGCACCATGCTCTTGCTGTCCCTGACCAAAGCACCAGCTCAGCTATGCTCCACATCAAATCCCCTGGCACTGCAAGCACGGAGGCTTCTTCAAAGTATGAGATAACAGTGATTACTGCAAAGCACTGGCTTTTCTCTAAACAGCTCTTTCACTGTGAAAAGAACCAGGTGCCCAAGGCTGTTTTTTACCTTACATTATTAAGCAGTTCTAGAAGCTTCCTAGTTTGACTAGTTTGTATTTTCTTGATGTATAACAAACCCGATCAGCCTTACCTGTATTTTCTCCCTTCAGCCTCACAGGTTCTTATCGCTGGGAAGGCAGTTCTCCCATTGGGCTCACCTTACAATAGACTGGTGGATGCCACCTGTCCTGTAGGGCCCCCCCCCCCCCCCACCTCAGGCTTCCTTAGTGCTGGAGGTTCCCTCGTCCATTCACTGATTCAACCACAGGTATTCACGGGGTAGAGCCACTGGGCTGTGGTAATTCGCCAAGTATTTCATGCTTGAAAACCCTAAAGTGAGGGTGCAATTATTTTTTAATGGAGGAACCTCAGTCTCAGCTTTGCCTTTACTAACTTCTTGCCTAGGGTATCACTCAACTTCTCTGGGTAAATTGATGGGGAAAGGTTGTTCCACAGCTACTGTAAGAATAATAAGTAAGACTTAAGAGAATTCAGGGTTTTGGTTATAAAATAAGTCATGAGGATGTGATGTACAGCATGGAGACTATATCAATGATACTGTATTGTATATTTGAAAGTTGCTGAGAATAGATCTTAAAAGTTCTCATCACAAGAAAACGAATTGTAACTATGTTTGGGGGTAGATGTTAATTGGACATTTGCAGTGATCATTTCATAATATACATACTAGAGGCCCGGTGCTTGAAATTTGTACACTGGGGGGGGGGGTACCTCAGCCTGGCCTGGGCTCTCTTGAAGTCTGGGATCCCTCAGGGGATGTCTGCCTGCTGGCTTAGGCAGGACCGGGTCTAAGCCGGCAGTAGGACATCCCTCTCACAATACAGGACCCCTTGCTCCTTACCACCCACCTGCTGGCTCCTTACCACTCAGCTCACTGCTCCTTAGTGCTGTTGCAGAGGTGGGAGAGGTTCCCGCCATCACCACTGCACTTGCTAGTCATGAGCCCAGCTTCTGGCTGAGCGGCGCTCCCCCTATGGGAGCTCACTGACCACCAGGGGGCAGCTCCTGCATTGGGCATCTGCCTCCTGGTGGTCAGTGCACATCATAGTGACCGGTCGTTCTGCCATAATGGTCACTTAGGCTTTTATTATATAGACTAGAGCCCTGGTGCATGAAATTTGTGCACTGGGGGGGGGTGTCCCTCAGCCCAGCCTGCACCCTCTAGCAATCTGGGACCCCATTGGGCCTAAACTGGCAGTTGGACATCCCTCTTGCAATCTAGGACCAATGGCTCTTAACTGCTTGCCTGCCTGCTTGATCGCCCCAACCACTCTGCCTGCCTGCCTGATCACCCCTAACTCCTCTGCCTGCCTGCCTGATCACCCCTAACCACTTGCCTGCCTGCCTGGTAGCCCCTAACCACTCTGCCTGTCTTCCTGATGGCCCTAACTGCTCGCCTGCCTACCTGATCACCCTAACCACTCACCTGCCTGCCTGACCACCCCTAACTGCTTGCCTGCCTGCCTGTTCTCCCCTAACCACTTACCTGCCTGCCTGATCACCCCTAACTGCTTGTCTGACTGCCTGATTGCCCCTAACCACTAGCCTGCCTGCCTGATCATCCCTAACTGCTCGCCTGCCTGTCTGATCACCTCTGCCTGTCCTTAACTACCTCTGTCTCGGCCCCTGCACTCAGGACCCAGGCTTCCCTCCCTCTGGCCAGTTGCAGGCAACCGGGACCCGGGTTTCCTTCCTTCTGGCCGGCTGCAGGCACCTGCGACCTGGGCTGGCTTCGCCTGGGCTGGCTGCAGGAACCCGGGACCCAGGTCAGCTTTACCCAGGCCGGCCACAGGCACCCAGGACCCCAGGTGGCTTCACCTGGGCTGGCCGCAGGCACCGCCAGGTCCCAGCTTTGTCAGAAAGAACACCCAGAATGACGTCCAGAAGGCATCCAGTTTATCCGGTCTTATTAGCGTATTACCTTTTTATTAGTATAGATATGCAATCATATGTTGTACAGCTAAAACTAATGTAATGTTATATGTCAATTATACCTCAATTAATACAAGAGGAGAGAATTCATGGGGAATTTACAAAGACAACCTCTGTACAAATTGAGATGTTTAAGCTACTATTGTATTGTGTGTGCTTTTTCAGAATAAAAATAATATGTTGGGAGGGAGACATGCCTATTAGGAGCCCCAGAAAGTGAAGGTGGGAGACTCTCAAGCTCTTTTCAGGAGCCAAGTTGAAGCCATATGTTGAGTCTCAAGGTAGCACAGACTAATGAAGACATAACATGCCTTTGCTTTCTGCTGGACTGAAATCAAGATGACTATCCTCCGATGGTTAGAACAGAAAAAGAAATGCCATTTGCTTGTGGAAACAAACTTGTAAAAGAAAACATGGGCGGGGCTACCTGAGATGAACAGGTTGTTAAGATTGGCCTTCAATTGTTTCCCACCTATTCCAACTTCCAGTTGAGAGAATGGGACCCAGCATCCGAAAAGCCACATTTACAAACTTCGCAGTTCTCCTAAAGGGACAGCTCCCTCCATGGCCATTCTTTCTAATGCACCCTGAAAGCAATTGAGACTGGTTTCACAAGGACTGTTACAAATTTCATCCATCATGGAGAGTTAGAGGCAGGCATTTTATTTCACCCAATTTATAGGTTGTGAAAGAATCCTTCAGATTTGGGTGCTTTCCACATCTTTTAGGTAAGTTGAACATATCCTTTGGTTCTAAGGGAAACAGCTTGTAAAATGTTTGGGAGCTGTTGGGACATCAAACAACTCCTAGACTCGTGCATTTTAATGGTATACTTATAAAAGAATCAATAAAAGAAGCGACACATATGGTTTAAATTCCTCTGAATAATACGAGGTATTTTTGTAAGCATTCCTTTTTTTTCCTGAGGGTCTGAACACATCTTTGAGTGCTTATCTTAAAAATACTCAAAATAACCCTTAGACATACTGGCACAGTAAAGGAGACAGCTGTACCGTAACATTGCCTTCTCCTCGGGCCTGGGGGCCTGGATCCTAGCAAACTCAGGGTTCATCAAGAAATGTGTGGTGGGGTAGGAAGGGACAAGAATGTTTGCAGAGTTGTGACTAATTAGGGTGCAGAGGCTGCTAATCTAGGAGTTCAAGGCTCAAAAGCTTACAAACTCCAAGCAGGTAACATTAAGGTTTGAATTGTATCCTGAGAATTAGAAATGGAAGGTTGGGTATAGTGAGTGACTCGAAAATTGTAGTGCTCTTGCTTGCTCAAGGCCATTCAAATTCAATTATAACAAGTGCTGGTCAAACAAAATGGGCTTGTGGGCCTTCACCCCCTGCTTGGGCCTGAATTCCTTGGCTGTGAATTAGAATAAGAGAGGAAGAGCGATTTCCCAAAAGTCAAATGGGTAGAAAGTAGTTGTACCTACTGTAAGTCCTGGGCCCCTTGCATTGTGCTATGTCTGCGAGGCTGGCAGGAGGCTGTACAATACAATTGAGAGCAGACCTGGGCCAAGTTCACATGACCTTGGGCCAATGACATCACCTGTGCTAGTGTGAGAGTCCCCAACTGTGAGACGGGCACTAATGACTACTTCACTGATTTGCAAGGATGGAATATTAAGACAACTATTAATTATTATAAAAATGATTTTTTTCCTTTCTTAGATATTAATTTAACAAATTGAGTGTCTGTTGTGTGGTCTACACTGGAGATATGGTGGTAAGCCAATGCAGACATGGTTTTTTCCCTCTTGCAACTTTGAGTCCAGTGGGAGAGACTGGCATCTCTGAAATGACCACGGAAGCAGCCATAGCAGTGCATAGAGCCAGAGAGAGTGAGCCTGTGTGTGGAAGGTTCAGGCTCTGGATTCTTGGAGGACTGAGGAGCAAGGAAGGTTGACTGAAGATACCCTGGAAGTCAGTGGGAACATGATGTGATGGGAGCTCCACAGGAGTCTGATCTCATGACTTGCCCCAGGAGCAACTGCAGGATGCTTTGGGCTGCTCCGTCTCTGTTCTCAGCTTCTCCATCCCATGCTTCTGTCTACCTTCCACTGTTTTGGTGATTTGGTCACATCTTCGCTCCACAGGACTCCTGGGAACTCATCTCAGATCCCTCCTCTCTGGCTCGTCTGTGAGCACTCATCCAATGTCATATGTTTCTGTCTGGCTCCACAGTCCAGGTCTCTGCCTTGTCTGTCCCAGCCCTTGTCACTGAGACCACATCCCAAGCATCACTTCTGATTCTGTCTCCTCCCTTCTCCTCACCAGGAAATAATGCCCAGAACCTAGATACTCATTTGGGCAAGATCCTTATTTGCATGCACCAGAAACTGACCCTGGACAATCATATCAAGAAAAGGGGTTTGTTGCAAGGCTTTTGGACAATTCAGAGAACCTCTCAGAAGGCCATGGAACAGTGTTTAGACAGTGGTCAGGCGCAAGGGAAGCTAAGCCATAGGCACAATGACTGCCAAAATCACACCCAGCGGTGGTCTGGTGGGACCCCTGAGGCCACACGTGCTCCACCTGGAGGCCCGCCTGCCCTGCAGCCTCAGCAGCACTGGCCATGCTCACAGGGACTGAACTCCACCGCTGCTACCCCAGCAACAAAGCCATATCGGCACTGAGGCAAGCCTGGAGAGGGAGGGCTTGCTTGCCATGCCCACGGAAAGTGACTATCAGAGGTTTCTGCTTTCACAATAGGGATCAGATGCTATAAGACAGAGACCAACACAGAGAAGAGACAAGTCAGGTGCTCTTTCGGGCCAGCTTCTGAATTGGTCCTAGAATAGGCAGGACTTAGAGATTGACTGGATGATGAAGAGTGAGCAAGAGAGGAGAAGGGACTTTTGACTTGGATGATGCTGGTAGAACTAACTAGATGAGACATATGGAAGAGGACAGTCATGAACAAAATAGGTTTGAGATACTGTGGGATATTAAATGGATTATTGAATTTACACCATTCTTGGCTCATAGTAGTTGCTTAATATATACTTGCCAAATAAATATATTGACCTGAAGGTCATTTGGAAGAAGGGGACTGTAGCTAGTGAATAACCGTGGATTTATGCACGAGAGAGACAAGAGAGGTTTCCTCCATGCCTCCCCACCAGCATGAATGGGCCCCTACAGGCAGACTTCTCAGCTGAGTTAGTGCTACCAGAGAGTGTGCAAGGAATCATGTGCAAAGACTTCATCACTGTGTTATCCTGGTAGCAAAATATCTGCAAACAAGTTAAACATTCAACAATAAGAGAACTTTTCCATGAATAATAGCAGTCACATCAGTTTAACAAACTATTATGTATCAGTTACAATACATATTCAAGTATTTTATATAACATACATATGTGTGTGCATCTATATCTCTACTCTTTTCTTTTTTAAAATCCTCACCTGAAGATATTTTTTCCATTGATTTTTAGAGAGAGTGGATGGGAGGGAGGGAAGGAAAGAGACAGGGGAGGGGTGGAATATCAATATGAGAGAGACACATGGATTGGTTGACTCCTGCATGAGGGCCAACCAGGGCCGGGTATTGAACCTTCAACCCAAGTATGTGCCCTTGACAGGGAATCAAAGCTTCCACCCTTTGGTATTTGGGCTGACACTCTAATCACTGAGCAACACTGGCCAGGGCCACGTACACTTATTTTTAATCATCTACATCTGGAATGGAAAACAGAAAATACACAAAATGTTATCTCTATTTTGGCACTCTGGTGGTGATTTTTATTTTTGAATTTCTTACTTATTTTCTGAATTTTTAATAATGAGTTTGTGCAAATAAAAATAGATTTTTTCAATTATAAATGTAATAAATATTCTGACATATCAAACAATTGAAGCACTAAAAATAAGTTGAATCACCTGCAATTTTAGTACACATTTAGTGGGGTTTTTTCTTTCCAGCCTGCTTTCATTGTACTTATACATATGGATAAGATCTACTTATACATATGAGTGAGATCTCCTTATACATATGAATAGTTGTACTTATACATATGAATGAATGTACTTATACATATGAATGAGATGTATTTATAAAGGCATATCCACACATACACCTATAATGGAAGTTTAGTATTTACAATATCAAATTGTTTTTGTTTAACTCATTACAATATTAGAGACATAATTCTCTTTGAATAAAAAAATCTAATTCATCATTTTAATGAGTTAGTATTGTATCCTATGAAAACATAATGCATTATTCACATGTATTTGTCTAAGCTTCTAGCTTCCTAGAAGTGGAGTAATACATTAAGTGGATGGAGATTTGCCCTGGCCAGTGTGGTTCAGTTGTTTGGAGCATCATCCCTTACACCAATAGGTTGTGGATTCGATTTCTGGTCAGGGCACATAACCAGGTGGTGGGTTCAATCCACAGTCATGGTGTATGTGGGAGGCAACTGATCAATGTTTCTCTCTTCCCTCTCCCTTCCTCTCATTTTAAAATCAATAAAAACATATTCTAGGGTGAGAATTAACAAAAGAAATGGAAATTTTAAGGCTAATTGTGGATATTTCAGGTTATTGTTCAGAAGATTGTATCAATTTATACTTCTGCTATCAAGGCTTACAACTATCTCAATATACTTTCATTTAAAGTTTTGTTCATTTCACTTGTGAAAGTGTTGTTTCTTTGGTCTTGGCTCTCAGAGGAAACTTTTAGTCCAAAGCTCAGAATGAAGGAACAATGGAGACTCTTTTGAAAAGGAAAAAAATGTTATTAATTCACATGGTGAGCATTTCAAATCCTCATATAGGAGACAGTTCATTTCCACATGTCAGGAACAGAAAGTGGAGGATGGAAATGTCATGGCTTCAGAGTCTATAAGAAACAGATTTTGTGGGTGTCCAGTTCCCGTGGAAAGTCATGCTTTATCTCTCCCCTTGTTATTTGTGACATCTTTTGCCAGCTGGAAATGAGCTACAAATATTCAATTAGGATGTTTTTTGGCACTATTTTTTGTTATGCATGCTCCAAGGATTGATATCGGACTATACTCTTATTCTATAAAACATCTTTTAAAAATATTTATATCTACATGCATGTTAATTTTTCGATCACAACTGGACATGTCTGTGTTTTCACTTTTATAGAATGCATTGAGACAGTCAAACTTATGGCATGGGAAAGGGATACACAGGTAAAGCATGTGCAACTGGAATGTATGTGTATGTGCATGTATATGTTGGGGTGGAGGCACAGGGAAGGATAAGGCCAAGAAAGAAATCTAGAATGCTCACCAACCCCTCTGGAACCGCCTCCCATGATGAGGACCTAGATTTGCAGTGTAGTCGCAGCCCTGGGGAGCTGATTGAGGCTGACAGCATCCCCGTGGGTGCAGGCAGACAAGTGGCATTTTTCTGCAGTTAGAGCTGGGGAGAATCAGTGGCCTGCACCCAAAGGCCCTCAGCCAGAGGTGGAAGGGACCCCGATTACCCCATCTGCTGGGTTTCAGCCCAAGTTCTCTCCCTTCCAAGCTTCTGCCTCGCCCTCCAATGGTCACACTTACTCTTTCTCTTGTGCCTCATACCCGAGCCACTAATGGAATTTAGCAGGGATGAGCCGGGAAAGGTGGGTCTGGCCCCATTCCTTCTGTCACCTGCTTTATTCTGCCTCCTACTGAGGCGCTGCCCTGTGCCCGTGCCCCCAGGGAGCATGGCCCTCCTCTGAGTCATTACTCCCCTCATCTCCCCTCTGAGGAGTCCGGAGCTCAAGGCCACTCTCTCGGGCAAACAGGCTCTTTCCGATGCTGAGCTCCCCTGCCTACCCTCAGGTTCTGAGTTTCCTTGCCTCCTTTGCTTCCCTCTGCTCACCACTGTGGCAGATGAATGAGATCTGGGCATGGGAAGATCACACGGAAACACCAGCCTCAGACAGGCTTGCAGACCGAGCATAATCTGTGTTTTAAAGACAGTTTTGGTGGAAGATGTCAATCACAGAACCTCCCCTCCCATGGTCCAGCTTGGTTAAGTAGTATCTTTTCTGTCTCTTTCAATCTTGCCCAGCTTCCTGGCTCTCAGCCCTGCAGCCCGCTGGGTACTGCAAATAAAACATGGCTCTACCCAGCAGCAGGGGTTGGCATGTTCTCACTGGGCCCCGACTTCCACCCAGAGACCTCATCCCTGGCACAGTGACTCCTCAAGTCAGCCCCCAGTCCTTCTTTTACCCGGGAGTATCTTGTAGCAGAAAACAGTGTGAGCTCACTTTGTTGGTTGCAGTGGGCGTGTCAAAGTACCCTCATCCCAGGGCACCTCAGAGAGAGTTGTTACTTCAGCTCTCTCAGAGCCTTGGATTCTGGAACAAATTGTTCTGAAAACCCATCAGTCTCCCCATCCTCCACCTCCCGCTCCTTTTTCTCTGCCTCAGGGTGGTTCGAGGGTTCCTTGGCCTTGCTGGCCCTCTTGGTGCACACCATGAGCAGGATCTTATGCCGGCTGCTTCCTTATACAGGTACCCAAAGTACCCAGCATTCTCCTCAGGACACTCCCCTTCCTCCCTTCTTGCCCACTTTCCACCCAGAGTGGCACACCTGTTAATACATGATCTTCATGGCAGAAACTTGCTGGTGTGATTGAGGTTGGTGAGATGGGGAAATTACCTGCTAGGCAGGCCTGAGGTCATCACAGGCCCTAACGTGGGTGAAGTTCCTGGCTGTGGGCAGAGAAAGAGATGTGATGATGGGAGCGGGGACAGAGGCATGGGGTCAAAGGTGAACCATTACAAACTTTGAACTCTGGAAACTGGATCAAAGCAAGAGGATAGCTCTCTCCCCAGAGCCTCCAGAGGAGCGCAGCCTCTGGCATCTCCATTTCAGCCCAGTGGGGCCCATGTCAGCCTTCCAACGCCCAGAGCGGTGAAGTTTGTGGTACTGTGTTATGGCAGCCACAGAAATGCAATACAGGCAGATGGAGCCAGGTGCCATCCGTTTGGGCTGGTCTCACACATGCTCTGTCACCAAGACTGCTGTAAAAGCTGTCTGTATGTTTGCTGCAGAGTTGTGTTTCCTCTAACTTCCTTCCTTTTCAGATTCAGCATGGCCTGCAGTTGTCTTTTAGTTTGCCTTTAACCCCAGGCAGGTCAATGGCTTTTTCCAAGTGGCCCACCTCCAATAAATAAAAAGAGACCCCTTCCTCCTTTCTCCTTTGATTAGGCTGCTGCAATGTGATATGGGATGTATGAAAATTGCTTCTTTATCTTACCCTCTCCAGGAGTTAAAAGCGCCTTTTATTTTGAAGGAACAAAGCAAGATAGGAAGATAATTCCAGAATTATATATCCCACGTGTTACCCAGCATTGCTCAAGGGATGCCTTAGATCACATTGACAAAACTCTGCCTGCACCCTCCCGCACAGGTTTCTCCTTGCACCTTTGTTTTTGTTGCTCTGATGGCTGACTGCGCTTTTGGAAACACACCCAGAGCCTCTTCAAGTGAATTTCAGATGCACTACCTCACTTGGATTAGGCACACCATTCGACATACACCTTCCCCATCAGAAAATCTGGCTGTTTCCTCAGGCACTGTTTGTAACAGGTGGACAGGAAAATAGAGGTTTCACATGTACAGATTCCCTGCGTGGCCTCCCAGAAGGGAAAGCTGCACTAAATGGAAGAAGTCAGCCTTCCAGGGGACCTGGGCCTTAAGAAGGTCTCTTGTTACTAGAAGGGCTTTGTGCCTTCTCATGGACTTTTATGCTTATTTCCCACTCATTTCAGCGGCCACAGCTTTCTGTTTACAAAGCCGTGTCTCTTTCATTCTGCAAGTTCCTTAATGTCTCTTAAATAAGGCATTTAAAATAGCAGAGTGCTGACACATAACATGCACTCAATAAATGTTAGATATTATTGTAATTATTGCTAGAAGGCTATTACTATAATTAGCTTAATTGGAGAACTTTTAGAAAACACAGATTAGGTACAGAATGTTCTTATCAAATTTATGTAGAGGAAATCCAAGTTCTCTTTTGAATTCAGTTTCATTACAAGAGATGGATTCACATCAGGAAAATTTCCCCCAAACTTTTCAGTTGAAAATGAATTTTAAAGGCAAATGTTAAAATTTTATACTTCATATCCACCATGACCTATACTTACTTACACTACCTTTTAGAACTCATTTAAGTCTGTAGACAATAGTTAATTTAACTATATAACCTCTTCTTTTTTATATGAATTGTTCCCAGAGAGAAATATAGCTGCCAAAGGAGAAATTTGACCTCCTTTCATTTCACAATCCGATAAAAATTGTCTTCAACCACCCTTGAACCATTAGAACTACTTATTAACATCTTTGAGGACTTCACTGATGTATATACTACATTGACACCTTTAATTCCTTAAATATGCCCATTTTCTTTAAAATTTATTTTGTCTTCTTTAATACTGCATATAAATTTATTGTTCATCCTCTCGTTTATTCATATGTCCTTTAAATTTATTTTTATCACTATTTTTATATTAAAATAATTTTAGACATATAGTAAGGTTGCAAAAATAGTACAGGGTTTCTTTATATTCTTTACCCAGCTTCCTCTATGTTAGCACCCTCTATAACCATAGACCATGTATCAAAACTAAGAAATTTACTCTGGTATCCTATATAATAAAGAGCTAATATGCTAATTAGACTGAACAGCAGAACATCTGGACGACCTTCCGGACGAAGCTGGGGCTGCAAGGAGCTGTGAGGGCCGAGCCTCTTGCACGAATTTTGTGCATCGGGCCTCTAGTATGTGTAATACTATTAACTAACATACAGAACTTACTGGATTCCATCAGCTTTTCCAATCATGTCTCTTTCTAAAGCTTTTTTTTTTTTTATTGCTGACAGTATACAGATGTGTTGTTTACTCTCTCAGGATCCTGTGCTGCATTCTCTCACTGGGAATTGCCGTTACCCCTTAGGAAGGCAGACCATGGCTGATACTCTGCCTTCTGGAGGTGAAGAGCCTGGCTGCTTTGCCTGCATTAGAGACAACTCTGAAGGGCTGTGTCAGTGCCCGAGCACCGCAGGCATCTCTAAGGCCTCACTGGCAACCGCGCTGAGGCCCAGCCTCTCCCTCCCACTTCCCTGCGTTCTCCATTCCCATTACAAGTGTGTCTCCTGACAGTCATCCCAGAAAAGACTGTGCATGCAGACTGCATCACAGAATGTTTCCCGGGAATCCTACAGAATATTGTTGGTCCCGTGAGTGACACTAGGAATGAGAGTCCACGGTGGGATTTGGAGGCCACATCACTCACTGGCTGGCTGGCAAGGACGACTCCATCACTGGTGGGAGGTAGGTGTTGACAGTCCTGGGTAAGTGGTATTAGAGCAATTATTAAAGCCTCCACCTGCGGTGAGAGGAATGGAATGCCAGTAAAGGTAATGCACCAGCCAGTGCAACATTCCCTGTGCTTAGGAAGTATAATAGAAATGATAACTATTGCTCCTAAAAAGATGTATGGCTGCTACTGAGCCAAAGTAAGTCATTTAGTAAAGAGAATATGGGAGGATGTCACCAAAATGGCAACATAGGAGACTTCAGCCTTCTCTTCACACAGAGATCAACAATTACACAAAAACAGCTCCAAAAACAAAAGCGACTGGGAGAGCTCTGGCGTCCACCTAAGAAATTTTAGCAACAGAGTGGAACACAAAGTCTGAAAATAATTACCCAGAAGAAAATGAAGACAGCTTCATTCTGCCAATATCATCTCACCCCTCGAGGCTGGCCTTGTTCAGTGCCAAGGGAGAGCTTCCCAGCGGGGAAGCATCACTCTCACCAGGAGAGGAAGATCAGGTGTGCACCACCTCTCCAGCCTTCGCCGCACCCACAAAGGTCCTGCTGCAGTTCCCTCTGCCCCCCAGACTGGCGAAGCTGAAATGGACAGAGACTAGGGATAGAAAAGGGAAGAAAAGCAGGGATACCAGTGTTAGCCACACAGAGAGAGTGATTGAGGTTCACAGTAACCAGCTCTGTATAAAAATCCAGCATATTTACCCAGTTTTTGTCCCATGGGTATTGTGTTTTCTGATGCCAGCTGCTTGAGCACCTCCCCTACATCTACCAAAGCCCAGGGACTTCACTGGAACTCCCCAAGGGCAAGCCAGCAGTATAGATCTCCTCCCATCACTGTGTTTAGTCCTTGGAGTTTAGCTCTCAGCTATGCACTGCACAATGCCAGTCTCATGCCCCTCAGTGGCCGCCGTTGCTATGAACATGCCTGGGGGGCAATTTGCAGCCATGGGAGGGCATGCTGACAGCCAGAGCCCTGGAGCTTCCAATGAGCTTTCAATGGCTCCAATTCTTTTTACCTGCTCTGGCCCTTACCACTATGTACGTATCTGCAACTGGCCCCCATCCCTACTTAGGCCCCTGCAGTTGGCCCCACAGCTAAGTGTGACCATCAGCTCCAGCCACCACTAATGCATGCCCTGGTCCTTAGCTGCTGGACCTGCAGGCACTGCTGAGAATCCCAACAGTACTTTGAGCCACTGTGGACTGCTTCCACAGTGCTCACCCAGGTCCACACTATTAATGTTGTGGACCCAGCAGCCTCAACCTAAGAGGCACACATCACCATTGACCTGGTATCATCACAGCCCCTGCATTCAGTGCCCTGCATCACTAAACCCATGGTCACAGAACATTGCAGCACACTCCCACCTGCAGCGGAAGGCTTTCCTATACTAAAGTCAGTCCATAAGGTTTGGAAGGGGAGGTTGCTTCTTCAAATGTGCAGATATTAAAGTATACAAAGTTATAAGAATTATGGAGAATTGGGGAAACAAACTGCCAGTAACTGCCCCCCAAAATGGAGATCAAGAAATTACATGACAAAGTATTCAAAATAATTGTTCTAAAGATGCTCTGAGAACTACAAGAAAACACAGATAAATAACATAATGATATTAGGAATAAAATACAAGAACAAAGTAAGAAGTTTGATAAGAAGTTAGAAAATGCAAAAGAAAAAGAAACATAATTTTTGGAGCAAAGAATACAATGAATTAATTGAAGAATTTAATAATAGAGTTTCAATAACAGACTTGACTAAACAGAAGAAAGAATCAGGGATCTAGAAGACAGGTCAATTTAAGTGAAGCAAGGAAAAAAATTGAGAAGGACCTAAAAATAAAAATAAAAGAAATGAAGAAAGCCTATGGGATTTACGGGACACCATTAAGAGAAACAAACTGTATACCACTGCAGCCCCAGCAGAAGAAGAGAGGGAGAAAGGGATAGAAAATCTAATTGAATAATTATGGCTGAGAACTTCTGAAAGCTGGAGAGAGATATAGACATCCAAATTTGTAAAGTTAATAGGTCACCAGAATTTCAATTCAAAGTGATTTTCTCTATATACATTATACTAAAATTGTATAAATCAAAGACAAAGATAGAATATTAAAAGCAGCAAGAGAAAAAAAAATCTCTTATGCAAGGAAACTACTATAAGGCTACCAGCAGATTTCTCATCATGACCTTGCAGGCCAGAAGAGAATGGGATACCAAGTGCTAAAAAAAGAAACTGCCAGCCAAGAAAACTTTACCCAACAAAGTTATCCTTCAAAAATAAAGGTGAGATAAAGACATTCCATTATAAACAAAAGCTAAGAAAATTCATCACCCTTAAACCTTAAATGATGCTAATTAGTAACATAAAGATATGTAAAATATAGAACAAAAAAAGCAAAAGTAAGTACACAGTCAGATTCAGAATAGTCTAATACTATAATGTGATGTGTTAACTACTTAACCCTATTACACAGTTTAAAGGACAAAGATATTAAAAATGTGCTGTAACTATAACAATATAAAAATATTTAAATAGTGACATCAACAAAATAAAATGCCATGGAGCTACTGAAAGGGTAGAATTTTTATGTATAATCAGTCAATTGTTATCAGTTTAAAACAGATGGTTAGTATATGAGATGTTTTATGTAGGTCTGATGATAATCACAAGTCAAAACCTAGAGTAGATTTATGGAAGATAAAGAGAATGGAATCAAAGTATACTACTAAAAATGATCAATTCATAAAGAATGGCTGCAAGAAAGAAACAGAAAATTACAAAACAGTCAGAAAACAATTACTAATGCAGCATTAGTAAGTACTTACTATCAATTTATTTAAATGTAAATAGATTGTAGCTTATATAATAAAAGCCTAATATGCTAAGTGTCCAGTTGTCCGGTTGTCTGTTCAACCAATCAAAGCGTAATATGCTAATGCTATGCTAAGGCCACTCAACTGCTCTCTCTGATGTGCACTGACCACCAGGGGGCAGATGCTCTGACTGGTAGTTTAGCTTGCTGCTGGGGTCCAGCTGATCAGGACTGAGCAAGACAGGCCAGACATGCCCTGGAGCCCTCCTGCAGTCCCTCCCCAGCTGGCCAATCTCCCGCGTCCCTCCCTGGCCCCAATTGTGCACCTGTGGGGGTCCCTTGGCCTGGCCTGTGCCCTCTCGCAATCTGGGACCCCTTGGGGATGTCAGAGAGCCAGTTTTGGCCTGATCCCACAGGTCAGGCCCAGGCACCCTACTGGTGCATGAATTCGTGCACGGGGCCTCTAGTTTTCCAGTAAAAAGACAGAGTGGTTGGGTGGATAAAATAAACAAGACCCAACTATATGCTAGCTATAAGAGGCTTAATTCAGCTTTAAGGATGCTGATACGCTCAAAGTGAAGGAATGGAAAAATATTTTGTGCAAGTGAAAACCAAACAAGAACAGGGGTTGCAGTACCCATATCAGACACAATAGACTTTAAGCCAAAATTGGAGACAAAGGTTACTATATAATAATAACAGGTCAGTTCACCAGGAAGCTATAACAATCTATCTATATAAAAGCCTAAGTGACTGAAACAACCGAACGGATGACTGGACAGGCTGCATGGGGCAACCAGGCTGGCAGGGGGGGGGGCGCAGTTAGGGGTGACCAGGTTGAAAGGGGGGCAGTGAGGGGCAACCAGGCTGGCAGGGGGACACTTGGGGGTGACCAGGCTGGTGGGGTGGGAGTTAGGGGCTACCAGGCCAGTGGTGGGGCAGTTGGGGGCGACCATGCCGGAAGGGCAGGCAGTTGGGGGTGACAAGGCCATCAGGGGGGCAATTAGGTATGATCAGGCAGGCAGGCAGGTGAGTAGTCAGGAGCCAGTGGTCCTAGATTGTGAGAGGGATGTCCGACTGCCAGTTTAGGCCTGTGGAATTGGCCTAAACCGGCAGTAAGACATCCCCTGAGGGGTCCTGGATTGGAGAGGGTGCAGGCTGGGCTGAGAGAAACCCCTCCCTCATCCCCCCCCATGCATGAATTTTGTGCACTGGGCCTCTAGTTGTTAATAAATATGCACTTAGCTTTGGAGCACCTAAATACTATATTAAGCCAATACTAACAGATATGATGTTGGCAGGGGAGGGCAGTTGTGGGCAATTGGGCCAGCAGGAGTGGGCAGTTGGGGGGAACCAGGCCAGCAGGGGTGGACAGTTGGGGGGGGGCACCAGGCCTGAAGGGGAGGACAGTTGGGGGCAATCAGGCCTTCAGGGGAGGGCAGTTGGGGGTGACTGGGCCTGAAGGGGAGGGAGGGCAGTTGGGGGTGACTAGGCTTGCAGGGGAGGGCAGTTGGGGGGGACCAGGCCAGCAAGGGAGGGCAGTTGGGGGTGACTGGGCTTGCAGGGGAGGGCAGTTGGGGGCTACTGGGCTGGCAGGGGAGGGCAGTCAGGGGTGACAGGCCGGCAGGGGAGGGCAGTTGGGCGTCGATCAGGCTGGCAGGGGAGTGGTTAGGGGGTGATTAGGCAGGCAGACAGGTGAGCAGTTAGAAGCCAGTGGTCCCTGATTGTGAGAAGGATGTCCGACTGCTGGTTTAGGCCCATGGGATCGGGCCTAAACAGGCAGTCAGACATCCCCTAAGGGGTCTCAGATTGGAGAGGGTGCAGGCTTGGCTGAGGGACACCCCCTCTCCAGTGCACAAATTTTGTGCACCGGGCCTCTAGTTGACTATAATCCCTATGCTGTATTTTAGATCCCTGTGACTATTTTGTAACTACCAATTTGTACTTTTTATTCTCTCCATCTTTTTGCATTCAGTCTCTCAAACCTTCTTCCCTCTGGCAATCATCAGTTTGTTTTCAGTATTAATGTGTCTGTTTCAATTTTGTTTGCTTATTTTGTTCTTTATATTCCACACATAAGTGAAATCATATTGTATTTGTCTATCTCTTACTGATTTATTTCACTTTCCATAATACCCTCTAGGTCTCTCCATGCTGTTGCAAATGGCAAGATTACATTCCTTTTTATGGCCAAGTAATATTCCATCATATATATGCACCACAACTTTTTTATCCACTCATCTACTGATGGGCATTTGGGTTACCATATTTTAGCTATCCTATATAATAAAAGGGTAATATTCAAATTGTCCCCTCAACCAGGAGTTCGACTGGGGTTCAACCAGGTGGTGGGGCTGGCACACCAACTGCCAGTGGCCCTCCCCCCAGCGGGCCTGGCCTGATCGGCCCCAATCAGGGCGGGCCAGCAGGACCCCACCCATACACAGATTTATGCACCAGGCCTCTAGTTTGAAATAATGCTGCAATGATCATAGGGGTGCATTTGTTCTTTTAAATTAGTGTTTTGGGTTTTTTTTGGATATACACCCAGAAGTGGAATCACTGGGTCATACGGCAGTTTCATTTTTAATTTTTTGAGGACGCTCATGCTGTTTTTCCGTAGTGACTGCACCAATCTGCATTCCCATCATCAGTGCAGAGGGTTCCCTTTCTCCATATCATTCCAACATTTGTTTTGAGTAATTGATGAGTCTTTTGACAGATGTGAGGTGATACTCATTGTGGCTTTAATTTGCATCTCTCTATGATAGGTGATGTTGAACACCTTTTTATATGTCTACTGGCCATCTGTATGTTCTTTTCTGGAGAAGTGTCTATTCAGGTACTCTGCCCATTTTTCAATTAGATTTTTTTGTGTGTGTTCATTTGTATGAGTTCTTTATATATTTCAGATATTAACCCCTTTTCTGATGTATCATTGGAAAATATGTTCTTCCATTCAGTAGGTTGTCTTTTCATTTTGTTGATGGTTTTCTTTGCTGTGCAAAAATTTTTTAGTTTGGTGGAGTCCCATTTGTTTATTTGTTTTTTTGTTTCTCTTGTCTGAGGAGATATATCAGAAAAAAATTACTTAAGACATTGGGGGATAGGGGAGGCTAGGGGACTGTCTAGGGCGGGGGGATAAAATGGACACATATGTAATACCCTTTGTAATACTTTAAGCAATAAATTAAAAAAAAATAAAAAAAAATTAAAAAAAAAAGAAAAAGAAAAAAATTACTAAGAAAAATGGCAGAGTTCTTACTGCCCATCTTTTATTCCAGGAGTTTTATGGTTTTAACCTTACATTTAATTCTCTAACCCATTTTGAATTTATTCTTGTATATAGGATAAGAAGATGGTCTAGTTTTATTTTTTTATCTGTTCAATTTTCCTGAGATCATTTATCAAATAGACTTTTACCCTCTTCTATGTTCTTGCCTTCTTTATCATACACTAATTAACTATATAGGCATGGGTTTAGTTCTGGGCTCTCATTCTGTTCCATTGCTGTATGTACTTTTTAAAAAATATGTTTTTATTGATTTTACAGAGAAAGGGAGAGAGATAGAAAAATAGTAACATCGATGAGAAAGAAACATCGTTGGCTGCCTCCTGCACACCCCCTACTGGAAATTGAGCCCACATCCCCAGCATGTGCCCTGACCAGGAATCAATCTGGTGGCCTTTTGGTTCATGGGTCAATACTCAACCACTGAGCAACATCGGCCAGGTGTCTATGTGTCTGTCTTTAATCCAGTAGGATGCTGTTTTTATTATTGTAGTATACGTAATTTGATATCCAGTAGCATGATACCACCAATTTTGTTCTTTCTCAAGATTGCTGTAATTATTTGAGATCTTTGTGGTTCCATATAACTTTTTGAATTATTTGTTCTACTTCTATGAAAAACAATATTGGTATTTTGACAGGAAATGTGTTGAACTTATAGATTGCTTTGGATAGTATGGAACTTGTAATGATGTTAATTCTTCTTATCCCTAAGCACAGTATATACTGCCATTCATTTGTATCTTCTTCAGTTTATTTCTTCAGTTTCTTGTAACTTTAGTAATATAGGTATTTTGCCTCTTTGGTTAAATTTATTCTTAGGGTTTTTTTATGCACTTGTAAATGGGATTGTTATCTTAGTTTCTTTTTCTGATGGTTCATCATTGGTGTATAAAAATGCAACCAATTTCTGAATGTTTATTTTGTATCCTGCTATTTAACTGAATTCTTTTATCACTTCTAGTAGATTTTTAGTAGAATCTTAGGGTTCTTTATATACAGTATCATGTCATCTGTAAATAATGACAGTTTTATATTTCCTTTCAACTTGGATGATTTTTATCATTTTTTAATTTTCTGATTACTGTGGCTAAGACTCTCAGTACTATGTTGAATCAGAGTAGTGAACGTTAACATCACTGTCTTGTTACTGTTATTAAGGGAAACACTTTTATCGTTTTCTTGTTGAGTATGACATTAGCTGTGGGTTTGTCATATGTGGCCTTTATTATGTTATGTCCCCTCTAGTCCCTTTTTGTTGAGAGATTTTTAAAAAAAATCATAAATGGGTTTTGGATTTTGTCAAGAGCTTTTTCTGCATCTTTTGATGATCATATAATTTTTATTCTTCATTATACTTATGTGATGTATCACATTTTGTTTAGCAGAAATTGTACTAACATTGCATTCCTGGAATAAATCCCACTTGATCATGGAGTATGATCTTTTTAATGTATTACTGGATCTAGTTCACTAGTATATTGAGGATTTTTGCATCTATATTCATCAGATATATTAGCCTATAAATTTTTTTCTTAGTAGTGTCTTTATCTGATTTTGGAATTAGAATAATGCTGGCCTTGTAAAATGATCTTGGGAGTCTTTCTTCCTCTTGAATTTTTTGGAATAGTTTTTTAAAAAAATATATATTTTATTGATTTTTTTTTTACAGAGAGGAAGGGAGAGGGATAGAGAGTTAGAAACATCGATCAGCTACCTCCCTCACGCACCCGACTGGGGATGTGCCCGCAACCAAGGTACATGCCCTTGACCAGAATTGAACCCAGGACCCTCCAGTCCGCAGGCTGACGCTCTATCCACTGAGCCAAACCGGGTAGGGCTTTTTGGAATAGTTTTAAAAAATAGATGTTAGTTCTTTGAATGTTTGTTAAAATTCATCTGTGAATTCATTGGGTCCAGGACTTCGGTTTCCTGGGAGCTTTTTAATTACTGCTTTGATTATTTAATTGTAATTGTTCTGTTTAGATTATATTTCTCCTCCCCCTCCTCCTCCTTTTCCTCCTTTCTTTTTTGTCAATCCTCAACGAGGATACTTTTCCATTGATTTTTAGAAAGAGTGGAAGGGAGTGGGATAGACAAAGAAAGGGATAAAAAAATCGATGTGAGAGAGACATCAATTGGTTGCCTCCTGCAAGTGCCCTGACCAGGGTTGAGGATTGAGCCTGCAACTGAGGTACTTGCCCTAACCTGGAATCGAACCCAGAACCCCTCAGTCCGTGGGCCGATGCTCTAGCCACTGAGCCAGACCCACTAGGGCCAGATTTTGTTTCTTCTTGATTCAGTTTTGGAAGACTGTGTGTTTCTAGGAATTTATCTATTTCACCCAGGTTGTCCAACTTGTTGGCATAAACATGCTTGTAATATTTTTCTACTCTTTTATATTTCTATGCTTTCAGTTGTTACTTCTTCTCTTTCATTTTTGATTTTTATTTGAGTTTCTCTCTTTATTCTTGATGCATCTGGTTAAAGAATTGTTAAACATGTGTATCCTTTCAAAGAACCAGCTCTTGGTTTTGTTGATCTTTGTATTGTTTTCTTAGACTCTATTTTATTTCCTCTTTGCTCTATATTATTTCTTAATTTCTGTTCACTTTAGTTGTTGTTTTTGTCACTATTTTTCTAATTCCTTTAGGTGTAAAGTTAGACTGTTTGAGAGTTTTCTTGTTTCTTGAGGTAACCCTGTATGGCTATAAATATCCTTAGAACTGTTTTCACTGTGCCACGAATTTTGGATTGTTGTCTTTTTATTTGTCTCAAGGTATCTTTTGATTTTTTCCTTGATTTAATTGTTAACCCATTCATTGTTTAGTATCATATTACTTAGCCTCCTTGTGTTTGTGTGTTTTCAGTGTTTTGTTTTTTTAAAAAAATTATTTCTAGTTCATACCACTGTGGTTGGAGAACATGCTTGATATGATTTCATCTTCATAAATTTATTTGAGACTTGTTTTGTGGACTAACATGTGGTCTATTCTAGAAAATACTTTATGTTCACTTGAAAAGAATGTATGTTCTGCTGCTTTGGGGTAAAAGATCTGAAAATATCAATTAAATCCATCTGGTCTAGTGTGTCAGTGAAAGCAGCTGCTTTTTGTTGATTTTCTGTCTGGAAGATCTATTGATGTCAATGGGATGTTAAAATTCCTACTATGACTCTATTACTGTTTATCTTTCCCTTATGTCCATCAGGATGTGCTTTACATATTAGGTGCTCCTATGTTGGACGCATGCATATTTATAAGGTTTACATTTTCTTGTTGAACTGATCCCTCTTTCATTATATAATGTTTTTATTTCCTCTTATAGCCTTTGTTTTAAAGTCTATTTTGTCTGATATACTAGTAAGTATTGCTACCCAGCATTTTTGTTTCCATTTGCACAAAACATCTTTTTCCATCCTATATTTTCAGTGTGTATGTGTCTTTTGTTGTGGGTCTTTTTTAGACAGCATATATGTTGCTTTTGTCTTCTTATCCATTCAGCTACGCATACCTTTTGATTGGACCACTTAATCCACTTACATTTAAAGTGATTATGGACAGGTAGGTATTTATTGCCATTTTATTCATTATAACTGTGTTCCTTTTTAAAAAAGCTTTAACATTTCGTATAGCACGGGCTTGGTGGTAATAAAGTCTTTTAGCTCTTTATTGTCTGGAAATCTCTTATTTGGGCTCACCTGCTATAATTGGAACTTGATTGTTGATGTCCCATTGTTGTTTGTGGAGGGATCTCCCCTCCGACTTGCTGCCAGTGAGGTTTTTGCTCTGATGTTGTTGAATCTGCCCCCTTACTGTGTCTGTCCTGAGCCTCCTGGGAGCTTCTCTGGTGCAGGTGAATGTGAGTCTCTGTCCCTTTCTGGCCCTGAGCAACCTGATTGAGGTTTGAGAGGTTGAAGCCTCTACTAGTCCAATGGTTGGGGCTCCTTAGCCCAGAGGCTGGGTCTGCCTTGAGTTTCAGGACTTGATTGTCCCTATTCTGAGCTGTACTCCCTTCCCCCACAGAGCCGGTCTTGCAGGTGTCAGCTGCAGGCACTTGGAATTCTGTTGGGGTAAGAGGCTTTCTAACAGGGTGGGACAACTGCTTCTGCCTGGAGGCTGTTATTCTCATCTCTTAATGGGCCTAAGAAACTCCACACTGTGGGGCAAGGGGTTTTCCCATAGGGTGGGTCAGCTGTTCCCCCACCCCAACCCCCTCGGCAAAAACCACCTGGAGAGCAAAGGTCTGCCTGAGGAAGATGGCCTGCACAGTGTGAGGGGATGACTCAGCACAGGAAACTGGGGTGTCTGCATTCTGAACTCTAACCCCAGAGCTCCCAACCCTGATTTTTGCTTACACAGCTCCAGTCCACTCTTCCCTCCCTCTGATGGAGCCCAAATTGAGTGGCTGCACACGAAATTTTGTGCACTGGCCCTTTAAGAGGGTGCCTGCGTTTCCATCTGTTTCTCTCTGGCAGACAGCGACCCCTCTGCTTTTCACAGCCATGTTATGTGGGCACCTTTCTCAGCTTTAGTGCTCTCTGCTGGAGGTCCCAGCTTGGAGGTCAGACCCTTTAAGGTCAAAAGTAGAGGACCCTCCGTGGGCCCTCCAGCAGGGCTACCATACTCAGGCTCTGAGCTAAAGGCCACTCAAAAACATTTTTAAAACGTTAAAAATGTAATAGACATTACTTTACAAAATTACAAATAAGTAATAAGTGAATATTAATAACATGTAATAGATATAAGACCAGTATCCTAAATATATGAAAACCTCCTTTAAACACAAATACTAAAAGAAGTACAAATTGGCAGTAATTTGTATTGATTTATAGTCAGTTTATCATCTGAAAAAGTCCTTTTGAAGCAGCAATGATATCATTTTAAACCACAAGCATGGTGAACTTTTCAGTTTGATAAAATTGCTGATAGAGCTGAAACCGGTTTGGCTCAGTGGATAGAGCCGAAACCGGTTTGGCTCAGTGGATAGAGCATCGGCCTGCGGACTGAAAGGTCCCAGGTTCGATTCCGGTCAAGGGCATGTACCTGGGTTGCGGGCATATCCCCAGTAGGAGATGTGCAGGAGGCAGCTGATCGATGTTTCTCTCTCATCGATGTTTCTAACTCTCTATCTCTCTCCCTTCCTCTCTGTAAAAAATCAATAAAATATATTTAAAAAAATAAAATAAAAAAATTGCTGATAGAGTGATGGGTTTATTGGACTGTACATTTAGCTGCTTGCTGCTTTCAAAGCCAGCTTTACAGTAACTCTAATAATTAAAAATGAACATATACTTTGACTTAGAAATTCACTTCTTGATAACTCTCCTAGAAAATTAGCCACACAGGTTGGTGAAGGGGCAGGTAGGGGGAATGCATAGGGATCTTAATTATATTATCATTAGTAATAGCAAACATCAAATCAAATCAAAATGGTAACAATATAAACCCCATCAGTCTAGAAATGGAAGGTGCCTTAAAGGACATGGAAGATACACATGCAGTGGCATTAAAAATATGAAAGACACATTATTTGGTGACAAAAGAGTTACAACACAATATGTTCAGTGTGATCAGTTTATGTAGCACACATCGCATAAACACAGAGCCATTTCTATATATTTCTATAGGTCAATGCTGTCCAACAGAACTTATAATAATGATGGAAATGTCATATGATTTTTGTTGTTAATGGGATAGCCACTAGCTGCGTATGGCTTGGGGCATGTGAAGTGTGGCAATTTTGACTAAGGAGCTACATTTCAAATTTTATTTAATTTTAAATTATTAAAATTTAAAAGCTGTATGTGATTAGTGGTTCCTGTATTGGACAACACAACTGAAAATTCACATACATGCATGACAGATTACTGATGGAGGATTGCATTACAGTGTTAAAATGCAGCACATGAGCGTATTCCTATATTATGTGTGTTATTGGAAATGTAATGTTTACAACGTAAAATACAAGAAATAACTTTTCCAAGGATGTACAAAATTTGCTGATTAAAAAACAATTACTGGTTGAGTCATATTTCCTTAGTAATGGCCTGCCCCTGGAAACATTGGAGTGTGCCCACCTGGCAAGCCTACCTGGAGAAAGGCATGGACAAGGATGCTGCTGCCCTCCGAACTGGAGTCCCATTCTGGGTGGGTGCAGGAGGGAAGAAGCCTCTGAAAGCTTAGGCCGAACTGGAAAGATCTATGTTGGCACAAAATGAAAGAGTGCAGATAGGGCCGAAAGCAGCAGGGTAAGAAGTGTTACACAGGGTCAGGGACCCCAAATTACTGGGCGTTCCTGTGGGGGCCACTGTGGAGGGCTGGCAGAACAGAGGCACATGGGGTGCCAATGGTATCTTCTTGCTTGAAATTCCATGGACATTCCAGTTTGAGGATGGGCCGTGCTGGCAGAAGCATTCAGAATCACAATGAACCCTTCATAATTGCACTTACTTAAACGAGTGACATCTATTTAGCGCATCCTTTCATCGAGGGACCCGGGCCCTTCTTGATGAATTGTTGATATGCACAGTGGAGCTGGGTCAGCAAAGAATTAGGGCAGGCGAGCAGTACCCCTTCAGAGCTCTATTGTTGTGGCCGGAAGACTCAGTGGGAGGAATCAGGCGGTTTGATTTAATGATGGAGAAATGCCTCACTGCTTCCTCATTACTCAAAGTTAGAGAAGGATCGCTGATGGCTGTGTTACACAGACCAACCATCCAGCTCTAAGTAGGAACAGACTGTGTTTGCTTATTCATTTGCAGCTTCCCAGAGATCATAAAAAGATCAGATTAGTGAGCCCCAAATCGTAGGTAACAACATCCTGAATTCATCATCTTTCCCAAGAACAGAATCTGGTCTCAGGTAATAAAACTCAAAAGCTGAACAATCTTCATTAGAATATTCCCTACGAGGCGCTAAAGTGATTTCACTGCACTGCTGCTATACATGTGAGTAGATAACAAAAAATTGTAATAAAATAATTTGATTAGGAGTGATTACAGGCTGCATGTGGTGATAGCGTCACCAGCTTTTCAGCTCAGCTCAGTGACTTCTCCAGGCATACTCACTCCGCATGGCTCCCCGCACTGTGCCTGGGAGTGCGGGAAAACAGGCAAGGCCACAGTGAAGAAACCCTGGTGCAAAGAGCAGCAGGAGCCAGGGAGTGGCCTGAGGCAAGATACAGCCCAAATGGGGAGGTGCCCAAACCAGGGCAAGTCAGGCAGGTAGTGCGAGGGGGAGGGAGAGGCATGGCCATGTGGAGAAGGATGGGGACGCTGCCCCAGGAGCACCTGGCAGTGAGGAGGCTCCCGCACAGCAAGGTGGGGTTGGTGAGCAGCAGAGCATACCCAGGGACAAGCAAACAGGACCCCGCCCACCTGGTGGGATCTGGCGTCCAGTGACGCCCAAATCGCTCACACTGTGTGCTAGTGCGTCAGTGCCAGAAACTAAGTGGATTAGACGGTAAAAATGTAGTGTTTCAGTTGTGGAGGCTAGAACTCTGAAACCAAGTGCTGTCAGAGTGGGTCCTTCTGAGGGCTGTGAGGGGGAGAGTTTCAGGTTGGCCTTGGCTAAAAGATGGCCATTTTCATGTCCACGTGGCAGTCTCCCTATATGGCTTTCCGTGTCCAAATTTCCTCTTATATGGACACCAGTCATATCTGAGTAGACCCACCCTGATCACCTCATTTTGATTTGATTAATTCTGTAAAGACACCATCCCCACACACAGCCACATACTGATGTATGAGGTTAGAACTACAGCATATCTTTTTGGGGACAACACAATTCAACCCGTAACACCGTGGGCAGTTTATTCTCACAGTGCCCCTATCATTTTTCTTTCTCTGTTTAACTTTTAATCAACTTGGAAAACCTCACTTCTGGCATAATTTCTTCCAGAAGGTATTTCCAAACTTCCAGGCTGCACTAATTTCCCCACCCCAGTTCCCTCTATTTCACACGCACCATCTCCTGGGGAGACTGATTTATGTGCCCCACAGTCACGGTGCCACATGGGATGTAGTTCTGTGTCCCCAGGGTGCAGGGAGGCATGGGGTGCGGAATAAAGTGGACAGAATAGGTTGTCTGGAGCCAGCCACCCGAGCCACCATGAGGACATGGCTAGATGGGCCTCCTTCCTGTGGGGTGTTTTCTGGGACATATTGACTCCCCAGAAGAGCTCCCAAGTGCCTGGGAATCATGTGCTAAAGACTGAATGTTGTGATCCTCCACCCAAATTCATATGTTGAAGCCTAATCTCCAGAGAGACCGTTATAAAGCCTGCCTTGAGCCACGGGTTTGGCCTATAAGCGCATTTTTAACATTTCTCCCCAAATTGGGACAGGCCAGTTGTGCTCAGGCAGCTGCAGCGAGGACCCCAGACTCCGCCGTTGAGCTGCTGTAACTCAATACCGAAGCAAGGAAATCACATGTGAGCCAAGCCTCTGGGAATTTTTGCATCTTGACTACACACGCCCGTGAGAACCCCACGCAGCATTTCGCATCGTTTCTCTGTGCTAATGAGGTCCATATGGACTCAAATTGTCTTGACCTTTGCTCATCTGCTGGTTTCCAAGTGGCGTTCTTGAAAAACATGGGGCTGAGCCTTTGCATAAAATGTGCCCAGGAGCTCAGATGGCTCAACAGAAATACAAAGGCACTTAGGACTCCACCATTCTCCAAACAACCGGCTTCCTAACTCGCATGTGCAGATGCTGAGTTTGTTCCCCGTGATGCCAGGAAGCTGCAGTCGAGGCCCAACCCTTTGTTGAGGACACCGTTGGTGCCATGGAGAGAAAGAGAGCGCTCACCAGGAAGGAGATTGCCTTTATGTGCCATGAACACCTTCCTACGGGTGGTCACGTTGTGTGAGAAATGAGACCGATGGGCACCATATTCCTTCAACATGTGTCTATTGAGTACTTTCATGTTTTGGAAACTATTTAAGAAAAATGGAATGAGATAAAGCTCCTGTCCCCGTGAAGCCTTTATTCTAGTGGAACAAACACACATCTACATTTGTATGTACACCTAAACTTCTACAGATTTCTATACATTTTCTCTGCTGTGTGTGCATGTATGTGTGTGTGCGTGTGCCTGTGTGTGTGTGTGTGTGTGTGTGTGTGTGAACTTCACACATAGCACTCAATCTTATAAAGTACAATAAAGTAGAATTAGGGACTTGTGGATGAATGCGTCTCATTTGCTTCTTCTTTCTCCCATCTTTCCCACTTTCCCCATCTCATTAGCTGAATATTTTATGAATCTATTTTTAAACATTTTAGTGAAGGATAATAAACATACAGAAAATGACTCATAGATGTACATCTGGATGGATTTTTATGGACTGCACACACTCAGATAGAGACGCTGAAATGACAGTACCCCAGGCCCTCCCACTCTCTTCCCTAAACACCTCCCTCGGGTATCTGACAATTTCGTTAATTGGCCAGTTCTTGATATAATTGGAATCATACAGCATGTGCTCTATACTGTCTGGTTTCTTTGGCTAATTTAGCGTATTTGTGAGATTCATCTCTCTCATGTGTAGTTGTGCTCATTCATTCTCATTGCTTAGGGTATCTGTTGTGGGAAAATACCGCCATTTCTTAATTTATTCTATCACTAAAGGACATTTGGGCACTTTCCAGTTCTGGGGTGTTATAAATAGTGCTGCTGTGAGTGCTTTAGGATATAAAATTTGGTGAACATATGTATGCATTTTTGTTGAACATTTGTCCAAAAGTGCAATTTCTCAGTCATAGGTGCATATTAAGATGGAGTAGAGTTTTTAAATGTTGATTTATTTTAAAATAATATTTATTTTTATGATAATAAAAGTAAGTCCATATTTATTGTTGGGAATTTGGAAAACAGGGTAAAGTAAAACCAACTAAAACTACATATTTTTCTTATTTTTATAAACAGAATTGGACTCATGCTATATATACTAGTATGTCTGTTTTCAGTTTACATTGTAGAATCTTAAATATTTTAAAATGTTTTTTTTCAAAAGCAACATTTAAATGACATTTGGGATTGTAAAAATAAATTCAATGATTTAAAATATTTGAAATATTTAGTGTGAGCAGTGCTTCGATGAGCATTATTATGTACATTTTATGCATGCTGCTGGTTATTTCCCCAGAATGCATTTTTGAGAAACAGAATTTCTGAATCAACGGACTTAACTACATTTAAAGTTGTTTCTTTATATTGCCTATTTCTCTCAAAAAATTAAAAACAGAGCTCATTCACAGCCTTACTAGTATTTGGTTTATTTCACTGACAAGATAAGGATATAGTATTTTATTAATTAGCATCTACATGGAAGCTCTTAAGATTTAATATTCACGTGCTCATTGGTCATTCGAATCTTAGATGACTGATAATTGAACCGGCGATTAGAAGTGTGACCCTCCCCGATTGTGCTGTATGAAAACAGTAGAAGTGTCCTAAGAGACGGCCTCCCCCAGTGACGTCATCGTACAGGTGGGGACGTGGAGGCCTGGGGGCGGTGAGGGACTTGCTGAAGACCCTAACCATGGATGGCCTCGGAGAATCGGAACAGGCTTCCTCTCCTCGCGACCTCACTGACTCTTGGAGGACAAGCATTCCCTTTCAATGAG
This sequence comes from Myotis nattereri, assembly GCF_964212035.1. Lineage (NCBI taxonomy): Eukaryota > Metazoa > Chordata > Mammalia > Chiroptera > Vespertilionidae > Myotis > Myotis nattereri. Next base: position 7,008,649 of record NC_138088.1, read on the forward strand.
TTTCTCTTCTGTTATGTGCACATGGAGGCAGGTATCACGTCGCTCATTTTCTCTGCGGGAGCGCGCTGGCCGCTGGAGGCCCCTGAGCACCAGCCCCTGGGAGCACCTGCTGAGCGCCTGGCTCATCCCTCCTGAGAGCCCAGAACAGAGGACCCTGCCTGGGGTCTGTCTTCTCAGATCACTGGGCAAGCCTCATGGCAAACACCCTGGGCCCTGGGCCCCTCCTCGAGGTCTCCCCTGCCCTCTGGTGCGGGAGCAGGTTTCCGCCGCGACTCCTCCTGCTGTGGGCCCATGTGCACGGGGCGCCTAAGCGAGCTCCTGGAGCCGGTCCAGCGCCTGTGAGAAAGCTGAGTGTGACCGGTGCCAAAGGGGCCCGCGCGCAGGCTGGACGGGGTCCAGAGATGGAGAGATGTCTGAGTTCCTCCGAGCACATCCTCCCAGGGAACATTTCCCAAAGCAAGATTGGCCCCCGAGGATGACATTTCATTAGCGCTCAGCTTCTTGGCAATGCTCTTTGTAAAACTACAAGGAAGTTTACTTCAAGACCCAAAATCTGGAGTACATCTCTCATCATAAAACCAGGCTTGCAGAACATTTCAAAGTGGCATGAGAAACCGAGGGCTGGGTTTTGGTGATCCTAGCGAGCCGCATCTCATGGCTGGCTGCTCAGGAAGGCAGATGGACGCAGCGTGGCCTCAGGGTGTGAATTAGAGACTGTCAGGTAATTCAAGAAGGAATCTGGCAGGAATTTCTGAATCGTAATACCTGCATGATTTCTAAATAAACTAGCATTAAACAGTTCGTATATTAACCGTCTTCAGAGTGCAAAAATAAACATGTAAAGTTTTCATTTTGTGGAAATTTGCAAACATTCCAAAGTTAGAATGCATAATATACGGCTAGCATTCATTTTTTATGTCCAGCTTTAAGCAACTTAAAAGTGTAGATAAGCCAGAGAACACTGGCTAATGTCTAGATTAAAACAATCTGTAAGTCACTAATTGTGTTTCCATTTATAATTCAGGTAAAACACAAGGTTTCTTTTCTTAATGGTAAGTTTATTGGTTTTAGATTCTGTATCTACTAATAAAGTAATTTCAAAGCTACTTTAGTAATTGTTGAAATTTCATATGTTGTATTTATTCAAGAGAACAAAGTTAAACCAATACTTCCAAATGGACAAATAACATTAATCAAAGGAAAAGTTTGATTTAAACCAACTGCCACTGGAATTGAGTGGTGAAGAAGAAATGCTCTCATGCGTTCGCGGTTCCTCCCGGCAGTGGAAATAGCCCAGGCTTTGTTTGTAGACATTTCCAAGGGAGATGCGGCAGAAAATAAATGGCAGCCCGAGGACCTCTTCCTTCCAGCTGTTTGCATAGTCCCTACTGATCACACTGTGGTTCATGCTGACTTATCCACACAGCACCCTGGCCACTGGGACAGTTTCCTGGATTCCCAGAGCTTCTCCACAGGAGCTTGGGAGAGAATCCCGGCTGAACACATTGTGCCTTGTCCTCTCCACACAACTTACTGACAGGAGCCTGCTAACAGGAGCAGCCTGACTATTAGACTCATGCACATGGCAGTGATGGGGTCCCTGACTCAGTCAATAGATCTGAATGTGTTTTGGAAAGATGAGCAACCAGCAATTAGATGGAAAGTTGTGTAGCTGCTGTTGCTCAAACTCCATGTAGCAAACATAGATAGCCACACTCCGTTCAGCATTCAGAGTTGACTGTGAGATTGTTGAAAGTATTACATATGCCCCCTTTTCCCCCCATTGACCTATCCCACCCCGCCAACACCCCCACCCCAGGCCTTCACCACAATGCGATTTTTAAAAGGTGTACAGCATGATGATTTGATACCCATACATTGTGAAATGACTACCACTATCAGCTTAATTAGAAGATCTATCGACTCAGTTACCATTTTTGTGGTGAGAACACTTAAGATGTACACTTATGATATTGGATTATAATTGTACACTTAAGATGTACTCTTTTAACAAATTTTAACTATGCAGTACATTAGATCCCCAGTAATTATTCAGCATAGAACCGAGAGTTTGTACTCTTTGCTTAGCACCTCCCCATTTACACCTTCCCACAAGCCCCTGAAGACTGCCATTGTACTCTCTGGTTCTATGAGTTCTTTCCTTGTAGTGTCCTGGTCTGGTTTTGGTATCAGGGTAATGTTGGCCTTATGCAATATGTTTGGAAGAGTTCTTATTAGTAAAGGAAGGATTTAGTGAAGCTCCAGGGAACAGTAGGGATCTGCAGACTGTAGAATGAACATGAGGACAGAATATTCCTTTTCTACTGGCCATGGGGCCAAGGACACTCGCTGAAATCTGTGAGCCTCAGTGCTATTGTCAGTACAGTTGGCACTGTGCCATCCGCCTTACCTTGACACAAGGGACTAACGAAGGTCGTGAGTGAAGACACTCTACGAAATAGATCAATGACACAGAACAGAGAACATACACAAATAGGCCCAACTGATTTCTGACAAGGTGAAGAAGCAATTCAATGGAGGAGGGTTAGCCTTTTCAATAAATGAATAAATAAATGGTATGGGAGCAATTAAGGAACTACAGGCCAAAAAATAATAATAATAACTTGGCCTAAATCTCATAACTTGTACAAAAATTAACTGAAATTAAATCACAGATAGATATGTAAAATGTTTTAATAACAGTTTATTAGTAATAGCCCCAAATTGAAAGCAATCTAATGTCTTTCATGGGTGAATGGATATAGACCTAGGTAAAGAATTCTTAGACTTAGCAACATAAGCATAATCCATAAAGGGAAAGTTTTAGCAAAACTAAGATCTTTTGCTCTGTGACTCTATGAGGATGGAAGGATAAACTGAAAACTGGGAGAAAGTACTTGCAAACCACAAATTCAGCAAAGACATATCTAGAATTTATAAAGAACTAAAAAACTCACCAGTAAATATTTTTTAAAAAGATAAAATTTGAAAATAAGCACAGGAGATAAACAGACATTTCACAGCAAAGAATATTCAGATGGCAAATACCCACATGAAATGAAGTCCAACATCATTAGCCGTCAGGGAACCTTGTATTCAAATCAGTGAGATACAACTGCCCCATGTTAGACTGGCTGAAATGAGAAGTGGCAATGACAAATGCTGCCAAGGCCACGGAGAAACAGGGTTACTCACACACTGCTGGTGGGAGTATGAAATGATAAAGCCACTCTAGAGAAAAATATGGAAGTCTATATAATAAAAGTAAAAAATGCACTTATCACATGACCTAGCAATTTCCTTTTAGGCTTTTATCTCAAAGAAATGAAAAGCTACTCAAACAAAACCTGCCCATGAATATTCTTAGAAACTTTATAAATAATTGTCCAAACTGGAAATAACCCAAATGGTCTTAAATGGAAGAATAATAAAGCAACCTGTGGGACATCCACATTATGGGAACAAAAGCAATAAAAAACAAAGAACTATTAATACACTGTATGGACCTTAAGTGAAAAAGGCAGTCATGGGTAATATAGTCTATGGTCTTACTTACACAGCCTTTTTGAAATACTATATTATTTCTTAAAGTGATATTTTGAAAATTATAATGATGGAGAACAGATTAGTGGTTATCAGGTGCTGAGTGGGATGGGGGAAGAAGTGCCTGTGGTTATAAGGATAGTAGTAAAGATCTTTGTGATGAAATTGATATCATGGCAATTGTGGTGGTCATATAAATCAACATATGCAGTAAGAATGCATTGAACTACTACACATACAAAGGAGAAGGTATCAAACTTGAGAATTCTATATACAGTTGATAGATTCTATCAATGCCAATGTCTTGATTATGCTACCTATATATATAAAAACATAACATGCAAAGTGTCCCCTCAGGAGTTTGATCGCTCGCTCTGATGTGTGCTGAGCACCAGAATGAAGGAAGGCCCCGGCTGGCAGCTGGCAGCCACTAGGGACCCTACCTGTGCATGAATTTTGTGCACTGGGCCTCTAGTTGTGCTATAATTGTGCAAGATATTACCATTGTGAGAAACTGGGTAAAGTGTACACAGCATCTCTCTGTATTATTCCTTGTAACTTTGTGATTTTCTAATTATCCCCAAATAAAAAGTTTTTAAAAATGCAAAAAAAAAAAAATAGATGGGAGAAAACATAAATTAACTTCAAGAGATAGAGCAAAAATAACAAGAAGACAGACATGGAAGGTAAAGTGCATTAGTCAGAGAAAATATCTGAACAAGAGTCACATAAAGAAAGAATTAAGCAAACACTGGTTGCTAATGTTGCTTGAGGAGATACTCCAGCAAAATAGGTAACCAGAAACAAGGAAACAAACACAGGAAATGGGATCCTGAACATTGCTGGAGGCCCAGAGACACAGGAATGAAGTCTTGGGATGACAGCTCTGCTGCTTCCAAGAGAGCCACCGTTGAGATGGACCAAATCAGAAAAAGCCAGGAAGCTGTTTGGTGGGGTCGGGAGAGGGGAGAATCACATATTTAGTGACATTGGTTTTATAATTGAGGATTTATATAAACATGAAGATATGTTGAAAGCAATTATTCTTCTCACAAAAGAAACAAGAAAGACAATTAGAAACTACAAGAAAAGTAGAAAGCTCTGAAAACTATGGCTTAAATGAAACAGTCAATGAACTGTATTTCAGGCAATTGATGCAGAATAAGGAAACCAAATGTATTTATCTCAGTGCTGTGGGAACTTGCTGCCAGGGATTATATAATGAGCTCATACAAAGATAATCCTTGCAGGCCACTTTAAGTACAGCATAAGTGCTTGGTCAATAAGCCTGAAGTTTTGGGAAGGTTAATGGGAGCAGCAGCCAACAGGGGTGTGTCAGGAGCCCTGTGTCATCCCATTCATTGTGAACATTAGCCCAGCATGAAGAGTAAGGGCTGGGAAGGTTTCCATGTTTTAAAATTTATAAGAGATGAATTAAAGCCAGAAAAGACTAAAGAGAATAGTTTTGGGAAGAAGGACTTGGCATGGACAGGGATGGAATGTGACACTGTCTCTTTTCTTATTTAAAAAGCTAGATTCTCGGTGCACAAAAATTTGTGCACTGGCGGGGGGCGGGGGGGGGGGCGTTCCTCAGCCTGACCTGTGCCCTCTCACAGTCTGGGACCCCTCGGGAGATAACCACCTGCTGGCTTAGGCCCGCTCCCAGGGTGGCAGATGGCAGGCCCAGATCCTGCGCTGGTTCCCACACGGCAGGCCTGGATGGTGGCGGGGTGGGCGGCAGATTGCACTGTCCTGCCCCGCCTGCAGTATGCAAATTTAATGGCCATCTTTGTTGGGTTAAATTGCATACTCTTCTGATTGGCTGATGGGTGTTGCGAAGGTATGGTCAATTAGCATCTTTGTCTTTTATTAGTGTAGATAACACACACACACACACACACACACACACACACACACACAAGCTTAAGGCGAAGGTGAGGGTGAAGGCCTGGCAGGTTCAACTGGTAAAGGAACAGCAAATCCTTTCTACATAAATACAGTTATACTCACATAAACAGCAGAAGAAAGATCAGCCGAAGGAACCAGCTAGTGGTGGTCCTTACCCAGGTGAGCCCCAAGCTCGAGTGGCCAGGTGACTGCAGCACGGGTGAGAGGAAACTCTTCTCTGAGGCTTTTCTGGTCTGAGCTGTGTCCTGAGGGGAGAGGCTGCAGGCTTCCACTTCATGAGAACTCGGGAGGAGATGAGAAACCGACTCCTGGCAGCCTCTCCAGGGAGGCAGGGAGTAGAGAGGAAGATGGCCCCATGCCCTTGTTTTCTTCGAAGGTCACAGGCATTCAGCCAAGACTTGGGCCAGTCCTTACCTGAGTGAATACTAAGTGGGAGAATGCAAGATTGCCATGACCGTGATATACATACATGCACATATGCTTATATAGTATGCATGCATATATACATACACACATAAAACATTTTCATTGCATGGTGCAGTGTTCTTCGGCATGCATATGTGTGGAAAGCATATGGTAGTCTCATGATAGAACATAGTATATGGTATTACTGGACAGAGTACACAGTGGAGGAGGCATTTGGAGTCGCTCAGGCAGGTAGGAGCAGGCCCAGATGACCCTCAGCAGGCAGGCTGTGTTTGAAAACGAGAAGCAACTACATCCTCACATCTAGAAAACTGTTCTTAGAGCTGACATTTACACGAAGTGCAGGGAAAAGTACAGAGATATAGGATGGTTTGAAAACAAATAATGGAAATGGGTAAGCTTATCTGTAAATGAATAATGGAAATGACTGGGCTACTCTGGTTTATTTAAAAACTGTACTTTCAGCCCTGGTCGCATAACTCAGTTGGTTAGAGTGTCATCCCCACATGCTAAGGTAGCAGGTTTGATCCCCTGTCTAGGAACATACAAGAATCAACCAATGAGTGCATCCATAACTGGAACAACAAGTCCATGTTTCCCTCTGTAAAAAAAAAAAAAAAAAAAGCAACACAAAAAAATCTACACATTTTCTACCACCATGAATAATGCCACAATGAACATAGGGGCATATTATCTTTACAAATAAATGTATTCAAAGTTTTTTGGGTAGTTACCCAGAAGAGGAATTGTTGGGTCATATGGTAACTTCATTTTTAACTTTTTGAGGACACTCCATCGTGGCTGTACCAGCCTACATTCCCACCAGCAGTGGATGAGGGTTCCTTTTTCTCCACATCCTCCCGAACACTTGTTAGTCCCGTGGTCATTCTAACAGGTGTGTGGTGGTGTCTTATTTTAGTTTCATTGCAGTGTTATTCACAATGATGAGACATGGAAACAACCAAAGTGTCTTGCGATAGAGGACAGGATAAAGAAGATGTGATACAGATACACAATGGAATACTACTCAGCCATAAGAAAGGATGAAATAGCATCATTTGTGACAACATGGGTGAATCTTGAAATGTCATGTACATGAAATAAGTCAGATGAAAAAATTCAAGAACATATGATTTCTCTCATACGTGTAATATAAAACTGAAAACAACAAATGAACGAATGGGACAAATACAAACTCATAGACACAGACAACAGTATGGTGGTTACCAGAGTGAAAGAGGGTGGGTGAGGTAGTGAAGGGTAAAGGGGGTCAAATACATGGTGACTGAAGGAGATTTGACTTTGGGCCATAAACACACAATACAATACACAGATGATGTATTATAGAATTATGCACTTGAATCTATGTAATTTTATTAACCAGTGTCACCCCAATAAATAAATTTCATAAAATTTTTAAGAGAAATTGCATTTTTGCTTTTGAAAGGGTCATTGAAAATAATAACAGTGAGAGCAGTGGGGCAAAAAAGCCAGCAGGGGTCATTAGGCCTAGTGTCAAACCCTCAAGATGAAACGATTTCCCATAGAACAAAAATGGGCAGGAAGTGACTCTGTAAATGGAGGGAAGGAGTAAGAGATATCAAAGGACACCTCTCTGAGTTTCCCATCTCTAGAACTAGGATTAAAAATTGCTCCCTGCTGATGTCACAGGTTGCTGTGGAGAACAAGTGAGAGAGTGAGATGGTTAAGTTACCCTGCCCTGCGCCACCTGTCCTCATCCCCGGCAGATGAGGTGACTGAGTGGGAGGGGACTGAAGGACCAGAGCGTGGGGCAGGCCTGGCAAGAGCACTTGATGAACCAGCGGGCCCTGAGACCATGGGATGTGCCGTTGAAATGATATTACTAGGTGTACCAGTTAATAATGTGGATTTTGTAATCAAAGAAAACACGATAATTTCAAGAGAAACATCAAAAGTGCTTTATTCAAAGTAATGTCCATCGCTAGCTACACATTTTCCCCATCTTTCAGGTAATTTGTGGATACCGTCCCAATAGAACTTTTCTTGTTTTGAAGCAAACCATTCAGAGACCCAATTTTCCACTTCTTTGTATATTTTGACGTGCTGCTCAGAAAGTGCGTGTGTCATCAATCAGAACAAGTGGTAACCTGAAGGAGCAAGGTCTGGTGAATACAGCGGGTGGGTTAATACTTCCCAGGCAAGATCTTTTTTTTTTTTTTAAATATATTTTATTGATTTTTTACAGAGAGGAAGGGAGAGAGATAGAGAGTTAGAAACATCGATGAGAGAGGAACATCGATCAGCTGCCTCCTGCACACCTCCCACTGGGGATGTGCCCACAACCAAGGTACATGCCCTTGACCGGAATCGAACCCGGGACCTTTCAATCCGCAGGCCAACGCTCTATCCACTGAGCCAAACCGGTTTCGGCCCCAGGCAAGATCTTTTAACGTGTCTTTAACTGGTTTTGAGGTGTGTGATGGTGCGTTATCATGAAGCAAAATTACTTTGCCATGTCTTCTGGCCCATTCTGGTCATTTTATGGTCAAAGCGTGGTTCAATTTGATTATTTGTTGTTGGTAGTGATCAGTATATTAACAGTTTCATCTGGTTTTGGAAGCTCATAATACACCACACCTTCCCAATCTCACCAAACGCAGAGCATTGTCTTCTTTCTGAAGCGATTTGGCCTTGCAGTCGATGGATGTTGATGGTTGACCTGGATCAGCCCAATACTTTGTGCGTTTGGGATTCTCAAAATAAACCCACTTTTCATGGCCAGTCACAATTCGTTGCAAAAAAGACTTTCTTTCGTGCCGTTGAACCAACATTTTACTGATGACTTTTCGGTTTTCCATTTGTCTTTCGTTCAGTTGATGTGGCACCCATTTTCCTTCCTTTAAAATCTTTCCCATTGCTTGTAAATGATTGGAAATTGTTTGCTGAGCAACGTTTAATCTTTCTGCAGGTTGTTTTTGAGTTTGACACACATCTTCATCCAATAATGCTTGTAATTAATTGTTGGTCTTCAAGCTTTTTCGGTTGAAACTTTTTCTTTGTCTTTCACATCGAAATCATCACTTTTAAAGCATTTAAACCAGTGTCCACAAGTATCTTGAGATGGAGCATGTTCACCATAAGCTTCCCAAAGTATGCAATAACTTTTTCTTCAAAATAAAGTAATGAATTAAAACTTCCGGCAAATGCTCTTTTTTTGTTTTGGCAAGAAATTCGACATTTTTATGCATAAAAATATCTATGATGTTAACACCTTCAGCAAATTTGACATATGAAGTTTTGAAGCTTGCTGTCAATACAACAAAATAGCATACATATAAAATCGCATATATATCAACATATGTGTAACTCCATCTATTGAAAAAAATTCACATTATTAACTGGTACATCTAGTAAAAAAAACTATCAAAAATAGTCTGATTCAAGAGTTTGAAAGCTTTTCTTACTTGGGTAATTCTTTTTAATACTCAAATTACATTTAGTTTCATCAATTCACAAAGAGCTGACTCTAGTCAGCAGTGGGAACTTATACATGTGTTTTACTTCCTTAAAACTTTTTTAAAACATTTTTTTCAAATGCAAAATGTGCTTAATGACACAGTCTTTGCCAAGTTGTGTGAAATAAATGAGAATGCACTTAAATGCTTGGTACGGTGTTTACCATGGAGCAGGCCATAAATAGAGCTATTAGAAGTACTATTATTATTAAGGTTACTATTTTTTTTTAATTCACCACTTTTTTTCTTTTTTTATGTTTAAAGTATTACAAATAGTAGTACATCTGTCTCCTTTTTTTTCCCCAGTTGACCTTCCCCCAGCCTCCCCTAGCCCTTGGCACATGCCCTCACCCCCCTCCCAGTGTCTTGCGTCCATTGGTTATGCCCATATGCATACATAGAAGTCCTTTGGTTGATCTTTTCCCTTCCCCCGCAACCCTCCCCAGCCTTCCTGCTGTAGTTTGACAATCTGTTTGATGCTGCTCTGCCTCTGTACCTATTTTTGTTCATCAGTTTATAATGTTCTTTATTATCCATAAATGAGTGAGATCATGTGGTATTTTTCTTTCACTGACTGGCTTATTTCACTTAGCATAATGCTCTCCAGTTCCATCCATGCTGTTGCAAATGGTAAGAATTCCTTTTTTTTTTTTTCTTTTTTTTAGCAGTGTAGTATTCCATTGTCTACACAAAGGTTACTATTTTTTATATGATGGCCCCAGTAAAGATGGTAACTGGTGTGTGGGATCTCCATGGGATGAACTGAATTATTTTGATGCTATAAATAATACATGTGTAGTAGTTTCTCTTCATCAGAGTGTGTCCTCACTCATTCCCTCCATCAATCCCTCGTGTCAAGCTCAGGCAGGTAAATGGCTCCAATTTCACTGTCACAGACGCTGAGCCTCAGAAGGTGTCAGTGCTGTGCCGTTGGCTTGTCGCCAGGAAAGGGGACATTCTGTTCCTCGGTCTCATGACTATTCTGTGCATGTAAATGCGCTGTCTTTTGATGCTTCAGTGAATCCTTCACCATTAAAAAAACGTTTCTTTTTTTTTTAGTTTATGAGGAAGAAAATTTGCTGCTAATTTTGTTTTGTTTTTTCTTTTTATCATTGAATGTCAGAGTTGAGGCTAACTCTCCAAACCCTTTAGCACGTCAGGCTGAAAACAGGTTTCACCAACAAGGGGAGGTTCAAAGTCACGCAGCTAGTAAAATTGATAGCAGAATCCAGATGGTTCATATCTTAGGAAAACGCCCTTTTTAATGTATCTGTAGGCTCTCAAACAGGCCACTGATTTGTGAGTGTGTTTGCAGAAGCAAATGCGCAGGGGCCTCCTTAGTGTGCACACCAGTTCATCTAGCGTTCCGGAGGGAGTGGGCACTTGCCGTGCTGTAATATACTCACAGTCACAGGCAAGCTCTTGTGATGAAACTCGCTCTACAGCCAGAGTTTCTGCAGCCATTCAGACTCCCAATCTCATTAAAAGGTGCACCAGGGATTTTCTGCAGGCTCCTGCCAAATGGGCACAGGACTGGAGGAGCTGGTCTCATACAGATGCCTCAATCTCTAGATGTTGCTCCTCGGGGAGCTGAGAGCATGTTGGTGAGGTGAGAACTTTACTCCAGTCATCTGAAGCAAATAGTGGCAACAACCAGCCATCAACAGAACTCAGCAGGCTCCTGAGAAATGAAATATTTCCAGTTCACCAATCTAAATAACTGTGGCCATGGCTGGGCAGTCTGTATAAACAACTACTACAAGCCTCACTCCTCCATGAAATAGTCACCTGTTGTCTGCTGCCAGGCCCAATAAAGCACCTCATTGGCTGAGTCATCGAAACGTTTCCTCTGACAGCAGCAGCTTTCAGCTCCAGCTGCATGGCCAAGTGACATAACAAACATACCCTGGCCCTGGGCTGGGATATGAGCGATTGCTTTACCAGCAGATTAAAACATATGCCCTGCTGTTGGGGATGAAGTGCCAATAGTCTTTGGAAACACATTGAAAAGAACAATGGTCTGAAACCTGTGGATGGATTCTGTTGAAAAGACTCAGTGTTTCAAAGCCATGACATAAGCCTTTCTTCTCCCCTCAGCACTGCTCCGTCCATATGTGTGTACATGCAGGCACATGCCATCTTATCTTTCAATCGTGTGCTAGAGATCGGGTTAAATCCCATAGGATCTGTCCCACAGATGATTTTTCGGCCTGCCTGGTGTCTCCTTTTCTCTTGGGGCTCCCACACTAAAAATAAGTCTGTTATTTATAAACTATAAATTACCAAAGTTTATATGACATTTTCCAGATTCCCTCAGAAATGTCTCTATACAAGTTTGACAGATTTCCAAATCCATCCTCTGTGGATGTGGCACACCTACATTTCAGTACAATTAAACCTTTTATGTATCTGAACTGTGTGCAGTGGGTCAAGTACAAACTCTCGTAGTTAGCATGACTAGGACTGACCGGTTGGTTAGTCAGGACACATTGGTAACACATAAAGATTCCAGATATTAACCTTAACCATTTATTTCAACTTCAAACACATGAACGGGATCAAGTTGTATCTTATCACCTTTCTTACGTAAACCATATCTACAATTATTTGCAGATATTTAAGTAGAAATTTTGCAAAGAAATTTAAGTACAGAATTTTGCTCCTTTTTTAACAAAAAAATGTTAGTACTTTACAATTGTTTCTTTCATTTCCAATTTGAGAACAATTTTTGATGAGTTTATGAGGGTCCTTAAAAATATCCAGTTAATTTTATTATATTCAGTAGTTCTTTCTTAATACTGGTATATCAGTTGCATATTGGATTATAGTATACTAAAAAATATAAGTGATCTAACCATTTTAGAAAGTGCAGAAATTTGTGTTTAGGCTAAAGAATAGTTTTGTTAGTTTCAAGCTTTCTGTACAGCAACATATGTCAGTCATTGTATTTAAAGACAGAATGAGATGCATTGGCGAATTCAGCACGTTGAGTTAACAAAGAATAAGATTGTTTCTGTTGTGCTATTTCTTGTTGGTTTTTTGTTGATATGACATTTTCCAAATTGTTTTTTATGTGTTTTGTTTGTTTGTTCGTAAAGAAAGTGGATGGGCTGTTTTCTCCTCTGTACCTTATTAAAAAAAAATAAAAGACTTTATTTTTTAGAGTAGTTTTACACTCATGCAATATTGAGCAGAAAGTGGAGTTCTTCCATAAGTCTCCTTACACACGTGCGCGCGTGCACACACACACACTCACACACTCACACACACACACACCAGCTTTTCTCACCATCAGTATCCACCGCAGAGTGATACATTTATCATAACTGAGGAACAAACATTGGCACATCATTTTCAACTTAAAGTCCATAGTTTAAGTTGAGGTTTACTCTTGATATTGTATGCTTTGTGTTTTGACAAATGTATAAAAATAAGGTTTCATTGTCTTAAAATCCATTATGTAGCGGGAGACTAATAACATTCTTTTCAGAAGTGATAGATCCAGTAGACAGAAAAATCAGTAAAGATATGTGTGGTGTGTGCCACTGAGTTGGCTCTGACTCCTGATGACCCTGGAATGAGTAATGCTGAGCTGTCTTGAACAGCCCTGCTCTGTTCATGTAGAATAACGTCTATGGCTTATGTTTTTAGAGTCAGTCCATCTTGCATTTGGTCTTCCTCTTTTTCTACTGCCTTCTATTCTTCCTAGTATTATTGTCCTTCCCCCCTGCCCGCCCTCTCCAAAACCAAAAAGAAACTGCCTTCTTATGATGCACCTGATGAAGGACAAATTCAGTTCTGTCATTTTTGTCTTCAGCCGTGTTTCAGGCTTCTCTATAAGTACTTTGCTTAGTGAGGATATAAGTACTTTGCTTAGTTTGTTGGAAATCAGTATTAATGAACTTGATCTACTTGTCATTTATAGAACCCATTTAGAAACATCAGAACACATAATCTCCTTGAGCCAACAGAAAACATTCACCAAGATAGGTCACAGTCTGAGCCATAAAACACACCTTAAAATGTTTAAAAAATAGAAACCATACAAAGTATGTACTGAGGCCACAATGGGTTTAACCTGGAAATCAATAGCAGGATGATAGCTGAAAATCCCAGGATACTTGGAAATTAAGGAATACATTTCTAGATAACACATGAGTGAAAGAAAAAGTATCAAAAGAAATTTAAAAATATTTTAAACTAAATAAAAGTGAAAAAACAACTTATCAAAATGTATTGGATGCAGCTAAAGCAGTGTTTACAGGAAAATTTATAGTATTAAAAGCATATATTAGAAAAAAAGATCTAAAATTAATAACCTAAGCGTTATCTTAGGAAATTAGAGAAAGAAGATCAACTAGAATTTTAAATAAACAAAAGAAAGAAAATAAAATTTAGAGCAGAAATCAATGAAATTGAAAACAGGAAAGCAATAGTGATAATCACAAAACTGAATGCTGGTTTTCAAAAGGTGAAGAAAATTTAAAAAATCTCTAGGCAGGCTAACAAAGATGAAAAGAGTTTCAAATTGCCAGTATTAGAAATAAAAAAAAGAACATCTCATCCCATAGACATAAAAGGATAATAAAAAAATACTCTGCCTACAAATTTAGTAATTTTAATGAGGAGGGGAGAGGAGAGACAAGGCATGGGAGGTTGGCTGCCTGCCCCAAGGAGGGAGATGGCCCTTGGCTCCCCTGGGAAAGGGGCCGTCTGCCACCACCCATCCCTGGTTTCCCGTCTCAGTCTGGGGCCTGAAGGCCCTGGCAGGGTTGGGAGAGGAGGCGACAGTCACCGGGCTGGGTGAGGAAGGAAAGGACACCAGCGGCCCACCACCATGCAGTTCCTTGCCCCCCCCCCCCCCCCGCTTCCCTCGCCACCGTGCCATGGGCAGGCAGTGGGCTGATTGGGGCCTGCTGGCTGGCGGGAGAGATAGGGTGTGGGAGGTTGGCCATGGGCCCCGAGAAAGGAGCTGGCCATTAGCCCCCCTTGGGGAAGGGGCCACATCTGCCACTACCCACCCCCAGTTCCCTGTCCCAGCCTGGGGCCAAAGGCCCTGAGCGGGGTCAGAAGAGGAGGCGACAGTTGCTGGGCTGGGCACGAAAGGAAAGAACACCGGATGCTGATGCCACCAGCCGGCCATGGGAGATTGGCTGTGGGAGTGCACTGACCACCAGGGGACAGCTCCTGCATTGTATGTCTGCCCCTCAGTGGTTCAGTGCTCGTCATAGCGACTGGTTGACTGGTCATTCCCGTCATTTGGTTGTAACAATCGCTTAGGCTTTTGCATATATAGACTAGAGGCCTGGTGCACAAAATTCATGCACCTCTGGCGTCCAGCCCCCTGGCCCCCCCTAATATTCATGTATTTTTGTATATGTGTATATGTATGCATATTTTTTTTTGTTAATCCTCATCTGAGGACATTTTTCATTGATTTTTAGAGTAGAAGGGAAGGTGAGAGACAGAGAGCGAAACATGGATGTGAGAAAGACACATCAATTGGTTGCCTCCTGTACATGCTCTGACTGGATTGGGCTGAAACAGTGCCACTGACAGGGAGACTGCTGGTGGCCTGCTGGGGCTCAGGTGTTGAGCGTATGGTGATTTTCTGTTTCTGCAACCACTTCTGGTAGAGGTCCCTCTATAGGAGCTGCTGATATTGTGACCACTTTCTGTCTTGATCTTCTTCTTGTCCTCCTGTCCTGACTGTCCCACAAATTGCTTCTTCTTCAGGTCCCACTTGAGCTGCTGCTAACCCCTGGTCAGGCTGTGGGCCTCATCCCCCATCAGGTCTAGGACAGCGCCAGCCACATGCTGCTCAAAGGTGCCCTGTCCCCACCAAAGCTCAAGCTCTGTTCACTGTTGAAGCCCTTGGGCCAATAGTGGACATAGAAATCCTGGTCCAGTGGCCAGGCCTCCTCCCTCTACCTCTTGGCTCCCCACTCAGGTCCTGGTTGCTGCCACTATTTCTGTCCCATGACCTCTGTGAAGATGTCCTCCACGCTATCTCCCTCCTCCTCCTCCTCCTCCTCTTTCCCAGGCTGCTCTGCCTGCCATGTTGGGCAGCTTTGGGCTGGGCCAGCCAGACCCTCCTGCTGCTCCTGCCGGCCCTGCTGGAACCTGGCGACGGCCTTGCAGTCCTTCTGCCATTTGGCCCGCATCACCAGGTTGCTCAGGTCCCGGCTAGAGGTGTTGATCTCAAAGATGGTCACTTGTGAGCAGTACTGCTTGATGCTGTCCACCAACCTCAACCGCTGCAGCTCCTCCTCCTCAAAGCATGAGCTGAAGAGGGGGTGCAGGGCCAGCCCCACGAGGTCAGCTCCTTGGCCCGCTTTATGGACTCTGGAGAGGGCACCAGCTGTGAGGGCACGTACCGCTGCTGGGCATTGTAGGCCATGTTGCCCAGGCCCCACAGCTCCAGCCGCTCCTCCAGGGTGTTCTTCAGGTTGCAGTCCTTGTCATCCATCACGCGCTGTGGCACCCAGCACACTGTCCACGACTGCACCTGAGGGGTCCTCCTGGGTGCGGACAAGGGTGAGGGCACGGCCCAGAAACAGGTGCAGGTCCAGCAGGTAGGGGACCTCTTCTGGGGCCACCAAGGAGTAGGCTGTGCCGCTTCAGCCAGCCCGGGCCACATGACCCACGCGGTGCAGGAAGAGCTTGCTCTTGGCCAGGAAGCTGAAGTTGATGATGTTGCCCAGCAGCGGGATGTCCAGGTCCCGGGCTGCCAGGTCAGTCACGATGAAGGTGGAGCACTTGCCATGGGTGAACTTGGCCAGGTTGATCTTGTGGGCCATCTGGTCCAGGGTGCTGTAGATATGGGTGCAGCTCACCTGCTGGAGCTGCCTTGGCCCTGCGGAGACCAAGCGGCTGGGGGAGGCAGACGCTCAATGCCTGAGCCTGGGATGGGGGTTGGGGCAATCAGGGGCGGGGCCGGCTAAGGGAGGAGCCAATAGGGGCTGGATGGGACAGTTGGCCACTGCAGTGCGCATCATAGCCAGCCGTCATTCTGCTGTTTGGTCAATTTTCATATTAGCCTTTTATTATATAGGATAGCCATTCTGACAGTTGTGAGATGATATAGCATTATGGTTTTAATTTGTATTTCTCTGACAATTAGTGATGTGATGCATATTTTCATATGTCTATTAGCCATCTGTATGCCCTCTTTAGTAAAGTATCTATTCAGACCCTTTGCCCATATTTAATTGGATTGTTTGAATTTTTTGGTGTTGAGATATATGAGTTCTTTACAAATTTTGGATGTTACCCCCTTATCAGATGTATCATTGATGAATATATTTTTTCCATTCAGTACATTGTCTTTTCATTTTGTTTATGGTTTCTTTTGCTGTGGAAAAATCTTTTTAGTTTGATGTAATTCCATTTGTTTATTTTTTCTTCTGTTTCCCCTTGCCTGAAGAGATATATCAGAAAAAAATTACTAAGAGGAACATCAGAGATTTTACTGCTTATGTTTTCTTCTAGGAATTTTATGGTTTTTCAGTCTTATATTCAAGTTTTTAATCAATTTTGAGTTTATTCTTGTGTATGTTGTAAGAAGGTGGTCTAGTTCCATCTTTTGTATGTATCTGTTCTATTTTCCTAACACTCTTGGATCCCATTGTATGTTCTTGCCTCCTTTGTCAAATATTAACTGACCATATAGGTGTGGGTTTACTTCTGGGTTCTCTAGTCTGTTTCATTGACCTATATGTTTGTTTTTAAGCCAGTATCACGCTGTTTTGATTACTTTATCCTAATAATATAGTTTGATATCAGGTTGTGTGATTCCTCCAACTTTGTTCTTTAAATTCTATGTTATGTTTAAGTGTTAGATAACTTATTCTGAGCAAGGATTGCAATTTCATGCTTCTGTCTGTTAGTAATTTTGCTCATAGTTTTGTATTGTTTTGGTTTTTGTTTGTTTGTTTGTTTCAGGTAGAACACTCTTCAATATTTCCTGTAATGCAGCTCTTATGCTGGTAAATCTCTCAACTCTGTATGCCTGGAAAATTCTTTATTTAGACTTTATACCTAAAGTATAACTTTGCTGGTTATATTATTCTTGGCTGGTGATTCCTCTCTTTCAATAATTTAAATATTTGATTTCACTGTCTCATAGCTGTAGGGTTTCTGCTGAAAAAAAATTTAATGGACTTTCCTTTATATGTTACTCTTTTTTGCCCTGGATGTCTTGAGAATTCTTTCTTTATTGTTAATTTTTGGCAATTTTAATTTAATGTCCCTGAGAGAAGGCAGTTTTGGATTGAAATAATTAGGTGTCTTGTTAATGATGAGGAAAAATAAGACATTTTTGGAGGGGAGACCAGCAGCCTGACTCTGTACCTAGTTAATCAGTATCCCTAACGCACAGCCCTGTTAGCCTATAGTCTAGTCCAGTGATGGCGAACCTTTTGAGCTCAGCGTGTCAGCATTTTGAAAAACCCTAACTTTGGTGCCGTGTCACATATAGAAATTTTTTGATATTTGCAACCATAGTAAAACAAAGACTTATATTTTTGATATTTATTGTATATATTTAAATGTCATTTAACAAAGAAAAATCAACCAAAAAAATGAGTTCGCCATCACTGGCACTGCCCCTTCCTTAACTATCTGGCCTTGCAAGACCTGTTTACCTAAATACCCCCATTTTACAGAGGCCATAAACTATGAACCATACACAACCCCTAGAGGGGGTTATCAGCGCTGGCACCAGGCCTTTAGGTGTGGTCTCATGGCCCCCATCCCAACACACCGGGCTTTTTGCAAAGCCCACAAAAGGTCCACAAGTCTGATCCTTATTTGGGGGACAAAGAAACCAAAGGGTATAAAGAGAAAACTTCCTCCATATTGGTTTTCTCAGGATTTGGAAACAGGTTCCCCGAGTCACGGTACTAGCACATCTGAAAATAAATGTTTTTTTCCTGTTTCTCTGAGTACCCCTGTGTGTATTTTCCAGCCGCCTGGTAAATTCTGTAACATTAGCTTCTTGTATTTGAGGGTGTAGTTCTTTCCACAGGTTTGGGAAGTTTTTTATTAATTATTGTTTTGAATAGTCTCTCTGTTTCCTTCTCCCTTTCTTTTCCTTCTGGTATAGCAATTATTCTTGTACCGCTTTTTCTAATGGAGGCAGTTAGTTTTTGTAAAGTTCTTTCCATTTTTTTTTAACTCTTAATTCTCTCTTCCACCTGAGTCTTTTCCAGATTTCTGTCTTCTATGTCACTAATTCTTTGCTCCATCTGGCCTACTTTATTCCCTAAGCTAGCTATTTCATTCTTTTTCTCTTTTGTTGAATTCTTCAGCTCCAGAATTTCTGCCCAGTTATATTTTATAGTTTCAATATCTTTAGTTCAGTTCTCTTTTTATTCATTGATTTTATTTCTGAATTTGTTGGATTGCCTTTCTGAGTTTTCTTGTATCTTGTTGATTTTTTTTCAGAATTGCAATCTTGAATTTGCTGTCACTTAGATGACATTATCATGTCTTTATGTTTATTTCTCAGAGATTTATTTCATTTCTCAATTTCCTTCTTATCTGGTTATTCATTGTGTTTGATAGGCTATTTCTCTGGATATTGTTTTGTTTTGCTTTTTTCTTTTCAGCCCTTTTACAATCTGCTGAGTAAGGATTTCACTGCCCGGTGGGCCACAGGAAGATGGGGTGGGCAGATTCCCCATCTGCAGAATACTTTGTTTAACGCAGGTGGGTTTTGGAGTGCTGCATTTTTTTTTTTTGCATTGTTTCTCTGCCCTTAACCATGGGCTAAGCCTTAATATGTGCCAGCCACCCAGGCCCAGCTGTCTTGCTCCTCTGGTCTGGTCTGCCTAATGGGTTCTGTACCCCAGCCCTTCACTGCTGTCATATCTCTTAGGGCCATGTTGAACCCAGGCCCACACAGTTTCTGCCTCTGTCCTTCTCCCTCCATACCCATTCTCTGCTATTTTCTCAGAAACACCCACATTTCCAGTGCTCCTGCGAGATGTCTCAGACTGGTGTATTTAACAAGGGATACTTTATTGAATTGTAGCTGTCTAACTTGTAACTTCAAGGGGAGAGACTTGGTAGCACCATCATGCTGCTGATGACACTGCTCAATAGTTGTAAAACTCATAATATACGATGAAAATTTGCATATTTGCATCATAAAAAGTTGCTTCTCCTCAATTTATAGAAAGCAACAACTAACTTTCATGTGTTTAAGTTTTTTAGATCTCCTGCAAGTTTCTTCTATTTTTCTAAATAATACGCTTCATATTACTATTTCTTGACTTAATAAAATTTAAGCAATATTAATTGATTTCCTGCTATCATAAATAAGGATGTTGCTCATTTGAACTGTATTCAACTAGTCAAACATTCTCCTCCAAATATAATATTAAAAGCAAGATCAATTGCAATCCTAATCAAATGGTATAAATATAAAAATTTATCATACTCCCATTAATAGGAGTATTGTGTGACTCCTCACACTCTAAGATAAAAACATTCGAGTTTCTTCACTTTCCTCTCTTTTTCTTCTTTCTTGCACCTAAGATTCTTCTATTCACCCTAATATTTGTGAAGTCCAGGACATGATTCCATATGGAGCCTCATCCAGGATAAGTCTAAATATTTAGGAATTACATATCAAATGAATAAACTGCTTAATAAAATATCTTATAATCTTCTAATTTGAAAAACATACCTACTGCGGATTAGAAATTTCAGGTTTGAAATTAGATTATCTGACTTTAAATCTAGATGGGATTTAAATGGAACCACTCTTTAATGTCATTTCACAGAGTTAGAGAAAAATCTAGATGCACCCAAACAGTATTTATATATATAAAAGGCTAATATGCAAAGTGTCTTCTCGGGAGTTCAACCAGGAGACCAGGAGTTTGATCCCTCACCATGATGTGTGCTGACCACCAGGGGGCAGTGCAGAATGAAGGAAGGCCCTGGCCAGCAGCCGGCAGCTGGCAGCTGGGGAAGTGAGGCCCTGGCCAGCAGCTGGCAGCCGGGGAAAGGAGGCCCTGGCTGGCAGCAAGGGAAGGGAGGTCCTTGCCAGCAGCCAGAAGGAATGCCCCAGCCAGCAGCTGGAAGGCCACGATTGGCCCTGATCACCAGCCAGTCCTACGGATCCTACCCATGCATTAATTTCGTGCACTTGGCTTTAGTCCATGAATAAAAGTCAGCTACATCTCCAGTGTCAGTTTCATAGGAGCTTAGAAGAAGTCTAGATAAAATAATGCAGCTTATGCTTAAAGAACTTCAGAGTCACAAACACTTCTTAAATCTAACTTCTAGGTGGGAGAGCAAATCTGAATGACAACAAAAATATTTATTAATAAAACTTGATGATTATTCTCAAGTATGAGTTTAAATATAGATTTAAAACCCAACTACCAAAGCTAGTCTCTATTCTAAGACATTATACATAAATTATCTAATTTCATTCTTCCTCCGATATGTTGAGATGGGAGTTTTGTCACCCACCCTTCTATATGGTGGAACACTAACACTTAGAGGAGTTAAGTAATTTGGAATAGTGGAGCCACAACTTTAGCTCAGCTCTTCTGATTCTAGGGATTTCTGTCTTTATCACTATGTGGTCTGCCAATGTCTCATTTCCTGTGTTTGTTTTTACAACCCAGAAGTTGTTATCATGAAATTCCTCTTCTTATATTCAGTAGTCTCTTTTATAGCTATGGTTTTGATAGAATGATTGCTTCTAATCAGTTTTATGAAACTGATTTTGGAAAATTGTTTAGATAAATTTTTAAAATTAGATTTAAATTGACTTGAGTTCATTATTTTAACTACTGAATCATCTTTTAAAAGCATTTTTATCAAAATTATTGGGGGTAATACTGTTTAATAAGATTATATAAATTTCAGGTGTACAACCTTTTAGCACAATATCTGTATACTCCATTGTGTGCTCACCATGCAAAGTGCAGTTTCCTTCCCTAATCATATATTTGATCCTCTTTGCCCCATTGCCCTCATCCACTCCCCTTCCGTCATTCTGTGTCTCTATGAGGTTTTATGGGTTTTTTTTTGTATGTTTGTTTTGTTTAATTTGTTGCGGTTTTATATCCCACATATGAGTGAAACCATACAGTTATTTTTAAATAAGTTTTAGAAAGTATCCATGGGTTCTAGGTTTCTGAATCATTATATATTTGAAACTACCTTTAGGTAATTATTAAATAACAGCTTTACTGTGAATTGGATTTTGGAGTCAAAATATTTCTCCTCAAATCACAGTATCTATAACATAATTGTTCAGTAAGCTGCTGTTGTAGAGGAGCAGCCTAAGGCTTCTGTGGCTTTTGTTGCTATCATTGTTCTTCACAGTAAGCTATTTTAATTCCTGAATGCAAGGAAGATTTTAAAGTATAATCTTATATGCAAATTTTGCTTTTTATTAATTCCATTGGTCCTAATATTAATTAATTCTATTTTTTTTACAAAAGAATAGTGATATTGTTTCTAAGTTTATTTTTTATTCAAAATTGTGTATTTTTGTTCTTTTTTGTTTTTTGTTCTTGTTCATTAATTTTCTTTTTTAAGAATACCAATTATTCATGTATTACATCTGTTACCTAATGTCCCAATTTCAGTCATCAGCTTTTTGTTTCTCTTTATTCTCAACTTTATTTTTGCATTCTTAGAGAATCTTCTAAAGCTTTGTACCTTATTTGTTGAAAATACTGTATTTGTTTTCTGAAGTGAAAAGTATGTGTTTTCCTCTCTTCAGCATCACAGAGTATTCCAGATCTTGTGTTTCTAATCCAGATGTCAGAGAAAAGGTGGGCAAAGGGCTTTGTTACTTTCTTTGGGTGGGCAGGACCACTTTATTTTGTGGTAAATCATTTGTAGACTAAAGATAATTTTTAGTAATCTAACCTCCTTGTGTTTAGAGTTACTTTCTCCCAGATTCTGGCTAGACACTAACACTTTATGTGTTTGTTAATCAAGTTTTGAATTTCCATCATTTTTTCCCACCTGCATCCTGATAGGTATATAAGCTGAAAAACCTACAACTTAGTTGCCATTATAAATCATGGCCATTGCTACACTTGGTCTTTTAAAAATTGAAGTGAAATTCCCATAACATAACAGCAACCATTTGAGAGTGAACAATTCACTGACATTTAACACATTCATAATGTTGTGGAACCACAACATCTGTCTATTTCCAAAACATTTTCATCACCTCAAAATAAAGCCCACAGCATTAAGCAGTTACTCCACATTCCCAGCTCACATCTCAGCCCATAGAAACCACCAATCCTCCTTTGTCAGCATGAGATTACCTATTCTGGATATGTCACGTAAGTGGAATAATAAACCATGTAACCTTTGTATCTACTTCTTTAACTTAGTTCATTTAGTTTTTGAGATTTACCCATGTTATAGCATACTAGAGGCCCAGTGCATGAATTCATGCATGGGTGGGGTCCCTCAGGGTGGTCTGTGAGGATTGGGCCAAAACCTGCAGTCCAATGCCGCCTGCAGCTCCTACCTGCCGCTCCACTTATCCTGGCCCCACTGCGCCTGCTGTGGGCTCATGCCCAATCAGTCCCGATCGGGAGAGGCTTGCAACGCCACAGCAGCATTCGCCAGCCATGAGCCCTGCATCTGGCGCCCTCCCGAGGGAAGTGGCCTAGGGGATAGGGCTGAAACTGGCTCTCTGACATCCCCTGAGGGGTCCCAGATTGCAAGAGGGCACAGTCCAGGCTGAGGGACCCCACTGGTGCACAATCGGGGCTGGGAAGGGACCGCAGAAGGTCTCCAGGGCATGTCTGGCCCATCTTGCTCAGTCCCTATTAGCCGGTCCTCAGCAGCAAGCTAACCTACCGGTCAGAGCATCTGCCCCCTTGTGGTCAGTGCACATCATAGCGACTGGTCGACTGTCTTCCCCCTGGTGGTCAGTGCACATCATAGCGAGTGGTTGAGTGGCCTTAGCATATCATTAGCATATTATGCTTTGATTGGTTGAACAGTCGACCAGTCATTGGATGACCGGACACTTAGCATATTAGGCTTTCATTATAAAGGATATTTCCGTTTGTGGCCAAACCATATTTATATATTTTATGTAATTAAAAAACTGTGAGATATATTTTTAAAAATAATTTGTTGATGAGCATTTATATTGTTTCCATCTCTTGGCTATTGTGAATAGTGCTGCTCTGAACATTCTTATACATGTGTTTTCTTGAATAACTATTAATTTTTGAGGATATACCTAAGAATGAAATTGCTGGGTCTTATGGAAATTCTATGTTTAAAATTTTGAAGAATTGCCAAACTGTTTCCCACAGTCACTGAACCATTTACTCTCTTACCACAAAAATAAGAGTATCCCAATTTCTCCACATCCTCACTAATACTTATCGTCATTCCTTTTATCATCGGCAACTCGGTTTGTGCTGAGTGGTATGTCATTGTGGTTTGGATTTGCATTTTTCTAATGGTTAATGATACTGCACATCTTTACGTGTGCTTATGGCCCATTTACATATTTTTTTTGGAGAACTGTCTGTTCAAGTCCTTTTCCTATTTTTTAATGGGTTGTTTGCATTTTTGTTACTGAGTTGTTGAGGGTGTTTTGCATCTACGTTCATGAGAGATATTGGTCCAGTCTTTTTTTTATAATGTCTTCACCTAATTTTGGTATTAGAGGATTCTGGCCTCATAGAATGAGCCAAGAAGTATTTTCTCTGCTGTTAACTTCTGAAAAAGGTTGCAGAAAATCAGTATAATTTCTTCCTTAAATGTTTAGTAGAATATACCTGTGACCCATTTAGACCTGGTGTTTTCTCTTTTTGCAGGTTACTAATTTAATTTATTTAATAGATATAGGCTTATTCAGGTTGTCTGTTTCTTGTGTGAATTTTGGCTGATTGTGTCTTTGAAGAAATTTGTCCATTTCGCATAGGTTGTAGAGTGTGCAGGCATAGAGTTGTTCTTAGTATTATACCTTTATTATACTTATGATTTCCATGGGATATGTATTAACGTCCTCTCTTTCATTTCTAAGATTCCTACTTTGTGTCTTCTCTAATTTTTAAAATTATACTGGCAAGAAGTTTATTCATTTTATTATTATTCTTAGCCTTTGATCTTATTGATTTATTCTTTATATCTTATTGGCTTCCTATTTTTAACTGCATTGATTTGGGCTTTAATTTTCAAAATTATTGAATTTATTGGGTTTATATTAGCTAATAAAATTATATAGGATTTTGGTGTATATTGTATTCTGTGTTCACCACCTAAAGTCTAGTGTTCTTTCATCTTCATTTATCCCCCTTGTCTCTCTTCTACTTCTCACACCCCCCTTTCCCTTTGTGATTCACCATACTGTTGTCTGTGTCTATGAGTTTTTTTTTATTGCTTAATCTTTTCCATTTTCACCCTTTTCACCCAGCCACCCATGCCTCCTCCCCTCTGGCAGTTGCAAATCTATGAGTCTGTTTCCATACCTTTGCATGCTTTTCCCCCCTGTTCATTAGATTCCACATATAAGTAAAATGATATGATACTTATCTCCCTCTGACTGGAACAATACTCTCCATGTCCATACATCTGTTTAAAAAGGTAAGAGACACATCGATTGGTTGTCTTCTGCATGTGCCCTTACTGGGCTGGGGATCAAACATGCCACCCAAGTTTGTGCCCTTGACTGGAAATCAAAACTGTGACCCTTCAGATAATGGGCTTGTACTCCAACCACTGAGCAATACTGGCCAGGACTTCAGTTTTCTTCTTTTGATTGATTTCTAGTTTAATATATTTATAGTCAGAGAAAATGCTCCATTTGATTTCAATCTTCTTAAATTTATTGAGACTTATTTTGTGGACTAACATGTGGTCTATGCAAGAAAAATGTTCCATGAGCTCTTGAAAAGAATGTATATTCTGCATATTTGGGGTGAAATGCTCTGAAGATACCAGTTAATTCCACCTGATCTAGTATGTCATTTATGGCTGCTGTTTCCTTGTTGTATTTTTGCTTAGAAGTTCTAATCATTGAAGTCAATTTCCTTACATAATTATTACTGTCAATCTCTCCCTTTATGTCCATCAATATTTGCTTTATATTTTTTGGTGTTCCTATGTTGAATGTATAAATGTTTACCAGGGTTTTATTCTCTGTTGAATAGCTCTCTTTATCATTATGTAGTGTCCTTCTTTGTATTTTACTATAGATTTCATTTTGAAGTTTATTTTTTTCAGATATAAGTATTGCTCCACCAGCTTATTTTTTTTCATTTCCATTTGCATGGAATATTTTTTCCATCTCTTTACTTTTAATCTGTGTGTTTCTTGTTCTGAAGTGGGTCTCTTGAAGACAGGATAGATATAGGTCTTTTTTTTCGTTTCTCATCCATTCAGCTACTATATGTCATATCAAAGTATTTAAGCCATTTATATTTAATGTGATTATTGGTAGATATGTATTAATAGCCTATTTATTCTTTTAATTATTCTACTCTGTTTATAAAAAACTAGAGGCCCGGTGCACAAAAATTTGTGCACTCAGGCCGGGGGGGGGGGCACATCCCTCAGCCTGGCCTGTGCCCTCTCACAGTCTGGGACCCCTAGGGGGATGACCACTTGCTGGCTTAGGCCTGCTCCCTGGGGGATTGGGCCTAATATGGAAATCAGACATCCCTCTGGCAGCCCGGCAGCCCTCGGTGCCTCGGAAGATGTCCACTTGCCAGCGGGGAGCAGACCTAAGCTGCAGTCAGACATCCTTAGCACTGCTGAGGAGGCAGGAGAGGCTCCCACCACCACTGCTCTACTGGCAGCCATCAGCCTGGCTTGTGGCTGAGCAGAGCTCCCCCATGTGAGAGCACACTGACCACCAGAGGGAAGCTCATGCATTGAGTGTCTGCTCCCTGGTGGTCAGTGTGTGTCATAGTGACCAGTCATTTCCAGTCTTTCTGCTGTTAGGGTCAGTTTGCATATTACCCTTTTACTATATAGGATAGAGGCCTGGTGCATGGGTGGGGGCTAGCTTGTTTGTCCTGAAGGGTGTCTCAGATCAGGGTTGGGGTCCCGCTTGGGTGCCTGGCCAGCCTGGGTGAGGGGCTGGTGGCTGTTTGCAGCTGGTCACACCCTCTTCAGGGTGGGGGTCCCCACTGGGGTGCCTGGCCAGCCTGGATGAGGGGCTGATGGCTGTTTTCAGGCTGGCCACACCCCCTTCAGGGTGGGGGTCCCCACTGGGGTGCCTGGCCAGTCTGGGTGAGGGGCTGAGGGCCGTTTTCAGGCTGGCGGGAGACTGAAGCTCCCAGCCGCTCCTTTTTTTCTGTTTTTTTTGTTTTTGTTTTGTTTTATAGTTTTTTGTTTTTTGTTATTCTGGCATTTATTTACCTTCTATAATTGAAACATTGTTGCCGTCACTAGCGCTCCCAGCTCTGAGACCATGGCCAGCTGAAAGCAGGTATCTGGAGTTTGTTTAGCTTCTATAATTGAAACATTGTTGCTTCCAGAGCTCAGAGCCAGGCTGCGGCAGGCGGGGAACCTTGGCTTCCTCCATCACTGGAGCAAGCAAGCCTCCTGTTCACTTCAGCGGCATGGCTGTTGGCCGCCATCTTTGCTGGCAGTTAATTTGCATATCTCCCTGATTAGCCAATGGGAAGCCTAGCGGAGTTATGGTTAATTACCCTTTTTGCCTTTTATTAGATAGGATCATCTAACTCTACAACTTAAAAGAATTAGAAAGAGAACAACAAGAAAAGCTCAGAGTGAGAAGAAGGAAGGAGATAATAAAGATCAGAGCAGAAATAAATGACATAAAGACCAAAAAAACCCCAAAAAACAAAAAACAAAACCAAAAAATCAATGAAACCAAGAGCTTGTTCTTTGAAAGGATAAACAATATTGATGAACCTCTAGCCAGACTCACCAAGAAGCAAAGAGAGAGGACCCAAATAAACAAATCAGAAATGGAAGAGGTGAAATAACAACAGACCCCACAGAAATACAAAGGATTGTTAGAAAATACTATGAACAACTCTACTCCAACAAACTAGACAACCTAGATGAAATGGACATATATCTAGAAAAATACAACCTTCCAAAACTCAATCAGGAAGAATCTAAAAATCTCAATAGGCCGATAATTATGGAGAAAATTGAAGCAGTCATCAAAAAGCTTCCAGCAAACAAAAGCCTGGGGCCAGACAACTCCATAGGAGAGTTTTACCAAACATTCAAAGAAGAACTAAAACCTATCCTCCTCAGACTATTCCAAAAAAATTCAAGAGGAAGGAACACTTCCAAGCTCATTCTATGAAGCCAGCATTACCCTAATATGAAAACCAGATAAAGACAACACAATGAAAAAGAATTACAGGCCAATATCCCTCATGGACATAGATGCCAAAATCCTCAACAAAATTCTAGCAAATTGGATCCAGCAGTACATCAGAAAGATCATACACCATGACCAAGTAGGATTTATCCTGGGGAATGCAAGGATGGAAAATATCCACAAATCAATAAGTGTGATACATCGCATAAACAAATTGAGAGATAAAAATCACGTGGTCATATTAATTAATGCAGAAAAAACATTTGACAAAATCCAACACCCTTTCTTGATAAGAACCCTTAGCAAAATGGGAATAGAGGAATCATACCTTAACATAATAAAAGCCTTATATGACAAACCTAAAGCCAACATACTCAATGGGCAAAACCTAAAACCATTTCACCGAAGAACAGGAACGAGACAGGGATGGCCACTTTCACTACTCCTGTTCGACATAGTACTGGAAGTATTAGCCATAGCAATTAGACAACAAGAAGAAATAAAAGGTATCCAAATTGGAAAAGAAGACGTAAAACTGTCAGTATTCGCAGATGACATGATATTGTACATAAAAAACCCTAAAGACTCCATCAAAAAGACTTAATAAATGAGTTTGGCAATGTAGCAGGATACAAAATTAATGCCAAGAAATCTATGGCACTTTTATACACCAATAGTGAACTTACAGAAAGAGGGATTAAAAAAACAATCCCATTTACCATTGCACCAAAAAAATTAAGACACCTAGGAATAAACTTAACTAAGGAGGTAAAAGACCTGTACTCAGAAAACTACAAGACACTGAAAAAAGAGATAGAGGAAGACATCAACAGATGGAAGAACATACCATGTTCATAGATTGGTAGAATCAACATCATTAAAATGTCCATACGCAGTCTATAGATTCAATGCACTCCCCATTAAAATACCAACAGCAGATTTCTTCTTCTTTTTAAAGAAATATCTTTAACATTTCTTGTAATACCAGCTTGGTGGTAAGAAACTCCTTTAGATTTTTATTGTCTGTGAAACTCATTATTTCTCTTTCAGTTTTGAATGATAGCCTCGCTGGAGAAAGTAGCCTGGCGTAGGTCCTTGTTTCTTCATCACTTTATTTCATGCCAATCCCTTTTGGTTTGAAATGTCTTTGATGAAAAATCAACTGATAGTCTTATGGGAGCTCCCTTTTAGGTACTATCTTTCTCTTGCTGCTTTTAAGATTCTTTTTTTGTCATTTACCTTTGAATTTTTAATTACGATTTGTTTTAGTGTGGGCCTCTTTGGGTTCATCGTGGTTGGGACTCTCTGCACTTCTTAGCTTGTATGTCTTTTTCCTTCACCAGGTTAGGGAAGTTTTCTGTCATCATTTTTTTCAAATATGTTCTCAATCCCTTGCTCTCTTCTTCTTCTGGTACCTATGATGTGGACGTTAAGCCTCATGTCCCAAAGATCCCTTTAACTAGCCTCATTAAATTTATTTTTCCTTTTGCTGCTCTGATACAGTCTTTTCTGCTTCCTTGTCTTCCAAATTACTTACTTTAGTCCTCTGCTTCATCCAACCTACTGTTTATTCATTTTAGTGTATTCTTTGTTTCAGATATTGTATTCTTCATTTCTGACTGGTTCTTTTTATGGTTTCTATGTCCTTTTTCATGCTGTTTTAATTCCAATGATTTTTTTTTAGCCTGCTTATAATCATTATTTTGAACTCTATATCTAAAAAATTGCTTGCCTGCATTTAATTTAGTTCTTTTACTGTTGATTTCTCCTGTTCTTTTATTTGGGGCATATTTATTTCTCTCCCTGTTTTGGCTGCCTCCTTGTGCTTGTTTTAATGTATTAGGTAGATCTGATATATACATTGAAACAAGCACAAAGAGGCAGCCAAAACAGGTAGGGTATTTGGTATACTGTAGGATCCACAGTCTCCTTGACCATCTGAGCTGGTCCCCCCAGGAATGTTCCTTCTTTGGTTTATGTAACCTCCTGTTGTAATTGAGTCTTTATTGCTATTGGTCCATTACTACATAGGGTCTATCTTCAGGTTGGCTGACTCTGGAGATCAACACTAACCACTGTGTAGGAGCTGCTGGGCGGGGGAATGGATCCACTGTGGGAGTGGGGAATGGATCCAACCCTGAAACTATACAACTCAGTCACTGAAACTGCTGGGTCAGGCCATACCTCTACACCTCAGCCCAGGCAGCTGAGTCCTCAGCAGGGTGCTAGCTCTGCAGGGTAGGGCCACAGAGAGTCTGAGGCTATTTTATTTCCCCAGGCTGATGTTGTATGAAGGGGAGTGCACCACCCAAGTGCATGAAGTAGACTTCACCTCAGGAGATTCTGGTGCCTGCTGAGATCTCCCTTTCAATATGCCACTTGTGAAGCTAATTAGATTTTGCTCTTATATTGTCTAAAACTTGCCACTGGGTCTGTTGGTCCTAGGGCCTCTTGGGAGGGACCCTGGTGCAGGCCCATATCAGACACTGCCTGGGACTGGCCATGGGCAACCTATTTGGAGCTACCAAGTCATCCATAGTTTGTGGCTACCTCTGCGGGGTCTGGGTGTACACAGGAAGGACCAAGCTATGCACCAATACTGGCTTTTACCAGCACTAGGCCTGTGGGCAGGTCATCAAATGCCCAAATATACCTTGTGATCTGCCTTTTACCTATCTCTACCTGCTGGCTGCCTGTTAGGCTCAGTCACTGAAAGAGTCTCCTGTGGTCCTCGAGTTACATAAAGTAGGCTCTCAGTGAGTCACCAGGTAGGGGCTAGTGGTGTTCACCAGATTCATATAGCTTCAAACTTGGTGCCAGTACTGGGTTTTAGGCCACTCAGCAAAAGTCCCTGGCTATTCCAAGTCTAGCGGCCACCCACTGGGTGCTCACTCACTTTTGTGGTGGGGTGGAATCTCAGGGAGTCATCATGGTGAGGCCAGCAGAGTTTATCAGGCCCAAACAGATGAAGACTTGATCATGAGAAGGGAAGGCACTACACCTGTTCCGTGTGTGTGGGAAAAATGGAGCCACACAACTCAGTGTGACCCAGATTTGGCCTGGAGCTTTATCTCATCAGGGTGGGATCACTGGAATTCAGGAGGATGGGGCTAGTGGATCTCTGGTGAGAGGATGGTGCCAGTCTGGCTTAGGAGAAGGGAGGGAATGGCCCTTGTCTTACAGCCACACAACTCAGTCTAGATTCTGCCTGGACCTCGGCAGGGTAAGGCCACCAGTAATTGGGAATGTGGGGTCCCTGACAGTCTAGAGGGTAGGGCTAGCAGATCTCCCTTGATGGGGTGGCACGAGTCAGGTTCATGGGAATGTGGGAGGGGGGAATGGATCCAACCCTGAAACTACACAGCTCAGTCACTGACAACTCCTGGGTCAGGCCATACCTCTACACCTCAGCCCAGGCCGCTGAGTCCTCAGCAGGGTGCTAGCTCTGCAGGGTAGGGCCACAGAGAGTCTGAGGCTATTTTATTTCCCCAGGCTGATGTTGTATGAAGGGGAGAGCACCACCCAAGAGAAATGTCTGCTATGTGAAAGAAGGACTCTGCACAGGGATCCTGGCAACTGTCCCTTCAGCTATTTCTCTACAGCCTCAAACTCTAGCTTTTCCCCATGGACTCTAGTCTGCTCTTCCCTCTCTCTCCCAAAACCCAGGGTGAGGGGTGCAATTGAGATTTTGAGCATTGACTTTTGAAAAAGGCTCTTGTCTCTCCCCCTGGTGGACAGAATTCCCACTGATGTTCATAGCCAAGTGTTGTGTGGGCACCTCTTCCTGGCTCTGGTGCTCTGGGTTGGGGAACCTGGCTTTAGGTTGAGACCCCTCACTTTTCTGGGGGGAACCTTTGCAGCTGAGAATCTCAGCCATCATCCATAGGAGCGGGGCCAGCTCTTTTTGCATCTCCACCCTTGATACTAGTCTCGACGTGGCTTCTTCTGTAAATCTCTTGTTGTAAGACTTCTCTTTAGCTAGGCTTCAGTTGGTTGTTCAGTTGATCGTTGTGTATTTTAGTATAATTTCAGTTTTGTCCTGGAGGAGGTTAGTGTAACATCTTGGATCCTCTTGTGCTTTCATTTTAATTTTTTCCTTTACATACTTTGAATTAAATTTATTCTTATTTTTCTAATTTCCTCAGTTGGAAAGTTAGATAATTAAATGTAGACCTTTATTCTTTTCTAATGTAATGCATTCAATGCTATAAATTTCTTCGTAAACATTAGTTTTGTTGCATCCCACAAATTGTGTTTATTCTATTTATTTTCATTTAGTTCAAAATATTTAAAATTTTTTCTTAAGATTTCTTCTTTGACCCATATGTTATTTATAGGTCTGTTTAATCTACAAGTGTTTTGAAGTTTTCCAGCAATCCTTCTGATGTTCTGACGTTTTTCTGATGAATTGTAAAAGTTCTTTATGTATTCTGGACTCTAGGCTCAGAATTCCAAATATTTTCCCTATCCTGTAGTTTATCTTTCTTGATAATGTCCTTTGATGGAAAAAGGGTTTTAAAATTTCAATAAAGTCTGATTTATCTATTTTTTTCTTTAGTTATGTGTTTTTTTGTCATATCAAGGAATTTATTGCCAATTTCAATGTCATAAATACTTACCCCTATTTTTTCTAATAGTTATATGGTTTTAGCTCTTATATTTAGGCCCCTGATGCATTTGAATTAATTTTTTATATGATGTAAGGTAGGCATCCAATTTCATTCTTTTATAAGTAGCTATCCAGTTGTCCAAGCACCATTAATTGAAATAGACTGTTCTTTGCTCAGTTAAAAGATAACCAATTGACAATATATTTATATGTTTATATCTGGACTGTCTATTCTGTTCTTTTGGTCTATGTGTCTATATATTTTAGGTTATTACCACATTGTTTTCATTGCTATAGTTTTGTAATAAGTTTTAAACTCAGGAAATATGAGTCCTCTAACTTAGTTCTTTTAAAATATTATTTTGACTATGAAGGGTTTGCAATTTTATATGAATTTGAGTACTTACTTTTCTATTTTTAGAAAAAAAAAGCCATAGAAATTTTGACACAGATTTTACTGTGTGTAGATTGCTTTGGGTAACATTGCCATCTTAACAATAGTAACTCTTCTGATACATGAACATCAGATTTCATTTTATTCATTTAAGTCTTCTTTAATTTTTGTCAGCAAAATTTTGTAATTTTCAGAGTGTAAATTTTGGGCTATTTTGTTAAATGTATTCCAAAATATTAAATTATTTTTTATACTATTATAAGTGGCCCTTTTTCTTAGTTTCTTTTTGGCGTGTTCATTTTTGTTTATTTTATATGTTGATCCTGCAACCTGAAACTTTGCTGAATTGAAAACCTCTAGTAAGGTTTTTGTGATTATTTGGAATTTCTAGAAGTAGAATTATGCCATCTTCAGGTAGAGATGGTGCTACTTTTTCCTTTCCAATTGGATGCTTTTCATTTCTTTCTATTTTTTTTTGTTTGTTTTGCACAACTGTGCTGGCTATACATACCTTTCTTCCAACTGTTAAAAGCCACAGTGAAAGTGGGCATCTTGTTCTTGTTCCTGATCATAGAGATAAAATTTTCAGCTTTTCCCAATTAAGTATGATATTGACTGTGAGTTTCATAAATGGCTTTTATCTAGTCAAGGGAGTATTTTTGTATCCCTAATGTTAGGAGTGTTCTGTTCATGAAAGGATGTTGGAATTTGTCAAATTTTTAAAATTTTAATTAAAGTGATCAGTTTTTTGTTTGTTTTCTTTATTTTCGTATCTACTAGTGTGATGTATTACATTAATTAATATTTTTATGTTCAACCAAACTTGCATACAGGAAATAAATTACTCATTTGGTAATTGTGTATAATATTTTTTTAATTCTTATATATTCAGTTTGCTAGTATTTAATTGAGGATTTTTGCATCTATACCAGTATTCATAAGAGCTATTGGTTGGTCCTTAATTTTCCTTTCTTGTGATATATTTAGTATCAGGGTATTGCTGGCTTCATAGAATAAAGTAGGAAGTGTTCCTCCTCTTTAATTTTTGAAAGATTTTTAGAAGAATAAGTGTTAGTTCTTTAAATGTTTGGTAGAATTCAGTAGTGAGGCCATCTCATCCTCGACTTTTCATTTTGGGGAGGATTTGATTATTAATTTAAGCTCTTATTTGTTTTAGGACTATTTTTATATTCTATTTCTTTTTGAGTCTCTTTTATTAGTTGTGTGTTTTTATTTTTTATTTATTTATTTATTTATTTATTTTAATTTTATTGATTTTTTACAGAGAGGAAGGGAGAGGGATAGAGAGTTAGAAACATCAATAAGAGAGAAGCATCGATCAGTTGCCTCCTGCACACCCCCTACTGGGGATGTGCCTGCAACCAAGGTACATGCCCTTGACCGGAATCAAACCTGGGACCCTTCAGTCCCCAGGCTGATGCTCTATCCATTGAGCCAAACCAGCTAGGGCTAGTTGTGTGTTTTTAGTAATTTTCCTATTTCATCTAGGTTATTTAATTTGGTGATGTCCAATTGTTCATAGCATTCTCTTATAATCATTTTTTCTTTCTGTAAGATCAGCAGTAATTTTTCCACTTTCTTTTCTGGTTATAATTACTTGCATTGTCTCTTATTTAGTTTTCTTTTCTTTTTTTGGTTAATTTTATTGATTACACTTAGTAGAAATGAGTTTTTTCTTTTCTTCATAAAGTTTCAAGTTAAGAAAGAAACTTTTAACTTGTAGCAAGAACGTTAACCTATCCTATATAATAAAAGGCTAATATGCAAATAGACCGAACAGTGGAACAACTAGAACAACCAAACAACTGAACAACCAGTCGCTATGATGTGTGATGACCACCAGGGGGCAAGTGTGGAACATGGCAGGCGTCGGCAGCAGTGGGATGGTGGAGCAGGTGAGTGGGGGCGCCAGACTAGGGCGTCTCTATTGGTTACTGAAAATTCTTTGCTCCTGGAGTCCTGCCCTGCTCGCACCTGCTGCTGATGCTGGAGCCACCGCTCCCACCCACTGCCAGTGCCCAGCGCTGGTCCCGATGCGGCACTATCAACGGTGCAAGTGGCGGCTGCAAGCCCTGATCACTCCTGAGGGCTTCTTCACCTCCCCCTGCTCCTGAGGGGCAATTGGAGCAGCAGGAACTGCTCACACCCACTGCTTGTGCTGGCCCCAATTGCTCCATGTCATCAGTGTGTTCGACCAGGGCCAGCACCATCAGTGTGTGGGAGCAGTGACAGCGGGAGTGGGGTTGCTGGCAGACAGGGGACTGGGGGCCATGGTAGGAGTGGCTGGGCAGGGGTGCAGAGGATGGGCCGAGACCTGCCCCTGTGTCTACCGCAGCCTCATGGCCCAGTTCCTTTCAAGGTGCACAAATTTGTGCACTGGGCCCTTAGTTGGATATAATTATTATTTGCAATTATTTTTTGTAACCAGGTTGATTGAATTTCACAAGACTCATGTGTAGACAAAAAAAAATATTCTATTTGCCTCCTAACATACTACCGAGATAACTGTCATTGAACATAGTCTGACGATATTATCCAGTTTATTATCTCATATGACTAGGTTTTTTTTTTCTTAGATGTAATCTGCAATGTTCAGAAATATGGGAAAACAAGCAAAAAAGAAATAAAAAATATACCCTTTTGCTCAGTCTTCTTGTGATGTCCAGGTCCAGGTTAACACCTTTTTTTTTTTAATTCTCAATCAAAATGCCACATATGATTAATAGAGTTGGACAGACCTGTGTTGTTGCTCAAGCTCTGTTACATAATATCAAGTCTTTTTTTTGACTAATTAATTGCAGTATGTGTTTGTGGTATAATAGTTAAAGATCTCAATTCTAGAGAGGTCTCTTTGGGTTCAAATCCTGATATTTTTTCACTACTCACTGTGTATTATTAGGCCAGTTACTTAATCTCTTTTATCAATTACCTCATATTCAAAGTTTGGTTCTTAAAAGTCACCTACTTCATAGAGCTTTCTGTGCAAGATAATCTACATAAAGTTCCCGACACATAGAAGAGTTCAATAAATGTTTTTCGTCATTATTATTTTATCAACTATCAAAAGCCTCAAATTACTAATCTCTAAATTCAAAATAGTAATAGTACTCACCTCATAGCACCGTGAATTGTTTTGCTTATCTATTACTGTGTAACAGACCCACTCTAAACCTAGTAGCATAAAGTGAGTACCACTTACTATATTCTCAGGTGATGTGGGGTAGGAAAGAAAATCAAATAAGGTGCAACAAGGAAACTTCTCAGTCAGGGAGACTCAGAGGCTGAGGTTGAAAATCCTGAAGGCATCTTTGCTCATAGGACTTCCACCTGCATCTAAATTGCTCAGAGGGTGGACTCAGATTTAGCAGCTGTCTACTAACATGCCTACATTTGGCATCTCCATGAGGCCTGGGCTTCCCACTGAATGGGAGCAGGGTTTTAAGAGAAGATGTCCTAATAGGGAGCAATACTGTAGTGTGTCTTCTGTAGAACCAGCTTCGGAAGGCACACAGCGTCCAATCCGCCTCAGTCCAATGGTTGCAAATGAGTCACTAAGACCAGTTCAGATTGAAGATGAAGCTACTGAGCTGCCACCTCTTGATGGAACAGTGGTACAGTGCACTAAAAAGTGCGTGGAGGATGGGTGACCATATTGTGACCATCTTTGGGAAGTATAATATGCCACAAACAATGAATGTTATTATTTTATATTTTAATATTTAATAAAAACTAAACATCCCAGTTTCCCAATGTCAAATAACAGATTTTTAGAAAGCTAACCAATACATTTGTCATCCTTAATCTCTCTCTCTCTCTCTCTCTCTCTCTCTCTCTCTCTCTCTCTCTCTCCTCCCCAACCCGTCG
Organism: Myotis nattereri; assembly: GCF_964212035.1. Taxonomy (NCBI): domain Eukaryota; kingdom Metazoa; phylum Chordata; class Mammalia; order Chiroptera; family Vespertilionidae; genus Myotis; species Myotis nattereri. The sequence continues at coordinate 7,045,236 of NC_138088.1, forward strand.
GTGTGTGTGTGTGTGTGTGTGTGTGTGTGTGTGTGTGTGTGTGTGTTTTAAGGAAAAAGATCGGTTAAGTGATTTATGGCAACATAGCCTCATGTAGGTTTTCTTAATGGAATAGATGTCTGGCAGCATTTTTTACAAAGTTAATGTTTTCCAGGAGTAAATTGGAGAGAAGACACCTTGTTCATGTGCTCCTTTCTTGTTCTTTGAGAAAATAACTGTTCACTTCTCCCTTACAAGCATCCCCAATGGGAGTCGTAGATGACTTGGGAAGTATTTACAAGTGTTTTCTCTTTGCCCCTTTGGAAATATCCTGGGATATTTCCATATTCCTTCAAATGAACTTGGCAAAAGCAGGAGAGGAAAGGGTTTTCATGCATAGAGTTGGAGCTGTATGTTAAATTGTCTGCAGAAACGGGGAGTGCTACTTATACTAAAGCAGTCCTCAAGAACTCGCAGCCATCTGCCCAGTAGTTTTGATGTTTCTGAACAGCCTCTTTCCAAGTACCTTGCACTGAAGTTTGCCAATGCACACGATTTATTATACATTCCGGAGTTCACTAAGGTATATGTTGCTTTCTGGGTAATTATATTTTCATCCTATCTCAGGCGCACCAACGCCTAATTTAAAATCCATCTGTTTTGAAGAAAATGTCCTTTGCACTAAACATTTCCATGGCTATTAGTTGTCTGCGAGGGATTTGGGAAGGAAAAATGGCTTGTTGTGCCTGCCTGGCGGATGTGTCCCCCACGTGTGAACCACTGTTGGAGTCAAAGCAGAAATGGCCAAGTGCAGGTTAAGTACATTCCATATTCTGTCGAATCACCACATAATGGCTGGGGATATTTATATCTCATGTCCACATTTTATGAGGCATTGGCAGGATACGAGGGGGCCAGGAGAAAGAACAAATTTTTCTTGCAGAGATGGCTATAAAGCAGTCACATACAGCTATTGCCTGATATATTTAAATTTTCAGATTGTTCCTGTTAAAAAATATTTATGACACTTGTTAAAGATGGCAAGGAAGACTTTATTTAAGGGGGCTACTACAATAGAGTTCTGTGGCAGGGGAGAGAGAGCAGGCTCAACTCTGAATATGAGAAAAAGTGGGGATTTATAGCCAAGTAGCAGGGGAGAGGGGTCCCGTGGGTGGGAAAACACTAAGATGTACAGTGCTTTGCTAAATCGACTTAAGGGGATTTTAGGCAGGCCAGGGTGAGGTGATCTCAGGAGCAAGGGGTTTTTGCTAAACTGATTCAACGTATTCTTGCTAAAACTGGAATAAACAGGCCAAAGACAGAGTCCAAGGTCAAAGCCGACGAAGAAGGAGGACTCACAGGAACCTGACTCAAGTTCAGTCACGGAAAGTCTTTGTCAATCTCAAAATGCGTTCCTCAGGATAGCTTACTCTACCAAACTAAGTGTTATTTAAATGTTGATGACATTGCATGGCTAATCAAAAAGCACATTATCCTAAAGGTGAGAATATTATTTTGGTAAAATCTCTCTATTTCCTTTAATCTGGGTTTGTTGATAGGGTTATTTTTTCACATTCCACATGGATTTCACATTCTAAATTTTAAAGTAATTTTTTGTTTTTATTATAGATGCCCATTAATTAATTAATTAATTAAAAAGTTGAATTTCTATTAAATAGATTGAGGTCTCAGTGTCCTGAATGGTGGAGTGAGGATCTAGGTGAGCTCATTCTCCCTGTAAAATAAAGAAAACACAGGTAAAACAACTAAAATCAACCATTTCAGAAATCTGTCAGTTAACCAAAATCATAGAGCTTAAAGCTACATTTCCAATAGAAACTACTGTTCTGTGGTAAAACAATGGGCTCACAGGTGACCCTGGGTAAAGCAGCAGGGTCTGTGTCATTTTTAGTTGATTTATTTCCATCCCCTCGCCTGCCCTGCTCAGTGACATGAGAGTCAAAGCTGGTAGCTATGCTAGCAATGGAGAGATCTGACAGTGTCTGAAGAACTAAATGTACCATCCAGAGAGAGCAGGAAAATTTGCCTGACTTACGGTTCCCCAGGAAATCAGTATTTTCAGAGTGTGGGAGCTAAGTGATTTGACTCCATTTTCAGCTCAGCAAGATGGCAGGGGACCTACCCTCATAGTTAAACAATGCAAACTGCTGTCAACATCTCAGCTACCTGTGGCTGTGATATCATTGGGGAAAAAATAGAGTACCGCTGAGCAGGTAAAGGGTCTTGCTGGAGAAAAACACAGCCCATAGGAAGCTTAAAAGCGTCAACATGCTCTTGGGGACATATAAGACCGTGCCTCTATGTAAGGCCGTATACCTGACTAGGGTAGATCGGGAAAGGGGTGGGCAGCAACAGACACTCACTTCTGGCTGACCTCCAGGCCCTGAGCAAGTGCAAGTGCAAGTGCAAGCTAAGGCTGTCTTGTAAGCTGCCTGGAGTTTTAAAGCATGTTTCTTATACAGACAGCCTTGGCAGGGGACAAAAAGGAAGTTATAAAAACAAAACAAACTGAAAACCTGCTGATCATCAAATTATACTGACCCAGGTGCAATTTTTAGAAAGCCAGGCCTAAAAATTAAAACAAGAACTTAGAAGAAAAAAGATTGTTGAAGACTCAGAGAGGCTACACCTGGAAAGAAATACAGAATTAGTCACTAAATTCATAAAAGTTACTAAATAAATAAGCAACAACAAGAAAAAGAACAACAACAAAATCAAACAACAAACCAGCCATAACAATTGTGGAAGAATTTGTTATCAGAAAAAAATTGTTACCACATCCTATAATAATAAAAAGGTAATATGCAAGTTGACCATCACTCCAACACACAAAATGGCCGTCCCCATGTGGACACAAGATGGCCAGCAGGGGAGGGCAGTTAAGGGTGACTGGGCCAGCAGAGGAGGGCAGTTGGGGGCAACCAGGCCTGCAGGGGAGGGCAGTTGGGGAGGAATCAGGCCAACAGGGGAGGGCAGTTGGGGCAACCAGGACAGCAGAGGAGCAGTTATGCGTCGATCAGGCTGGCAGGGGAGCGGTTAGGGGGTGATCAGGCTGGCAGGAAGAAGTGGTTAGGGCAGGGGTGGGCAAACTTTTTGACTCGAGGGCCACAATGGGTTCTTAAACTGGACCGGAGGGCCGGAACAAAAGCATGGATGGAGTGTTTGTGTGAACTAATATAAATTCAAAGTAAACATCATTACATAAAAGGGTACGGTCTTTTTTTTTTTTTTTTTTAGTTTTATTCATTTCAAATGGGCCGGATCCGGCCCGTGGGCCATAGTTTGCCCACGGCTAGGTTAGGAGCAATCAGGCAGGCAGGCAGGCAAGTTGTTGGGAGCCAGCAGTCCTGGATTGGAGAGGGTGCAGGCTGGGCTGAGGGACACCCCCACCCATGCATGAATTTTGTACACCAGGCCTCTAGTATTATATAAAATGTCCAGTTTTCAATGAAAAAAATTACAATACATATAAAGAAACAAGTAACTATGTCCATATACAATATAAAAAGGGCAGCCTACATAAAATTCTTCTCATAGACCTTGTTGAAAAAGATTTTAAGTGAGGTATAAATATCCCCAAAGAATTAGATAAAAACTGAACCTAAAGAATTAAAGGAAGTATGGCAACAATGTCTCACCAAATACAGAATATCAATAAAGATATAGAAATTATATAAAAAAAGAATTACAGTTATGCACTGCTTAGTGATGGGGACACATCTGAGAAAGGCACTGTTAGGTGGTTTTGTCATGGTGCAAACATCATTGCACCATCACAGACGTAGACGGTGTAGCTCACTGCACAGTGGGCTGTATGGCAGTGACGGCGAACCTTCTGAGCTCGGCGTGTCAGCATTTTGAAAAGCCCTAACTTAACTCTGGTGCCTTGTCACATATAGACATTTTTTGATATTTGCAACCATAGTAAAACAAAGATTTATATTTTTGATATTTATTTTATATATTTAAATGCCATTTAACAAAGAAAAATCAACCAAAAAAATGAGTTCGCGTGTCCCCTCTGACATGCGTGTCCTAGGCTCGCCATCACTGCTCTATGGTGTAGCTATTGCTCCTGGGCTACAAACCCCGACAGCAACTGTAACACAATGGTCAGCATTTGTGTATCTAAACATAGAAAAGGTACAGTGAACATATGGCATAGAAGATGGTATACCGGCATCAGGTACTTTCCATGAATGGAGTTTGCAGGACTGGAAGTGGCTCTGGGTGAGTTAGTGAGTGACCAATGAGTGAATATGAAGAGTCAGGGCATTACTGTCCACTCCTGCAGACGTTACAAACGCTGTCCCGCAAGCCCTCCCCTGCTTCCTCTGAAAGTTCAAAAGGAGGTCATCGAAGCTGTCCGCACTGCTCCACGACAGGGATGTGGGCTGGACCGGCTGGACACACGGAAGAGAAACCGGCCGGGTAAGACATAGACCGCCACAATAGTGACTGTCAGGAGGGAGTGAAAGGGGACTTGAGCATCAGTAAGAATCAGAAATGAAAACGGAAAGCTTTTTAAAGTGGAAAGATAAAGAATGCTGTTTAACGTGGAAAGGATGTAAAACTGAGGACTCCAATTTTAACTTTGGAAATCTGTTTTAGGCCATTGACCCTAGTCTGCACAAAAAGCTCTCTCTCACATTGAAATTATGGGGGAAATAGAACTTATCTATGATTTAATTATTAAAACCTGAAAGTGTTTCAAAGTAGAGGGACAGGCTGGCTCCATACTGTGACAGAAATCCTTAAAGGAAGTGGCTGTGGTATTTAATACTGGGTAAGACAGCTCCTGTGGACCTGCGTTTTTGTACAGCATTGTAGGTCCTCAACAATAATTTACAGCAATGTATTCTGAAGACCATCGTTCAGGATCTGGAAGGGCTATAGCACCCTCGAAATGTGCAGTGTTGGGGGGCAGGGTCCTCTGTGTTGAAACAGATCATTGGCTGATGGAGACACGAATCTGTGCGCTAAAGATGGAGGTGCTGAGAGTGAGAGGGAATCTGTTGTCAAGCCACACAGATATGGCTCTCTTATCAGAGAAAAAAACTCCTCCTGAACCACATATCCTTCCATGTTTTAGAGGAAATTCAGCTTTACTATAATTTTATGGGGCTCCCATCATATATGTGGTTTGATGTTGACCAAAATGTTACGCAGTGTCTGTCTGTATACATAAAAAATAGAGAACACTAATGACTATACAGGTATTATGGAAGATAGTAAAAATGTGTTTCTCTTTGTAACTCTTCTGTCAATTTTTAAAGGTAACTGCAGAAATCAATAATTTAAAAAAACAAACCTGTGTTGGTTGGCTTGAGATATATAAAATATGTAACTTGAATAATAATAGTAGTAGAGAAGAGAGAAAAGAACCAGAGATTTATTGGAGAAATTATTATATGCTATTAAAATTAAGGATATAAAATTAATGATAAAATTAGAATGTTATAATTTAAGATACTAATATTAATGTCTTCAGCAGCAACTAAGAATATACTAAAATATATAGTAAAAGAAAACAGAAGAATTTAAAAAGGTACCCTAAAATTTCTATTTCACCAAAAAGAAGACCTTAATCAAAGGGTAGAAGAACAGCAACACAACTGATGACATATGGAAAATGAATAACAAAGTGGCATTTATGTTCCTTCTTTATCAGTAACTACATCAAATATAAGTAGCTTACACCCTCAAATAAAAACTTAGAGACACACATTAGAATAAATAAACAAGTATATTGGAACCCTTGTATACTGCTGGTGGGAATGTAGACTGGTGCAGCCATTGTGGAAAACAGTATGGAGTTTCTTCAAAAAATTAAATATGGAACTGCCATTTGACCTAGTGATCCCACTTCTAAGTATATATCCTAAGAAACCAGAAGCACCAATCAGAAAGAATGTATGTACCTCTATGTTCATAGCAGCACAATTTACAATAGCTAAGATCTGGAAACAGCCCAAGAGCCCATCAGTAGATGAGTGGATTAAAAAAGCTGCGGCACATTTGCACCATGGAATACTATACAGCAGTAAAAAAGAAGGATTTCTTACCCTTTGAGACAGCATGGAGGGACTTGGAGAGTATTATGCTAAGCAAAATAAGCCAGTCAGAGAAAGACAAGTATCACATGATATCACTTATATGTGGAATCCAATGAACAAAATAAGCTGATGAAAAAAAATAGACATAGAAGCATGGAACAGACTGTGGAATCTCAGAGGGAAGGTGGGGGTAGGTGGGTGGGAAGAGATAAACTAATGAACTTGTATGCATATATGCACAATCCATGGACACAGACAATAGGGTGGTGAAGGCCTGGGGAGGGGGCCAGGGGTGGGCTATAAAGGGTCAATGGGGAAAAAAGAGGACATATGAAATACTTTCAACAATAAAAATTTTAAAAAATAATAATACATTTAAAAAAGAGAAATAGATATATCATGCAAAGTATAACCAAAAGAGAGAGTAGCTATATTAATACTATACAAATAGAATTTAAGGAAAATTGTTGCTAGAAACAAGAAGGACATTTTATTATAATAAGAGGCTCATTTCATAAAATATAGGAATTATAAACATATATGTACCTAACAACAGAGCTCTGAATTACTTATAAACCAAAAACTTACAGAATTGAGTGAAAAACAGATAATTCCCCAATAATAGTTGGAGACTCATTACCCCATCTATTTATATTAAAACCCTGGGTAACATCACGACCCGAAGTGCGACCAACTGGAAGGAAGTCATTCCTGCAGGGGTTGTCTTGGAAATGGCTGCACCCTCCCCCGAGCTGTTTCCTGGAGCTGTTTCTGGTAAGGGCGAGGTTTGAGGCAAGAACCCGTCCTCAGAGCGTGGAGGCATATCTTTATCAAGTGTGACGCTCCAGCATGGCCAAGGGTGAACCTGAGTGGGGGTGGCTGAAAGGTTTAGAAAAAACAGACAAGAGAATGAAAGCTGGGTCTTGGTGGGACACTGCTTCTCTGAGAGACAGCGACCATGCCCACAGACATGCCTTTATTTTATAACAGATGCCACAAGGTAAAGTAAGGGCTTGATCAAGATGTTTACAACGTTCTCCTGGGTTTCAATCCTACTCAACTACATGCACCTGAACTCTATCAAGCCCACATCACTCAGGCACGTGGGGCCACGTGTTTGGACCATAGGTTCAAGCTTACAGCTGTTGGCTATAATTGTGCTGGGAGGGCCCTGCCCTCCAAGCGGGGACTTGCACGTGGCAATGAGAGGACTGTGCCCTCTCATCAGTCCAAGACTTGAACCTGTCCAAAACACTGTAGTGGCTCCCCACAATAAAGTTTTAATACATTATATTAGAGGTTGTGGGGTACTGTTTTACCCACAGCGTCTACAGGAATTGCTGCAAATGTACTTCTTGGTGGAAGCACCTTTCATTCCCAATATAAATGACCAATTCCATTAAATGAAACTTCAATTCTATATCAATTTCTAGACTCGATATAAGCAGTGAAGTTGCTAAAACTAGTAAAAAGGCCCAACTTTTCATTATTGATGAATGCATCATGGCATCCAGTCATGCTATAAATGCCATAGACCAGGGGTGGGCAAACTTTTTGACTCGAGGGCCACAATGGGTTCTTAAACTGGACCGGAGGGCCGGAACAAAAGCATGGATGGAGTGTTTGTGTGAACTAATATAAATTCAAAGTAAACATCATTACATAAAAGGGTACGGTTTTTTCTTTTTTTAGTTTTATTCATTTCAAACAGGCCGGATCCAGCCCGCGGGCAGTAGTTTGCCCACGGCTGCCATAGACAGAGTACTAAGAGAAATTATGAATTTGAATGTTGTATTTGGTGGAAAGTTCTCCTTCTTTGGAGGGGATTTTCGACAATGTCTCAGTGTTATACCACATGCTATGTGACTGGCCATAGTACAAATGAGTTTAAAGTACTGCAATGTTTGGGGATGTTTCAGAAAGTTGTCTCTTAAAACAAATATGAGATCAGAGGATTCTGCTTATAGTGAATAGTTAGTAAAACTTGGAAATGGCAATCTTGATAGCAGTTTTCAGTTAAGAATGGATATTATTAAAATCCCCTGTGAAATGATTTGTAATGGATCTATTATTGAAGCCACCTTTGGAAATACTATATTTATAGATAATATTAAAAATATATCTAAACGTGCAATTCTTTGTCCAAAAAATGAGCATGTTCAAAAATTAAATGAAGAAGTTTTGAATATACTCGATGGAGATTTTCACACATATTTGAGTGATGATTTCATTGACTCAACAGATGATGCTGAAAAGGAAAATTTTGCCATCGAATTTCTTAATAGTATAGTATTCCTCCTTCGGGAATGCCACGTCATAAATTAAAATGGAAACTGGGTGAAATCATCATGCTATTGAGAAATCTTAATAGTAAATGCAGTCTTTGTAATGGTACCAGATTTATTATCAAAAGATTATGACCTAACATTATCAAAGCTGGCGTATTAACAGGATCTGCAGAAGGAGAGGTTGTTCTGATTCAAAGAATTGATTTGTCCCTATCTGACACTGGCCTCCCATTTAAACTAATTCGACGAGAGTTTCCTGTGATGCCAGCATTTGTGATGATTATTAATAAATCACAAGGACAAACTCTAGACAGAGTAGGAATATTCCTACCTGAACCCGTTTTTGCACATGGTTAGTTATATGTTGCTTTCTCTAAAGTTCAAAGAGCATGTGATGTTAAAGTTAAAGTTCTAAATACTTCATCACAAGAGAAATTAGTCAAGCACTCTGAAAGTGTTTCACTCTTAATGTGGTGTACAGGGAGATATTAGAATAAGTTTGATCACTTTATCCGTCATTGTTTGCATCACTGTTGTTTTTATATCATGTTTTTGTTGTTTTTATATCATGTTTTTGTTGTTTTTATATCATGCCTCTGTTGTTGTTATATCTTTTTGTTACTGTTTATTAATTAATAAATGTATATATTATTTTCATATACATTTTACTAATTTCCTTTCACCTCTCACACTTCTATTATAGAGAAAGGGCAAATAGCAATATTAAAATATTTCCGCTAATTAATTCCCTTTTAATGTTCATGAATTTCGTGCACTGGGCCACTAGTTTTCAATAATGGATGGAACAATTAGGCAGAAGATCAAAAATAGACATCTTAACAAAATAAAAGAGTTAAACAGCAGTATAAATCAATTAGACATAATAGATAACTATGAAACACTTCACACAACCAAAAAACAGAAAATACACGTAATTTTCAAGGGCACATGTAACATTCTCCAGAATTGCTATGGTATAAATGCTTGTGTTTCCTCAAGATTCCTATGTTGAAATACTACTCCTCCCCCAAATTATAATAGTAGGAGGTGGGGCCTTTGGGAGGTGCTAAAGTCATGAGTGGAGGCCTCGTGGATGTGATTCATGCTTGTTCAAGAGGATCCAGAGAGCGCCTTGCTCCTTTCAGCAGGTAAGCATTCAGTAAGAAGGCACCAGCTGTGAAACAAGAAGAGGGCTCTCAGAAAATGTGACCATCCTGGCACCTTGATCTTGGGCTTCCCAGCCTCCAGAACTGGAGGAAATACATTTATGTTGTTGTAAGCTATTTGGCCAGTAGTATTTTATTATAGTAATCCAAACAAACTAAGGCAATAATAGACCATATGTTAGGTTAGAAAACAAGTTTCAATACAATAAGAAGACTGAAATCTTAGTTTTCTTTCTTTTTTTTAAAATATATTTTATTGATTTTTCACAGAGAGGAAGGGAGAGAGAGTTAGAAACATCGATGAGAGAGGAACATCGATCAGCTGCCTCCTGCACATCCCCCACCGGGGATGTGCCTGCAACCCAGGTACATGCCCTTGACCGGAATCGAACCCGGGACCTCTCAGTCCACAGGCTGATGCTCTATCCACTGAGCCAAACTGGTTTCGGCTTAGTTTTCTTTTTAAATTACAAATTTTGATATGATTCTAACATTTCTATGAAAATGCTAAAGAATAACCAAAACAAAAAAAGAGACTAAAGGCTTCAACATTTATCAGATAAGAATGAAGTCAGGTATAGCCTTGAGAATTTTATCTATTTATTGAAAGATCTAAGGATTTTATGTGAATACTAGAGGCCTGGTGCACAAAATTTGTGCACTGGGGAGAGAGAGAGAGAGAGAGAGAGAGAGAGAGAGAGAGAGAGAGAGAGAATCCCTCAGACCAGCCTGCACCCTCTCCAAACTGGGATCCCTGGGGGGATGTCCGACTGCTGGGAGTCAGATATCCCTCTCACAATCCGGGACTGCTGGCTCCCAATCGCTTGCCTGCCTGCCAGCCTGATCACCCCCTAACCACTCCCTGCCAGCCTGATCGATGCCTAACTGCTCCCCTGCTGGCCCGATAGCCCCCAACTGCCCTCCCCTGCTGGCCTGGTCGCCCCTAACTGCCCTCCCCTGCTTGCCTGTTCCCCACGAACTGTCCTCCCCTGCTGGCCTGGTTCCCCCCAACCTCCCTCCCCTGCAGGCCTGGTCACCCCTAACTGTCCTCCCCTGCCAGCCTGGTCACCCCTAACTACACTCCCTCTCCTGCAGGCCCTGTCCTCCCCAACTGCCCTTCCTCCCCTGCTGGCCTGGTTGCCCCTAACTGCCCTCCTCTACTGGCCTGATGGCCCACAACTGCCCTCCCCTGCTGGCCATCTTGTGGCGACATGGTCATGGCCATCTTGTGTGAGGGCATGATGGTCAATTTGCATATTACCGCTTTATTATATAGGATTATTATTTTATACAATTAGGAAGGTAAAACTGACGATTTATGATGCTGTTTCGAATGTACTGTTATTTAAAATAGCTTTCATCTGTTTTGTTAATAACAGCTACAATTTAGTAAATATTTAAGGTATTTCCTCATCCATAAAATTACAATTACACCCTGCCTCATGGGGATGTTACCAGGATAGAATTAGATTATACATGTTGCATATAAACAAACATGATGGTTACCATCATGCATGACACATAATAAAAAGGACAATTGATGACAGTTACCATCATTATCGTTATCACCATTGCATAACACACTTCTGAAAATAAAATTTATTCCTTGTAGAGGAACGCTGATAATGTAGAGAAGATCCAACAAAATAAACTCTATTAAACATACCTTTGCTTTTAAAACGTTGCCTTGTGACAAACGGAATACAAAAAACCCAAGTAACATTAGTACATAAAATTCTCAGAGAGTATCTGTGGTAGGCAGAATAGCGCCCTTCCCAAGGACTTCCACTCCTATGCCCTGAAACCAGTGTATGTGTCACCTAACATGGCAAATGGGGCATTAAAGCTCTGGTTAAGATTATGGACCTTGAGAGAGCCAGATTATTCTGCATTATCCGGCTGGGCTCAGTGTAACGACATGAGTCCTTAAAAGCGGAAAAGAGGCAGGCAAGTGGGTCAGAGAGATAGAACGAGAGAGAGAGAGAGAGAGAGAGAGAGAGAGAGAGAGAGAGAGAGAGAATCCCTCCATTGGCTAGCTCGGGTTACTTTTAGGGTTTAGCCAGCAACGCAATAGGGACCGAGGTCCTGCAGCTGCAATAAACACAACTCTCCCACAAACTGAATAAGCAGGAAAGAGATGATTCCTCCAAAAGGCAGGGAGCCTGATGATATCTTGATTATTGTTTGGTGAATCTTGTACCAGACTCTGATCTACAGGACAGTAAAATAATAAATACATATTGTCTGAGACACTAAATTTGTGGAAATTTGTTAGGGCAGCAACAGGAAACTAATTCCTATTAAAAAATAAAAGATGTTCCCTCAGAGAGCAGAGAATGCCCTGTCACTGGACAGAAAAGAGGAAGGGAACTAATGTTTTGGACATCTCCTATGAGCCATATAGTATTTTACTTTCTACTTTAAACCTCAAAATAACCCAGTGAACTGTACACTATTTCCATTTAATGAATGAGTAAGCAGGTTCAGAGAGGAACGTTAGTAAATTATGCAACACTGAACAGATCTTCCTGACTCCACAGTTCATGTTGTGAGCAGTTTATCACTCTACCTCCCCTGTGCTTGAAATATTTAGGGGGATTTTGTTGCAGAGACTAAAGCAATAACTGAGGGGTTAGACTCACATATTTCTTCTAGCTCTGAGACCACTCTTCAGGATGATAGGTTTTTCCCTTGACTTACCACAGAGAACTTGGCTTTGTATCAGTGAAACCCTAAAGCATTAAATTTCACCCTGGGGCTTAAAGCTAACTTTCCCGCACTCCACCCCACATGCTGATACTATTCAAACTGTTACATCTGAATATTAAAGAGATCCAAGTCACATGTAAGAATACAAATGCGCTCTTAACAATAGGAAAGCCTTGCTTAATAATTTCCCTCAGAGCCATCCAGCTTGCTAGACAAGGAATATTTTCAGTGCAGAGGGATACGTGATTGCATCATTCTAATAATATCTGTTGGCTTCACATGATCATTGGGATCTTTCCTTATTCTGGAAGCTGGCCCCATGTTATTGTTTCACTTATGAGAAAGCTCAGAACTTGGCCCCTCTAAATCTGCCTGAGGCAGGCTGTTTCATCAAAAAGTCTTTACAAAACACCAAGGGCAAACCCAAGGGATACAGACTGACCACGTGGGGAATGCAGAAGACACTCCTGGAAAGTCCAGGTTTGGGTTCTGTGAGGTTCCATTTATGTCCATACCACCTGCTGTCACAGGAGAAGCCTATCCTGTAATCACAAATGACAGAAATAGCTGGCCCTGCGTCTGCGTTTTGCCCAAGTACCCGGTCTAACTCATCATAAAATAGGGAACAGGTTCAGAGGGATCTTAACCTTTCCTTTAATGAAAATAAGGGTCCAGATCCCATTCCTCACCTGTATTTGTTCTTGGTCTTCTGAAAGGTTCTTCCCAAGTAAATAACTTCAGGGAGCATCTGATCCTTTGATTTAGACCCTGCAATGCTGTTAAATGCTGAATTTGTTTCCATGAACACCCACTAAAAGCTTTTTATACAGAGTTTCCCAAAGTATGATATTTATGTCCCTAGTGAGCCTCAAGATGATTTTAATTGGTATTCCAAATTCATATTTTTATTTCAATAATTAGTAACCTTGGGTTACGTTGGAGATCTGTTCCTACGGCACAACGCGATTTTCACAGTAAGTCGGAACCCATCTACATAAGCACCTACGTCACTCACATGGAGCACATAAACAGCAGTAATGAAGTGAAACAGTAAAAAAAAAATTAAAAAAAGATAATTCCTGACATTTACTTGTGCTAAATAAATAATAAAAAACATAAAGCACATATGTACATACATCGAAATGATGGAACCTTTTTTTTCTTTTATAAATAAATGGGAGATGGCGACTTAACCACTAAACGATGTACGTCGAGTCCGACATAACCCTAGGACTGCCTGTACTTATTTTTATTTTTAAAATAAATTTTAACTAGAATATAAAAATAATAGTTTAACTAATTTAGCTTAGAATGAGTTTTAAAGGGGTATGAGTTAAAGAAAATGCATTCATCCATCAAGTGACTCTCATTATTCATGCCATATAAAACTATATGTACCCATCATAGACAAGTGGATAAAGATGCAGCACATGTACACAATGGAATATTACTCAGCAATAAAAAGAATGAAATCTTGTCATTTGCAATAACATGAATGAAACTAGAGGGTATTATACTAATTAAAAGAAGTCAGACAAAGACAAATACCATATGATTTATTTACATGTGGAATCTAAAAAGCAAAATAAATGAACAAATAAAACAGAAACAACTCATAGATACAGAAAACAAACTGATGTTTTCCTGATGGGAGAGGGATTTGGGGATGGGTGAAAAAGGTGAATGAGATTACAAGTACAAATTGCCAGTTACAAAAATAGTCATGGGTATGTCAAGTACAGCACAGGAAGTATATGTGCTGTACTTTATATATGTACAATCTCTCTATATAAAAAGCGAGCTACCCTAACAGCCATAACGACCTAACAACCGGTCTCTATGACGCCCGCTGTGGCCAGCCAACTGCCTGATCAGGGGGTGGGGCCAGCCGGCCAACCTCCCAGCCCCTCTCCTCTGCTGGCCTGCCCCTGATTAGACTCTGCCATCCTGATCACAGAGCCTGGACCCTTCCTGGCAGTCCTGAGTCCCTGGGGTTGAGAATTCTGATGGCCCTGCCCAGAGAGTAGAGGTGCCTCATGGGCAGGGTCAGGGACCACAGGCCTCCAGGAAGCACTGCAGAGTTGGCAAGGAGAGGAGAGGGCCTGCGGAGGGGGAGGAGGCGAAATCAGCGGACATCAGCTGGTCAAATGCTCCCTCCCTTCCCCCTGACCAGCCCCGACCTGATAAGCCTGCCCCACCACGATAGGCCCACAGCTCCTCCCCCAAGCCAGCCTACCCTTGATCGCACCCCCCCACCACCCCAATAGGGTTAAATTCATTATATCCTCTTAAGTGTATTGTGGGATTTATAAATATCTATAATAATAAAAGCATAATATGCTAATTAGACTGGACAGCCAAATGACCTTCCGGACATCATTCTGGGTGAAGCTGTGGTGGTGGGGGCCAAGGAAGAGGCAGTTAGGGGCGATCAGGCAAGCAGGTAGAGTGGTTAGGGGTGACCAGGCAGGCAGCAGAGGTGGCAGGCAGGTGAGTGGTTAGGGGTGATCAGACGGTTAGGGGCAATCAGGCAGGCAGGCGAGTGGTTAGGGGTGACCAGGCAGGGAGGCAGAGGTGGTTAGGGGCAATCAGGTGGGTAGAGGGGTTAGGGGCAATCAGTCAGGCAGAGGTGGTTAAGGGCGATCAGGCAGACAAGTGGTTAGGGGTTATCAGACAAGCAGGCAAGTGATTAGGAGCAATCAGGCAGGCAGGCAGAGGGGTTAGGGGTGATCAGACAGAGGCAGAGGGGTTAGGGGTGATGAGGCAGGCAGGCAGGTGAGTGGTTAGGAGCCAGAGGTCTTGGATTGCAAGAGGGTGCAGGCCAGCCTGAAGGACCCCCTCATGTACAAATTTCGTGCACCAGGTCTCTAGTGTAAAAATAAACAGTATAGAACAAAAAATCACAAAGAATGGGATAAATTGTGATTGTCATTTTTGTTACTGTTATTGTTACTGGTATGTTGTCACTAATGAAAATAAGAAAAACTTTCTAAAATAAGTTAAAAATATTTTTTCACATTATATATGAAGAGATGTATTATTTGAAGGGAACCTGGAATAAGTTAAAGATGTTAGGCCCTGGCTGGAAGCTCAGTTGAATGGAGTGTTGATTCAATAAGCCAAAGTTGCGGGTTTGATCACCGACCAGGGCACATACAAGAATCAACCAGTAATTCATGCATAAGTGTAATAACAAATATCTCATCTCTCTCTCTCTCTCTCTCTCTCTCTCTCTCTCTCTCTCTCTCTCTCTCTCACTGTCAAATCAATGAATTAAAAAAGATGCATATTATCAATCTTAGAACCTCTTTTGAAAAAATTAAAGGGTGGCATAGTTAATAAGCTAATAATGGAGATAAAACTGAAAAACAATTAATTCAAAAGAAAGCAAGAAAAAAGAAATAAAGTAACAAATAAGAAACAAGTAGCAGATTTCATCAAATTGTGTCTATTATAAAAACAGTTCTCACAATTATTTTAATGTAAGTGATATTAGATGTAGTTTGTCTAAAATCTCATTAAAAAGCATAGATTCACAAATCATTTAAAATATTATATTTGCAGTAAATAGGTGAGCAAATAAAGCAAAATTATGAAGACAGCACAATGATAACTAAGGTTTTGGCAAACATTGTTTCTTAAAATATAATAATGCAGCATTAATTTAATGAGTGCATGCATAGTTATGGGAGTTGGGAGTGAAAGTGTGTGAGGGTGCAGTTTCCAAATCACATAGAAATAAAAATCATTGCATCCAATTCAAATCTCTTTGTGTAATGTCACCCTCAAATAGTTAGGAATGTTTTCAGTGATTATATATATATATATATATATATATATATATATATATATATATATATTTACTAGAGGCCCGGTGCACAAAATTCATGCACAGATAGGGTCCCTAGGCCTGGCCGACAATCAGGGCCAATCTGTGGGGTGACCAGCGGGGCGATCGGGGGGCCCTTGCTGGCACCCACCTTGGCTGGCCTGGGGCCTGCGGGCTGGGAGCAGCTCCTGCATGGTGTGTCTGCCCCCTGGTGGTCAGTGTGCATCATAGCAACTGGTCGTTCTGCCATTCAGTCAATTTGCATATTAGGCTTTTATTACATAGGATATATATTCTTAGCTCCTACTTTTAAAAAAGATTATATATATATATATATTCTTAATAAACATTCTGATTTTGTCAATTGTGAATTATATATACTTTCTTTTGAACTTGTTCACAATTTCAGCCAATACTGTCAAATGGAGAAATAACATATAATTTTACTATTTGCTATACTTGGTGCTGATAGTAGAAACATAAGCAATATTCCTGTATATGCCTACTCATTTGATATTCATAACAACTCTTTCTTATAAGAATTTTCTATCCCCAAATTTTAAGTATAGAAACTGAGGTTTAAAGAGATAAACTGTTATTTGTAATTTTATAGTTGTCATATGGTTTAAATTAGGTTTTATTCTGATGCTTCTTGACTTCAAATTTTGTTGTTTCCATCTCACCCCGACATTCTGCTAGAAAAAATTTGTATGTTCATAATAAATGTCCTATTTCTCTTTAGTTCTCTTTCTCTTAATTATATAAACACTAGTGGTTCAGTGCACAAAATTCATGCACATTTAAAGGGAATTAATTAGAGGAAATATTTTAATATTGCTATTTGATCCCCGGCTGGGGCTCTGGGATCAATGGCAGAGCAGAGGCAGGCGTTTCCCACCTGGCCTGGGCTCCACCATTAATCCTCGCCCACATGGAGACCCTGCCTGCCCTGTGATCAATCCCTGCCCACATGGAGGCCCTACCTGCCCTGCCCACCCTACCAAAACTCTGTGATCAATGCTGCGCAGAGGGAGGCCCTGCTTACCTGGCTGGGGCTCTGCGATGGGCCCTTCCAGCCTTGGTGCCTTGCCTCAGCCCTCCCAGCCACAGCTTTGTCCGGAAGGAGGTCTGGAAGGTCATCCAGAAGGTCTCCTGGTCTAATTAGCATATTACCCTTTTATTAGTATAGATAGATTTTTCTTCCCAGTTTTATTATTTTTAGGCCAGCAGGTTTCCATCTCTTTGGTGCATGCTGGAGCTGTGCTTCTCGTCCTTTTGGTAGCCTATTTCCCTAAATCTAACTTGACATCATGAAGACCCTAGGAGTCACCCGAGCTGACCTTCCTTTGTCCTCTGTGTGGGAGTTTGCAGTCAGGTGGCCTAGACTCAGAGCCAGCCTTGCCATGTACTAACTGTATAATCTGAGTCACTTATGGAACTATTCCAAGCTTAACGTGTCCCGCTCTCAGGGCTCTGATAACAGTGGCTGTCTCCCAAGTTTTGGTGGAGAGTCACTGCGATCTGGTGTGTGAAGACCTCAGCAGAGTATCTATAATAATATAGACCGAAAATTGCTGTTACCGTTATTGTTGTAACTAATGGAACTAAGCAAAACATTTTATATGAGTTCTTTTAGATATCTATCCTGGTACTAGTAAATTCTAGAGAGCTAGAAGTTTTCTGTGGACACAGGGCTCAGACAGCACCCAGCCGCCAAAGGTGGCCATCCAGCCCTTGACATGTGCCTAAATTGAGATGAGTATAAGTATAAATTCTGTACAGAAAAATAATGCAAAATATTGAAATGATGACACTTTAGATATTGGGCTAAATAAAAATATATTATTAAAATTAATTTTACTCATTTATTTTTACTTTTTTAATATAGCTACTAGTAAGTTCAGAATTAAGTGTGTGGTCCCTGCTATGGTACTGGAAAGCACTTGTCTTGTGTTCACTTCCTCATAAAACAGAGGTAATGCAGGGCCAAACTGGTGTTACACACTGGAGCTGAAGACCATACAACCTGTGTGGAACTTCAGGGAGGGGGTTCTAGAAAACCACACAGTTTTTATGAGTATTTAATGAAGCAATTTATACTAGTATTTAGCTACACAGGGGTAAGACTATACCATTTTATAAATATGAGCTACTATTATTATCACTATTTCTGTATTAAGTGCAAAGCTGTATGATTCTCTGTGCTTTAGGAGAAGTGGGGATCCTCTCACCTACTCAGACCGCTGTGCTGTGGACTCTGCGGCCTGCGCTTCACACAAGGAGAACGGGTCTACCACTGCTGACCCTGGAGCAGCACGGGCAGCAGCAGGGCAGCAGCAGGGCAGCGGAGTGCCTGCCTGGGTCCCTGATGCCCAGCACTGCCACCCTGTGTGATCCCCTCTGACTTGGCAGTATGGGGCCAGTTTACCGATGAGCGATTTGTGGACTGGAGACTTGAGTAGGACAGAGAGTGGAGATTTGTGGAGGGATGCTGAAGATGCCTGTGCTTTTACCACATTCCCTGAGGACTGACTGGCTTCTCTACCCTGAATCTCACTCCCCACCGAGGTTTGCAGAAACCAAAGCGTCTCTGTGTGAAGTTCAGATCCCTGGTGATTATTTGGGGATCTCCTGCCAAGGCTCCTAAGGTTACCAGTTTCCACTGGAGCGTCTCATCTTCCTTCCCCCGCTCAGTGTCTTTACTTCTCAGTATTAGGTGCTAAATGGATTCGGATGGACAGTTTGGTTTGCTCTGCTTCTTCTTGGCCACGGCCTGCTAGCTCCCACAAATAAAAGCTGAACTGACAGCAGTGTAATTTATGAACACCAGTAAGAAATGAGGTATGCAGCTGAGGGCTCTATTTCCAGGCCAATTGCACAAATAGTAGGCCCAGATTCTTGCAATTACAAAGACCAAATATGCCAAGGCAATTCAAAGGAAATGTTTTTTATGTCTCTGGAAACCTAGGACTGGGAATGTGCTGTGAGACTTATCTGTCCCTTCACCTCCACACAGCCCCAGAGTTCCCATGGACCACTAGGCTGCCTCAGCCTACAATTGGTTGTGATTATTCAAATCCCATCCAAGGCAGCTAGATAAATCTTGAGCTCCAAAGAGATTTCCAGATTTTCCCAAGATTTACTTGCATGTTTTTTTTCAGTGTAAGCTTGGTAACACTTTCCAGGTCTCCAAAAATGGGGTCCCTGTTCCCATGGCAGCCTCCTTCCCCAAAGTGGGCATGCAGGCATTGGATCCAGGGATGGGACAGAGCTTGGTGGATTTATGTTACATTGACAGAGTGTTGGGCCTTTGGGGTCAAAAGGAGCTGATCACTAGATGCCAGTACACCTTCCCAGTCAGACTCATTTGCCTCAGTTGTATGTTCAAGAGCCCCACAAGGCCTTCTGCACACATGATTGGAAACATATTCTTTACAGACTTGAAACATAAAAGAAAGAAGGAAATACACCAAACACGCATTTGATTTCTGTTAAATATACACATACATTATATACACACACACACATATATATGTACACACATGTATTTATAAATGCACACACACATGTGTGCAGGAAGGAAACAGAGCACTTTCTTGGAGCTCTGCTGCTTCCCCATGACAACCTCTCCTTGGATGTGTTTCCTTCAGGGACAGCTTCTGAGTGGCATATCCTGCAGGTCTGAAACACAACTGCGTTTAGTAATAACATGTGTACATGCACACAGAGATATCTATATATGTACAAACACACATTTGAATACACACACATGTACTTGCATATGTATATACATACATTCATACACATGCACACACACACATCTTTTCTTATTTCAGAATCTCAGTAGACACTGGCTGTGGCTGCGACCTATTGAAACCTGGATGGAAAGCACACTAACTCCATTTTCTGTGGTGCGACTGCTGGGCTTTGAGAGCTGGGCTCTAAAGAATCGAGAAATGCAGAGCCAGCCTGCGGGAGAGACATTGGTCACACTGAGGTAAGAATGTGCGCAGAGAGAACGATGCTGCCTGAGAGAGAGCCCTGCCTGCCGCTGTCCAGGCCCCTGGAGGTTTGAATGGAGGAGGCAAGTCCCAGTCCGCTCCTGCCGGGTGCAGAGCTGACCCTCAGATAAGCTCAGCCGCTTGTTATTACTAAACGCAGTTGTGTTTCAGACCTGCAGCCTATGCCACTCAGACACTGTCCCTGAAGGAAACACCTCCAGGAGAGGCTGTCATGGGGAAGAGGCAGAGCTCCAAGAAAGTGCTCCATTTCCTTCCTGCCTCAGCGTCAAAGTGACAAGTTCCAGGACAGAAACTTTGTGCTGGGCACTGAGGAATATCAATACTGAAAAGTAAGTTCAAGGAAAAGAAAAAAAGAGATATGTTCCAAACCAATGTTTGGAAAAACTGGAAATGATCATTGGAAATAGTTTAGTGGGTCTTTGCTCTCCGGAATGCAATGCCTCCCACCAGCCCAGGCAACAGGCATTGAGTTGTGCAGGCAGATGGTCGCTCTGAGCTCTGGCTGAGGGAGGCATCGTGTTATAAGTGTCATTTCTCCCCTCAGCCTTTTTCTATTTGCCCTAACAACCATCCCCATGGAGATTAGGTAAAAGCAACTTTGCTGACAATGAACAAAAAGCAACATCCCCTAAATAATTGCCTGAGATTGCGGCGACTGCATCCAGCTCTTCAAAGAGAGATGTGCCCTTAAATGAGCACTTGAAGGCTTTTGCAAAAATGTTAATTTATGTGTCACAACCCAGTGACTGAGTTTAATGCACAGCCATTCAGATACTGGCCCACTGATATCAACGGCACCTGGTGATGAGACAGAGCAGACAGGAGCCTGGCAGTTTGGACCTGACATTTACACCTTGGAACAATCAGCATCTGAATCTGGGCTTTCGTGTGGGACTAATCCTCCTCTTGGCAATTGTGCTCTCTGAGCATTTTAGAGAAGGCAAAACAATTAGTGTCAGCATGACTCGCTGAAGCGAGTGTTGTGTGGATACATGCATTGGAGAGACCCAACATGCCTCTGCTTAACGCAGCTCAGTCTAGAACAAACAGCACAGGTCTGAGTCACCAAAAACGTGTGTGTGAGAATTGTCAGGTTGCTTTCTTTCTTTTAAATCAAATTCACCGTGACTCCAGGTGGGAGGAATCTCAGCCTTTATTGTTACTGGCAGAGACGTGGTGTTCACAGTGATTGCATTTCCCTGACTCTAACAGTTAGACTGGGCCATGTGACTAGATCTGGCCAATGAACCGCAATCAAGTGACATGCACCATTTATGAGCTGAAGCCGCAGAAAGTTTCAGCTCCACCCTCCAGCTCTTCCTTCCCTGCTCAGCAAGCTCCAAAATAATGTTTTTCAGATGCTGTCACTCCATATAGAAGCACTCCACCAGGTCCACATCCAATTTTGTGCGAGGAAAAGGAAATCTTCAGGAGCATTTAGGAATTAACGTGTTATCATCACATAGGGTGGTATTACCTGACTTATTCTATTCTCTAGGCTCACACAGGAACAAGACGGATAGACACCATGACAGAAAAATGAGAGAAGGGCTCTTTTAATGTCACTCTGTGATGATGGCTGCAGACTTTCTCATTGTCCAATCTCTAGTGACTCACTGCAATTAGGTGCCTTTGTTGACTCTATACCATACTTAGGGGTCAGAGTTTTGCTCTTGCTAAAGGGAAGCAAGGGACAAAAGAAGGCTTAGACCCCACTTCAGTCTAGGATTGTGAGTGATAAGGCAGATCTAAGGCAATACTGTTGCTGATACTGTTGTAATTAGCTAGTTATTGATAATAGAAAAGGAGCAAAGGGGTAAGCCAGACATTCTAGGTGTGTCATTTGGGCAGCTTCACCAGGAAGCTGCAATTTCACACTATCCAGGGAACCAGTGACCCAATCCCCACAGATCAAAGGGGAAGGAGTCCAACACAGGGGAGAGAGATACACGCCTGGTGAAGTTGGGGTGACTAGGAAAGGTGTCTGTCAATCAAACTTGGGAACAGAGATCATTGGCCAAAATGGGCGGGGTCACTGCAAACCCACAAAAAATTGGGAATACATAATCCCCTAAACAAAGGAGCTCACTCTCTTGACTTGTGGGGCTCTCTTGTTTCTGCCTTCTTGCATTTGCCCGTGTTTCCTCCATGGTCATGTGGCCATGCGGATCCCACACGCAGTGGACTAATGGATTGCAGCTGGGAACACAAACTAAGCTAGGCTAGCCTGACGCTGGACTAGACTATCCCTAACATGGAGCGGAAACTCTGGCCACTGGCTCTGATTCTAACTGCTGCAGCCACGGCTACACTGCTTCCTGGGGGGGATGCAGGGAAATGGAACCCTGGAAACTCAGGGATTTGATTCCACAGAAATAAAGTTTTCTATACAACTTCCTCCTCCTGGGTGAGTCTCAGAAATTTCTTTTTCTCAGGATCTCGCAAGAAGCCCACTCCCACAAGCTACCTCCCCCGCTGATGACAACAGCAGTCCTGATGCAGTTCCCTCACAGGCAGCCTGCGCTGTGCAGAGAGATGCCGTAGACAGGACAGGTAAGGGTTGTTGCTGCCTTTAGCCTCTAGGGCTACCCTGACAGCCCACTCCCAGCACAGAATGAGGTAGTAGCGGAGCACCCTCAAGAGGGATCTGAGCTTGTCTCCTTCTGCCCACACTGTGCCCCAGCCCCAAGTCTCTGAAGAAAAGATGACAGGAACTCGAAGAAAACCAGAAAAATAAAGCCCTGCTCAAAACTGGGGTATACGTTTAATGTAATTCCTGACAAAATCCCAACAGTATATTTTGTATACATAAAGCATCTTATTCTAAAACTTATATGGAAAAGCACAGACCCTGCAATAACTACACCTTCTTGAAAAAGAACTTTAGGAGAATAAGTCAGTAATCAAGAGAGTATGGTTGGTGGAGGAATAGACACAGAGCTCAGTGAGACAGAACAGAGAGCCCAGAAATAACCACAGTGATCCCACCTGATTTATTTTAAAAGGTGCGAAAGCAATTCACTGAAGGAAGGGCAATCTTCTCCATAATCGGTGCTCATGTAATTGGACATCGATCAACAACAACAACAACAACAACAACAAAATGAATCTCAATCTAAACCTCACACCTTTTACATAAATTAACTCAAAAGGGATTGTGGACTTAAATATAAAAGGTAAAACTATAAATATTAAAATGTTAGGAAAGGACTCAGGAGAAAGTTTTCTGGATCCCAGGCCAGGTGAAGAGTTTTTAGATTTGACACTGAAAGTAAAACCCATCACAGGATGAATGATAAACTATCACCCAAAACTTTAAAGTTTGCTCCATAAAGATCCTGTGAGGATGAAGAGAAAATGTGTTTCAGACTGGGAGAAAAGATTTGAAAACAACATATCAGAAAAGAACTAGTTTCTAAAATATATAAAGAAAGCTCAAAATTAAACAGTAAAAATCATCCAGTTAGTAGATGAGCAAAAGATATGAGTGGACATTTCACTGAAGAGGAACACAGATGGCAGAGAAGTACACAAAATTATATGCAACATCATTAGCCTCTAGGAAAATGAAAACGAAAGCCACGATGAGATATCACTGCACACCTCTCAGAGTGGCTGAAATGAAAAATGAGTGACCATGCCGAATGCTGGGAGGATAGGGAGATGCTGGATCATGAACACTTGAGAGGCTGGTGGGAACGTAAAATGATATAGTCACTCTGGAAAACAGTTTGAGAATTTCTTAAAACAGTAAACTTGCAACTATCATAAAATCCAGCAACTGCACTCCTGGATGTTTATCCCAAAGAAATGAACCTGCACGTGAGTGCTTATAGCAGCTGTATTTATAATAACCAAAGGGAAACAAACCCAGATGTCCTTTGTGGGGTGAATGACTCAAACTTCGGCCATCCACGCCTTGGAATACCGCTCAGCAGCAAAAAGGAACAAAATATTGATACAACCACTTGCTTAGTAATAAAAGCCAATCTCAAATGCTTTCCATAACATTCCTAAAATAAAATTATACAGATGGAGAACAAATTAGTGCATTCCAGGAGTTAAGGCTGGGGAGAGATGCATGTGGTGATAGAGAGATGACACAGAAGAGCTTTGTGGCGATGACATAGTTTTGAAGATTGCGGAGGTGGCTACACAAATCTACATATGTGATAAAATTGTAGAACACACATGTGCGCACACCAATGAATTCATGCAAAGCTGATGAGATCTGAATAAGGTTGTGGCCTCCCCAGTGCCAGTTTCCTGGTTGGGATTGTACTGTAGTGATTCAATGTGTTACTATTGGGGTAAGTTGGATACAAGGCACACAGGACTTCCTATACATTCTATTCAACTTCCTGTGACTCTCTGTAATTATTTCAAAATAAAAAGTTAAAGAAGAAGCCTCTGGTTGCAGACTGTGCACTGGGACCCCTTTTCAGAGAGCCTGCAGCAGGCGCCCACTAGCAGAAGGCTGCCCTGTCTTTGCGTGGCCCCTGGTCCTCTGGAGATGACTCTAGGGAATGGACGAAGTGTGGCTCTTGGCTGATTGACAGCCCAGTTGGGTGTTGGGCTGGATGCAGAGTGCAGAAGTCACTGCTGTTTTTACTACTTGTTCCTTCATTAAACAGTCATCCATGAGCACCTGCTGTGTGCCAGGCTGTGCTAAGAGATGCGCACTGAAACCTGGGCCTGCCTGAAAGGGGGTTCCACGTAGTCCTGGTGTGACGTGGTGGAGCCTGGCAGGCGGGTGGTAGAGATGAAGGCCGGGCACCGGGGGATCCCGTGCAGGACCAACAACACAGCTATGAACGGGTTCTAAAGGTGAGACCAAAAGCAATGGAAATTAAATCAAGAGCAGGTGGGCTATTTGAGGGAGAGTATTTCAGGTGGAGAAGAGGCCACGCTCGAGGTACAGACCAAGGCACGGTGATGCAGTTCATGGAGGTCCCTGGGAACTACCAAGAGAGGAGGCTGGTCAGGCGGAGCCTAGGACAGGAGTGGGGCTGAAGCTTGGTGCAGGGGTGGCCATCATGAATGCACTGCCTCCAGTCAGAGCCAAACAGGAGCCTTTCAAGGCCAGCCACGTAGGGGCACCCCTCAAACAGAGGCTAGACAGAGAGAGAGACTGGCTTCAGATGCGGCAGGATGGGGCTGAGGTGAGAGTTGAGTCCAAAGGGCAGGTGGGAAGCAGGGCCTGAAGGAGTTCTGGGCCCAGAAGGAGGTAATAGCAGGAGCTCTTCCAGTGTCTGGCCACAGGTCGGGCACAGCCGGAGTTCAGCATGCAGCTGGCCAGCAGACATCACAGCCATCCAGCACCAGCACTAGCACCAGCTCTACCCCCAGCCACAGCCCAGCCCAACTCCAGCACCAGCACCAGCACCAGCCCCAGCCCCAGCCCCAGCCCAGCCCAGCCCCAGCACCAACACCAGCCCCAGCCCCACCCCCAGCCCCAGCCCCAGCATCAGCCCCAGCCCCAGCTCCAGCCCCAGCCCCAGCCTCAGCCCCAGCCCCAACCCCAGCCCAGCCCCAGCACCAGCACCAGCCCCAGTACCAGTACCAGCAGCACCCTAGCCTGGTGAGAGCATCCCAGTTTACAGCGGGCTTTGCATAGCTCATGAAGTACTGGTCTTGTTTAATTAGCAGCACTACAGTATTGTGCTGAGTCCTCTCATTTTGAAATTACATGGCTTGGCTTTCAGGTCTTGCTTTCCTAGGTATGAAAAAAGACCTTATTAAGCAAGCCGCTTAATTTCTCAGATTCTCAGTTTTATTGTTCATACAGTAAACATAATGTTAACCTACACTGTAACATTGTTTTAAGGGCTATATATCCACAGAGTAAGTGATAATTACTTACAATTATTACAACTACCACTATATTATTATTAGAATTAACAATTCTCCAAATATTTTCACTTTGCTTCTACTAGTATAGTACCCCTCTTTTAAAAAATTTATTGATTTGAAAGGAAAAGATAGGAGGGAGGGAGAGGGAGGGAGGGGGAGAGAGAGAGAGAGAGAGAGAGAGAGAGAGAGAGAGAGAGAGAGGTGTTGTTCCACTTACTTAGGCATTCATTTGTTAATTCTTTTATGTGCCCTGACTGGTGATGGAACTCGCAACCTGGTTGTATGGGGACGATGCTCTAACCAACTGAACTACCTGTCCAAGGCCCACAGGGACTTCTCTTTAGAAAGGTGAGCTTTCCAAGGTCAGATCACTAACCTTGCCATCTCCCTA
Source organism: Myotis nattereri (assembly GCF_964212035.1). NCBI lineage: Eukaryota > Metazoa > Chordata > Mammalia > Chiroptera > Vespertilionidae > Myotis > Myotis nattereri. The sequence goes on from NC_138088.1 coordinate 7,071,550, forward strand.
GATAAATCAGGAACCTGGTAGGAACCTGGAGAACCAGGCTTCAAGGAAGACATGTCTTAGAGAATTTCCCAAGCACAGGGTCAGGGCAGATCTGTATGTTCTTAATGTAAGATGTTCTCTCCTTCAGCCTTTCTGTGGGCCTGAGAACAAGTCAAACCCTCACCCCCCTTTCCTCCTGCAGCCCCTTCCTCACTCTCTGGAAGTGAGGCGCCATAAGGGCCATCCCCGAGGGTGCACTGAATCATGAAAGCCAGGAAGGCATTTCATAGCACTGGAGACATCCTTTGATTTTTTTCCAGGACCATATTTTTCCCCCCAGTTTGCTTTGTCTTCTGGTCAAAGGATTAAAAGAATCACACAAAAGACTCCATGTATCTTTTGAAAGGTAAAATAGAACCAGCTGAACCTAATCAACTCTCAGAGGTGCCATAAATACCTACCAGGCTATAAAAGCACAATCTCTCTGATACAGCAAGGAAGTGAGAGCTACAGTGGGAATAGGGCCTCCCCCCTTGGGATAAACACATCTCAAGCCTGCCTGTGCTCATTCCTGTCAGAGCTCAGCAGCTGGGGTGAGGATTAGGAAGAGGAGCTTAAATGAGGATTCCCAGAGCACCCATGCCTTGGTCCAGGTGCTCCCTGAGGGCTGGAGCTGGCCAGAGTCCACATGAAGAGAAACGGGCAGTCTATGGAAGGCAGGCAACCTAGCATGGGAGTGCTGAGATGATGTCATCTTTTCTGATTAAGCAAGAAAGGTCTTAACTATGTGTTTCATCCCATCTCCACTGATTTCAGCCAACTGGGAGCTTCCCTCCCTCAGGGTCTACATGTAGGCTTTCCCGGCCTTTGGAATGCTCCCTAGTTGAGCACCCCAGCCCCTCAGACATCAGTAAATAGCTAACGATAAATATCAGGCACATAACAGCTTCCCAGTGTAAGTCAACATCCTCCCTTCCCCTCCAGAGAGGACTTTTGGCCTCTCCTACCCTGTAGAAAAACCCACAGCTTCTTGGTTTTCCTCACACTTCTATTTCCTCTTCTGCTCTGTCTTCTTTAAAAGTGTATCTTCTTTGTCTGGCCAGCGAAGCTCAGTGCTTGAGAGTAGACCTATAAACTAGGAGGTCACAATTCAATTCTGGATCAGGGCACATGCCTGGGCTGTGGGCTTGATCCCCAGTAGGGGGCATGCAGGAGGCAGCGGTCAATGTTTCTCTCTCATCATTGATGTTTCTCTCTCCCTTCCTCTCTCTCAGATCAATAAAGACAAATTTTAAAAAGTCTATCTTCTTCTACATGGCCATGGGTATTATTGATATGGGCTATTGAGGAATGTCAGAACAGTGAGGAGGTTGGATAAAAGGTAGCCTGGTGGCTTGGTTCCCTCAAAGAGGCAGACCCGCCTAAAACAAACCTGAAGAGCACTGGTTCCCCAGGTGTACACCCAAAGTAAGATGTCCATGCTTCTATCTTTTGTACCTGTTGTGAGCCACAGCACAGCCCTAACCACATATGTTGTAAGTTCTAGTCAGAGAACAAAGAGACATTTTTCTTTTGGGTTCTATCTTTTGGGTTCCAAGGATCCCATTTAGGCTCAAACTGGTTCTCTTGACCTATTGATGGTCTTGTCACCTTACATGCACCAACATGCAACCTGTTACTCAGGATGCTCTGAAATTAAACCCAGAAAACACTCCAGCTAACTGCAGTTCCAAGGGAAGGCACTTCTCCAGACCCCTGTTCAGTCCTGTCTATGCCACTTGTCAACTCTGTCATACCATGCTCGCAGCTGGGTTGTGAAAGCAGCTGTTGTCACATTGGTTGGCACCAAAGCAAATCAGGAGCATGATGACATACCTGGAGAAAAGGTGGGAAAGAGAAAATAGGTAACTTCTTTCACCCTGAGTAGCTTCCCTTCCTTCCTCCTTGGCCCTTAAAATTGTGGCCATTGTTTTAGTTATAGAGACCAATCTATGAAGTCAAAGGTTAAATATGTGTGGAAAGGAGCTGCAAGTGTGTGTGGGTGTGTGAGTGTGTGACTGTGTGAAGGGAAATACAGGGTCCTAAGTTATATTTTTAGTCCTTTTCTGAATATATCCCATAAGCACTTTCACTTTAAGTGGTTTGCTATTAAACAACAGTAATAAACAGAAATAGCAAACACAGGACTCTGGAAGGGACAAAGGATGCTAACCTCCTCCCAAGGTCACTGTGGAGCTCCCCTCTGAACTTCACTCTCTCACATTGGGGATTTCTATGTCATTTCTAACATTGGGGATCATCAAAACCTCCCTCGTACACCCTCTGACTTCCGGCCCTCTGAATAGGTCAAGCCACTGCACCAGGAATCTCAGAAGATGGACAATGCCTGGCAACAAGGGCCTCCAACCTGCAAGTGAGCCCTCAAGGCAAACAGTGCCTCTGCCATCTCATCTTCTGACTCAGATATGAAATCCAAAAAGTTGCTGACAACCTGCACGATATTTAAGGCAGTAATGAAGTGAGAGTGAAAGGTAGTGGCTTTTAGCAGCTAGAGAATCAGAGGGAAAACTTACCAAACTGGAAAGCCTGAGGAGCATTTTGGAAATGAAATCCCAGACAATAACCCTTCCTATTGGTATGGCCCATGCAGAAGAGTGAACAGGGAAGTTTGGTGGCTGCGATAATTATCTCTTTTCAACAACCTAATTCAAATGACTTGATACTTTTGAAATTTATTTGGAAAGAGTTAGTGGGGTTGACAGGTGGGGCACAGGAGTCCCACCTCTGTTGCTACCTGCTTTGACCTAATGTGATTCATCCATACTGTCTGCATGGTTCTATGGGCTTCATCTCTCACTGTACATTTGGGGTTGAATTTGGCCACACCCTGAGTGAGAGGTGCTAACCCCCCTGCCAAAGGTTCCTTAGGTATCACTGGAAGATATACAAATCTGGGAGGCAAGCATTCTTGGGTGCCACCTACCAGCACTGTGATCTTGGCAGATCATCTCACCTCCTTAATTTGCAGATAGAAACACAAGAAGATTATTTTAAATCAGTAGAGCAAATAAGTAGAAGAGGTGCCACTTGACCCCTCTTGTGTCCAAGGCTGTTGTCACTAGTTGGTCATTGCATGTTTTCCTGCTGAGTTCTGCCAAGGCCTTAGGAGCCCTCCCCAATTGTTTGTTATTCACCAGAAGTTGAGTGAAGTTGGCATCAAGATGAAACTTCTCTGTCTTTCAGGTCTTCTCTAGATGTCTCAATTTATTATTCCCAGAATCACCAGTAACATAGCATTTGATGTGCTTCTATTCACTGATGCAAGAAAAAAATCCCTGCTGAGTCCAAGGATCTTGAAGAGAATCTTCATACACGGTGACTAAGTGCTGAATTCCTGCCGTGCTAACAAAGGCCATGTAAGCTATAGTCAGAGTATAGTGACTGGTGCCATGGCCAAGAAGAGCGAATCTGAGGCAATAAAGCAACCAGGACTCGTGTTTTCTACTTAGTCTTGGAAAGAGGAGAGCAGAATTTAAATTGTTTTTGTGTGGGTGGGTATAGTTAGAAAAGTCTTCAGTTTACAGCATGGGTACAGGTCTATCATGTTTTAAGAAAGCCGATGTATCAGCAGAATTTCTAAAAGACCCATCAACCTAATTGTCTCAATGAGGTCCCATTAGCACTAACAGTTCACAGCACTCAGCATCCAATCCACTGAGGTGGATTGCCAGCCTTCTGACTGTCCCTCCGAAGTATTTCTGGGAGCATCTAGAAGATGTTTCGAACAAGCTCAAGACCATGTTCCCTTTTTCTAGGTGTGGTTGCTGTTCCTCCTGACTCCTGTTTTCAGCCATAATTTTTCCTGGTACCAAACATCTTCTGCCTGACTGACTCTTGGGAGTTTAACATTTTCTGAGACACTGTCATGACTTTCCTATTTCTTCTTGGGTTACCACCACCTCCCCCGACCCCCCTTCGTGCATGTGCACATATACTCTCTCTGGTATGAGTTCTTCGCAGGGATGCTAGGCTCTTCCAGAAACCATCAAGCTGTGGTTGTCTGCACTAGACAGAGGCATGTGTGTGTGAGTGTGCAGGGATAGTGGCGGTTGGGTTATGACAATCCAGAAACAGATACCTTGTTTTTTTGTAGTATCACCTGTCCCTTCTGCTTGAGGAGGAACCTGATCTTGAGGCAAGCTTGGGATTCTTTTCCCTTACAGAAAAGGACTTTTGTTAAGACATCCCAATGTATATAAGCCATAGTGCACCTTCACAATTAATATGAGTTCCATTATGGTTCAATAATATGCCTTCACCTTTATGGAAATTAGCTTCTATTTGTTGTTGGGTATTGTTTGATATTTCTGAGATTTACAGCCAGACTACAAACTCCAAATGTAAAAATTATGACTTCAGAGTAATAAAAAACATTGACCTTAAGATGCATGTATCAAGAGCTGGAACTTACAGAATAGTATGAAAAGCTCAGTGGACCCTCTCCCATTAAAGTGACAATTTACTGATGAAAATTATAAAAACAACAACTTTTATCTCTATACATTGTCCTAAAGGCATACAGAAAATAGAAAAAGGCCAAATATGCTAAATCTCAGTAAGATTAATAAGACACTGGAACCACAATCCTACCTCTATTCTACCCCTGATTTCATGTGAAAGACGGTCTGCTCTCTGCTGTGCTGTTCCAGATGTGTTCAGCCAGGAAGATGGGGGATTCCATCTCCCTGTCCACAGCATTGGCTTCATCTAGGAGGGGAAGATTCCCAGCCTGTCTCACCCCTTTCAACATTAACCTGGTGGGTGTGGCTAAGAGGACTGGAGCTCCCACTCCAGGTCCCACCCCGCTCCTACTCCTGGGACACACTCTGTACCCCAGCAAATTACAATTAATGGGAGTCCAATGGCCATGCCCCAGATTGCTGGTTGGGAGATTTTTCTTGAAGACCAAGGGCTACTGTTTCTGACCAGTGACCACTCATATACCAGGACGATCACTCTGGGAGCAGCAGACCATTGTTCTTACCCACAGGTTCTGTCCAGTGGCACAGGAATTCTGAGCAGGAGAGGCAGAATTAAGGATGGATACTGGTAGCTCCACATCTCCGCCTAAAGGGATAGGTTTTGGAAAGAGGCTGAAGAATTTCATGCCTAAGGGTATTATTAAAAACAATAGGATCTTTGTGTAGGGCCATTAAGAGGGTGCAGGTAGCTCCAAGAAACATATAGCAATAAGCAAAAAAGAACAGCTCAAAATTTAACAGAGCTAATCTGTAAAATAGTTTAGATAAATCTTTTTGAGATCATGGTTAAGCTTAGGTGTTAACAAGGCTGTTCACAGGTGCTAGGCTGTACCCAGCCGGGAAAACATCAGAGTGGGGCATGAGACAGACATTACCACTTCGTACACAAATTCATCAGAAAATGTCAGAAGCCTCATTGGCACAGGAGATGTCAGCATAACCTCTGACCAAACACTGATTTAAATAAGCGATGCAGATCCAGGGAAGTCATCTATAAAGTCAACCTCGAAAATAGTCACATTTGCCCCTGGTAATCTAGAAGACCACATGCAGGCACCAGGTTATGTCCTCTCAGTATTAGTTTAAGAGGAAAATTTTATCGCCTATGTTTACTTCTAGAAATTTAATGATTTTGTGACTTACATTTAAATCTTTTGTCTACTTTGAGTTTATTCTTGTGGTTGGTGTAAATTGGTGGCCTAGTTTTATTTATTTATTTTACATGTACCTGCCCAATTTTCCCAGCACCATTTATTTAAGAGACTGTCCTTCCTCCATTGTATGTCAATTAATCTTTTTCAAAAGAGGCGTGAGTTTATTTCTGGGCTCTCTGTTCTGTTCCCTTAATCTATATGCCTGTTCTTATGCCAGAACCTTTCTGTTTTGCTTACAATGGCCTTGTAGTATAGCTTGATATCAGGTAGCATGACACTTCAAAACTTGTTCTTCTTTCTCAAGATTGCTGAGGCTGTTTGGGGTTTTTTGGTTCCATATAAATTTTTGGAATTTTATTGTAGATCTGTGAAATATGTCATTGGTATTTTAATAGGACTTGTGTTTAATCTGTTTGGGTAATATGAACATTTTAATGGTATTAATTCTTCTTATCTGTGAGCATGGTATATACTTCCACTTATTTGTATTTCTTCAATTTTTTTCTTCAGTATCTTTTTTTTTAATATTTTTTCTTTTTTTTTAATATATTTTATTGATTTTTTACAGAGAGGAAGGGAGAGAGATAGAGAGTTAGAAACATCGATGAGAGAGAAACATCGATCAGTTGCCTCCTGCACATTTCCCACTGGGGATGTGCCCGCAAGCCAGGTACATGCCGTTGACCGGAATCGAACCTGGGACCTTTCAGTCCGCAGGCCGACGCTCTATCCACTGAGCCAAACCGGTTTCGGCTTTCTTCAGTATCTTATATTTTTCTGAGTACATGTCTTTTACCTCCTTGGTTAAATTTATTCCTTAGGAACCTTATTATTTTCCTAGGACCCTTATTATTTTGGCTGCAATAGTAAGTAAGATTGTTTTCTTAATTTTTATTTCTGAGAGTTCATTATTGGTGTATACAAATGCCACTAATTTCTGAATATTAATTTTATATCTGCTACTTTACCAAATTATTAGTTCTAGTAGTTTTCGGTGGAGGTTGTAGGGTTTTCTATGTACAGTATCGTCATCTGCAAATAATAACAGTTTACTTCCTTTTTTCCAATTTGGATGGCTTTTATTTCTTCTTCTTGTTGCATTGCCGTATCCAGGACTTCCAGTACCATGTTGTAAAAATAGCGAAAGTGGACACCTGTCTTGTTCCTGCTCTTATGGGAAATGCTTTTAGTTTTTGCCCATAGCATATTATGTTGGCTGTGGCTTTGTCATACATGGCCTTTATTATTTTGAGGTATGATCTCTCTATTCCCACTTTGCTTAGAGTTTTTACCATATATGGATGTTTGATTTTGTCAATTGCTTTTCTGCATATATTTTTCTAATATATTGTTGAATTTGATTTGTAAATATTTTGTTGAAGATTTCTGCATCTATGTTCATCAGGGATATCAGGCTATAATTTTTTATAGTGTCTTTGTCTGGTTTTGGAATCAGGATAATTTTGGCCCCATAAAATGAATTTGGGAGTCTTCCCTCTTGTTCAATTTTTTGGGATAGATTACTAAAAATAGGTAGTAATTCTGTGAATATTTGGTAAAATTTACCTTTCAAACCATCTGGTCTTATACTTTTGTTTGGTGGAAGTTTTTGATTACTAATTTAATTTTGTTAGTAATTATCAGTCTGTTCAGGTTTTTGGTTTCTTCTTGACTCAGTCATGGAAGATTGCATGTTTCTAGGAATTTATCAATTTCTTCCAGGTTGGCCAATTTATTAGCATATAACTTTTCACAGTATTTTCTAATAATCCTTTGTATGTCTGTGGTCCTGGTTGTCACTTCTCCTCTTTCATTTCTTATTTTATTTATTTGTTCCTTCTGTCTATTTTTTCTTAATTTGTCTGGCTAAAATTTTATAAAGTTTTATTTATTGTTTCTAAAAATAATCTCTTGGTTTTATTTATCTTTTATATATTTTTTTATTCTCTAGTTCATTTATTTACACTCTGATCTTTATTATTTTTTCCTCTTACGTTCGGCTTTGATTGTTGTTCTTTTCTTAGTTCTTTTAGATGAAAGGTTAATTTTTTTTATTTGACAGATTTTCGTGCTTCTTGCAGTAGGCCTGTAGTGCTTTGAATTTCCTTCCTAGAACTTTTTTGGATGAGCCTCATAGGTTTTGGGTCCCTGTGTTTTTATATTCATTTGTCTGAAGATATTTTTTTATTTCTCCTTGATCTCATTAGTAACATATTCATTGCTTTAGCCTCCACATGTTTGTGTGTTTTCCAGTTATCCTATCTAATAATAGACAAACATGGTAATTGACCATACCTTTGCTACGCCTCCCATTGGCTAACCAGCGTGATATGCAAATTAACCACCAACAAAGATGGCGGCTTATTTGCATACTGCAGGCAGGGTGGGCCAGTGCGAGCTGCCATCCGGGCCCTCTTGTGCCGCCTAAACCAAGCCCCCAGCCAGGACCCCCGTGTGCAGCTCTGGGCAGCAGGGCTTGGTGACGCGATCAGTCCAAGGAAGCCCTATTCTTGCAGGGGCTGCTGGGGCCCGATCAGAGACACAAACATGCAGGCCCGGCACCCAGCAGACCCAAGGCCCACCACCTTGGTGCTGGGGCCTGATCAAAGACACAGATCCACAGCCCCAGCACCCAGCAGCCCCAAGCCCTGCCATCAAGGTGCTGGGGCTGCTGGGGGTATCAGAGACACAAACCTGCAGGCCCGGCACCCAGCAGACCCAAGGCCAGCCACTGCGGTGCTGGGGCTGCTGGAGGCTGGATGAGAGAGACAACACACAGGAAGGCCCTGAACCCAGCAGCACCAAACCCTGCCACCACAGTGCTGGGGCTGCTGAGGGAAGGATCAGAGACACAAACCCTGTGAGCCCTGCACAGGATGGGTGCTCTGCTCCAGGCGAAGTGCTTTCCCTCCAACCCAGCTCTCCCTGGGAGTCTGGCGTGGAGGGCGCTCTCCCTGGGAACCCGGAAATCCGCCTCTGGGGCGACTGTGCAGCAGCCATGCCTGGTGAGCCATGGAGAGGGTGACCTACTCATGCGGATGTGTACACTGGCAGAAGCCATGAAGCTGCCGTAGTTGAAGTCGTCCTTGATGTAGGAGCGGGGGTAGTGGGGATCAGAGTCGGCCAGGTTGGCAATGGAACCCCAGCTCCCCACCGAATGACTAGAGCACACGGTCCTCAGTCACTTCTTGAGCAGCAGTCAGCCCCGACTGGGGATCAACCTGAAACCTAAGTAGGTGCCCTGGCAGAATGGAACCCAAACCTTTGCTGTAGCAGAGGAGCTCCAACCCACAGCAGGGGCCGGGCAGCGGGCGAGTGCAGCGGCGGTGGCAGGAGCCTTCACATCAGCACTAAGGAGCAGCAAGCCGAGTGGTAGGAAGCAGCAAGCAGGTGGGCGGTAAGGAGGGAGGGGTCCAGGACTGCGAGAGGGCACAGGCCAGGCTAAGGGACCCCCCACCCATCCCCAGTGCACGAATTTCATGCACCAGGCCTCTAGTATTCTTATAATTGATTCTTATTTTTTTATTATTGTGATTAGAGAAGATGCTTCATATCATTTCAATCTTCTTAAATTTATTGATACTTATTTTGTGGCCTAACATGTAGCCTACTCTGGAAAATGTTCCATGTGCACTTGAAAAGAATGTATATTCTATTGCTTTTGGGTGAAATGTTTGAAAAATGTCTATTAAGTCTATCTAATCTGTGTGTTATTTAAGACCACCATTACCTTACTGATTTCCTGTCTGGATGATCTCTCCATTGATGTTAGTGGTGGTGTTAAAGTGCTTATGATTACTGTATGACTGTCAATTTCTCCATGTATTTATGTCAGTATTTGTTTTATACATGTGTATAAGTGTTTATAAAAGTTATATTCTCTTCTTGGATAAATCCCTTTATATTATGAAATGCCCTTCTTTGTCTCTTGTTACAGCCTTTGCTATAAAGTCTATTTTGTCTGATTTGCTTTTAAATTTACACTTGCATAACATATTTTTATCCATCCATTTCCTTCCAGTCTGTCCTTTAATCTGAAGTGTGTTTCTTGTCCAGGTATTATTTTTTAAATCTTTTCAGCCACCCTATGTCTTTTTCTTAAAGTATTTAGTCCCTTTAGAGTCTCTTTAGCAGGTTTCTGATGCCAGCCAATACCACCCTTTGGGTGTGAAGTTGATGAATCTGGTTGGGTAGTGTTCTGTTGCATTCTGAAGTCATCCACTGGGTGATGACTCTTGGAAGAGGCTCTGGTGCAGACCAAGATCAGCTGCCACCTGTGCTGGGGATGGGGCCATGTGGTAAGAGCTTCAGAGTAATCTGCAATTGGTTGCCACTTGTGCTAGTCTTGAAGGTTCTTAGGAGAGGCTACATGGTGAGTTAGGCTCACTGACTCTTATGCTGGGCTTTGAACCCTTTGGCAGGTACTACCATGTGAGCTGAGGCTAGTCCCTACTTGTGTTTGGCTTGTGGCAGCTTAATGGACACTACATTACAGGCCAAGACTGCTGCCCCTTATGCCAGGTTTGGGGCCACCTATTGGGACTTACAATACAAATTGAGATTGCTCATCCCTTGTGCCAGGTTTGCTTCTTACTGCTTGGCAGGAGCTACAATGCACACCAAGCCTGGCTGCTGCCTGTGTAGGATCTTTGGACCTTTGAGAATGTTTGTACCATTAGCCAATGGTAGCTGCCACTTTTGTGATATTTGCAGACATTTGAAAAAGTCTTCAGGAAAAGCCTAGGGATCCATGACTTGCATGGGGTTTGTGGTCCTTTGAGTGAATTTGCAGCAGACACTAACAAAGGCAACTGTGGAGGAGCCACTGGGAGAGGCTGGGCTGGATGAGCCAGTTGGGTGGGGCAGGGTCTCAGGGGGAACAGTGTTAGCCAGATTAATAGAGAGCACAGAGTTGGCACCTTCATGCACTGGGCTGGCTGTGGGAAGAACGCTCAAAAAAGGAACCATGACACCTGCCAGCGCTGCTGTCCATGGAGAGAGTTGTCCTGCCCCCTATCCCTCCAGCCTTCCACCTAAAGTTAGTCAATTTAATTTTTCCTCTTATGTCCTTGGCTCTTTTTGAGCTACTGACCCTGAACTGGGGTTTGAAATGAGTGAGTCTGTGCACAGACCCTTTAAGAGCAGTGCCTCGATCTCTAGCAGCACTGTGTCTTCCTCAGATGCACTGGTTCCACAGCCATGATACCATTCTCATGGTTTGACCAAGATGTGAAATATGCATTATCTCATTTTATTTCAAATGTATTTGACATCCTTGCAATTTGTATTTATCACCTTAACGGGGAAGGAATTGGATTCTGACGATGATCCTTGTAAGTATGGAGAATTCTCATTTTTATTTTCCAAGTGAGAATTCTGATACTCAGACAAAAAAGTGCCTTGCCCCAAGTCAAACAGCTTGTAAATAACAAAGTTTGAACCCAAATTGAAGCCCTTTCCCAGCCTCTGTAACTAACACAGAAACTTTGAAACTTTGTTGTAAGCCTGAGGGCTTGGGTTCCTGCCCGCCCTCTTACTTGCTCTGTGAGCCTGGCCTCCATACCCCTTCCTCAGGCAAAGGGCTCACTTGACCATATGCCCATGACAGGTAATATGGTGAGCAGAAGGACAGTTAGCTTCCTCGGGGTTAAATCTTAGCTCTATTGTTATTAGCTATGTGTGTTTGAGAAAGTTTTTTAAACTCTCAAAGCTTCCATTTCCTCAGCTGTAAAATGTACTCTAACAAGACCAATCTTACAAATCTGTTGTAAAAATTATAAACAATGATTTCATAGTGGTGGGGACACAGCAGACACTCACAGAAAGTATTTGTTTTGCAACTTAAAGCCAGCAGCAAGAATTATTTTCTGTTTTTATTTGTTGTATGACTGGAGCTCAGCCATTAAGTGTAGTGAAAGAAAGGAAGCCCATGGCTGCATGCAGGCCCCGGTCCCTGTCAGCCACAGAGGGGGGTTCTAAGTGAACCCGAGGGCTGTTAACATGGTTAAGATCGACACATCCTAAGGGATACTCTCTGCGGTGAGCAAACCCATTAGAATGATGAAACCCTAAAAACTTTGTTCCACATGTATTGGTTTATGATGAACAAACATGATGACTTCATTTGAATGGGGCTAATAGTGAACAGATGGGTTGGAAAGGCAAAGACCACAAAATGCTATCTCTAAAAATGTAGTTATGCTCAGTAAACCCTGAATGCTGTTCTCACTTTTTAGTCCCTGTAGCCGAGACTGAGATGAAGATGGCTGACGAGAAACACATGGTCAAAGACGGTATTTATACTTCTGTGACCGGAAGATATTGCCACTAGCTGCCCCCAGCAGGATGAAATGAAGTACGTGAAAAGAGAAAGCTGGCCAGACATGACCCTTGAAATTTACTTAAGAGGTATCCACATGGGGATAGGTTTTTAAAGTTGATTCCAATTCTGCTATAAGAACTCAACAAAGAAGAAGAAAGTGAAAATTTACTGAACTAGTACCTAGACATGTATTATACTAGATTTTATACATGTATGAGATATACACACTATTTTATAATATCAGTTACTTTCCAAGATGATTGTCATTTTATTTATTTTTTGTTTTTGTTTTTGTTTTTTTGCCATTATGTGTTTGGTTTGGCTTGGTCTGGTTGGCAACAAAATGCTGTTGAGGTTTCGGTTAGTTCCTGTGTTCTGGAGTTTGAAATTGAGTTTGGAGACTAGAGAATTGGTAGAAATGGCAAAATGCACTCTGTGCCCCTCTTAAATTTTTATAAAATTAATTATGACTCAATGGCACAGAAATGCATATGTAATTGCAATTTTATGTTGAGGTAATGTGGGGACAAAGCAGAGACAACATAGTAGAAATTAAATATAGGGGAAGCTTTCAGCTTATAAATTTAAGGCCTCAGCAGAAATTGTGGTGAGGGATATGACTTCCAAAGACATGGAATTCCAAGGGGTTTAAGTAAAACCAAACTGACTTTAATTTAAATTATTTTATTTCACTAAAACTGAAAAAAATCTTGGAAATGGAGAGTAGTGGCCCATGTTATTAGGAAAATGACTATTAAAGAATAAAGGGGAAAAACAATAAGTGGGGGAATCAGAATTTGAATTCTATTATTTTTAATTAAAAATTTCTGCTTTATGAGCACTCCAAAAATGTCTATCCTTGGAATATGGCCACATTGCACGAGACTTGACCACATGTCATATTTTATTTGAAGTCACTGATCCTGATTACTCTACCTCTTAATCTGTTTTCTCCTTAACACATTAAAAAAACCCTGTATTTTCTCTTAAAAATTGACATCTACTAATTCTAAAAATAAGATAAAAACAAACTTAAAAATACAAAAATTAAATTTAAAATATCTGTCAGATAAAATTTCACTTAGGGACATTATTGTTATTAAGAATTGAGATCAGCATTATGTTACCTTTGTAACTAGCTAGTTATTAATAGTAACTAGGGGCCTGATGCACAAAATTCGTGCACGGGGAGTGGGTCCCTCAGCCTGACCTGCACCCTCTCCAATCTGGGAGCCCTCAGGGGAGCCCTCTCCAATCTGGGAGTTTCTGTCTTTGCAATAATATGAGCAAATTGTCTAAGACCCCAACCCAGTTTGGTTTGGTGCTCACAGAATAATAGAGGTCTTATTTTCTTTCTTTGCTCCATTGGTGGAGATTTCCTAGAAGTTGCAGGATATCTTCCTTTTATTTTTTCCTCGACACTCTGACTTTACTTACGTCTCTCACCTTTGTTTTCCCTCCATCCTCCACCCACAACAGTAATTTGCTCCAGGCTCACTTTGCTCTAGTGTCTAAGACAGTGATGGTGAATCTTTTGAGCTCGGCGTGTCAGCATTTTGAAAAACCCTAACTTAACTCTGGTTCCATGTCACATATAGAAATTTTTTGATATTTGCAACCATAGTAAAACAAAGACTTATATTTTTGATATTTATTTTGTATATTTAAATGCCATTTAACAAAGAAAAATCAACCAAAAAAATGAGTTTGCGTGCCACCTCTGACACGCGTGTCATAGGTTCGCCATCACTGGTCTAGGAGATCCCGCAACACATCTGCCACCAGAACTACAATTCCCAGCATTCCTGGTGCTCTCCATGCTCTGGGCTTCCACTTTCAATCCAGGGGCTGCCACCAGAACTACGATTCCCAGAATTCCTGGTGCTCCCCAAGCTCTTGGTTTCTGCTTCCGGACTAGAGGCTGCAGAAACCAAAAGGACTGGGAACTCCAGCCACCCCCAGGCTGGGTTGACAGGACTGGACACTTGCGTGCGTGCTGGTCACAGGCTTGGAGCGGGTTGGGTCCCAGGGACATCCACCTGGTTGCCCCAGGTACTTGGTGCACGGGCAGGCATCCCACCCTGCCCCCGGCTGCTTGGTGCCTGCACACATGTGCACTGCCCACAGGCTTGCCATCTTTGTTGGGTTAATTTGCATACTCACTCCTGATTGGCTGTGGGCATTACGGAGGGATGGTCAATTTAAATATTTGTCTATTATTAGTATAGATAATAGGAAAGGAGCAAAGGGAACACCAGACATTATAAGCATGGTCAGCTGGGCAGCTTCACCAGGAAGCTGCATCTTTATACTCCCCTGGGAACCATTGGCCCATTCCCTGCAAATCAGCGGGGGAAGGCGCTCAACAAAGGGGGAAATGGACACATGCACAGTAAAACTGGGGTGATGTAGGGAAGGTTAGTCTAACCTAGGGACAAAGATCACTGCTAGGAGGGTGGACCCATTACAAGCATGCAAAATCTGGAAATACGTAATTCCCAGACAAAGGGTTCTCTCTCTCTTGTTCTTGCTTTGCTCCAGCTTCCTTGCACTTGCCCCTGCTCCCTCCATAGCCATGTGGCCCTCGGTGAGGCATGGCCCACAGCCATGCAGACCCCACATGCAATAGACACAGTGAGGAACACCAGCTAAGCTAGCCAGATGCTGGACTGGACTGTGCAAATATGGATGGAGTCTCTGCACAGTGGCTCTGATCTTAGCCCTGATGAAGACAAAATTGGACTTTTTCCCTGGTAGGACAGAGGGAGATGGGGACTTGGAAGTTTAGGGATTTAATTCCATAAAAAGAAAGCTTTCCATAATACCTCATCCTCTGTCGGGGCCTCAGGAAATTCTTATTCCCTTGGCACCCCAACAGGTATGGACACAGAGAGCACCCTCCCAATTACAATTACCAGCATCTTCCGATACAGGCACCAACTAGATTTACAGAATTCTATAAAATTGATATTAAAATTTAAATCAACATATTTACTATGAAAATATAAAATTTCCCAAGAATAATCTCTATATGATGCAATTACACTAGAAAGCCCAATAGGATTCTTACAGATTTGACAAACTGTTTCCAAAGCTTATATGCAGAGCATAGTAAAAAATAGCCACATAGAAGAGAAGGCAAAAAATTATATACTACCAGGTATTAAGACTTCTAAAGTTAGCAAAGTAGAGTCCATGCTGATCTGGTCCAAAGATATGCAAGCACATGAAAATTCTCCATAAGGAAAAAATAAATAAAATTGGAACTTAAATACCATGTTGTGCACAATAGTCAATTCCAAGTTCATGAAACTTAAATAAGTATACAAAGTAGTATAAGTCTAAAATAAATATAGGGGTTATATTTAACACCTAAGGTGGGAAGAGAAGATTTTTTAAAAACCCCATAAAATTATAGACCATAAAGGAAAAATTAGTAAGTTTAGCTGTATTGTAATTGAAAACAGGTGGTACTTCTGGCTAAGGTAAAGAGAATTGCAAAACTTCTCCCCCCCCCCAAAAAAAAAACAACCAAGTTTAAAGCCAAACAAAGTGGTCAAAAACCAGTTTTTCAGGCCTCTGGGGAGTGATGCAAGGCAAACAGCAAGTTAAGAGGTATTTATCCATGAACAGCTGCTGAAACTTCAGGTAAAACTAGAAGAGTCCAAGGCTACTTGCCTGGGCCTTCCTCCATCCTTCCTCTCCCAGCTCAGCTGCAGCAGTTTCACCAGGGTAGGACTGACCATGACTAGTCACTTGGCTGCCAGGGGTGACTAACATGCTTTGGAGTGGAGGGTAATACCCATGACTGATGATGGCAATGAAAGTAAAAATCAAATACAAATAAGTAAGAAAAAATGGGAAACCCCGTAGCTCCACTAGTCTAAAGTTACTAGCCCTGGTTGCAATGAGTGGCACAACAGCCAGAAACTTCAGGGCAATACCTGGCAAATGAGAGAGCTGCAGCAGGGTTAGGTAACTCACAGTACATCCATTTTTGGAAGACAAGGACACTGTGCATGTCCATGGCCAGTTTAAATAAACAAGGCATGCGGCCCGCCAGGGGCAAGTTTGACATGCTCGTGTACACAGAAGACCTAAGTGGGCCCAGGGAAAGCAAAAGTCAGGGCTAGAGCTGAGGACTACCTGAACTTCGTGCCCCTCTTCCCACACACACATCCGTCGCCAAGAGTGGCAGCCTTCTATTTTGAACATGGACTTACATTTGAGCACACACTTTTCTCCAATATTAACTGATCACTAAGCTATTCAGATACCAGTGGGCACACATATTCAGGGAGGAGCCCAGGTCAGTTAATAGACAAGCTAAACCCCCTCAAGACAAAAAGTTTCAGAATCCAGAGTCGCTACAATATATTATCTAAAAGCTCCATTTGTTTTTAACCACAGAAAATTATGACATGCAAAGAAATAGGAAAGTGTGACTCATACATAGGTGGGAAGAAAACAGTCCATAGAAATGAACTTGAAACGGTACCAGCTTTGAAGGCATTATAGGTTAAGGCCCAGTGGTCGGCAAACTCATTAGTCAACAGAGCCAAATATCAACAGTACAACAATTGAAATTTCTTTTGAGAGCCAAATTTTTTAAACTTGAACTATATAGGTAGGTACATTGTTATTAACTTAATCAGGGTACTCCTAAGTCTTAGGAAGAGCCACACTCAAGGCGCCAAAGAGCTGCATGTGGCTCACGAGCCGCAGTTTGCCGACCACTGGGTTAAGCTATTATATGTTAAGAGAAAATAATGTTTAAAAATTAAAGAAAAATCTAACGACAATAATTCTACAAATAAGATATCTCAAAGACTATCCATTATAAAAAGAAACACATGGAAATTTTAATAGCTGAAAAATCATTAAATGATTTTAAAATAATATTTGAAATAGAATATTTAGTGAACTTGATTAGGGATTTGTATAAATTATCTGATGTGAAAAATACAGAGACAAATATTGAGGAGGAATGGACATGTGGGACAACATGAAACTCTATCTGGGCATGTGTAAGACCCTTTCAACACTCAGGAAAAGGTGAGGTATACAAATCTGAAAAGGGAGGACATATTGGTTGCTTCCAAATTTTGGAATTATAAATAAAGCTGTTATAAACATTGATGTGCAGGTTTGTATATGAATGTTTTCAACTCCTTTGGGTAAATACTGAGGAGTGTGGTTGCTGAATCATATGATCAGAATATATTTAGTTTTGTAAGTATTACCAAGCTGTCTTCCAAAGTGGCAGTACAAGTTTGCATTTCACCAGCAATGAATAAGAATTCATGTTGCTCCACAGTCTCACCAGCATTGGGTGTTGTCTGTTTTGGGTGTCGACTACACTAATAGATGTGCAGTGGCCTCTAATTGCTGTTTTAATTTGCAATTCTTTGCTGACATAAGATGTGGAGCACCTTTTATATGCTTATTTGCCATTAGAATATCTTCTTTGGTGAAGTGTTTGTTGAGATCTTGAGCCCATTTTTAATATCTAGTTTTCTTATTGCTAAATTTTAAGAGTTCTGGGTATATTTTGGATAACAGTTCCTTATGAGATGTGGTGTTACTAATATTTCCTTTCAGTATGTGACTTGTCTTCTCATCCTCTGAACAGTCTTTCACAAAGCAGAGGTTCTTAATTTTAATGAAATTTAGCTTACCAATTAGTTCTTTAATGTATCATCCCTTTGATATTTTATCTAAAAAGTCATTGCCCTACCCATGATCATTTAGGTTTTCTTCCATGTTATCTGTTATAGTTTTGTGTTTCATGTTTAGGTGTGTGATGCATTTGGAGTTAATTTTTAAAGAGTGAAAGACCTGTATTTAAATTCGTTTTCTTTGCATGTGATGGCTAGTTGTTCTGGCACCACTTGTTGAAAATACTAAATTTGCTTCATTGTGTTGCATTTGTTCTTTGTCAGATCAATTGGCTATTTCTGTGCTTCTAATTTGTTCCATTGATCTATGTGTTTGTCCCTTGCCAATCACATACTGTCTTGAATACAGTATTTTTAATAATATTTACTTTTATATCTGACAGCACCTTTCCTATAATTTTTTAAAATATATTTTTATTGATTTCAGAGAGGAAGGGAAAGGGAGAAATAGAAACATCAATGATGAGAGTCATTGATTGGCTGCCTCCTGTACGCCCCCTACTGGGGATCAAACCTGCAACCCGGGCATGTCCCCTTGACCGGAATTGAACCTTGGACCCTTCAGTCCGCAGGCTGACGCTCAATCCACTGAGCCAAATTGGCCAGGGCTATAATATTTTTATAGTAAGTCTTGAGGTCAGCTTCTATCAGAACTCCAACTTTACTTTTCTTCTTTAATGTTGTATTGGTTATTCTGAGTCTTTTGTCCTTCCAAATAAACATTAGAATTAGTTTGTTAATATCCATAAAATAACTTGCTGTGATTTTTATTTGCAGTTTTTCTCATATTTACCTTATACACTTTTGTTAGATTTAAACCTAATTATTTCAATTTGGGTGTTGCTTACTAATATGTAAATTATATTGTGTTTTTAATTTCAAATTACACTTGTTCATTGTATACAGGAAAGCAGTAGACTTTGGTATATTGACTTTGTAGCTTACAACATTGCTATCATTCCTTATTAGTTCCAGGAGTTTTTGTTGTTGTTGTTGTTGTTGTTGATTCTTTGGATTGTCTACATAGAAGATCATGTTATCTATAATAATAAAAGCATAATATGCTAATTAGACTGGACATCCTTCTGGACGAAGCCGGGGCTACAGCCGTGGGGTTGAGGAAGCAGCCGCAGCTGCAGCTGCAATGGAGGGGTCCAGGCAGCTGCCGCAGCTGTGAAGGCCTACTCCTGCACGAATTTCATGTATCGGGCCTCTAGTCTGTGAATAAAGACAGTTTTATTTCTTTCCTTCCAATTTGTATACCCTTCTCCTTTCTTCTTATTGCATTATTAACACTTCCAGTGTGGTTTTGAAAAGGAGTTGTTAGAGGGAACATCCTTGCCTTGTTTTTGCTATTAGTGTCAAAGTGTTGCCAGAGACATTAGGGGGTCCAATTTCCCTGACATGAGTGGGTGTGGGTGGCTCTTGCGATATCTTCAGGAACACAATTTTCTAAGATTCCCCTGGGAGAAAGAATGCTTTTTACTGGCATGGAGATGCACTTCTCATGTTGCAAAGTCCAATGCCTCTTAACCCAGACCTGACAGAGGTACAGCTAGGGTTCCAGTGGAGCCAAAACAGGGCTGGGGCACGTCCAGCCGCAGGCCATGTAAGGCCTGCAGAATCATCTGGTCTGGCCCTGCCAAGGCACTAGGGGTGAGTTAATTAAATGTTTGACCAATTATAGCAGGCTAATTTTTAAGTTGATAATTTTGTGTGGCCCGTGAATTATGCTATAAATATTCAAATGACCCTTGGCCCACCCCTGAGCCAAAAGGAGGACCAGTGTCCAGAGCTTGTGTTCCACGTTGTAGCTGAGTCTAATTCAGCATCAGGCTAATAAAAGTTCATTAACCACAGCCATGTGGGCAAAATGCAGGGCCTGAGAGCCCCAAAACAGGGCTCGGGCTTGCAGCAAGGGTGAGGGCCAAGAACCATGAGATGGAACTCCCTTTGTTCAGAAGTTTAAATATTCAGGTTTTGTGCCCTTGCAGTGGCCACACCTATTCTGGCTAGTTACCTGTTCCCAGGTGTGATTGATAGATAGGTAAGCACTCTCCCACATCCCTCAGACTTTATTGGGCACACGTCTAACTGCCTTTGTCCAGTCCCTTTCCCCATCGATCAGTGGGGAACAGACTTGGAGAGAATTAAATTATAGCTTCCTGGCAAAGCTGTATAAATGGCATGCCTATATTATCTAGTCTTCCCTTTACTCCTTTGCTGTTAAAGAATAGCCAGATTAGTCTACTTTCTCACATTAACTATGATGTTAGCTGTAGGGTTTTTGTAGATATTCTTTATGAAGTTGAGCTTTCAAATCACCTTTAGAGAAAAAAATTACAAAGGATTAAAATATATATATATATATATATATATATATATATATATATATATATATATGCCTAAGTGACCAGCTGACCATTTGACCATCTGCATCTGACTGGTAGCTATGATGCACACTGACCACCAGGTGGCAGACGCTCAATGCAGGAGCTGCCGAGCTGCAGTGACTTGGCAGCTGTGGTTCTCGGGTGATGCACTGGAACCAGAGAGGAGGGAGCCCAATTCCGGGGTGCATCACCTGAGAGCCGCCCTCTCGCAACCCAGGACCCCTTGGGGGATGTCGGAGAGCTGGTTTCAGCCCGATCTCTATAGGCCAGGTCCAGGGACCCCACTGGTGCATGAATCCATGCACCGGGCCTCTAGTGTATGTATATATATATATATATATATATATATATATATATATATATATAATGTTTCATTGCTCAATATAAAATAGATGCTTATTTTTGTGTGTGTAGGTTTTTATAACTGGGAACTTCACATTGTGTTAAAAAATAAGAAGATTTTTTTCTTCATTATGTTATGTAGAGAAGCAATAAACTAACTTTATTATAAAGTTTGTTGTAATCAAATTTGTGTTTAGTTCCCAGAAGTTTCACCTGAATGTAAATAAAAACTATTTTATTCTTTTAAAATGCCATTTACACCTATAAGATTGACAAACAATATTTCAAACCCTAATAATTCCAAGCATTGGTAAACATTGAAATGGGAGCTCTCGTACCCTACTGTAGGAAAATGAATTGTTATAACCACTGGAAAAGCAGTATGGCAGTCTCTAACTACTGAGAAGACCCACTTACCCATCACTTCCTCTCCTAGAAAAAAGCACCTGTATACACACTCAGTAGAAACATAAAATACTTATACCACCACTTCTGAGAGCACAAAATTAAAGTCAGCTTAAATGTCCATAAGCAAAAACAATTATAATTAAACTAGAGGCCTGGTGCAGGAATTCGTGCACAGGTGGGGTCCCTCGGCCTGGCCAGTGATCAGGGCCATATGGGACTGTCTCTGGGGAGAGACTGCGAGAGGTTGGCTGGCCAGGGCGAGGGACCACGTGAGGTTGGCTGGCCATGGGAGGTTGGCTGTGGGAACATACTGACCACTAAGGGGAAGCTCCTGTGTTAAGCGTCTGCCCCATGGTAGTCAGTGCACATCATAGTGACCAATCGAGCAGTCGTTTGTTCGACTGGTCATAACGGTCACTTAGGCTTTTATATATATAGATTTTGATGTACTTTTAAACATGAGACATTTCTAACAATGAGAACAAATGAGTTAGATCTACAAGTATTAACCACCATGGCTCAAGGCTATGCAGGCTCCACAAGCAGAATGTTGGACTGGACTGGACTTTATTATGGAGCAGAAATTCTGGGAAGTGGCTTTAATTCTGACCCTGCTGAAGACAATGATGGTGAGATGGAGAGAGATAGGACCTTGGAGAGCAACCCCCTTAATTTTATATCATCAAACACAAACATAATATGAGTAAAAATACAGGTTTCAGAAATGTTTGTACAGAGTTATTTCATTTACAAAATTTTTTAAAATATGCAAAACAAGACAATACATTGTGGGCATACACACATGTGATCAAACGTAAAAGAAGAAAAAGAATGGCACAACATTCAGAAGAGTTACCTCTGAGAGAAGGGAAGGAATGAGAGTGACGATGGGCGCACCAAAACCTTCAACAATATTTGCAATGTTTTATTTATTAATCTGAAGAGTTAATACATAAATATTTACTTTATTGTTTTTTATGTATGTAGACCTACAATACTTTATACAATTTTTATAAAAGAAAAACATTCTAATGTAGTCTATTAAAGTTAGGCCAATTTGAAACAGATATTCTTAAAAATATAAGTAAAAGTTTAGTTTATGTAAGAAATTGGAAATATTGTGCTGGCCATGTGGCTCAGTTGGTTGGAGCATTGCCCTGTCCACCAAAAGGCTGTGGGTTCCATTCCTGGTCAGGGCACATACCAAGGTTGCAGGTTTGATCCCCAGTTAGGACACATCTAGAAGGCAACGGATGGCTGTTTCTTTCTCTCTCCCTTCCTCTCTCTCTCAACAATCACTAAACATAACCTCGGGTGAGGATTTAAACAAAATGGAAAGTATTAAGAAATCCTAAGTTTTGTTTATTTTTTATTTTTTAAAATATATATTTTTTATTGATTTCAGAGAGGAAGGAAGAGGAAGAGAGAGATGGAGACATCAATGATGAGAGAGAATCATGGATCGGCTGCTTCCTGCATGCCCGCTACTAGGGATCGAGCCTGCAACATGGGCATGTGCCCTTGACCGGAATTGAACCCTGGACCCTTCAGTCCACAGGCCAACGCTCTATCCACTGAGACAAACTGGCTAGGGCAAGAAATCCAAGGTTTTAATGAAATATTAAATGGTTTCTAACCTAGGGGCTCCAAAACACATGCAGCTGTATTTATTTTATTGTTTCATAGCAGCACTACGTTAGCTGATAAGCAGAAATTCCCACTATTATCTTTTAGACCTTACATTCCAGAACTTCTGTGAGAAGTTTTAATGATATTGGTGTCTTTATTAAATAACCAATGTTGTTAGAATATGACCTATCTTTTATATCTTATAACAATGTCATTTATGACTCCATTAGCTGATGACTACTATTGGAGTCCCCAAAACCATTTACTAAAGAAAGCAACTTTGGAAGAGGATCAATGCGCAATAAAAGATTTTAAAAGAAACCAAGATTGCTGTGATACTATTAAGACAGTCTGTTTCAAAATATTAGGGATCATATAAAAAAGTATTTTTTAATCTGTTTACTTAAAATATTGTATAGAAATGGAATAGTACATTATCATTAACTCCTTAGTTATAATATGCATATTAATTCATACAGCTATCTCCTCTTCTTCCCCATTAATGACATTCGAGTCGCAGGAATATCTGGCTCCACTGGACTTTCATTGTGATAAGGCAATAAGTGGCTTTATTATCATCATAATTATGCAGTTAATATTAATAACATGAAGGGAGCAAAGGGGAGGCTAGACATTAAGGCATGGTCATCTGGGCAGCTTCACCAGGAAGCTACAGCCTCATGCTCCCCAGGGAATCACCTGTCCATTCCCTGCAGATCACTGGGGGAAGGGATCAAACAAAGGGGAGATGGGCCATGAGCAGTGAAGTCCTGGTGACTAGGGAAGGTGCTGGCCTGTCAGTCTAGCCTCAGGAAATAATGGATTGGCTGGGGAGGGGTGTGGAGCCACTGCAAGCACATGAAATGTTGGAAAGTTAAAACCCCCAGACAAAGAGTTCCCTCTGTCATGTGCTCTTGCTCCTACTATTGGCACTTGCTCTCTCTTGCTCTGTGACCCACACTTGCCCGTGCACTTGCCATGCTCTCTCCATAGTCATGTGGCCTTAAGCAGCCACATGGCTCATACCTCTGTGGACTTCCCATGCAGAATGCTGGACTGGACTGGACTTTAACATGGAACAGTAATTCTGGGCAGTGGCCTTAACTCTGGCCCTGATGAAGACTAGGATAGACTTCTTCCGTGGCGAGATGGACAAAGATGGAACCTGGGAGGGGAACTTCCTTAATTTTACATCATCAATAAAGCTTTGCATAAAACTCCATCCTCCCATGGGGGCATTAGGAAATTCTTTTACTTGTGGCACCCCAAGAGCCCCACTTCTCACCAATAAGAGTTGGAGCTGGATAGAAGCTATCTCTTCATGTGGGGTGCGCATTCCCCATTCATCACACTTTTTCCCAACTCCTACTTCTTGAATAAGGGGTGCTCGCTTGAGTGAAAATGACTTGTATGGCTTGTTAAAGCATAAATTGAAGGATCCCACCCCAGAGTTTTGATTTAACAGGCCAGAGGGCAGCCTTAGAATTTGCATTCCTAACAGGGTCCCAGGTGTGCTGATGCCACTGATCCTTATAACTAATGGGCTATAGCCATCTGTTCCATTTACTGATCTTTTTGACACAGTCCCTCTTGGCATTTAACTTTCTGCCTCCTAGTCTAGACCATACAGAAAGTGCAATAGAATTTTTACCAATAATTTACCTTTGTAATATGTTAGAATAGTTGGCTCTCTAGCAATGTTATTTCTACTCATAGGTATTTCAATATACTTTCTTGATTGGTTAAAAAAAGTGAAAGTATGCCCTATTGATCTGAGGAACAGCCTTGAGCATATGCCTGGGAGTAGGCTTCATATATTGTACACTACCCACGTGTGCCCTGAGAGAGGAGGCAGGGTTAAGAACTCTTGCTTTTCAATGCTAATGCTTTGCATGTTCTAAGGCTTAAGCTGTATTGGGGGATTTATATAATTCAAGTTCTTTTCCTCCTGGGAAATTTGGCAAAATAACATGTCCTCATATATACTATTGAATGCATTAAAGGAGATCATGTGTACCCATATAGGAACTCATTACACATTAGTTCCCATTTCCCATCTCTTCTCTCCTCTGGTTAAAGTGGAGAGAATTTGGGAAAGTATCATAGTTAAGTGGCATTTTTTCCTTAGAGGACAGGGAGCATTGGGGTTTGCCAATATATTTATTTCCAAAGCTTACATTATAGGCCCCCTCGATGACCCTCCCCCTCATAAGAGAGAACATTAGGAGGCAGAGGGTGACTCTGTCTAACCCATGGGAGAACATGGCGCTCTCGCTCAGGGCTGCCTGGTAGACTGCCTGTGGTGATGGAGGGGCTCTGCACTGTGCTGTACTATAGCTGAGGTACCATAGCTGCTGTACTATGTGCAGCTTCCAAGCACTTGCAGTGCTGCTAGTGTGACTGAGAATCGGAATATTTTAGTTAAATTTCAGTGTAAATCGCAACAGGAGCCCGTGCTATTGTACTGGGGAGTGCAGGTCTAGAATTAAAGTACACTGGACAGGTCTGGATTCCAGTTCTGGCTTTTCTGGCCCTAGAACCGCAGGCAGATCTCACCTGAGGGCAGCACTGCTCACCCCCGCCTTCATGCTGGGCAAGAAGAAGCCATTCGGTTATTCAAGTACTGAGCACAGTGCCCCGCGGACAGGGAGCACTCAATACATATGCACTGCCGCTTGACTACTAATGGCTTTTTTGAATATTGATACAAGCTTTTCTTCTGAGTTGTTCATGAAAGGAAAGTAAGTGCATTTTGTGGAAATATTATGCACTATGTTGTTAGGATTACAGGCAGTTGGTTGTGTGTGAAGATTTGCGGAGCTATGTCAGAACTTTGTCATCTGGATATTAAACTGGTAACTGGCGTATCTTGAAGAAACTGGATCATACACTTTGGGATTGTCTTGAAAAAAACACACAACTTGTTTTGGGTAGATTTACAGCAAGAATTGATCAGTGCAATAAAACTGATTTTGCATGAACTACTAGTAATTTTAGGACATGCTCACTCACTCACAGCTGCCAAGCCAGTGACCCGCTAGAAAACGTACACACCTGTTCCACCTCTGAGCCCAGGTTCGTGTGCACGTGTGTTTGCCAATGAAGCAGGTGCAGCATCTGCCCGAGAGCAGGAGTGACCGTGGGCTTCCCTCGGATCACTTGAATCGCGTCGCTGCAGGCAATGTCAGACTGGTGTCCGGGTTCCCTTATCTACCTAGTGGAGCATGGTGCTGTCTGCTTCTGAGAAACCCGGATGAGGATGCTGTCTATTGAGCCTTAACAAAGAGAAAGTATATGGCAGGAAAGGAAGGGCAGTGTAATTAATTCAACTCTCCCACGTGGCCATGTGGATGGACTCCTCCCAAGAGGGAGCATAATTGTAGAAACTATTTTTTTGCTGTAGATATGATGAAATGAGCGTAGTTTCTAGCTGAAATTTTCCTGGCTTTATCCATATGAAGCACAGATGTTTTATGAATCATCTTTATATTAAGGCTGAGATAACCCAACTAGGTTTTAAAAGATTACATTTTTCAAATGATGCTGTTTCTCCAGCAGTGTGCTCTGGGAAAGGATCGGCCTCAGAAGATGAGTGCAACCCTGGTCTCCAGGGCCCCTATCCAGTAGCCACCGATTTTCAACAGGTGCGCCGCAAGAATTTTAGCTGACTATTTAGTCAGGGGTACTGACCTCTTTCTCCTTAGATTGTCAAATAAAAAAATGGCAACAGCCTAAACAACAATAACTGTCTGGTTTGAATGCACATAAATTATACCTATTTTTAAATCATATCAGCAAAAAAAAAAGAACACCCCATATTTTTGGTGTGCTCCAGAATTTGAGCAATTAGTTTACATGTGCTGTGAGATGAAAAAGGTTGAAAATCGCTGCAGTAGCTTCTGGGAACCTCAGGGTAGCCCGTACATCCTCTGATGTAGAGGAAGCAGATACAGGTGGCCCACTTTGTGCAGAGCCTCCAGAGGGTGCTTCTCCTTTCTCATGGAGAAATGACGAGGCAGCCAGGGGCAACTTCCGGGAAAGGTATGTTGCAATGAAACCCTTAGAGAGAGTTCTCACTGTTGCACTCAGGAGTCAACAAACGGCCAAGGCCTGGTTCTTGCAGGCCCAGCTCAGAGGGCAGCCCTGCAGCAGTTCCTACTTGGACCTGTGGCTCCATGTGGGCTCCAGGAGGGAGAAGAAAACAAGTCGTCTATCCTCTGAGGTTGGTATGAAGTATCGCCACCGAGCTCAGTTCTCAGTTGCTGACTTGAGTGACTTTTCAGGCACCTTCCTCCTGGGTCCTTGGTATGACAGTCTCAAGTGTCGCCCAGTGAGTAAGCGACTCCCTTGCACTTGAAGAAGACATACAGATTGGCTAAAGTTATTGGCACGGGACTGTCTGTGCTTTGGAAGAGAAACTTTCTCCCGTGATGGCAGGACTGTGATCTTGTGCACAATATACTAAGAACTTAATATTCAGAAAACAGTATGAACGGAAGTACTCAGTGTTAAATGCCTTTGGCTGGAGACTGATCGCAGTCCAGTCTGAAGGGCGGTAGAGCGAGCCCTGCAATGGCTTGCAGTCCGGCCTTCATTTGGAGCGAACACAGGGCCCAGGTCTGCACACCCGATGGTCGGTCCAGTTTGCGGGTTTCCTGGGACTGACTCATGAACATAAACATGTGGTCCCTGAGGCACACACACAAACACACTCACCTCTTCTCAGAAAGATACATCCAGAACCACTGAGACATGCAAAGAAAGTGTATTCACTGATTCCCCCAAAGTGAAAGGTCTTCAAAAACACAGCACCTGGTCTAATGTGCCAAACAGGAGCCTGAACGGAAGCTGTCTCCACCCCTGCCCTCCGGTGGTCCTGGCTCACCGGAAACAAGGGCTTTCCCAAACAAAACGCCGCCTCGCGTGGGCATTTTGGACACAGGAAAGAACTTCAGTCTCTCAGCTTCTTAAAGACACTTCCTGTCTCTACTCACTAAAGTTTCGAAAGATCTCGTCGTCAGTTTCTCACACCCACACCCTCGCTGTGCATGATTAAACTGACGCATGGAATAGACCCAAACGTTTGCTTGAGTTCATCTCGTTGTGGCCAGGAACACATTGAGTGGGGTCTCCCCACGTGTGCACCATGTCTATGGGTTGGTACGATTTCCTCATCTGTGGAGAGTCAGGACCCCAGGATGTCCCAGTGGGAAGCCCCGCAACCTCTCTTCTCACCTCCCCTCATTTCGTAGAGGGAGCTTGAGTCCCAAGAGATCCCATGGTTCGGGTAAGCTCCCAGAGAAGGCCAGCAGCAGGAAGTGCCCAGGAGTCAGGCCCAGGAATCCAGAGGCCAGACCTGTGACTTGTTTTAGGCATCTCCACTAATATCCATCTTCACTTCCATTTTGTGGGAAAATATAATGGTCAAAGCTGCCAAAAGTCTGTTCCTTTAGGGAAACTTCTGTTTCTCAAAAACGATAAGCATATCAGTTTGCAACAGGCATTTGACATTCAGAGGCCGGGGAGATCCAGCGAAATTATTAAAGAGAACAGTACATTTTTGTTTCTTTTTAATAAACATCTTTATCTTACTAACAGGAAATTACATGTTTCTGACCAGTCCAGGGTTCCAAACCAGAAGACGCTGTTAATCAGTGGACTGTGGGTAAACAATGGCTCAGATTGTCAGACAATAGGTAACGTTCAAAGCACACATTCCAATCCTCCTGCTTTTCTTCTTCCCTTTGTGCGGTAGGTGCTCTTCCTTCCTCTCTTGTATGCAAAGTTAGAGTTAGCACTCCTCTGGACTCAGGTGATAAAAACAGGGCTGGAACTCAGCAGTAAACTCTCCATGGTCTGCCTGGACTTGTTCGTGGCAGTTCTGTGCTTTAGAAGCAGCTGGCAAACTACAACAATTACCCATAATGAGGCACCACCCTGTAGGTGAGGTCTTGGCATAAATATCCCCCAAAGCTCATCCTAATGAAGTTCATGTGCAATCAGCGAGGACAGTCTCAGGCCAGAGACACGCATTTCCTCTTTTGACCTCTCACACTTGCTATGGATCCTCTCATGGGCCATGACCTGTGGTAAGTTCTGAGGATAGAGATATGAGCCCCACGAATTCCGGCAGGTCACTGTGACTGAACAAATGGTACAGTTCACGGAACAGAAACAGATGGTATGGCAGCCTGTGGAATCTACTCTTCCAAATCCGGCTGCTGTGCACCACACTCAGTTCCTTCTAGTGCCAGGGCTTTGCAGCATTTCTCTCCCTGGAAGGTGCTCAGCATCAGCCAGACCTGTGTCCAGCAGCTGCCTCTGCCACCTCAGTTTTCTCAAATATAAATTATGGCACCACTAGATCTACCTTTGGGCTTCTTATGAGGATTAAGTGTCAATAAACATTAACTAATTTTAATCAAGTGGCCTCTTGCATTAAGCTGGTTTTGGTCTCCTCACTTTTCAGAAGAATCCAGAGCACACTGACTCATCTTCCCTTTCTGTCTTCTAAGGCATGTAGGACTTAGCAGGGGTTCTTTTAACTGTGCGATCCTCTTGGAGGCTACCTGTGGCAACTTCACAAAGAGGAATGGGTCTCTCAGCTACATCTGGGTCAAGTGGACTGCACAGGTGGTTAACAGTAGAGCCCAGAGAGATGTGAAAAGTTCCAAATCCCAAAAGGGCACATGAATGGGTCTGTGAGTAACTGGCAAACATTCCAGGCCCATGAGACTAGCCATGGGGCCTAAATGGTCCTAACTGGCTCTCTAATTCTACTCAGCTGGGTGAGCTCTGCTGTGTGCTCATCTCAAGTCTTTACTGAAAGCCCCCGATTCATATGTGTGCGTATGGGTGGTGTTATCAGGGGCATCTTAGAGCACCCCTCAACTCCACCAGCCAGCTACAGACTTGACCAGGGTGGGCTTCTGACCTTTAGCATACTGCTGTTGCCATGGGCCATCCATACTTTATGTGATTGCAGGGTAATTGAGCATGACTCCATGCCCAGCGACAGCCCTGGGGCAGGGGGCACCAGGTATCACAAGAATTCCATCCTTCCCTAAAGCTTCTTTGCTGGGGAATGTCAGTCTTCCTCTTTTTATATCCAAGGCAACCTGTTCTAAATATCTCCACTACATTTTCATTATAATTCCAGCTGTAAGAGGGAAAAAAAATAACTAGATCGGTAATCCAGGAAAACTTTGAAAATTATTTCTAACTCATAAAGCACCAGCCTTTGGATCCCCTCATCCCAGAGGTTCAAGTCCATAACTAGTTTTATTGAAGATAACAGTGCGGTGTAAGCAGACAACTGTGCTCTGAAAATGATGAGGCCTGGGGTCTAATCTCAGCACCACAATGTAGCAGTCTTCTAGAAGCCAGGCCTCAAACCTGGAGCTAGAGACAGGAGGGGTCCAAGCAGGCTGAACGAGTGGCTTACAGAGGTTAGAGACCAAACAAACACCACAGCAAGAGGGAGAAGAGGAGCGGAGACCAGAACACCAGGACACGGATAACATGCCAGGATTCCCATCATGGGAAAGTGGGAGCGAAACAGAGAGAGCTGCGTTCAGGTCCAGCAAAGATACGCAAGCTGCGGCAGGGCTGGGCCTGTGGTAACCCCACAACCATGGCCAGGATGTTCCTGTTGTCCAGGACTTAACAAAACCCCTTCATCAGGAATGGGACATACCCTTCATTCCCAGGGTTTGGCTTTCCACTTACTGTATGATCCTGGGAAACTCAACCTCTGGAAGCCACAGTTAACTCATTTGGAAAATGAGGAGTGTGGGCCAGAAATTGAATTCCCTCTGCATCCCTGAAGTGACTTTAATTTCATAAAGGACCACTCCAGTATATTAGCATGCCAAAAACATGTATTCAAGTAAACTTAATTGGAACATGATACTAAGTCAATATGGAGTGCACAGTCCAGTTGCTCTCTGAATCACCGAGTCTCAGGAGAGCTTCCCACTAATCCAGGCAATCTGTACGGTGAAGTGTAGCTGAGAAGCTACCATGAAGCCATTCAGTTCAACTCGTAATACAATCATTGCTTATTTGGGGGATGCTTCTCCGGCCAGAATGAAGGGAACACACAGTGATGCTAATGGCAACTTGGTGTATTTAGAGGTCGCGGAGGGTTTTCCCGGAAATCAGAATACTCTATCTTGGAGCTCTCCTCTGAAAGAGATTGGAGGCACTCACAGTCAAAGCCTATTTTGGCCGAAGTGTACAGTCAGAATCCCTCTGCTGTCAAATGTGAAACTGTCCTGAGACCCAGGCAGAGCACAGACAGCCAGTTCTGTGGCTTCCCATTCATTTTCTCCTTTTAACTCTTCTGCTTCCGAGTGAAAGGCAGAAACTCTCTTGGAATGGCAGAGCGTGCCTGGCCTGATGCAGCCGCCTGGGGTATGACAGGCCCACGCACATAGGATTAAGGGCATACCAGAATTCAAAGAGGACAGAACACTGAACGCACCTTTGACCAGGGAAACAGTAGAAAAAGAAAGCCCAGGGAGGCTACACAGCAATAGCAGAGACGGGGCAAGAGTCAGGAGGAGAACTGCTCTCGATCCTCCCGCCCCGCCCCCCGAACCCGAGACATTGGGGCACTGTTGCGTGGACAGAGTGGAATCAGAGCCCTTTAACTCAGTCAGCTCAGAAATAGCAATTTTCCCCCAAAGTTTTTATATCTACTTGGAATCAGTTATCCTGCTAATCTTGTCATTTATTATTATTTAATGCAATATTTTTCTGATAAAAATACATCTTCAGTAAAAAAAAAAAAACTTGAAAAAATATAAAAAGCATTAGAAGAATCAGCTATAATTCTAATATTCAAAGAAAAACTTCTGGATGCAATATTATAGATATTCTTTGAGGAGATTTGGAAATTATGTACTATTGTGTTCTCTTAACTAAAATTTAGTATGCCAAGTTTCTCAATATATCCTATTTTCCTTCTGTAGCACTCAATAATGTTTGTTTTTAATTTTCAAATATTTATCTCATACTTATCTCTCTGTATTTATCTCAAGTCCCTTTTTCCTTCTTAATTATTTTTCTTTTCTTTTTTTTTTTTTACTTTAAGGTGGATCTTCATTACAGGATTTTTCTCATTCATCATTTATGATGCACAAAGAAAACTCAGGAATTTTGTATATTTGTTTTATATTTTGCCACCAGGTTGAATTTTATTATTACCTTAAGAACATCAGTTAATTATTAAAGGTTTCCACCATATGTGAATACATCACATGTTTGTCTTCTTCTTTTTAATTATTACAACCTTTAAGCTTCTTGTCTTATGTAATAGCTATAACTTTTTTTTACTGGTTATTATTTTGTCTTTAATTGAAATATCTCTAAAATTATACCATTGTGTTGTACAATTGATTCAAATATTACTTGTATTTGCTACCACTTTAAAGAATGCTTCCATTTATTCATAGTGTCTCTAAAATTTTAAAAATAGCTTTAAATCAATAATGGAAGTTAAATTTTATCAAATACTTTCTTCACATTTACTGATATAATTGTATGGTTTTCTCTTCCTTTGCAGTTCCCATTGTGGTGCATTATATTGACTTCCCTCATATATTAAGTCTTCCTTAAAGTGTGGGGCTAAATGCATTCATTAGTCAGGGCGCTGGAGTGCTTTCTGGATGCCCTGACTCTGGCTAAAGGGTAGGAAAGATAATAGGGAGGACAGGAACCAACCCCGGGGGCTGGTGACATTCCATTGGCAAGAACTCTGACAAGATTCCATGTAAAATGCAAGGGAGGCTGTGCACGAGTGGAAAAGAAATGGGGTTTCTTTTCCCCATGAAACATGACATGGTTTCTTATGCAACATTCATAGTATGTATTAGTCTTTGAATTATTTGCTAGATTGATTCTATCTCTAGTATTTCACTTAGAGCACTGCATATGGATCCAAAACCCAAATCAGCTAGTTGTTTTTGTAAAATTTTGTTATTAGACATTAAATGCACTACTTCCCCATGCTCCCCAATTTATTATTGTATCTGAAAAACACTGTCTGAAGTATCTAGATTATTTGTTTCTGAACTCTTCTTTTCAAATATTTTCTATGTTGAAACTTTATATCCAGATTTTGATTATTCAAAATTGTTTATTTTACACAATTAATTAATAAACTTTCAAAAATAATTATTTAAACTGAGCTCTAGTTAAACGGATGAGCTCCAGTCATTTCCACCGATGTTTAGATGTTTATTATGATGATCTTATGCAAATTTCAATACATGGATTCATCTCCTAGTCAGCAGCAGGCACGTCCTGCTTTATTTTCATAGGTTTGGGGGCTTTCTATAAATGAAAATGTAAGGTTCTTGGGTAAGTATATATTTTGTCTAGGCCTAGATTCTTCTGAATTTTTGACATGATTTTCTCCTTTAAAACTCGACTCTTTTCAAATGTCTTTTGTCAGAATTGCAAGAAATTTGAAGCCAGACTAACTTTTTCTTTCATTAGAATATTCTTCTTTCTTTTTTTCCTCCTCCCCTTCTTTCCCTCGCTCTTTTTCCTCCCACCTTCCTCCTCCTTCCTTTTTCTCCTTGTTTCCTTTCTCTTCTGGTGTTTCTTTCTTACTTGTATGCTTCTTGGATTCTTTACTCTTGAAATAAAAAATAAAAAACCACCAAGTAACTGCTCAGGAACAGATGACTTTAATTAATTTTGGCAATAATTAGTGAATTTTTCCTGACTAGATTTTTTTTTTTTTAGTTTAGCTAAGATGTCTTTGTTTCTTATAGTATCACATTAACTGCATTCATTATGTATTGTCCTCATGGATTTCCTGTTAAATATACATTCAATCTTCTGAGTATTTCTTCCATATCTGTATTAATTGAATATAACTGAAAGTCCAATTTAAGGTAGTTTAAATAGTAAATAAAATATATTGGTTCTGATTTGAAAATCCAGAGGGAGTTCATGCTCTAGTTAAGGAATGAGAAGAGTTTTTGACAGTGTTTCTGTCAATTCCCTTGGCTTCAGAGTCCTTCTTGTGTTGTTTTCACCTCCAGGCTAACTTCTCCAACTATATGGGGATTAAAAAGAGGTTTCCAGCACCATTCAGGATCATAGTGTTCCTCAGTCACATGCAGGCAAACCTCTTCCCACAATCACTAAACAGAAATTTTAATCTCCCTAGTCAGGTCACTGAAATGCTCAACCCAGAAACAATCACTGGAAGGAAAGAAGTGGTTAGTGGTGGGTCCGCACCACCCACACCAGTGGGCTGTCCTATGAGAGTCAACTCAATCCTCCTCCTCAAAGTTTTCACATTGTTAGCCTAATTTTCATATATTTATCCCTCTCTGATTTGGGGGTAAATTTCTCAAGTTAATTCTCTCTTGGACTCACTAAGTTCTCTGTGATTGTGCAGGCAAAGGAAGTGGGTTGTATTTCTCATTTTCATTTTAGTTTAAAAATGTATTTCAGGTTATATAACTCCATCAGGAATATTGTTACTGATTATATAGATCCTGTATCCTTTCAGATCTTGGTGAGAATATGACTCAGAATTTTAGTTTTTTTCCTAATTGGAGAGGCAGTTTTTCATACTCTGTAGGGAGGGGTGCATTAAAAAAAAAAAATCTTAGGCATCTTTCACAGGCTCAGTGGTTTTACTCTTAAAACTTTCTCATATAACCCTATACACATTTTAAAGGAACTGTATATTATCTTCAATAACTGATCTAATCTAATATTTGGCATAACTCCTTGCCCTGGTGAGCATTGAGGGTGTTGAAGAAAGTTGAATATATCTGTCATTCACCAGGTCTAAATCTTTTCTTTTTCAAAATAGTCTATTTAGGGCAAGTGTTGGGGTTTTCTTATCTCCTCCCATCTCCACTACTCCCCACAATTTGCCATTGGGTCTTTGTGAGACTGTGGCTATGTGCCTTTGTGACGCTGGGGAGGAACAGGACTCCATGTTTGCACATGGAGTGTGAATAGTGTTTTCACATTGGCCTCTGTCTTGCCAAATCCATGGTTTTGCAACCAGGGCCACATGACCTTCAAACCTGTAATGACACTCAATATTGCTAACCCCAAAACCTGTTGCTACCTCTTTCAAATGATATCCTAACCCTTGGCATCCTCTTCTTTTTAATCCCAAGACTCTGATGGTCTTCCAGCTCCATCCATTCAACACAGTCCCTCCCCAGGGATTGCAGGAGCTTCTGGACCCCTGCCTACAGTATGGTGGCTATGGGAAGCCAGCAATGTCACCTCTGGCTGTCCATCTAGGCAATCCCTCTACCAGTGCTACACCATCTCTTCCATGCCATTTTGGCATGTGTTCAATAAAATGAAGAGTTTTACGTCATGCTATACCCAGGGAGGTGGTTCAATACTCTATTATTCTGAAGCTTTCTCAAACTTATCTAAAATTTTATAGTTCCTTTCTGCTGACTTGGGTGATCCTACCCTGTGGTGCATCCCTGACACTCATCTGCCTCTCACACCCTCCAGGGGAAGAATGGGTGGAATTTCCACCCCTTTACTCTCTAGCACCATGCATCATATGTTGAGATGTCTACTTCTGTGCTTATGATATAATTGCTAATTATTCTACCAGGTCTGACTCTTTGTAAAGGGTCACAACTAACCATGAAGTATATATTGGGTTCATATGCCCCAAATGCTCGTTGCAAAGGAGGAGGCTTTGCTTTCAGGATTTCTGCTTAGGCATGCTCTTTGATCTAGAAGGAATTCTCACAACATAGGTTTTCTGCCCTCTTCCTTCTAGCCAACCTTTGCTCCTCTGAGATGGGAGTGTTAGGAGTTACCACTGATGTCTTTGTTAAGAGGGAAACTAGAATCAGTACTCTGCTTTTCTCAATCCAGACACATCTGCTCTATTTCTAACAGGAATTTCTATGCATAGCTTGTTGTACTCTATTTTGCTGCCAATGTGGTGCCTTCTATTTTTATATTCTGTTAATCCTTCCTACAGAGATCTGGTAATGTCATATTTAGATATTAGGGTTCACATTTCCATATTACCTACAAATCAGAATGTGTGTAATAAATTGTGAAGCCATGGAAAATGCAATAAATTGCCATTTTATCTTTCAAATGATTTTACCCTTTGTCTCCAAAGATGACGTTCTCCCACATTGTCAGAAAGGTTGTTTTTCTAATAGTGTGTTTGTTGAATACTTCCTTGTCTGGTTTCTCCTATGACCAACAGTTTCATATTTAGCTAGTGGCAGATATCACAGGCAAGGACTGTGGGGTAGAATGTGGTGTTTTAGTGCCTGATGGTTAGAACTCACACCTTTGCAGCACTGAGCCCTCAGACTGTGTCTGAGACTGTCACATCTGGAAGGAGTGTGGCATAACAGGCAGGAGTATAATATCTACAAGTAATAGCTTTGATACAAACATTAGCCCTCACACTTGCTAGTTTTCTGACTCCTGTGAAGGTGCTTAAATTCTCTAAACTTTAGTGTCCCTCTCTATAAACCACAAGTGATAAAAACTTCCTTTTACTACTAGTAAAACATATAGGGCCTAGCACCCCGTATGCACCCCAATACAGTAACTCTTATTATTACTATGGGTATAGTGGTAGTGATAGCACTAATACTAATAGGGAAAGTCCATGGAAACTCTCTTGTCTTCCCAAAATCAAATTCACTGCCAAGTAATTGCATTCCACTGTGAATGTCTCAGGGATAAACGAAGACTTCCTGAACAATGGTCTCCTTGAGTGTTAGGAAGATGGAGCTTCCCAAATAGAGCTCTCGCCCAACCCATTCGATGGGACGTCATTTTCTAGGGATTGAAGTTCTTCTTAAGGGGACAGTTGACCCTCAACATGCACTGGAATAACAGGACCCTTTTATGGTGTCACTGACAATTGGCTCCTGTCCAAGTGGCCCATGAAGTGTATGGACCAAGCATTTATTTTACAGATCTTTTAAAGGGGGCTCCAAATGTTGCTGGCTATCTGAGTGTCGGCTGTTACATGTGAAGGGGACCACCCATGTATGCTTAGGTTTTTCTCTTTTAGAAGCAGGAGCACATTCCAAAAGCTGCACTAGGTATTTCTTGCCAGCCTAGCGTCTCTAGACTGTTACTATAAACTTTTTCTTGGAAAATGAACTCCACACTCATTTGCTTAAGCTAGAATTTTAAAAATTTTCTATAAATGGAAGATCTTAAATCAAAATCAGATATAGAATTAGTGGTTTTTAGAGCCAGCCTCTGAATCAGAGGACAATGTTTGAGCATGGGGACCATTGTTGATCATGTCAGTAGTGCACCTAGCTGCAGGACATGATGATGCAGTCAGTTCTAGTGGAGTGAGGACATTGTCAAGGCCAATTACTATGGAAACCCTGAGGCTATTATGGTAAAGACAGTCTGCCAATGCTTGGTGAGCTCATGGCTTAGTTTTCTAGGAGAAAAATCATATAAACCAACAGTCATTACAGATGTAGGTCCTATTGAGTGGTATGAACACAGTGCTATGAAGAAGGGGAGAGGCAACTGGTCCTGGATAATAACCATGGGGGATTTCCTAGAGATAGCAGGGTGTGCCTGGGCCTTGACAGATACATTGACTATCCCCAGGATAAGAATAACAAAGTCTCCTGAAAAATAACATCATTTAAAGAAAACGAGTTTGTGTTAAAACAACAAAACTAAAATGATTTTGGCATAATAAAATCGTCTACTGTAATTGCTCTAACCATGCATTAATTAGCAGTAGACTTATTAAAGAAGAAATTTATTTTTTCCGTATATATTCAAAAGGGCATATAATGTATCTTCCTAGGAACGAAAATGAAAATGTCTCCAAAGTGCCTCCCAGAGGGTTAGAACAGAAAGGAGTATGTGTTCCTCATCACCTCCCAAGGGGCACGTGGAAGGCAATTCCCAGCCAGAGAGGAAAGGCACACCTTCTAGAACTGCCTCCCAGCTAAGATGAGGTGTCAGTGGGGCATTCTGGTCTGGCCACTCCCTGAAGTACTCATGTTGTGTCTCAGTGGGGACTGAGCAAGGTGTGGACCACTGGTCTGAGCAGAGACTGAGACCCTAAGTCAGAAAACTGGGGTCAGGTCCCAGCTCCTCCGCTGTTACCCAGATGAGTCTTGCGGAGATGGTGAACCCCTCTGCCCAGCCTTCCCCTAACTTCCACTTTAACAACCAGAAATGTTACTTTTAGTTAAGTGCCCAGTCTTTTGAGATGGACATTCCATCTAGATTTTTTAATGCCTTTTTTTTTCTATTCAGTTTTAATCTCCTAAATCCTTTTATGTGTGACCCTGGAATGTAAGAAATGAGGATAGTTCTGAAAACAATGTCTGCAA
The DNA here is from genome assembly GCF_964212035.1 of Myotis nattereri. Lineage (NCBI taxonomy): Eukaryota > Metazoa > Chordata > Mammalia > Chiroptera > Vespertilionidae > Myotis > Myotis nattereri. The sequence continues at coordinate 7,109,358 of NC_138088.1, forward strand.
TGTTTCAAGAGATAGCATTTTGTGTGTGCGTTGTCCAGCTATGCTTCATTTTAAAAGCACCCATTGTGCTAAGTGGATGCGATCTTTCCTTCTTCGTGGCCCACATTGGTGAGGAAGGGCATTAACTGTGAGTTGCTCAATACATATTTGATAAATAGCTATTTCTGTGGCCCCTCCTCTGGGGGTATTTTCTGTCCCTCTTCCTCCATTGGTGGTAATGATCTTTTCCTCCCCAGGGTTATCTTAATGTCCCCAGAGTCCAGTGGTGATGCCAGGCAGATAGAAATCCATATGTAGATGCCAATAAATGGGTCAGTCACAGAGCAGGCCTGCTAGGGAATAGAAAGTTCAGGATCTGAGTTAATCTTAAACCAACCTATAGCTTCCTCCTGCATTAGAGGAGATAGTTCTGACTACAGATCTCTTAATCAAAGAGAAGTCACGAAAGGATTGCTTTCTGTGATGTACCACATCCTGAGAGGGGATTTATATAGTTATCAAGCCACATCTACCTGGGCCTATACCTAAAGCTATATATAACTTGTCTTATTTAACAACATCATAAAACAGTGTTATTATGGTTCTTTTATAAATGAGAAGACTGGTCTAGGAAGATGAAGTGATTGGACCAACTAGTACTGGCAGAGCCTGAGTGGGAACTGGATCAGCTTGGCTGCACTGAGATGCTTCCCTGGGCGATTGCTGGGCTTCTGAGCAGAGGCAGCTTTGCAAACACAGAGGCTCTGAAGCATTCCCAGTAGCCCTTGCACATGTCTTCCTGGGTGAACAGGCACCTTGACCTCACTGTCCAAAGTTGAATTCCTATTTTTCTCCTCAGTTTGTGTTCACTCCTGTAATGTACATATTTTATCAAATGTTCAAGGAGCAGCTAAGCTGCAGCTTGTGCAGCCAGACCATGTGAGCTTGAGTCCTAGGCCCACCCCTTACTCTGTGAGCTTGGGCCAGTTACTTAATCTTTCCATGTCTCAGTTTCCTTGTTTGTATAGTGATATAAACACAGTACCTACTTACAGAGTTAGGGAGGCTTGAATGAGTTCAAAGCATAAAGTGCTTAAATTTGTGCTTGCACATGGTAAATGTATGAGCGTTGGCCATCATCATATCATCACAGTGATTAACACCATCATCCAAATGTCACCTTGTAAGATATTGTTGAGTACACCCTATTCCTCCATCCTCTGGACTGGGCACACTGATGCCTAAATCCTTCTGGAATTCATCTCTTTCTCCTAACCCTGTGTCGGCAAACTGCGGCTCGCGAGCTACATGCGACTCTTTGGCCCCTTGAGTGTAGCTCTTCCTAAGCCTTAGGAGTACCCTAATTAAGTTAATAACAATGTACCTATCTATATAGTTTAAGTTTAAAAAATTTGTCTCTCAGAAGAAATTTCAATCGTTGTACTGTTGATATTTGGCTCTGTTGATTAATGAGTTTGCTGACCACTGTCCTAACCTAAGTCTGGTACTGTTACCTTCACTGTCTCCAAGCCACACAATTGCCACGGTTTCCTGCCTGGTCTTCTATAACTAATATTGCACCTTTCCATTTATCATTTGCACTGCTCTGGAGAGATCTTTTTAGGGTCAAATCTATATATGTCACCTGCTTAACAACCTGGTTTGTTGGAGTTAAGATGGCAGAGTTGGTGGACACTGTGCTCACCTCCTCCCATGACCACATCAAAATTACAACTAGCCATTTTGCTCTTGTGACTCAGTTGGTTAAACATCCAACTGAGTATGGCGAGGTTGCTGATTCCATTCCTGGTCGGGGCACATGCTCAGGGTGGGGGCTCGATCCCCAGTCAGGGACATGTAGGTAGCAGCCAATAGATGTTTCTCTCTCACATCAATGTTTTATTATTCTTTCTCTCTCTCCATCTCCCTTCTTTTCTCTCTAAATATCAATAAACACATATTAAAATTACAACGAAATGATAGAACAATGAACCTAGAGAACCATCTGAAGACTAGCTTAATGGAAATCGTGTAACTAAGGATTTTAAAGAAGAAGCCACCTCGAGACTGGTGGGAGGGGCAGAGATTTCTTCAACATAGTACTGCAAGTCCTATCCACAGCAATCAGAGAAGAAGAAGTAAATGCATCTAAATTGGAAAGAAATCTTTGTAGGTGACATGATACTACAGAGAGAAAATGCTAAAGATTTTACCAAAAACTATTAGAACTGATAAATAAATTCAGTAGAGTAGCAGGATACAAAGTTAATACTCAGAAATCAATTGCATTTTTATACATCAAAAGAACTATTGGAAAGTTAAGAAAATAGAAGCGCCTCAAAAAGATGAAAAACAGAACTTACCTTGTGATCCAATAATTCCACGTCTGGGTATTTATCTGATGAAATCCCAAACACTAATTTGAAAAGGTATATATGCAATCCCCTGTTCCTTGCAGCGTTGTTTACTGTAGCCAAGATATGAAAGCAACTGAATTGGCCATAAATAAATACTTGGATAAAGATGATGTGGTACATTTACACAATGGAATACTACTTGGCCATAAAATAAGAATAAAATCTTAGCATTTGTGACAACATGGACGGACCTAGAGAGTATTATGCTAAGTGAAATAAGTCAGACAAAGAACAAAACATACCATATGATTTCACTTATATGTGGAATCTAAAGAAGAAGATAAGCAAACAAACAAAACAGAAACAGACACATAGATACAGAGAATACACTGATGGCTGCCAGATGGGAGGGTTGTTGGGGGACTGGGTGAAAAAGATGAAGGGATTAATAAGTACAAATTGGTAGTTATAGCATAGTCATGGGATGTAAAGTAGAGCATAGGAAATATCATCAATAATATTGTAATAACCATGTAAGATGCCAGGAGGGTACTAGAATGACACTATATCATTCTAGTAAATTATGCAAATGTCTAACCATTAAGTTGTACACATGAAACTAATTTAAAATAATATTGAATGTCAACTATAATTGAAAAATTAGAAACACACACACACACACACACACACACACACACATATTCTGGAGGAAGAAAGTAAGGTTAAAAGTCAGGTTTCTGTGTGCCAGCACCTGGACTATTGGCTGTAATGAACTTCCCAAGTTTAGTTCAAGCAAATGTGATTTGGGAAAGAATAGAAACTCAGAGACATCTAACAAAAGTAAAAAGACTGAAAAATAAAACAAAACAAAAACCCCTGTTTTTTCTCTCCATTGCCCAGAGCATCAGTTCCTAATGCCGTAGTCTGGTATTTTTATTACTTCCTTGAATTTGACTTTTCCTGTGGTGTGTTTTGTCTTTCTTCTCACTCGTCTTTCCATGTGTTTGCCTCCACCTGTCCAGCCTTCTCTGAAGACTTTATAATTTCACATTTCCATGCCTTGTCTGGTCTGTTTTCTCTCCCAGATGCCCTTCTCTTTCTCTACCTGGCAAACTGCTACTCCTTTACCCTTGTCCTGTAAGATCCATTGAGAGTTCTTTTTGAAAGCTTGTGACTCATGATCTGACTCCTGTTGCCCTCTTCCCCGATGAACTTCTAGCTTAAGAACTTTAACCTTCCTCTCTAATCTTCTGCTTAGTTCCCTCATTCTATGAGTTTCTTGAGTATTTCGACTTTCTCAGCACCTGGAAGAGGGCTCACCCAGGGAAAATGCTTGGTAAATGTTAATTGAAAGCTTGGTTAGCAATTGGAAGCAGCTGGCAGAGCACGGGAGCTGCTTTGCTTCTGTTGCAGGCTAATGATACCTGTAACAGTGCTGTCTGTTAACGTGTACGGTGGTGCTTTAACTGGGGGGCTGATGGTGAAAATCCTGGAAACAGAGATAAACCAGTCCTGGACTGCTTTCCTCGGCCCAGGGATAAGGTCTTGACCCTTTCCTTGTTTGACTCCTTCATCATGGCTCCAGTCTGTCCCTTAGTTAAGTGAGTTTTACTCAGGGGTCTTGCTTCCTGTCCCACTCTCTTATAGCATCAGAAGGCAAATATTTGGCAGATTTCTGTCGACACTTGATTCGTCTTGTACTTCTAGAGAAGAAGGGGCTGTCGCCAGGAGTTTTGGGAATGTAGACACTGATGAGACCCACAGACACAGGGCAAGAAGCTTGGATAGAGCCCTGCATGATACTCCCTTCCTGCAACTTGCTGTGTGCATGCGCTACCTTCTAGCCAGTGAAGGGAGCTCCTTTCAGAGGCTGCTGGGACTGAGAATAGCCACAGAGGTACCTTTGTCTAAACCTCTCATTTGATGACTAGGAAATCTATGGCCCTGGGAGGTACACGGTCAAATGCGTTTATGTAATCTAGAGGTCAGAGGGCACCAGGTAAGGAGAGAGGCTTGTAGAAACACCCCTTCTTTCAGGACAGACTCCTAGCAACAAGCCATGAGAGACTAATGGGTGAACCAGGGAAACGAGACATGGAGATTCTGGAGAGAAGAGAGTCCTGGGGTCCTCTGGCTGTATATGTTAATCTGTGTGGCGTGAGACATGGAGGAAAGTCATTGAAAATTTGAAAGTGCAGAATTCTCTCTGCTACTCACTTGCCATCCTTGGGCTAATTTCAACACACTTGCTGGAGCATAATTCCAGTGACTTCTTTAGGAAGTCTTTTGGAATGTTCCTTCCTAGATCAGCTTGCTTAATTATTGATCTTACAGTATCAAGTCCATCCCTTCAGAGCACTTACCATAATTGCAATTTCTACCTGATTATTAGGTTGAAATTTCTCTCCCTCATTATCCTACACGTCCCATGAGGGCTTAAACCCTGTCTGCTTTGGTTCACAATGGAGGCTCTAATGCCAAACATAGTTCCTGGAACTTGGTATGTTTAATTAGTGAATAAAATGATAAATAAATAAGATTACTTGAGAATGAGTGGCTCATAAGAGACTATTTAAAACTGAAAGTTTGAAATTATTATGAGAAACAAGAGGATAAATATATCAAAAGCAAAAGAAAAGTTATGTTACAGATGTGAGGCATTGGCTGTGGTGCGGCATTCTTTCACGGTGGTTTGGGTCTATGGCTGTGAAACTATCTTAGTTGCTCAACAAATATTTGCTGCGCATCCATGATACCTTGAGCTTTATGCTATTTATTGGGGCATAAGAACGGCTATGTCTCTCTTGGATTTTCCAGATAAGCATAAGCTCTCCAGGGGTGGGCAAACTTTTTGACTCCAGGGCCACAATGGGTTCTTAAACTGGACCGGAGGGCCGGAACAAAAGCATGGATGAGTGTTTGTGTGAACTAATATAAATTCAAAGTAAACATCATTACATAAAAGGGTACGGTCTTTTTTTTTTAGTTTTATTCATTTCAAACGGGCCGGATCCAGCCCACGGGCCGTAGTTTGCCCACGGCTGCTTTAGACCCTGTGTAAGGGGCTTTAGAGTAAGAATTATACTAGTGAGTTCATTAATAGGACAGAAGTATGAGAAACTTGTGGGGCTGGTGATTAAAACTCATGTGATCAAGAGACTTGGAGAGGTTAAGATATTGTGAATTCCATGTGTTGGATCACCCATCCAAACAGTCATTCCAGTCACCCAGGAGTAAGCAGGAAGGACAGAGGGCTTCCTGTCTACGATTCTAGGATGGGCATTTCAAACTTCCTTCCTGAGGTTATAAATTTGTTTTGTAATTTCCAATCAGGGAGGCAGCATTGTGCTTAAGAATGTATGCCCAGGAGCAAGCTCACATCCTGCCTATACCACTCACTCACTTGCTCCTCACTGTGCTGAGTGCATTGTATTGTTGGAAGGAGTAATCATGATCTTCAGGAAAGTGTCTTGCATGGTGCCTGCATGCAGTAAATACCTATTGAATGTCACCATAATTATCTTTATTCATTGTTTATACACATCAATGAAGTGGGGACACTTGCCGCTCCTACTCCACAAAGAAATTTGCTTGTCACAGTGATTAGGAGCAAAACAAGAAAGTCTGACATGCTGCCAACACTTTCCCTGCCGTTTTCAATTTCCCTTTTCTAGGAAGAGAAGCAGAAAGAATAGGAAGAATGTCATATGGCTGATAATCTTCCCTCCTCTTGTTTTGTTTTATTATTCTTTTCCTTCAGGCATCACATCAAAAACGGGAAAATTTATTTTATAAAACTTCTTAGCTCAAAAAATGAAAACCACATTTCTCTGCCTGTGGCGTCTGACTTCTCCTTACAGATGGTGTTGGCGGAGCTCCCTGCCTACAGACCAGTGGCAGTAGCTCCCCTTCACTGATCATCGTGACACCTGGATGACACACCAGAGTGCGAGAGCCTGAGTGGAGCAGGGAGGCCAGGGCTAATTGTGAGACAGTTTCATTCGAACTGGAATAAAATTGCAGCACAGTGGCCCCTTTCAAATACATGTTCTACAAATTACTTGAAATAAGATAATTTGAGAAAAGGCCTTCAAATGAATGATAAGAATCAATTATGATGTAATTACTTTACATATACACTGAGTGGCCAGATTATTATGACCACCTGACGTTCGTAGGCAAATTAGCTATAATTTCGTGCTGAAGTTGCTAGAGAGCCAGATCATTATAAACGTCTGAATAGCACAACATACCTAAGTATCATTGCTGATCAAGTTCATCCTATCATGTTGATGGTGTATCCCAATGGAGATGGCTTCTTCCAACAAGACAATGCGCCATGCCACGATGCTCGTATTGTGCAGGAGTGGTTTCAAGAACGTGAGGGAGACTTTACCTTGCTTAGGTGGCCCCCACAATCACCAGATCTCAGTCCAATTGAGCATTTGTGGGATGAAGTTAAAAGAGCCATCAGGCAGCTGGTTCCACAACCATCAAATCTCACAGAACTGGACAGTGCCATTCATCAGGCCTGGTGTGAGATTCCTCTCATGACCTTTCAACAGCCTGTGGAGTCAATGCCAAGAAGAATTGCTGCAGTATTGAAGGCAAAAGGTGGCCCAACGAAGTACTGATGGGGTGGTCATAATAATCTGGCCAGTCATAATAATCTGGCCACTCAGTGTATTTTATTTTTTAAACTTTACTGTGACACTGTATGGGGCCATTGTGATAATGCCTCACCTAACAAATGAAGGAGTTGAGGCTTTAAAGTTGAAAGATTTGTCCAAAAATACAGAGCAATCAATGTGCAGGACTGGACTTGAAGCAACCATTTCACAGTATCTCGTCTTCCACTTCCAAGAGCTTGGGACTACTGTTAGAAGCTCCCAAGTTATGTCCTTCCAACTCCCCATGACTTCTTAAAATTTCAAAAGAAAATTAGTTATGCTATTTGAAACTGCAAAGGAAGGAAAGAAGGAAGGGAGTAAGGAAAGATGGAGGGGGTATAAGAGGAAGAAAAAAAAAGAAAAGGAAATAAAAGGAAAGAAATGAAGAAAAGAAAAGAAAAGAAAAGGAAAGAAAAGAAAAGAAAAGAAAAGGAAAGGAAAGAAAAGAAAAAAGAAAAGAGTAAATGAGTGGCACTAGACATCTGGTGTTTCCCCTAAATAAATGTCTGTACCTAGCAAACCATGAGAAAGATTCAGCTCCACACCACCAGTTATCTGGAAGAAATAGCACTGGCTTTACATGGCCCACGAAGAAAACCTTCACTGTAATCCTCTTTCGATATCTCTCTTCCTCCCAGAAGATTTAAGTTCAGACAGCTGTTGAACAAGTCCCCTCAGTCTCTCTGTAGATTCTGTGACTGCCACCTTATCCTCCCCTCTCATTGCACAGCTGGCTCAGGCACCCTGCTCCACAGAAGCCTGGGCTCTCCACCCATGATTCTCCTGCCAGAAATTGGAGTGAACAGTATCTTCCATCATCTTAATTATAAGGCCCACTGCTCCCTTAAAAATAAACTCTAAATAAGAGGAGCTTCATGAAAAAGGAAGTACGATTGATTTTAGAAAAAAGTGGAATTTCCAGTAGAAACTAGAAAAGGAGATAAGGCACCAGAAGAGTGTGGAGCATCCAGGAGGACTTTAAGTCCTAAATTGAGATTAGTGAGGCAAGATAAGACACAAGCAAGGCGAGGCTGAGATGTGAAACAGAAGAGCTGACGGTGACCATGTCCAGGAAGAGATGCAAGCACCTTGCACTTAAGAAAATATGTGGGAGGGTGTGAGGGGAAGGTTTCCTCCATCACCTACTTCTGTATCTTGCATTTGCCCTAATAAGTGAAAGGAGGTGGGCCATGTTTGGCAATTATGTTCGAATTTTGAAGAACATGGTGCTGGTATGTGGCACTGTTCAGCGGTCTGGAATTGTCATTTTCTTTGGGGAGCTTGGAGATCCATGGGAGTTTTGGAGGAAGTGGGAAAATCATGGCATTTGGGAAGCTCGGTAACACCCAATATTCTGACAGCAAGTCAGGGTCCCTACCCATTGTACCATGGCCGCCTCTCACTTTAGCTGGGTGATTCAACATCTCAACTCTTGATGACATGGAAAGCTCTAGGAGGTAAGGCACATACTTGTGGGTTCTTAACATTTTGATAGTTTGGCTATTGTACAGGTTTTTTATTAAATGCAGACCTACACACACTCACATACACATGTAAGCAAATAGTTCTAAAAAGAATTCTTCTGGACATCAGGTGATACTTTGGCCTGGTACCTCTGGGCCCTTAGTATGCTGGTTGAGGCAGAGGGAGGAGGTGAAGTGATTAGACTTTCCCTGGTTCACTGAAGGTTGTCACTCAGTGCCATGGAACTACTGTGCTGGGCAGTGGCATCCCTGCTCCTTGAGCCACTGCTATCATACAATTGTGGAGAGTTTAACATAAGGAAAATTCCTGGCGCCTTCAGTGCTGTCCGCAGAAACTTGATAGGTTTACTAGTTCTTGGTTCAGTGAATTAGAGATGGCGAGGTTCTGAAGGGGTTATGGCACAGCCCCTCCATTTGCCAGATTTGGAGCATAGCATGTGCTAAGACTCAATAAATGCTTATTGGATGACTGGCAGAGTGGATGTAGATGAATGAGTGAATGGACTAATGCCGGAGGACCTGGGTTCCAATATGCTTTCTGCACTATGATGATGGTGTGGCCACAGACCCCACAGTCCCCCGAGGAGGAGCACAATCATTTCAGAGCCTTTGTTAGGTGAGCTTGGCTCATGGCCCTTGGCTAGAGGCTAGGGATGAGCCCCCAGTTCCTTAGGGATGGTGCTTCCACTTCTGATGGGGCCACAATAGTGTTGCTGGTGGAAATGGGGTCCTTGCAATGTCACAAGAAAAGCATTTTGGGGCCACACAAGGGAGGGTGTGGTGTAGTAGTAAGGTTTCTTAAAGCTAGAGCAAACACAGAAGACAGTTCAGCTCCATCCCACTGTGGAAAAGTCCAGTCTCATCTTCATCAGGCCCAGAAATAGAGCCAGTGTCCAGAAATTCTGTGCCATTGGTTCAGTTTAGTCCAGTCCCTGTCCCCATCTGGCATTGCCATACCCAGGCTCATGCTTAGAACCTGTGCTTAGAGTCCATGCCACTGCTGGGTTGTAGGTAGCTGCTAGACATGCACAACTGCTATAAAGAGAGAAGGCATGAGCGCACAGGGCAAGTACATGTTACAGAGTAGTTGAGACAGAGTGAGCGAGCTTTGTTAGGGTTAAATTATATTACCTTAGTTTGGGAAGGACCAGACTCTCCTTCAAACCAACCAATTAACTCTCCAAGCTTTTGCAGGCTGGCGCTAGATCCTCCAGCTAACCAATCTATTCCCTGTTATGGGTTCACTCAGCGAGATAGACCACCGACTCCAAATTTAAATTTAAGAGCCTTTATTAAGCTGGCCAGCTGACCACAGTCACAGCACCCTGCCTAAGCAAAGGCTGAACTGCAGAGCAGATTACAGGAGTTACATTTTATTATTAAATTTTGTGGAGGCCCAGAGAAAAATGTGTCTTTCAAATTCTGGGCCCCCAATATGGAGGAAACTCTCTTTATTTATACTTTTTCCAGTCTTTTGTCTCCCAAATTTGGAATGAGACTTCCGGGCCTTTGGAGAAAGAAGGCCTGCGTGCTGGGAAGGGGCCATGAGACCATATCTCAAGGCCTGGCCTGATCAGTACCTTCCTATCTATGTGTTCTAGGAACAGACAGCACAGCATGACCCGTCTGGCCGAAGCGCCAGATATGCAGCCCAGCATACCTAGATGTTTCAGGTTCTGTGACCCTTATCCAATCCAATCCTTTTCACAGGCTAGACAGGCCTTTACGGTTGCCATCTTGTCTCCTCTTGTGCAGGCCTCCAGCAGAGAAATTTCCCCTTTATTCCATTCCTCATAGTCCGTGTGTGAACTGGTAGTACCCTGGGGAGACTGGGAAGCTGGTCCTTCCTCCCTGCATGGTGGGTGAGAGGTGTTAATCTCTTGGCAGGGGGGAGGGGGTTGGCCCAAAGCTATGATCCCCTGGGGAGTGTGTGGAGCTGTAGCTTCCGAGTGAAGCAAGCTTATTGTCCAATTCAGCTCCATAGCAGATTAGGCTTCTTAATGTCTCATTCCCTTTGCTCCCTTTCTTTGTTAATATCCAGCTACCTATGCTGACAGCAGCATTTCCTAGGTGAGGGGCAGGATAAGCCCCTCTGGGGGAAACTTGATGGGGATCATCTGCCCCCACATCTGGTCCACAGCTTGCTGGGCAGGACCACACTGAGGGGCACATTTTCCTGTGAATGGACGTGTTTGACTCCACCACTGGGGCCCAGCTGTGCATTCAAGGCTTTAGCAACGAATACTCGAGAGCAGCTGCAGCTAGTCTGCCTTTGTCATCTCTTAGTCAGTCTTTCTCTCTTTGACCAAATTGCTGAATCTGACACTTGGATTTGTTAATAAGTAAGATACATTATATGCCCTTTAAATAATTAACAATGAATATTTTGTTAAAAACATCCATTCCCATTAAATGAAAGGTCTGCCTGACAATAGCTAAAACTGCCCCCAGTGTAATCTGTTACTGATTAAAACTTAAAATAAAAATAAAAATCTTTTGAAAAAATTTAAATATGCCAAGTTTGACCTAAGAAAGGTTGACATCATTGAAATGATAGCCATGATTGAAAACTGAAAGTGGGCTCTGTCCTAAGTAGGAGTGCCCGTGAGGATCAAGTTATAATCTGTCCTTGCACCCTTCTGGGTGAATCCAAATTTACTTAAATTACAAAAACTTACCTCCTTGTGGAAAGTGAGGAAAGAAGTGGAAGGAAGAAAAGGAGAAGGGACTCTGGATGGGTCATTAGAGCTGAAAGGTCAAGGTCTCTTCCAGACCCAGGGTCCACAGGTCACTTGCAGCAGGGTGATTGAAATGTAAGCATTTTAACCACAACTAAACAAACAAGATGAACTAGGAAGATATGATACAACCATAAATTCTTGTTCCTAAAGAAGCTTAAAGCTTTTGGCCTTTGTGTTTGCATATTAGGGAGATTGTGAGGTATAATATGGTCTTTTATTTTATCTTCTTTTGAATTCTCCAGCCCATTAAGAAAAGTTACATGTTCATATTGTTATTATTCACATGTTTATTGACCAGAAATTATTTCTCTTCTATAAGAAAACTATACATGCTTTCCCCATTTTCAAAACACGGTTGTATTTATTTTCTTTATAGACTTGAATGAGTTTGTTATGTGTTATCTATGCTGATCCTATGGGAGTGTATTTTCTATGTGGATCCTATTTGTAGGTATTACACATATTGTCTTCCTGTTCATAACCATATTTTTCTTAAGGTGTGTTTTGGTAAAAAAAAAAAAAGCTTGTAATTTTAACATAGTCAAATTTTAATAATTTCTTACATAGATAGTATGCTTTTTTTCTATTAAACATGTTCCCTACTGTAATTTTCAAAAATTATTCAACTACACATTCTACTAAAAATTTCATGTTTCTTGTTTAAACATTTAAATTCTTATCAGTCTGGATTACAGTTTTATATATGATGTAAGATCAGGATGCAATTGTGTCTTTGGACACATTTAGCATTCCTTTCTTCCCCCCACTAATCCGGTACACTACATCCCTCACATACCGAAGTTCTTTATGTGCACTGATCTCTTCCTGAGCCCTATAGTTTTTGTCTTTGACAATGTATTTGGGGCCTGCATTAATTTGTCTTAAATTATTATGGGATGGGGTTAGTTGTTTCCTCTCGCTCTGCTCTTCCTTTGGAATTTTATTCTTCCAAACAGATTTGAAGATCAATTTAGCAAGTTTTAAGAAAAACCTTTGAGATTTGGTTTAGAGTTACATTGTCTTACTTTGAGACAATTGGCACCTTAGTGATTCATTTCATTTCTATAATCACAGTCTACTTCTCCATTTATTTATGTCTTCATTTACACTCAAAATATTGTTTTAGTGTTCTTTTCCCCCATTAATCTCACCAGAGATATGTATCTATTTTTAGTTTTTTTGTTTGTTTGGTTTGATTTTCTCCATAAAACATCTCATGGTCATATTCATCTTTTCTATAGTACTTTTCTTTGGGATCATTCTTTTGTCCTTTCCCTAATCCTGAATTTTTCAGCCTTGCTTTTAAATGTCTCCTAATTCCAACCATTGGTGAGAATGCGGAGCAATGGAGGTTTATTAAATTGAAAAGGTTCTTAAGCTACAGCTCAGCAATTCTCTTTCATGGTTTGGGGAACTCTTGCATATTTTCCTTAAGTACAGCAGTGCTGTGTGTACTAACAAAACACTAGGTAAAAAAATGTCCACCAAGAGAAAATGAATGAAAAATGGTATATAAAACAATGGTAGTCAACATGTAAGACTCTTATAAATGAAATATTGAATAAAGAAACATGTTTTAGAAAAACACATGCAGGAAAATATTTTATTTCTATAAAGTTAAAAAAAGCAAAATTAAACAATGTGCAGTTAGAGTTATGAATTTAAAAGAAAGGCAAAGGGCTCTGGCTGGGTGGCTTTGTTGGTTGGTGTGTTGCCCCATAAAACAAAAGGTTGTGGGTTTGACTCCCTGTCAGGGCACATACCTAGGTTGCGGGTTCTATCCACAATCTGGGCACAACCAATCAATTTCTCTTTCTCACATGAATCTCTCTCTCTCTCTCTCTCTCTCTCTCTCTCTCTCTCTCTCTCTCTCTTTCTCTCTCTCTCTTCCATAAAAATATACCCTTGGGTGAGGATTAAAATAAATAAATACAAAGAAAAGCAAAGGAATTCTAACTTCTAGAATTTGGTTACCTCTGTGGGAAGAGTAAAAGATCACTAAGAAGGGAACTTCAAAGGCTTTGTAATGCCCTAATTGCTTATTTTAAGTGTTAGATACATTTATGTTCCTTGTATTATTACTCTTTAACCTGCTCTATATGTCACAGATTCTTTTATACTTGTGAACTTATTCATATAAAAATAAAAATAAAATGAGATAATGGGTGTATTTTATTACAACACTAAAAATAATGATAAGAAAGCAAAGATGTTTGAGGGCAGGTGTATAGCTCAGATCTCACTGAGATGGTGCCTGGTGGGGAGCTGCCGGCCAGCTGGTGTGGACGGAGGGCAGAAAGCACAGCCACCCGCAGGGAGCTGATCTGGAGACATGCAGTGCTCGATGGCCGGGCCAGGACGCCGGACAGTTAGGCTTTAGGGGATGTGAAAGACGAGCGTGTGTCAGACACTGGCTCCAGGCCTAGACCAGAGGATGGATGAAGGTTTTGAGAGGCATGGAGTCTATTCCACAGCCAGTCTACAGCGCAGGAATTCAACTGAAAGAAGCCAATAGGCTCATTTGAAGACTGTTCTTCCCCCTTCCTGTTTCTGGGCTCAGGTAGGTTGGTTGGCCTGCATTTATGTCTGCTCCTTTACTCCACGTCATGGAATCTAAGCAATAGTGTTGTTGATTGAGCAAACATTTGCCGATTGCTTGTTGCGTGCCTGTGCTGAGAAATGGGCGGGTGGCACAAAGGTGATTGAGGACCAGACCCTCTGCAAAGTAAGTCAGCCAGGCCTGGGGTCTGTGAGGAGGAGCCACGGGGGAAAAAGCAGTGCTGATTTAGGTAACCACTCACCAATTCATTTGTTCATTTAATGTTCATTTGTCAATCCCTGTGCTGGGCTCTGGGCATAAATGATAACCAAAGCATTGCCTTAAAAGACTCACAATCTAGTTAAGGAGACAGACACTTCTGCAGAAAGTTACAACACAATGTGGTAAATCCAGCAATAAAATTATTTAAAGAATATTATGGAAATGAGAACAATACCTCATGGCCGGAGGGGAGGAGCTGAGAATAGACATATAAGGAAAACTCGGAGTTAAACATTAGACGATCAATATGAATTAAAGAGGAAGAACACAGAAGCAAGATTTCATACAAAAGGGGTGCTGTGAAAAAGGCACTGAGGCAAACCCTGGAACCAATGCAACAACAACCCCCAGCGTGAGTGATGGGAGCTGGGGGTGGGGTAGATCATGGAAAACCGTGGTTTCTGGGAGGGAATGGATTTTTATTGTAAAGGCAATGAGAAGACCACTGAAAGAGTTGATGATGACTATCTCTTGTTGGACATAGTCTGATTTGAAATTTCCAATGAATACTATGGAGACGGTGTGCAGACTAGTTTTGCAGAGACCAAAATGAAATCAGAGGAGCTAAGGAAAGACAAGAACAAGTTAGAGTTAAGATGGAGTTCTGTTCTGAATATGTTGTGTTTGAGGGACCTGAGAGGCACCACTTTGGAGAAATCAAGTGAGCAGGAAGTACTGAGTCAGGGCTGAGTCACCTGGAGAGTCTACCCTAGACTCCTGGGCAGCAGGAGAGGGGCTGCAAGGAAACAGTGCCTCTCTGTACGAATTATGGCCAGGATCTTAGACCCAGTGCTGAGAAACCGAGAGGGCCACAGGAAACAGCTGTCAGGACAACACACGGTCAGTGTGGGTCCTACATGCCTTCCTCGAGCTTGGCAAATCTGGTGGGAAGCATTTCCAGCATGTCACAGTTTTGTTTTTTTCTTTCAACAGAATATGGTTAAGAAAGAACACTGCATGTCTGAACTGGATGTAAATCAGATGGAAGGTGGTTCACAGGAGATTTTGGTCCAAATAATAGGTCAGACCTTTTCAAGCTCCATAAAAACAGTCGTAAAGATCAGTATCTACAAAAAACCTGAATTCCATTTTCCACTAAAGAAAATGAAAAGTCACCCAGGGCCCCTTGTCAGGTTCATTTTATTGGTGGGCAGATGGGGAGAGAAGTGGATCCTACCTCATTCCTTTAGTGGGCTATACTCGTAGAATCCACGAACCATAGAATCTCATGGCTCAGGGGCATATATGAGCTCAATTCACCTGATTGCCCTTCAGAACTTTGAAATAAATCTTCACCAGTTATATTACAAGAAAGAATTCTTTCAGTGGCCCTAGTAGGAGGTCAGGACAAGCTATTGTTCTGGGACCATTTTGGAGATGTGGAGGGAGTGGAGTGGTGAATGGGCCCTTGGAGTAGCAATGGAAAATAATACGTTGGATGATGTCAATGTGGAAAAAGTGATCTTGGAAATAAGCCCCTTCCAGTGTAAGCTGGGTTATATGTAGGTTTGGCAAGAAAAAATAATAAAGCCTGAAAATTCAGAAAAAAATACTTAATCCAAAGTAGAAAAAAAAGGAATTAGAGGGTGATTGTCATCATACTCCGCCTATTCTACCTGCATTGGTTAGAGGTGTCCATGCATATAATACATCGCATATATCAACAAAAAACTATTCAATATTTGTGCATTTCATTCTCCACAAATCATCATTAAACCACATTGTGTTTGACCCTCAGAAAAGCTAAGTCACTTGCCCAACTTCACACAGTTAGTAGGCAGAAGTGTATAGAAGCAAAACTCAGTCTTCCTTGTGGGATAATTTCTTCCAGAAGAGAAGCCCACTTTTTATTGAGAATATATTTGTGAATTACTTTTTATTGTGGTAAAATATATAATCTAACATTTTAGCCATTTTAATAATATATTGGATGATTACATTATTGCCATTTTAGCCATTTTTAATTATATAGTCCTGTGGCCTTCATTACATTCAAAATGTTTTATAACCACTACCCATTTCTAAAAATTTTACTGCCCCAAGACAGAAACTTTGTGACGGTTAAGTAATAACTCTCCATTCCCCTTCTCTACTCAGCGCCTGACAACCTCTAACCTACTTTCTGTCTTTACGAATTTGCTAGTCTACGTATTCGTATAGAGGAAATCATACCATATTTGACATTTTATGTCTGGTTTATTTCAATTGGCATAATTTATCAAAATTTATTCATAGTTTAGAATTTAGCAGAACTTTATTCAGTTTTTATGGCTAAATACTATCCCATTGCATGTATATATCACATTATGTTTATCAATTTATCTCTTGATGGGCAGCTGGGTAGCTCCCACCTTTGGATATTGTACATAATGCTGTAATGAACACTGGTGGAAAGCATCTGTTAGAGTTCCTGTTTTCATTCTTTGGGGTATATTCCTAGAAGTATATTTTCTGGGTCATAAAGAAATTCTGTTTAGTTTTTTGAGGAATCACCAAAGTGTTTCCTCTGTTGGCTGCACCAGTTTACCATCCCACCAACAATGTATGGCGGGAGTGGGGGGGGGATGTCGGGGGGGGGGGTGGTTCCAATTTCTTCACATCCATTTGTTCTGTTTGATTTTTTTTTATAGCCACCCTAGTAGGTGTGAGGTGGCATCACATTTTGTTTTTCTTTTAAAATATATTTTTATTGATTACAGGGAGGAAGGGAGAGAGAGCTAGAAACATAATGATGAGAGGGAATCAATGATTGGCTGCCTCCTGCATATCCCCTACTGGGGGATTGAGCCTGCAACCTGGGCATGTGCCCTGTCTAGGAATCAAACTGAGACCTCCTGGTTCATAGGTTGATGCTCAACCACTGAGCACACTGGCCAGGCTCATTGTGGCTTTGATTTGCATTTCCTTAATGGCCAGTGGTGTTGAGTATCTTTTCATGTGTTTCTTGGCCATGTGTATCTCTTTTTTAAATAAAGTCTATTCAAGTCCTTTGAATATTTTATTTTATTTATTTTTATTTTTTAAAAAATATATTTTATTGATTTTTTTATATAGAGAGGAAGGGAGAGGGATAGAGAGTTAGAAACATCGATAAGAGAGAAACATCGATCAGCTGCCTCCTAAACACCCCCTACTAGGGATGTGCCCACAATCGAGGTACATGCCCTTGACCAGAATCAAACCTGGGACCTTTCAGTCCACAGGCCGACACTCTATCCACTGAGCCAAACTGGTTAGGGCTCCTTTGAATATTTTAAATTGAGTTGTTTATTTGTGTTGAGTTCCAGGAGTTCTTTATATATTCTGGATATTACCACGTATTAGATATATGATTACAAATATATTTCCCATTCCATGGGTTGCCTTTTCACTCTGTTAGTAATATTACTTAAAGCACAAAAAGTTTTAATTTTGAGAAAGTGAAGTAATAAGCCATATAGAATATGATAATATATGACTTTATATTATTCCTATAAAGAATTAATTCAAAGCTCTCATGGTCTAGCAGGGGTTGGGAAACAAATGGCACATGACTGTATAAGACTCGCAAAGTCATTTGGTCTGGCCCTGCCAACGCAACCACAGGTGGGAGTCAAAATTCAATAAATCTAGGAGCTTTTTTCATAGCAACATAACTTTATATTAAGTGAATTATATTAAGCACATGATGTTATAAATATTCAAATGGCTCTTGGCAGAAAAAAGGTTCCCCACCCCTGCTAGGAAAACTAACATTATATGCCAGGTAAGACATTTTCAAATATATTATCTCTCCTCTAGAATGGTGGTATGAGTTCTACAAACATTTCCCCAGTGGAATAATCATAGTTATTAATAAGTATTTTTAGCCCTGGCCAGGTGGCTCAGTGGGTTAAGCATCATCCTGTGCATCAAAAGGTCACTGGTTAGATTTCTGGTCAGGGCACATACCAGGTTGTGGGTTCCATACCTGGTCGGGACATGTGCTGAGGCAACCAATCGATGCTTCGATGCTTCTCTCTCACATCAATGATTCTCCCTCTCTCTCTCCCTCTCTATTCCTCTCTCTAAAATCAATAAAAAATATTTTGGGGAAAGAAACCACATATTTTTAAAAACAAACATTTGAAGTCTCTAGAAATAGTTGTTAAGACATACAGCAAATGATTCAACTAAATCCTAGTTAGAACAGTAAGCGTCTGTGACACTTGAGCCACAATGCACTCCTTCCTTCCCCACCCCAGGCCACTTCTGTGGGGGTAGCTGTGACCAAGAAGACGGGACTTCTTCTCCCCCAGCTCCCAGTTGAAGGCTGCATGGAAAGAGCAGGTCACCATCATTTCTCATCTCCACCACCACTCAGTGTTGCAGAGATAAATTCGAGGTGAGTGTGGCTGAGACAGTGGAGGCTTCCTTCTTCCACCAAGACCCCACTTGGAGTTCGGAAGATCTAACCCAAGGAGAGCCGACCAAGAATACTGGAACCCCTACTGAGATTCAGAAATCCATATGGATATCCAAAGGAAGCTAGAAGAGTCACAACAATTGTGAAAAATAAAAACAAAGTTGGAGGACTTTCACTTCTTGATTTCAAATTTTATTTTAAAGCTACATAGTCAAGATAAAAATGTAGATCAGTAACATAAAATGGAGAGTCCAGAAATTAACCCTTATATTTATTATTGAAATGTACACTTGAACTGAGTTAATTATATGAAATGTAAAATATGCCTCAATAAGGTTAAATAAAGAAAATAGAGTTTGAGTCTAACTTAAGCTGCAGCCTTGACCCAACACAGTCCAATTTCTGATTAGATGCCTGTGATCAGCTGTTCACATGGTCTGCCTGACAAAAGAAAGAATGGACATTTTGGGGGTAAATAATATCAACTTATGTACTTAAAATTCTTTTAAACATAATTTCTGGCCTAAGAATGTAAAACTATATATAAGACAGAGAATTAGAGAAAGACATTACTAATAATTATTTTCAAAACCCACAACAGAAGAAAATCCAGTGATGATCCAGATATTTGAGTTAGCAGACAAGGACTGCAAAATAATTATATAAATAAAATAAAAATATAGATGAAGTAGAGGAAAAATGAGAATTTGATATGTAATAGAATCAAAATGTCACTATAGAAATTCAAAATATGATATCTAAACTTAATTGGGTAAATATAAAAGCAGACTGAAAACAGTAGGTGGTGGGAGGACTCAAGTCCAGGCCAATGGAAAACATCCAAATGGAGCACAGAAGAAAGAAGAAAAAAAATTAAAACAAAGAACAGAGTATAGGAGACATTAGAAATCCTTCAAATGACCTATTGTGTGTTTATTTGGAGTCCATAGGAGATGAATGAGAGGGAAAGGGGCATAAGAGATGATGCTGGCAAAGAATTTTCAAAAATTGATGTAAATTATCAACCCACAGATTCAAAACATTTAACAAAGCTTAAGCGGGTTAACAAAATAAATTAAAGAGAAAAAAATAAAACAGAGAAAGAAAGAGTAAGACAAACATCTAGGTAAATTATAGTCACATTTCTGATAACCACAGATAGAAAAAATATCTTAAGAGGAGCCAGGGAGAAAAGATTCATTTATTATCTAGAAAGATAATATCAACTATCCTACTAAAGAAAGTATGGGAGTCATGTCAAACAATGGAATGACATTTTTAAAAGCCTCAAGGGGTAGGGAGAGGGGCAAAGGGAAACTACTAATCAACGAATGTATATTTAGTGCAAATTTGCTACAAAAATGAAGAATAAATTAAAATGTTTGGCTCAGTGATTGAGCATCGGTCTTTGCACCTAAGGGTCCAGGGCTTTCCATTCCCAGTCAAGGGCACATACCTGGGCTGCAGGTTTGATCCAGGCCCTGGGTCAGGGCACATGCAGGAAGCAACCAATCAATGTGTCTCTCTCACATTTATTTTTTTTCTCTTTCTCCCTCTATCCCTCCTTCTACTCTCTCTGAGAATCAATGGAAAGAATATCCTTGGGTGAGGATTAACAGCAACAGCAAGAGCTTTTATATAAACAAAAGCTTAGTGAGTTTGTTATTTGAAATTTTTACTAAGTGAAATACTAAAGGAGAATTACTAGGCAGTAGGCAAATGATCCAGATGGAAAATCAGAATTGCTAAAAATAATAGAGTGCCAGAAGTAGTATGAATGTGGGTGAATATAAATGAACTAGAGGCCTGGTGCATGAATTCATGTGTGGGTGGGGTCCCTAGGCCTGGCCAGAGATCAGGACCGATCGGGGCCATCTTATCCAGGGTCTGCAGGCTGGGGGGGAGGGGGGGACAAGGGAGGGGGGGATAGACAATGGGAGGTTGGCTGGCCACAGGAAGTTGTCTGTGGCTTGTCTGTGGGAGCCCACTGACCACCAGGGGGCAGCTCCTGTGTTGAGCGTCTGCTCCCTGGTGGATAATATGCATCATAGCATGGTGGTTCAGTCATAATGGTCACTTAGGCTTTTATATATGTAGATATTGATTATTTAAAGCAACAGTAATAACAAGGCTCTGTGGAGTTCATAACATTTGTGTAATAAAACATGATAATAATAACACAAACAATGGAAGGAAATATATAGATACTAGAGGCCCAGTGCATGAAATTCGTGCACTGGGGGAGGGGGGGGTCTCTCAGCCTGGCCTACATCTTCTCACAATCCTGGACCCCTCGGGGGATGTTTGACTACCAGTTTAGACCTGATAATAAGAGGATAAACATGGTAATCTCTGGAAAATAAATTTATACTCACATAAGTTATTTTTAAAATTATTAATAAAATTGACAGTCTCTCAAAAACGAAATTTTAAATGTAGTGATGTACATTTTACTTGTAAGATATTTTTCCTGAATCTATATGTAAAAATTGCAATAAATATTTTTAGTTTTGTAAGTATTTCCAGTTTTGACCCCTATTTCTTCAGGTATACGATGGGGGTGTGTGAACAAAGTTTAATTATGCCAGATGATCTATGTCTCTCTTCCATCTCTAATAAGTTAATTATTCTACTTACTGGGAACTTCCACCCAACTGGAAACTCTATTTCCATATACCCCTGCCAATTCTTTCCTAAGACAGATTTACATTTCCAAATTCAAGTATTTAAGGATAAGGAGGTCTTACTAAATGTGTTGTCAATTTCTGAAATAAAAGGAATATGTCCTAATTTTCATTTCTTATTCTTACCACGTAATCACCAACCCTTCGTCCTCGGACGGTGTCTGAGCGCCTCCCTCTTTGACACACTTTTTGGAGGGAGTGGATGTTTCTCCAGTCAACTGAGGACAAGACTCAGGCAGGCAGTTGGGTGTGTAATTCAGCCAGATGAAGGCAAGGCTGCTGATGCAGGGCCCCTCCGCTGTCACCGAGTCGCAGATGGCAGCCCTGAAAGCGCAGCAGCAGCTGTGTTATGAGGTGAGCAGAGACAAGTAAGCGTCCGGACCCATCGATCCCATGGTGCGTGTGCACATCTGTTCCTGATTGATTCTTTGTTCCCTTTCCCTGGCAGCGTGTGTGTGTGTGTGTGTGTGTGTGTGTGTGTGTGTGTTTGTGTGTGTTTGCACACGCGCAATCTAAGCAGGTGAGAACTTCCAGCAAGCAGACCGCAGAGAGACATGGGGCAGCAGTGTACGCTGGGAGGAAGCTGCTAATGGAAGGGCTCTCCCAAGGCCACTGCTGGAGGAAGAGGGCATATCACACCTTTCCTCTGTCTTTCAAAGCAATAAAGGCTCACCTTTTAAAGGAGCTTTGGGGTGAACTTCTGACCTAAACTGAAGCAGATAGGCACATCTGCCTCCAATTAGAGCCCAACTGCCTCCTCCTGAGAGTCTCAAATTTTGCCTCTTCTTCATGGTCCTTTTTGAGACCTGAATATCTCTATTTCATCTCTGATTTGCTCTCGGTCAAGCCTCATTCCCCACTCACCATGTGCTTCTTGCGGTCTATGCACATGTTCACCTCCCTCTCCCTGTCTTCTCCCCCTTTGGCCTCTCCCCTCCTCTCCCCTTCTCTCCCCTCCTCTCCCCCAGGCCCCGCGGACTCACTGCTAGCCTGTCCGTTGTATCCAGGGTCTCAAGCAGGCCTCTCCTCACGCTCCTCTCACTCCCTCGTTGTTCTCAGGGTTTTGTGCTCGGCCGTCAGCTGAAGGTACACTTTGGACTTTAAGGGGAGGAGGATGTTATGCCACTGGCTCTGGTTCAGTTTTCCAGACCTTCCTGCATGGGAGTTTATCAGCCTACACGCTACTACCCGGCACATCCTTGAGAATTTCACAGGAGGAGTTGTGCTTTGAAACAGTTTGAGCATTCCTGGATTTCACCTATACACCTTCTACACTCATCCACATATCATTCAGTTCCTAATAGGACAGCATTCACTTGTGGGAGTTTACATAGTGAGTGCAAAAGGAAAAGCAAAGACAGGCTGGCCTGGAGTAAAAGTCAGGGCACCCTGGGCTTTGCACCCCGCCTTTCCCCATTGGCCAAGAGTTCTGTGCCATTGCCTTTGAAGCTCCTGCACCTATGGACTTTGGCCCCAACTAGATTATGAGCATATATACGTGATTATTATATGGATAATACACATTGTTCCTAATGTCAGAAGATACGGGACTGGGTGATGAGCTGACAATGCAACATGCATGTTAACTGTGGTCAGGCCACCTCCACTCTGTTGGACTCAGTTTCCACACCTGCCATCGTGTGAATATGAGAAGGACCACAGAAGCTCATCAGTGTTTCTTTAACACCACCTTTCTAATGAGTTAGAGTTCTAGGACATACCCATAAGCATCCTTCTCTTTTGAACATTTTCCCATGGTTCCTTTTGCTGACACAGGGCATGCCTGCTGTTTAATGAAGGAAGTGGAAATCTTTAAGCATATAACAAATTCAAAAATATACACTAAAGATGCAATAAATAGTCTTAGAAGGAAGTAACCCATTATTCTCTGAGTACCCTGGGCCCAAAAGAAGGGCACACAACCCCGGGGCTCAGAATTCCTACCTGCACACAGCGGCTCTTTCTTCACCCCACACCTAGCCTGGAGCTCTGCTTCCCAATGGTCCCATCCCCTAGGCCAGCCGTGGGCAAACTACGGCCCGCGGGCCAGATCCGGCCCGTTTGAAATGAATAAAACTAAAAAAAAAAAGACCGTACCCTTTTATGTAATGATGTTTACTTTGAATTTATATTAGTTCACACAAACACTCCATCCATGCTTTTGTTTCGGCCCTCCGGTCCAGTTTAAGAACCCATTGTGGCCCTCGAGTCAAAAAGTTTGCCCACCCCTGCCCTAGGCACACCAGCTCCGCCTCTGGCTTTAATCCTTGGAAAATAAAAAAGAGGAAAACCAATGTGAAGGGTGGGAATTAAGAGTGTACCTTTGTAAATATTGTTTGGATTTTTATGAAAATGCTCAGTATATTTCTTATATAATTATATATATGAATAGGATAAAAGGTCCCCTTGGAGGACATTTTACCTTCAAAGTCAAGGTGCCCAAACTGAATCCATCTTCTCTTTCCAGATCTGCTACATCTGTGAGGTCTGGTTCCTCATCTTCCCTTAGAAACACCTCACATGTTTGGTCCTTAATTTTTACCCCATCACCACCTCAGGACCACCTAGCGGATCAGGAGATCTGTGCCCCCTTCACCCTGCTGCCACACCCCAGGGGTACACTCCAGGGACTCCACATGTAGGGAAGGGTGATCCCCTGCTGAGATCAGCGGCTATGTGTTATCTTGAATGTCCACCTGCCTTCAGCGTTTTCACACATTTCTGCCTTCTGGGTCCCATGGAACAAATCAGATCTCTCCTCCACAGGAAAGCCTTGAAGAAGCGGCTTGTCATCTCGGAGGGGTCTGTCCCTTTCTAGCACAATTCAAAACTGCATTTGGCATTACTTACCCCTTCCCTCCAGGTCAGCCACCCACACACACTCCCTGTGAAGGCCCTGGTTTAGAGGTGGCCTATGAATGCAAATTGTGGAAGGTGATCTGGAACTTTCCTGTACATTTCAGGGGCCCCTCCCCAGAGACCCGAGGGCTGCAGCTACCAAGTAGGTCTCCTCTGGGAAGCAAGTGCATGTGCAACAAGAGTCTTGGCTCTGAATGGCATTCATAGCAGCTTTGATTACTGCAGACTCGGCCCTGGTTTTTCAGTTTTGTAATGTTAAATCTTTCCACGGAGGCCAGTAATATAAACTGAGAATTATCTGCAAATTCCACAGTATAGCTGGGGTTTCTATTTTTAAGTGGATGAACAATAGCAACAAAAAATAGTATATGGTCCATACTACCTGCGATGGTTAATGTTATGTGCTAAATTTTATAGACCACGGTGCTCTGATACTTGGTTAAACACCGGTGTGGATGTTGCTGTGGATGTACTTTTTATATCAAATTAATATTTAAATCGGTAGACTTTAAGTAAAACAGATCACACTCCACAATGTGGGTGGGCCTCATCCAATCAGTTGAAGAGAAAAGACTGACTTCCTTGAGGAAGAGAGAATTCTGCCCGCAGACAGCTTTTGAACTGAGGCTTCAACATCAGCTCTTCTCTGGGTTTTTACTCTGTCAACCTGCCTGCAGATTTTGGACTTGCCAGACTCCACATTTAAGGAGCCACGTCCTTAAAATAAATCAGTCTCTCTCAATCTCTCTCTCTCTATCCCTCTCTCTCTTTCTGTCTCTTCCTCTCTCTTTCTTTCTCTGGAGAACTCTAATACACTACATTTAAGGTGATTTTCATTACATTTAAGATAGATATGTTTCTTTTATTTCTTTATAACTTGATGCATTGTGGAAAAAACTCCTCTTTTGGTTAATTGTATATTGTTCTTCTCAACTCCTAGCACTTTCTCTCCTTCATCCTATTTGTTCTCCTCAAACCTGTAAGAGAGTTGCAGCTCAAATGTGAACACTATCAGGAGTTGATTGCATGCTCAATGGCTCATTCTTCCACTGCCCTACTCTTCTTACATATATGTCAT
The DNA here is from genome assembly GCF_964212035.1 of Myotis nattereri. Classification (NCBI taxonomy): domain Eukaryota; kingdom Metazoa; phylum Chordata; class Mammalia; order Chiroptera; family Vespertilionidae; genus Myotis; species Myotis nattereri. The sequence goes on from NC_138088.1 coordinate 7,134,415, forward strand.
ATGTCTTAAGGGGAAATATACAGATGTGATGTTTTTCAAAAAAACCCAAAATTTATATACACGAGAATTCTCATGTTGGGGTGAGGGTTGAAATCAAATAAAGCCACCTCAGTTAAAGATGCTTCTGACATATTTTCCAAAGAAATCTAAAAGCGATTTGTTCATTTTGCTCTAAGAAATACATTAATTCCTTCAACTAACAATGATTAGCTGAGTTCCCCTGCATAGAAAGCTCTGCACAGTGGGTCCTGTTAGGGACTAATGGCATGGTCTGGACCCAGGGACTGTGTTCATGGCTTATAGCCCATGGAGGTGAATGATGCAGACATAAATAATCAGGATACAGCAGGGGCTTGGAAAAGGGGACAAAGGCTAGCTCCAGGAAGCAGGAGAAAACTGTAGGGAGTGGTGTATGGAGTCAGATATCTCTCATGGGTAGTGTATAGAAGGATGGAGATGGAGTGGGAAAAGTCATTCCAGAAAAACAGCCAACATGTATACGGGCCCAGAGCCCAGGGTGTCTGGAAAGAGCCAGGAGTAGTAATGGTTGTAATGGTTGTCTGGCTGCAGGTGAAGTCACGCTGGAGAATTAGTGAGATGTAAGGTGGGAATGACTGAGACCAGGCAGGGCCCGCAGGGCGCCACTCTCAGGCATTTGGCCATGGAACCAGCTTCATGAATTATATACGTTCAAGTCGGCCACACTCTTTTGCAATTACACGTAAGAGGCTCCAATTTCAGCTGGTATCTGGTAAGAATGGTTGAAGTAGCTTCTCCCAGTTCCCCAACAAGCTTCCCATGAAAACAAAGTATAAAATGATGGGCTCACATGATTCAAGATGAGGGGTGGTCAACCAAGTGCCAAAATCATGAGACATTTCCCTAAAATAAGTCGGGGTGACAGGATTCTGTAGCAAATTTGTCAGCCTGTTGTCTTTTGAATCTAGAAACAAAGAAAACCTTTTTCTAGTAAAAAGAAAGATGGCCTTCCAGAACCTTCTCTCATTGCCTATTATCTGCTCAGAAATTCAAGAATGGTATCTTTGAAAAAAAAAGCGAACTGCAAACCTACTATGACATTTTTGAGTCAGTCAGAAGCTGTTTCCCACCCATTATCACAGTCCTCATCCTTACCTTGATTTCTATGCACATTTAGGACCCCCCTCCCCAACTTCCAGGGGCTGAGAGATGGGGAATCAGGACAGGTCACATTGCTTCCTGGGAAATACAGCCTTTACTAATCCCTGCTCTGCACCACTGACTCCAATGACCCTCTTCCTTCCTTCTGCACCCTAGCAACCTCCCCTCTCCCACCACCCACTTCATATGTAAAAAAGGTACTCTCACCCTCTTACTTAAAATTGTCTAGTACCCTCTGTTGTTTTTTATTAATATTTAATATCCTCACTATCGCTTCCAAATCTTAAATTATAAAGGTCTTTTTATTTTTTGTTCTTTCTGACAAATTCTACCAGATCTGCACAGGTTAGCTCCTTCTCTTGCTTCAGCTCTTGGCTTAAAGTTCATACTTTGGGCTTCCCTGACTGCTTTCTCCAAAGTAGCCATCACATCACCCAACGTCACGATAGTTCTCCGCCTCAACTTCTATCACTTGATGCTTTTTCTGGTTGATGGGTAGACTGCAGTGGTTCCCACACCCATTTTGCTTCGGTTTCTATCTACAGAACTTTAGTGGGTGGCTGTAGAGGAGGCTATGGACTCATTCATCAAACGGACATTTATGGAACACAGAGTGTGTTCCTGGTGTCACTTTAGTGTCAGCAGACACTGTGGTGCCCAGATGTGCAAGTTCTCTGTTCACAAGCTCTGCATTTCAGGAGGGCGTAGATGCAGTAAAGGCATTTAATAGAGTTCAACACTCATTGACGACAAACACTGTCAGCAAACTGGGGTATGGAAGAAGTTCCCTGTTCTGATAGAGTAGTTGCAAACTGTACAGAAGTCATCGTACTTCTGCTAAATCACAGAGAGCTTTCTGAGGCTGGGCATGCCACTGCTTGCTGAACCTCACAGTGGAAGTTAGCATATTGGGGGTTAGCATCAGCAAAGTGGCCAGTCAGAGGAGAGGGAGAGATGCCTGGAAGGGGGAGGGGTTGTGGTGGAGTCTGTGAAATGTGTTTTCTGATTTAATTTGGGTTACAAGGTGTGCTCTCTTTGTGAAAATTCTTTGAAATGTATACTTGTGATTTGGGGCACATTTCCACATGAATGTTGTACTCCCATAAAATAGTGACTTTAAAACAATCTGTAATAGTGTCAACAATAAAACAAAGTTAACTAATAATGGAAGCACGCGATGCGCATCGATAGGAGGATGGATATATGAAGAGGTACATACTATTATAATTATTCAATGGTTTAACAGGATATGGGAGAGCTAAAGGTGCTGTTCTGGATAAAACCTGCAAGACAAATTAGTGAGTGAAAAAGGTGAGTCACAAAATATTGCATGCCCCATGATCCCGTTTGTAAATATGTGCCTACACTGATTTCACAGAATTGCACAAGGTGGCAAGCCTGGGAGATGAAGCCTGCCTCTTTGAGGGGTCCTGCTGGTTGGGGGAAGTACCATAGGGCTTCACCCTTAGCACCATCTTCTCATAGCTGGCAACTTTGGCAAGAGACTCAGACACCCTGACGTGGTGTCCTGGTGCAGGGGGAGGCAGGAACAGGCTGTGGTATTGATGACCTGTTCCACTGGGTGGAATACGGCTTTACCCACCTTTTGCTACCCCTTGCCCCTGCAGCTCCCCCTCCTGAGTGGGACTCTGCAAATGTATGTGGACAACCACACTGTTCAACTCAACTTTGACGTTCAGTCAACTTTCATTCTCCTCCGAAGCCAGAGAGCTGTGGTCCCGAGGGGCATGGCTTTAAGGGGTGTTGCCCCCTAACTCTGGGTCAGCTGGGGAGTTGCTGGTCCTGCACCCTGTCTGTGTCAGGGTGTCCCCACAGATCTCAACTTCCCTGACAGCGTTCCAGGACACAATTGCTGTTTGTCCTTTGGTGCCTGAACGGGGAGACAAAGTCTGAGGCCGTTACTTTAACAGGGACGAAATATAAACAAATAGCAAGGAAAAATATCCAAGCTTAAAAATAAACAGTGCTCACAGACAGCTCTTCAAGGCCACCTCTCTGTGAATTACGTGAGTGACAGGTCTCCCAGCTGCCCGCGGCCAGCGGAACTCCTACCTGTCAGCCTCACTAATTGTTCGTCTGGAGATAGAGCAACTCCCCCTCCAGAAGGGACCTGCTCACCTGACATCAGAGCCCACTTTGTAACCTGGCTTATGTTATCTAATCGTTTCCTCCTGCCTGTCGTAGCCGACAGTTCCCATCTCGTGCTCCCAGCCAGCACGCAGACTGCCAGATCTCTTCCCCTGGCCGCTTGCGGGCCGTGTGCGTCCCACACTTTCCTGCGTAGCCTTAGCTGCAGTTTAACTACTGAGACAAATGTCCCAGAGCAGAAGCGCCTGCAGAAGTCAGCAGGGGTCACAAAGGGGCAGATTCCTCCCCCACAAGCCACAAACTGCTGCGCCCAGGCCAAGCCTCAGGGGAAGCTGTCAGAGGGGATCTCAGTGGATGGGCCCTCGTTAATCCCTCACTGCAGGCTTCATGGGCACCACCGTGGGGGCAGCTTGTATTTGCAAAATGAAATACAACCCTAGACATTCATTAGCACGTCAGTGCCTTTGGAATGATAAGTAGCAGGAAAGCTCCTTCAAAATGCTTCTGGAGCTAAACCCAAATTGACTTTTCTATACCCTGCCAAGGAGAAATACGAGAGCAATGAAGGTTTTATGATAAACCCATAATCTCGCAATTAAACAAGCGACTGGAAAAAATGGAAAATGCATTGTTTTAACTGAAACGTAGGAACCAAAATAAACACCGGAATCTCCGGGACCTTCTGGTGACAAGGCATAATGCGCCTGCACTTTAGCACTAAGCCCTCAGCCACACACAACGGGCTGTGCGTGTGTCCATCGCCGGGCGCTCGCCAGGGCGGGGGCTGGCATCTGTGTGTAACGCTTTTGATCAGGATGAATGGCCTGCCTCGTGGACTGTTTTTACACAGTCTCCTCACTACCACAGCTACCCAGGTTAAACCATTGGCATCCTGTGGGTGATTGAGGTAAGGTTTAACCTTCCCTACGAGAAAGTAACTCAGTTCCACTTGGAGAACTACTCCACAGGCTGGAGAAAGTATGAAAGGGAATGCAGTGTCTTCAGCTGAACTGCCGAGGAGGAGAGAGGGGAGGTAGGAAGGGCCTTGTTTGCACTCTGGAGAGTTATGTAAACTGGAGCTTAACTTCCCGTCCAGACCACCCAGCGTTATCTCTTTAGAAAAACATGAGCACGTTGGAGATGCCTGGCAGCCGCTGCACTGGGAGAGGAGGCTCCATTAACAGAAGGGAGCACCAGAATCCCCGACACCCCAAAGCAATCACCCCCAAACCCACATAAATATTTAAAAATTGCATCTTAAAGGCAAATCACTCTTTTTACTTTTTTAAATTAAATTCAAATAACCCATTTTGGCTACTGACAGCTTGGGTCCATAGAACTTGGGGGAATACATTTCCCTGGCTATGGAGTAGCTCTTACCCTTTGCTTTCTCTTTCAATACTGGAAATTTTATAAACATTTTTTTCTTTGAAAAAGAAAAGTCTAAGCGGTGGTCTTTCTTTTCACTGTCAGGACAGCGATCTGAGAGGGCCACGGTTGCCGGCCTCTGCCCTGCCAGAGGCGTGGGTCCCCATCACGGCCCAACCTGTGAAGTCACAGACGCTCAATGGCCCTTGGGGCTGACACCTGTTGGTCTGCCTGGGGGTGGGTCAGCGGTGCAGGAAGCTGCATTTTCCCGAAGCCCGGTGCATGTCTGCCCGTGGGCCTCCCTGTGCTGGTGTCTGAGGGTGGACACTTCCACCCGGGTGACCAGCTGAGCCAGAGAAACAGCACAGCGGTCCCTCCGGGGCAGCCCAGGCTCCACGGTGCCACGCAGGCCTCAATGCTGGGCTCACGCGATACCGTCCATCCTGGATCCCCTTCCCGTGTCACTCCCCATGTTGAAGCCCGGGCCTCTTCGTGGCATCCAGTGTGTTCTTACGTGGAGGTGACGGGCTTTATTTTCTTCTCCTTCAGCCTTGTTTTCGTACATGTGCACAACAGGTGGTTTGTTGCCTGTCCATTGCCAGCCTGCCGGCCAGGACAGGACCATCTATACTGAACAGAGGAAGCGCCATGCTGAGCAGCAGCCTCAGAAAAACATTCCTCAGGGAGGGCCAGACACCCAGGGCGGAGCTGCAGAGCCCAGACGGTCTGCTGCTGGAGCTTTGGAAGGACACAGCCTCCCGAGGTGCCTGGGCAGCCCCCTCCGGCCTTGACGCTGGCCATGGGAGACCCACCTTCTGTGGATGGCCTGTGGGCCCAATGCTCAGCCAGAGCACCTTGGGGCAGGTCTCGCACTCCCCTTACCCCCCCCCCCCCCCCAGCTGGCAGGAAACAGCCGTGGACAGCTCAGTCCTGTGGGCCAGAGAGAGCAGGGCTGGGGACCATGTCAGCCAGGCAAGGCCTGGGTAGGAGTGGACAGTGGAAGGAGAGAGGATGGCCGTGTGGGGAGCAGCAGTGTCCCAGCACCAGACAATCCCTTCTACTCTCACAAAGTTAAAAGGAATGAATAGCAGCTCTGCAACTAGTTCTCAGTGCACAGACAGACCTGGGGATGGAGGACTGAAAGCGAGGGGGGCTCCGTGTAAACCAGCCACCCACCCCCTCAGCCTCCACCCCCGGAGGCTGACACCTCCTCAGTGCGGCCTCAGGCCAGCCCTAGGGGGCAGCTCACACTGACAGCAGAGCTGGTGACCATGGTGATGGACAGTTCCCACAGTGTCCATACCCTGGGACTGACCCAGGCCTCTGGGCCCCGCTCTGAGCCTGATCCTTAAAGTGCCGACCACATGGGGCTGGGGTGCAAGAGAGAGAGAAAGGAGTTTAACCTAAACTCCCCAGAATTCTCCCTTCAAAATATCTCTAAGTAAATTATTTTAGGTTTCGTGTATATGGCATTGAGAGTTATTTGGAAAAATGAAAGTGTCTTTACAAGTGCACCCGGGATGGGGGAGGGGGTTAGCCTTTACCGTCTTCGCTAGCCTGGTCCGAGCAGGGAAAGGTCAGGGCGGCAGGCCACGTAAACCAGGCTGGGGCTGGGGACCCCACTGTCCTGAGTGCCCCTAGAGATGGGGGCCCTTCCATGCACTTTCCGACGAGCTGTCACACCGTGGGAAGCTGCTTAACTTCGGGCCTCCAGCTGGGGGTACGATGGCTTCCTGGGAATTTTGTGGTGACAACTGAGAAAATGTATCTGAACCTTAAACAACCAGACATGGAAGACAGCAAGGAGAAGGCGTCTGAAAAAGAACTGAGCACAGAGTCCCCAGGGGTGTGTGGCAGGGCTGAGAGCCACGGCACCCCTAAACAGAGGCTCCCCGAGTCAGTGTGCATTAACTCCTGGGGGGGGGGCTTGTTAAAGGACACATGGCCATGCCTCACCCAGAGATTCAGCCTCAGCAGCTCGGGGGGCCCTTGAGGATGCGCACTCCAGCAAGTCCTCAGGAAATGCTGAGGCTGCCGGCCAGGCCCACATTCGAGAACCTGAAGCGCTTGTCTGCCTGCCTCCTAGAGAAGAAACGAGCGTGTGCCTGGGCTTGAAGGGGTGGAGGGGCCCTTGACCCCAGAGGAGCCGATTCAGGACTCAGTGCTGGTTCCAATCAGGAGCTGTGACCCAGCTCCCCTCCCCCCATCTTGCCCAGACACCATGGCTCAGCTGGGACTAGGACTACCCAGGAGTCTCAGCAGCCTTCCAACCCGCCTTTGCTATCCATTGGCTGCTGCTATTCGCCCCCACCACAACCCTTCTCCCCTCAACTTCTCCTTCTCCCCTCTCTCCACCCCAATGGATTTAACCTCCCCCTCCCCTGAGAACTTGTAGCTTCCCATGAACTATCCCGGATAATAACTGTCCATCTGAGGGAGAATGTTTCCTACTGCGCCGCTTATGAAGCGAAGCAGCTGGAAACACCGACACACACCCACTTCCCAGTGTTGGGCACAGCTGAGTTGGGAGCGCTTCTCCATGTGCTACGTGACTTACTCCCAATGCATTTTGTTAAGAAAAACGCAAGTTGCAGAGCAATGGGCATAGTGTGATCTCACTGAGAAAAATGACATTTAAAACACACATAAAGCCCTGGCTGGTTTGGCTCAGTGGTTAGGTCGTCAGCCCACACACCAAAGGGTGGCAGGTTCGCTACCTGGTCAAGGGCATGTACCTGGGTTACAGGTGGGATCCTGGGCCCCAGTTGGAGCACGTGCAAAAGGTAACCAGTTGATTTGTCTCTCTTGCATCGATGTTTCTCTCTCTCTGCCCTCTCCCTCCCTCCCTTACACTCTCTCTAAAAATCAATGAAAAAAACATATCTTCAGGTGACGATTAACAACAACAATTTTTTTAAAATATACAAAACATAAAATGCTTATTATTATAGTCTTTATTTTTAGATAAAAATAAGAACACATAGATTTTTAAAAAAACATTGACCATTTCTGAACAGAAGACTAAGATGGTGATGGATCAGGAGAGTTTTTATTTTATCTATGTTGTTTGGAGGCAATCCAGAAGGACATGACCATGTATAACTTGAATAAGTAACAAACAAAAAAGTATGAAAGAAAAAGAAAGAAAATTCAGTGAGTAACATGGCAGCACCCGGTCCCTAGCCCTGCATCCATCCTCATTTCCTTTGTTTCCAATTCAAAGGACCTTCCTTCCTTCCAACTTCAATTTTTATTCCAAGACTCACTGGCCCCTGAAACTTAACCCTGTGATCTGATGTCTTTCTCATTCAGTTGTGCCCCCACTGGTTTGCACCCCTCCCTCCTGCACTCAGAGCTGCCCCTGGCCTCCGTGCCTTCCTTGTGGACCAGCTGAGTTGGAGACCCTGCTCCTCTTGAGGCTGTCCATAGCATGGATGTGTTTTGTAAGGATTTCTGTTTCCAAAAAGTTTTCTATTGGTGGGAATTACATGAAAATTCAAAGTTTATTTGGGAAGAACTGCCATTATGGCAAGATTCAGAGACCTTGACAATTCTGCATTACACCAATCCTTACCTTTCTTGAGAAATGTTCTCATCACTCAGCTTGCACACACACTCACCAGACTTAGGAGTAGAGATTTGGGGTTTGGTACGGCTATATCCCCACTTCCACTGTACTTCCTAGTTAAGTACTGCTTGCGTGTGGAGAGACTATCATTTTAGAGAACCTGGTCCACTTTATTAAACTACCCTCAGAGGTTACATCATCTTAAGTTTGCTTCATGCCATCTCCAAATAAAACATTTGAGTGCTCTAATCCAAAATGATCTTTTTATTTATTCCCAATTCATTTCTTATTCAGTTCACTTCTAAGAAAACATAAAATCATAGTTGTGATAGGTGTCCATCCTGTACTCTTTCCTGATTTGTATTTTAAGAACCATAAGTAACTCAGGTAAAAATATAATATTTACCAAAGTGCATGGCCAAAAATTATCCTTCTTACCTTTCTAGAACTTTTTAAAATAGATGTTAATTTTTATGAAATTATTTCAGCATCTTTGTGGCTATACTCATGTTCTGTTTGTGTGTTTTGTTTTTCATTTTAATATTAACCTTTTTTCTGGTATGCATCATGCTTGATCTTAGTTAATGATAAATTTCATGTACTATGAGATTCAAGTTTTTATTTCATTTTCTGTTAAGATTTTTGCTTCTATAGTAGACATTTGAAAATCATGAGGTATGTCTAAGATTGTCACCAAGCCCCAGATTTCTCTACAAAATACAGCAAAGAGGTATGTATGTGCCTTTCTCACCTATTTGTTCTTAAGAATGGCAGTCTGACTCTTGGCTTTCTTACAAGTCACATATAAGACTTAGAGCATTTGTTTACTGGGAGCTCATCCCGTAATCTGGACATGGTTGCCGTCTTGTTCCAGACCCAGAAAGCAGTCCCTGAGCTGAGGGCTTGGCTGCAGGTAACATATCTGAGTCATGATCCCAGGAAGCAGGAAAGCGAGTAGGGGAGGGAGTCAGGGGAGGCAGAAACGCCAGCGAAGGCTGCAAAAGGAGCAGGTCTTCACTGGGACAACAGGGCTGCTTGGCTGGGTGCCTGCCGAGAAGCACACAGAACGTGCTTGGGAAGGGCCCTGCCAGGCGCTGGGGACACAGGTAGGACGCTCACTGCTGCAGTTGGGACATGCACTACCTGGTCCTCTGGTCCGTCTGCACTACCTGCAGGCAGAGTGACGCCAGGACCTGGCACCAGAGATGTCCAAAGGCAAAGCCAAGCCTTGAGGTGGGAGCAGCTTCATGCCTGGAAGCCACTGCCTCAGCTGAGCCCTGGAGATGCCGAGCAGTGCAGGGTCTGCATAGCCAGCATTCCAGGGTGGCCTTTTAAAGCCAAATGGCCCATTTTATGAGAGATCTTTGCACCAGAGAAAGTTCTCATTAAACATTTTACAACTAGCTTCCTCCATAGTAAAGACTGTAGGGCAAAGTTGTTCAGGTCAATGACACAGAAGGAAAGGTAGTGGAAAAAGTAACCAGTCCTGCGCCTTCATTCCTACCCAGCAGTCTCTCCTGCCACCACCATCTTTTAAAAAATAACTCCTGCTTCCCCCAGAGGCCAGGGTCCTTGTCCAGTGTTCGTACCCAGAGTGCACGTCTGGAGCCAGCCATCCTCAGGTGCTGGGGTCCTGATGCTGCCGCCCCACACTCTGCACCAGGTCTGAGCCACCTGACTTGCAGTCGCACCCTCCCTTCTGCCCACGTCTGACCTCCCTCTGTCCCTGAGCCTCCCCTCTCAAGTAGGATGAAGGATGCAATAATATTAGGAAAGAGAATGCAGCTTTGCATTAATTAACTTGCATTATAGGTAGCGAATCTAGCTGCGAATTTAATAGTTGTGACCTGTGAGTCTGGCTGAAATGTCTCCAGAGCTCCGAGGACATGTTTCCCTGTCCTGGGAGTCCTCTGTAGCTCTGGACACTTACAGATGCTTCTCACGGTTCACTCTGGGGATTTACTGAACAGCCTTGCTGTGGGGACCCAGGGTAGCCCATAAGCAACGCATGACACCATGCTGTGGCCTTTGTGGGTAGGGCAGGGGGAGGAGGAGGCTCCCAGGCTCCAGGTCACCCCTCTCTGGCCCCCTTGGCGGCAAGCAATGCCTGACACACAGGGGCATTGTTAAAAGAGCCCCTAGAACACCAATAAGTTAGCCCATCCAGGTATCTGCGTGGCTCACTCCCTCACGTCTGGCCTTTGTTCAAATATCAAGTTCTCAGGAAAACTAGACCTCACTGACCACCCTTCCTAAAACAGCAATCACCACTGCAAACACCCCCACCCCTGCCTCTGCTGTGTTTTTCCTGTGGCGCTTGCCACCAGCGCCATGCCATGGCTTTTCCTCTCCTGTGGCCTGTCTGTCCCCTCGAGAACATGAGCTCCAACCACTTGGAGGTCTCTTTGCTAGTTCGGGTCATTGTTGAGGCCTCAGTGTGTAGGGCAGGGACTGGAACATATAAACATTCTATTATTTTTGTAGAATAAAGGAAACATGTAAATCAATGAATACGTAAAAGAACTATTGTCACAAATGCCTTAGACTGTGACCACACTTTTCTCAGCTGTGCTGAGGGACATCTATCCTATCTAATAATAGACAAACATGGTAATTGACCATACATTCGCTACACCTCCCATTGGCTAATCAGCACAGTATGCAAATTAACTGCCAACAAAGATGGCGGATAATTTGCATACTGCAGGCAGGGTGGGCCAGTGAGAGCCACCATCTGGGCCCCCATGTGCCGCCTAAGCCCCGCCCCCAGGCGGGACTCTCATGAGCGGCCCTGGGTAGTGGGGCTTGGTGGTGCGATTGGCCCGAGGAAGCCCTATTCTTGCAGGAATCCTCCTGCAATGGGCTTCTAGTATATATATAAAAAGCCAGCAACTGTAATGCTGTAGTGACAGGAACAACCAGTTGCTATGATGCTCACTGCAGCCAGTGAACCAGCTCGATAAGGGGTGGGGCTAGCCAACCAACCTCCCCTGGCCCCTCCCCACAGAAAGCCCCACCCCTGATGGGCCCCCACCACCCCAATAGGCTCACAGCCCCTCCCTCCAGCCAGCTCTATCCCTGATCACCCCTCTTACCCCAAAAGGGGGTGGGGCCAGCCGGAGGGGGGGCTTCAGGAGGTTGGCCGGCTAGACCCACCCTCAATGGGCCCCCACCACCCCAATCAGCCTGTGGCCCCTCCCCCAAGCCAGCTCTACCCCTGATTGGCACCCCCACTCCAATCAGGGGCAGGGCTGACTGGCCAACCACCCATGGGCCCTCCCCTAGGCTGCTGGCCCCCAGTTGGCCCCCCCAACCCTATTTGGGGGTGGGGCCGGCAGGCCCACTGCCCACAGCCCCTCCCTACAGCCAGCCCCACACACAATCAGCCCCCACACCCTAAGCAGGGGCAGGGCCCATAGGCCAATTGCTTGTGGCCCCTCCCCACAACCAGCCCCAATCAGGGCCAGGCCGGCCAGCCAGCCTCCCACCATCTCCTCCTTCTGACAGGCCTGGCCTCAATCTGCCCCAATTGGGGTCCAGCCAACCGGACCCCACCTGTGCATGAATTCATGCACTGGGCCTTTGTAGATATTGAAAATGCTAGAAAATCTTTGGGAGGCAAAGTAGTCAGCTATACAGAAGTTAGGATATGGTTAAGCCCACTTATTAACTATGGATTGCTAGACTATTCCCTTGATCCAAAACAAAGGCCAGAAAAGATGAAATGATGAACTCCCCGGAAAGAAGTACAACCCTGGAGGACAGACCTCCAGATGCCTGAGCCTCTGGTGAGGCATTTAAATGCTCCTCTTGGGAAGCCCCGCCTGAGAAGTTGAGATGGATCCTCCCCCACCCAGGACATGACAAGGGGTTCTGACCAACTCTGGGCAGCTGAGCCCAGCAGGTGAGCGTGGGGAGCGACTTGGGAATCTGGCAGGACTGCCCAGATTGCCTGGTCCTTAGGCAGAGATGTCTGCAGGGTCCCTGTCTAAGTAAACAAAGCTGCACAGCAAAGCCTGGGTTTTCTCAACCTTTTCCACTCCTCCTTTCTGAAAATATTCCCCTCAGATCTGCCGACACCCTCACACTAACAGCAGCTGGCATGTGAGCTAGAATATCAGAGCTAGAATATCTCCAACTTCTCCTAAGCTGCCGAGCCCAGATGCGCTCAGGGCGTCTGCACAGCAGCAGGTCCCCGCTCACCCTGTGAAGGAAAAGCACAGGGACCCGGATCAAATTAGTAAGCGAATAATCATTGTCTGCGTGAAATCAGCTTCAAAATGGAATTTGCTAAACAGGGTAAGCACAAGATCAATTCATATTTATGTTCAAAACTGACAGGAGGCCTGCAGATTCCAGCAGCACTTGCACATCAGGAAGCAGACATGCTTTCTCCATTTTTGTGGTTATTCCCTAACTTTAAAAAATGTGTGTTTCAATCTGCTTTAAAGAGACGCTTTAGAGAGAGAGTTCCAGAACCCAGCGTCTAGGCCAAACCTTGCAGTTCCATAGTAGCCTTGCCATTTCTCACCGAGGATGACTAGCGTTTACAGAGCTCTCCCTGGTCTAGAAAAGCATCTCAGTTCACATTAGTTTTCCTCCATCAAATCCCAGAAAGAAGAGGGAAGAGCTTCATACTAGTGTCTTCACCTGCTGAGCACTGACTCTGGGCCAGGCCTCAAGCCAGTTTCCAGGACTGAGGGAGTGGCGCTGAGTTAGGATCGGAGAGCCATAGGCTGGATTAGATAGACAGCGGCCCTTTATGGGGAAAGAAGTCTAACTGTCAGAGTGGTGAAGTGCCGGCCTGGGGTCACCCGCTCAAACTCCTGCCTCTGAGTGATCCCGTGAGGAGAACCCAACCTCCTAGGAATGGAGTTGGGCCCGTTTGGCCCTCCTCAGGCTGTTGCTGCACCTCTTGTTGGTTCTCGGTGTTCTTATAACCACATCGTCTTGCATTTTTCTTTGTTCACAGGTGTGTCCCAGGGCCCACATATCAGGCAGATCAGAAAAGGTGGGGACACCCGGAAGCTTGGGGACCCCTCCATGTGCAGCCACCAAGTGAGGGTGTCAGCCACCTGCTGCAGACCCAAGCTCTACGGAAGCCAAAAAGGCTTCAATCCAGAATTTTTCTCAGAAAACACGAAGGCATGAACAATAAACGAGGGTGTCTGAACTTCTCCAAATCCAGGGAGGGACTCTCAGTAGGCCGGGCCACCGCCTGCCTATAGCACAGATGTGCAGGGACACTCGGACACTTGGGTCATCCCCCTGGGGAGCAATGACGAACCTCTAATCCATCCTCTCCAAGTTGAGGCACACATCCTCCTACCTCCAGAGGTCAAGAGTCAGGGTTAGTGTTTCTAGAAGTTTCCATGGTGACAATTAATTCTGCAGTTACCATAGACACCATACCCAGCAATTCCCCAGACAAATGGTTTCTGGATGCAAAGCTTCCCCATCACATTTCTGAAAACTAAACTTGTACTCTCACTCCCTTATTCTTGCAGTCACTCACACATTTCCCCACCTGCTGAGCCCTGACTCTGGGCCAGCCTCAAGCCAGTTTCCAGGACTAGGAAGGTGGGACTGAGTTAGGGAGCCATAGGCGGTTTAGCCATCTAACAAATACAGTGTGAAATACCGTGAGATACAATTAACACAGAAGTGCAGTTCAAATGCCAGGAAGAAAGACCTCATGTAGCTGAGACGTTAGAGACAGGATGCTACAGAAGAGTTTATGTGGAGGTGACATTGGGCTGGTCATTAACAATGAAAGGGGGACTATCAGGGCAGAGGAAAAGGGGTGTCCACTTCAGAGTAAGGAGAATGCAGCATGAGGAGCCGAGCCTGAAAGGCCGTGCAAGCATGGCCTGCCGTGAGCCTGCCTGTGGAGAGACGTGGCAGGAGGGGCCCCAGGAGGCCGGTGGGTCCAAGTGCAGGAGGCTCAGAGCCTGGACTGGGTTCTGCAAGCAGCACGGGGCCCGGGAGCACTTTGGGAATGAAGTTTAAAAATCAGAGGACCTGAGACCTGTCCAGCTTTGGCCTGTGGGCGTGGTTATCCCCCAGGTCTACACGGCCCGCCCTGCCTGCGGGTGGGTGTAGGCCACCACGAGAGGAAGCCTGTGATGGGGTGTGTGCTGTGTGCTGCCTGGATGGCACTGTGCTTCCCTGCCTGCTCCAGTCCGTGGACTTGGCCTGACCTGGGGCCCCTCTTCCTTGAGACGGCCTTTCAACCACAGGTGGTCACTGAGCTTCCCACGCCTGTGTGTGACTTTCTCTCAGTGTCTTCACGAGTGTTTTATTCAGCTTTGTTGGCCTCCACAAACAAAGCACAGGCAGGCTCACAGCAGACCAGGCTTTCCAGGTCCTTTCAGGCTTGGGTCCTTGTGCTGGATCCTTCTTTACTCTGAGGAAGACACCCTTTTCCTCTGCCCTGTTGGTCCGCACTGTGGAACTAGAAAGTGGAGCCCTGGTACATGGACAACAGGGGGGTGAGGGCATGAGTGGGGAGACAGGGGGTAATGTGGGGAGAATGACACATATGCAATAACTTAATCAATAAAAATTTTTTTAAAAAAAGAAGGCCACTCGGGGCCCCTGGGCTGCCATCCTGTGAGGTGGCCGGTCCCCTGCCTGAGGGCCTGTGCTCACACCAGCTCTGAGGGCCATGTGTCGTGTCGGGGCTGCAGAGAGAGGCGTGCGCACTGCCTGAGCCTGCTGACATCTGCCTGCAGCATGGCCGATAGAACAGAGCAGCCCAGGACACGTGAGGGGACCTGAGCCCACCCTGCTAGACCGCCATGGGGCCTCCCAGGCCGCTGTCTCCTGCTCAGGTCCCCTGCAGGGCAGAGGGCAGGCACTCACAGCAAGGCTGAGGGCTGGGCGGTCAGGCTGGCATGGCGGAAGGAGAGACAGTCAGCATGGGCACTGGGTGACTGGCCCCTGCGGAGTGAGTCCAGAGCAGCCGTGGGCAAACTACAGCCCACAGGCTGGATCCGGCCCGTTTGAAATGAATAAAACTAAAAAAAAAAAGACCGTACCCTTTTATGTAATGATGTTTACTTTGAATTTATATTAGTTCACACAAACGCTTCATCCATGCTTTTGTTCTGGCCCTCTGGTCCAGTTTAAGAACCCATTGTGGCCCTCGAGTCAAAAAGTTTGCCCACCCCTGGTCCAGAGCAACCCTGGGGGCAGGTAAGCCTCCACAGGTGCAGGTGCTCTAGGTGAGCAGCACCTCACAGGTGCTCATGGAGCTCGGCCTTCCCTGCAATTCCTGGACATAAACCAGCACTGTGAGGGCACCCTCTGGAGATGGCTCTCAACATCATCACCATCACCCACGCCCTGATGCTCTCCCAGACCCGAGAAGGTCCCCAAATCTCCATAGTCCTGGCCACCATCCCTGACCCAGAGCACCCAGGACAGCCATTGATGGCATTATCCCAGGCCCTGGCACCTACCCTGGTCAGAGCCTAAATGAAATGAATCACGATTTTCCTGGAATCCTTAGGAACCCCTGCAGATGCATGGGATAGGAGGGGTGTGTCTCAGCACCCCTGTGGCTGCAGGCAGCCCTTCAGGTAGCTGGGCCCTGTTCTTCTCTTCCCTGCACTTTGGCCTGAGGAACTTTCTTCCTGGGCAGAGGCCCCAGAGTGCTGGCTGGCTCATCCTCCCCCCACCCCTCTTCCATGCCCTGAAGCTGTGCAGATCAAGCCGCCAGAGCTTGGGCTTGGCAAAATCAGACTTCTCCCTGGGCATGAGCCAGACTGTCCGGCTCGGTGATTTGAGGATGGAATCCACATTCTGCCGATGCCAGTGAGTGTGTTCGTACGCAGCTGCTGTGTCGCTGCCAGCCCTGTGTGCCAGGCAGTGGCACAAAAGTCGTGTTGCTGGAAACAATCAAGTCACAAATGACTGGAAACCAAGCGCAGCCGCCCCTCGCTCCAGCCCGGCTTCCTCCGGGCAGATGTTCTTATTGTCCCAAATCGCGAAGAAAAATCTTTCCAAGACGCAGACAGGAAAGTCAGGCTATTTCCCCCCAGAAATGGGCTGCAATGTGTGTTCTGGATGGATAGAGCTGAGATCATTTGACACAGAGCCCAGAATAGCAGAGTTTTATGACTCAGAAACGTTACTTATTCCAATAATCTCATTCTACATCTAAGGATAGCTAAGCGTGAACAGAGAGAAGTTAAATGTTCAAGGTTCAGGGTCAAACGCCTAGTTCTGGCAGAAGTGGAATAGAACTTGTGATGACTGCAACAGCGTGAAATAAGCAGTTTCATGCTCTCAGCATTTTTCAAAAAAAAAAAAAATAATAATCCATTTACTCATGCATTCAAAAGCATTTAGTGAATACCTACCCTAAAAAAAAATATCACACGCTCCAGAGATTCAAAGATGCAAAGCAGAATGCCCTCCTTAAGGAGAATAAAGGAAAATAAACAGAATTTAAAACAAAGTAGCAATGGTGAGGTAGTGGCAAGCATTTGGTGCCACTGAGGCATGGGAAGGGATGACAAAATCGGGTGGTGCCTGGGAAGGGGGCCAGGAGACCTGACTGAAACGACATGGGAGCACATAGGAACTGCGGAAAGGAAGAAAGTTTGAGTGGCTAGCTCTTTAAACAAGCAAAACCACGATACAAATTGAAAAACAGCAAGGGTAAATCACTTTATAACTTTGAAGTGAAGAAGAGATTTCTAACTATGCATGATTCAAACTCCAGAAGCAATAAAAGGGAAGATTGATAAAATTGATTGCACAAAAACTTACAAAGATAGGAAACAAGCAAAGTAAAAAGAGAAAAGATAAATTGGGAAAAACACAATTTATATCAAAGAGGTTTAATTAAAGAGGAGCATCTAAAAACAGAAGAAATCACCTCATAGAATAACGATCTAAATAGGATAATTCACACACACACACACAGTGCAAATGGCTTTTCAACTCACTCATAAGAGAAACACAAAAGTACACTGAGGTTAGAAAAAGTTCCAAAGTTTGAAAACTTACTCTATTGACCAGGTTTTGAAGAGGTGTTTTCATGCATCCCTACTGAGAACGTGAAATTACACAGACACTATGGAGGGGAACTTGGCAATCCAGCGAAACTGAATATGAATTCATCTTTTGACTCAGCAATTCTACTTCTAGGGCTCTATCCTATGGTGCATGAGCAGAAATACAAAAACAACTGTGTTCAAACGTCTTCATTACATTACTATTTATAACAGAAAAAACATGCCTGCAAACAACCCACTGTCTATCAATATGGAAATAGCTTAATAAACTATTATACATGCATGCAAAGGAATACTATCCTATATAATAAAAGAGAAAAATGCAAATTAACCATCCCTCTGCTACGGGCTGCCATAGGGATGTCTGACTGCCAGCTTAGGCCCATTCCCCCAGGAAGCAGGCCTAAGCCAGCAGGTGGATATCCCCTGAGAGGTCCCAGACTGTGAGAGGGCACAGGCTGGGCCGAGGAAACCTCTGAGTGCACAAATTTTTGTGCACTGGGCCTCTAGTTTAGCTATAAAATGAGGAATCTCTATATACACTACTATGTGGATGGTCACTTATGTTATTAAGTGAGGACATAAAGTAGAGAAAAGCATCTATAATGTGTTACCATTTATCTAAGAAAGGACAGTGATACAAATGTGTGTATATAAACATATACATAGTACATAGTTAAAATACAAGAAGAATAAATTGTAATTATTTTTAAATTGGGAGTTAATAGTGTGAAGGGAATAAGATTAGCTGTTGGAGTTATCTAATGACCACGTGTTATAGATTTGCAACTATATATTTTACAATATTAAAGAACAAAATTAAATTAAAAATACTTCCTATAAATCCAAAATAAAGTGAAAAAGATTACTCTAAATGTATATACATAAACAACTTTTCCAAAAAACTTTAAAATGCAATCCTTTGATTGTATATTCCAACTAGATTCTAACTTAAGGACAACAAAACTCACAACTCTTAAATGGTTTTCAGAAATCATTTCCTTGTGTAGCTGTTTTTATTCTGAGACAGGTGTGTGAATATTATGGGATCTAGCAAATGATTAATTATGTTAGCATCGTTTAAGATGAAGACCGACAGGCTTAAATAAAAACCTGCTGACTTGAATTGGATGTATCAGGATGAACATATAACTTTTTAAGAAGATATGTATTTCCTAGAGCTGCCCACTGAAAAAAACCTAGAACAATTACAATCCAGTAGCAGAGGGCTCCTCCAGTGCCTAGCATTTGGCTTCTGAACACCATCCCCCATGAATGCATACCAGGGTCCTTGGAAAAAAGAAAAGTAACAGGACTGGGTCAGAACTGTACTCATGAGCCTAAAAGACCTCTATGGGAGCGGGAGCGGTTCATCCTGCAGAAGGTGAAGACAGGGAAGGTGCTTTCAGACTTTGTGGGGTAGCAGGGTGATTGGCAGTTGAAGCCTTCTAGTGGTTTCCATATTCTCTGATGAGAAGTAGTCAAGGCCATTCACAAAGAACGAGTAAATAGAGAGGTGGGGATTCGTAAGGAATAGAAAATTAATGAAGGGTCTTAGAAGAACCAGCATGGAGAAGAAGGCAGAGAATTGCAGTCTGACGGAGGACAAGGGCCCAGTGAGGCAGGTAACCATGGCTCTTCACGGGCCCGGCAAGCTGAGCTGAGAGGTTTGACCTCAGCCAACCTCAGCTTTCAGGACGGAGGACTGGGAAAGATGGGTGGTTGAGTCTGGATAGAAGTTCATCTTTTTGTTTGTTTTTAAAAATGAAGAATATATATGTATTTAAATGCTAACAGCAGACAACCAATCCAGGTGAGAAGTCGAAGGGAAAGGGAAAACAGGAATTAAGACACCAGGTAGAACTACGCGCTTGAAGCAGAAGTTCTCAGTGTCAGCAGCACTGGCATCCCCCAGGGTCAGAGCGGGAGCCCAGGCCACTGCATCCAGACCTACTAACTCTGAGACTGGAGGGGGAGGAGAGCCCAGCACCCTGCATTTTGCCAAGCCCGCTAGGTGATCCTGAAACCCACAACGTCAGAACCAGCGCCTTCCAAGGAAGCCAGTAGCTAAAGGAGAGTCGCCTTACCAAGAGCGAAAGGGCACAGATAGGGCTGTTTGCAGGAGGGAAAGTACATGGAGAAGTTCCTGCCTGCTGGTCTCTGTCTTCACTTCTCAGAGAAGAGGAAGAAGAAGAGGAAGCTTTCTAGGAGTAGAAAGCTTATTGAATATCTGCAGTACATGTTCTGTAGGAAAAAGAACAGCGAGAAAGACACGATCCTGGCCTTGGAACAGCCTGATGACTAGAAGCCAGAACCAGACAATAAACAAGCTAACAGGCCAATAACAGGATAATAGAGGATTGTGGTAAGTGCTGTGAAGGGAACAGCTAACGTGCACTCTGTTGAAACGAGTGTTTGAGAAGGCCTGCCTGACAGGGAGTGGTTCATCCCAGGCTGAGGGATGAGAACTGAGCCACACAAGAGGTGGGGGAGTGTGTTCTTGGCCAAGAGGGTGGCCCCCTGGAGGGACATACTGGGCACAGGAGGAGGACAGAAGTTGTGTAGTTGAGGCAAGGTCAAACCAGGAATGGGAGTGGGGGACCCACACGTCTTCACTCAGTGTCTGTGGGCCTGGGAAAAGCTTGACTATGTCCTTATCATCCTGAGAGGCCGCTGAAGGTTTAAGGCACGGGAGTCACCACACAACGAAAGCCACGTGACGTGACTTCTCTGTGTTTCCTGGAGGCTCACTTGAGCAGCACCAGGTACATGTGAGAGCCACTGTACAGAATTTCCCCATAAGCCAGTCCCGTGCCGGGCCCTTCCCGAGGCCTGGAGTGGAGCCCGGTCTTCATGTTTGCTGCTGTCACTTGCTGATGCTGGCCAGGTGATCTGAACACGCAGCCAAGAATGAAAACCCTTGTTCCATCTGGGCGCTGATCTCTCTTCCACAGCTGCACCTAGCGGAGTGTCCAGCGGCCTGCCAACTGCTGTTCGTCTTCATTGTTGTGGCTTGATTATCTGCTTGAACCTCCCTCACTGCATTCTAGTACAGAGGGGATGGAGGTGTCAGCACTCCTGGAGGCCGGCCCGGGGGAGCCATTGGGAAGGACGGCTGCTTTCTTATCCTTCCAGTGTCCCCAGGTGCAGCCCGCGGGGCCCAGAGGCGTGTTGCTGGCAGAGAACAGAGGAAGGGTTAGCATTTCAACAGCAGAAATGAGGTCAGGAGACTCCCCACGCTCAGTGCTGGGAAAAGAGGCGCCTTCTTCTGTCTAAAGAAAAGTCTCGTCTTCATGAAGAGGATTTGCTTGAGTAATGCTTTTAAGGCTTTCTCTTTGAAGGCACAGTCTGAGCAGGTTTTTCCCTGGTGTTTGGGGGAAACAGAATTTTACATAATTTATCTTTCATCTTTATGACTGGAAGAGTTCTGGGAGCAGAAAGTGACCAGGTGAAGGAGCACAGGGCCTTGGTCCCCTGTTCTCCTGGGCACTCCTGTGGGCACACTCCTGTCCCTTTAACCCATACCCCAGGTCTGCACACAGTCCTGCCCTCTCTGAGCCCCAGCCCAGGAGCCAGAAGTGCCCCAGCAGGATGTGCACCCTCAGCTGTCCTGTCTTCCCTCTGGAGACCTGGTCCTTCCCCTCAGCCACAGTCTTACTCTTATGTGTTTTGTTGCAGCCACCAGGTGCCTAGCAGAGAGCACTGGGTTATTTTGAGACAGGTGCACAGATCTGCAGTGTACTAGGCAGTGGTCAGTACTCAGAAAGGGTTGGTTTTTCTTTCTCTCCCCTCCTTTACTGCCCACATTCAGTCATGACGGAGTCCCATACTGTCCAGCCCTAAGTGACTCACCAAACCATGCCACTCTCTCCATCTGCACCCGTACCACCAAGCATGGATGGTGGACGTTGACAGCCTGGTATAAGCTATAAGGGAGCATGTCCAATTTAAAAACATGAATAAACACAGCTTAAACTCAGTAGCAATTCAAGATGTCAGCAATGAAATACTTTTTCTGCCCCAAATATTTTATTAGTCTAAGTTCTAAATAATTGCTGTAGTCACTGTTGATTTTAATAATATATTTGCTATATTTAAAATAGCAATTTTAGCCCTGGCTGGTGGCTCAGTTGGTTGGAGTGTCATCCTGTACAGTACCAAAAGATTCAATTCTTGATCAGGGCACATACCTAGGTTCAGGTTCGATTCCCAGTAGGGTGTGTATGGAAGGCAACCAATCAAAGTTTCTCTCTCTCTCCCCCTTCCTCTCTCTCTAAAATCAATAAACATATCCTCAGGTGATGGTCAGTTGGGTTGCTTCCATATCTTGGCTATTGTAAATAACACTGCAATGAACATAGGGTACATGAATTCTTTCAAATTAGTATATCAGGGTTCTTCAGGTATATTCCCAGAAGTGGAATTTCTGTATCATAAGGCAGGTTCATTTTTAATTTTTTGAGGACCCATAGTAGCTGCGTCAATTGGCTTTCTCACCAAAATGCACAAGGGTTCCCTTTTTTCCATGTCCTTGACAACACTGTGTTTTTTACATCTATTGATGATCATCATTCCGACAGCTGTGAGGTAACACTTCATTGTGGTTTCCATTGTCATTTCTCTGACAATTAGTGATGTTGGGTTCTTTTTATATGTCTATTGGCCATCTGTATGTCCTCTTTAGAGAAGATCTACTCAGGCCCTCTGCCAATTTTTTAATTGGATTGTTTGTTTATTTGGTGTTGAGTAGAATGAGTTCTTTATAAATTTTCTATACTAACCCCTTAAAAGATATCTCATTAGTGAATATGTTCTCCCATTCAGTAAGTTGTCTTTTTGTTATGTTGATGGTCTCCTTTGCTGTGCAAAATCTTTTTAGTTTGATGTAGTCCCATTTGTTTATTTTTTCTTTTGTTTCCCTTGCTTGAGAAGCTATATAAAAATTACTAAGAGAAATATCAGAGATATCACTGCATGCTTTCTTCCAGGAGTTTTATGGTTTTGAGTCTAACATTTAAGTCTTTCATCCATTTTGAGTTTTTCCTTATATATGGTGTAAGAAGGTGATCCAGTTTCATACTTGCGTGTATCTGTCCTATTTTCCCAACACTATTTAGTGAATAGACCATCTTTACCCCATTGAATGTTCTTGCCTTCTTGGTGTCAAATATTAATTGACCAGATATATGTGGTTTTATTTATTGGCTCTATGTTCTGTTTGATTGATCAATAGCTCTATTTTTATGCCAGTATCATGATGTTTTGATTACTATAGCCATTTACCATAGTTTGATATCAAGTATCATACTGCAACTTTGTTCTTTCTTCTCAAGATTACTTTGGCTACTTGGTGTATTTTGTGATCCACATAAATTTTAGATTAATTTCTTCTAGTTCTGTGATATAGGCCATTGGTAATTTAATAGGAATTGCATTGACTCTATAGAGTACTTTGGTAGTATGGACATTTTAATGATGTTAATTCTTTCTATTTATAAACACTGGGTATGCTTCCATTTATTTGTATCTTCTTCAATTCTTTTTTTCAGGATCTTATAATTTTCTGAGTAAAGGGCTTTTAGCTCCTTGGTTAAATTTATTCCCAGGTATTTTTAAAATGTAATTATAAATGGGATTATTTTCTTAGATTCCCTTTCTGATAGTTCATTATTGGTGAATAAAAATGCAACAGATCTGGGTATTTATTTTGTATTTTGCTACTTTACTGAATTCATTTATCAGTTCTATTAGTTTTTTGGTGTAGTCTTTATTCTTTAAATATAATATCGTGTCCTCTGCAAATAATGACAGTTTTACTTCTCCCTTTACAATTTGGTTGTTTTTATATTTTTCCTCTTGTCTGATTGCTGTGACTAGGACTTCCAGTACTATGTTAAATATCAGTGGTGAAAGCTGTCATCCTGGTCTTTTTCCTGATTTTAAGTAAAACGCTTTTAGTTTTTCTCTTTTGAGTATGATATTGGCTGTGGGTTTGTCATTTATGGCTTTTATTATGTTCAGGTATGTTCTATTTATTTCCACTTTTCTGAAAGTTTTTAACAAAAATGGATGCTGGATTTTGTCAAATACTTTTTCTGCATCTGTTGATATGATCATATAATATTTTTGCTTCATTTTAATGTGGTGTATTATATTAACTGATTTGTGGATATTATATCAACCTTGTATCCCAGGGATAAGTTCCACATGATCATGGTGTATGATCTTTTTAATATATTGCTGGATTCAGTTTGGTAATATTTTTTTTGAGAATTTTTGCATTTATGTTCATCAGGAGCATTGGCCTTTAATTTTATTTCTTTGCAGTAACTTTATCTGTTTTTGGAATTAAGATAATGCTTGCTTCATAAAATAAGCTTGGGAGTCTTTCCTCCTTTTGAGTTTTTTTTTTTTTAATAATTTGAGAAGGCTAGAGGTTATTTCTTCTTTAAATATTTGGCAAAATTCACCTGTGAAGCCATCAAGTCCAAGACTTTTGTTATCTTGTAGTTTCTGCTTTTATTACTACTTACTTTCATTACTTATAAATGGTCTGTTCAGATTTTCTGTTTCTTCTTGGTTCAGTTTTAGAAATTGTATGTTTCTAGCAATTTACCTATTTCTTTCAGGTTGTCCAATTTGTTGACATATAGTTGTTCATAATACTTTTTATAAGACTTTGCAATTATAAATGTAATTTGTTACTTATCTTTTGTTTCTGATTTTATTTATTTGGGTCCTCTCTTTTTTTCTTGATGAGTCTGGTTAAAGATTTATCTATTTCTTTTATCTTTTGAATGAATGAGCTTTTGATTTTTTTAATCTTTTGTGTTATTGTTTTTTAGTTTATATTTTGTTTATTTCCACTCTGATCTTAATTATTTCCTTCTTTCTACTCACTTTGGGCACTGTTTGTTGCTTTTTTTCAGTTCATTTAGGTGTAAGGTTAGATTGTTTAACTGAGATTTTTCTTACTTCTTGAGGTAGGCCCATATTGCTATGAATGTTCCTCTTAGAAGTGCTTTTGCTGTGGCTCATAGATTTTGGGATGTTGTGTGTTCATTTTCATTTGTTTCAAAGTAACTTTTGATTTCTTCCTTAATCTCATTGTTAGCCCATTAATTTTTTGGTGACATGTTATTTAGCCTCCCAATGTTTGTGTATTTTTAATTTTTTTCTTGTAATTGATTTCTAGTGTCATACCATTGGAGTCAGGGAGGAAGCTTGATATGGTTTCAATCTTCTTGAATTCATGAGACTTGCTTTGTTTCATAACATGTGCTCTGTCCTAAAAAGTGTTCCATGTACACTTGAAAAGAATGTATATTCTGTAGCTTTGGGGTAAAATGCTCTAAAAATATCTGTTAAATCCATCAGGTTCAGTGTGTCATTTAAAGCAGCTCTTTCCTTGTTGACTTTTTTTTTTATTTTGAAGGTCTATTCATTGATGTCAATGGGGTGTTAAAATTCTCAACTATGACTATATTACTGATGATCTTTCTTATTATGTACATCGAGATTTGCTTTATATATTTAGGTGCTCCTATGTTGGGTGCATAAATATTTATAAGGGTTTGTATCCTCTTCTTGGATTGATACTTCTATCATTATGCAATGTCCTTCTTTGTCTCATTAAAAAATTAGTTTATTAGCTTTTGAGAAAGAGAGAGGAAGGGAGAGGGAAAGAGAGAAAAAGAATCAATGTGAGAGCACAACAGCGATTGGCTGCCTCCTGCATACCTCCTACCAGGACTGGAGCCAGCAACCCAGGCATGTGCCCTGGTACATGCCCTGGAATCAAACTGGCAACCTCCTGTTCTATCATGGGATGATGCCCAAACAACTGAGCAACACTGGCCAGGGCTCTTTGTTATTATAGTCTTTTGTTTAAAAGTTTATTTTTCATGACATACATATTGCTACCCCAGCTTTTTTGTGTGTCCATTTGCATGAAAATGTTTCCTATACCTTTCCTTTTGTCTGTGCATATGTTTTGTTCTGAGGTGTGTCTCTTATACACAGCATATATATGGGTCTTGTTTTCTTATCCATTCAGCTACCTTGTGTCTTTTGATTGCAGCATTTAATTGATTTACATTCAAAATCATTATTGATAAGTACATGTTTATTGCCATTTTATACTTTAAAACTGTGTTCCTTTTTTTCCGCTCCTTTCTTCTTCTTAAAAAAGGCCATTTAAAATTTCTGGTATTATTTATTTGCTGGTAATGAACTCTGTTAGCTTTTTCTTATCTGGGAAGTTCTTTATTTCTTCTTCAATTTTAAATGAAAACCTTGCTGAGTATAACCGTCTTAGTTATAAGTCCTTGCTTTTTATCACTTTAAATATTTCATGCTATTTCCTTCAAATCTAGAATGTTTCCCTTTAGAAATTATCTCACAGTCTTATAGGAGCTCCTTGTAGGTAACTATCTTTGTCTTGTTACTTTTAATGTTTTCTTTGTCTTTAAATTTTGGCATTTTAATTAAGTGTCTTGGTGTGGGCCTCTTGTTTGGCACTCTGTGCTTCCTGGATTTGAGTGTCTTTTTCTTTCACCACTTTAGCAAAGTTTTCAACCATTATTTCCTCAAATAGGTCCTTGATTTCTTGCTTTCTCTTTTCTCCCTCTGGGGCCCCTATGATGCAGCTGTTGTTAGACTTGATGTTGTCCCAAATGTCCCTTAGACTATCTTCATTTTTTAAAATTCTGTTTGTGGTGTTTTATTTTTTCCCTGCTCTGGTTGTGTGTTTTCTACTATCTTATCTTCCAAATGGCAAATTTGATCTGCTTCAACTAGCTTGCTGTTGCTGATTCCTTCCACTGTATTCTTCATTTCAGATATTGTATTCTTCATATCTTACTGCTCATTTTTATGCTTTCTTTGTCCTTTTATGTGCTGGCTAGCTCTTTGTTAAAATTCTTACTGAGTTTCTTGAGCATCCTTATAACCATTGTTTTGGATTTTATATCTAAATAGCTTGCTTGCCTCCATTTTATTGAGTTCTTTTACTGGGAATTTCTCCTATTCTTTCATTTGGGGCATCTTTCTAACTCCCCATTTTGTCAGTCTTTCTGCATTTGTGTCTGTGTATTAGGTAGATCTGCTAGGCCTTCCAGTTTTTGTATTGTAAACTTATGTACTAGGTTTCTCAGTGAATTAGTCTCCCTGATCACCTGAATGTCCCTTGTGTGGGTTATGATTTCTGTAATGGTTTAATCTTGTTGGTGTGGGCCCATTCATTGTTGGGGTTATCCCTCTGCCTGGCTATGAGGATTGACCCCAACTGCAATGTATGAGCTACTGTGTGAGAGCTGACTCCACAGTGCTGAAATTGCCCCAGTAGTGTCTGATACCTGCTGAGACCTCTCTTTATATGTGTCACATATGGTGCTAATTGGGTCATTCTCTGATGTGGTCTGAACCACTGGATTTGTTGGTTCTGTGGCTACTTTGTAGGTACTCCAATAAGTACACATCTACATCAGGCATTACCTTTGACCAGCCCCGGGCTGCCTGTTTGTTACATTGGATGTTGTCCAGATGTTTGAAGCTACAAAGCAACCCACAGTTTTTGGCTGCCTCTGCTGGGCCTGGTTGTTTGTTGGAGGGGCCAATCTGTCTCTTAAGTCAGGTTTCCACACGTACTGAACCCAAGGGCATTTCAGATCCAGGTCTCCCCTAAAACCACCCTAATCTGCCAGCTGCCTGTTAGGCTCAGTTACTGAAAGAGCCCCTAGTGGTGCATGAGTTGTGTGAAGGAGGCTCTCAGTGAGTCACCAGGTAGGTCCCGGTGGTGTTCACCAGACTGATATGGGTTCAAAGTTGGTGCCAGTGCTGGGTTTGAGTCTCAGGTGCTCCAAAGTTAGCTGCCACCTGCCAGGTGCCTGCAGACCTCTGTGGTGGGACAGGTCTCAGCGATTCATCCAGGTGAAGCCAGCAATGTTCATCAGGCCAAAACAGGCCAAGCGCTGGTGATGTGCGGGGAGAGCTCTGCACAGGAAGGGTGGTGCAGGTGTGGTGTGTGAGGGAAAACTGGGCCCCACCCAGAGCCACACAACTCAGTTTTCCTCAGCATCTGCTCAGACTTCAGAGAGACTCACCTGCACCATGGGGCCAGGATGGCCACAGCCCGCTGACAACATTGCAGAGAGCAAGCTTGGCAGGGCAGGGCCACCGGGAGTCAGGAGGGTGGAGCTAGTGGCTCTTTCCTGGTGGGGCTAGTGGAACTCCCCCCTGGGATTGGGGGGGGGGGCTGTTTCCACCTGCTCTAGCATGCTGTGCAGGGGAGGAAAATTGGCCTCTGCCCCAGAGCCATATACTTTGTTGCTGACTCTCTCTGAGTTCACCTTCACTATGCCTTTGAGAAATTCTGTACCACAGGCTCAGGAAGCAGACTCTTCTGCCAGTGTAAGCTCGTCAGGGTGGGTGACAGGGTGTCAGGAGGATGAGGCTAGTGCAGTCACCCCAGTCCAAGGCAGTTTGGAGGATAGTGCTTGACTCGGCAATGATGACATCTGTGGGTAGTGTGGGAGAGGGACCCTGGTGGCTGTTTCTTAAACTCTCTCCCCAGAGCCACACAATTCAGTATGTCCTCATACAACTCCAGTCCACTCCATCTGTCCTCCCTGTGCCAGAGCCCAAAGTGAGTAGTTGCAAATGAGATTTTGTGCTGCCCCTTTAAGAGGGCACCTGGATTCATAGCAGACTCTTATCTCTCCCTGGGGGACAGAATCCCCACCGATTTTCACAGCCAGATGTAGGCTTCTCTTCCTGATTCTGGTGGTGCTCCAGCCTGGGGAGCCTGGGTGGGGTTCAGACCCCACGATCCTCAGGGGGAGCCTTTGCAGCTGAGATATCCTTCTGGATTCTCAGCCACTGAACGTGAGTAAGGGGCCAGCCCTGTTTGTGTCTTCACTCTTCCTACCAGTCTCCATGTGGCTTCTTCTGTAAATCCTTGATTATAAGACTTCTGTTCACCTAGTCTTCAGGCAGTGATTTAGGTGGCTTGCTCTACATTTTAGTTGTAATTCAAGCTGAGGCCTGGGAGGCGTGAGTGCAACTTCCACCACTCTACAGCCACCCTCTTCCCCCTATGCACTACATTCTAATACCTGTAAGATTTATCTAAGGTTTTTCATCTACTTATTTTTTCTTAAATCTTTAAAAATGTTTTAAATTACAGTTTACATCAATATTATTTTGCATTAGTTTAAGATGCACAGCATAATGGTTATATAGTTATCTATTTTATGAAGTATTTTCCCTAGAAGTTAATTTGGAAACTTTCAGTTATACAGTTTGGTCTCTGTCCCAGTTAGACTTGGCCACATGGATTCATTTTTAACAACCTGAAGTCGTTAGAACTTGCTTCAGATGCTATTTGTGTCCCCATCCTTGTTTCACTACATATTCCCGAGCGTCCATGATAGTTTAAAACACACTGTGGTGGCCCCGGGAGGAAGGGAAAACAAAACTTGAGGCGCTTCATTTCCGTCATTTGTGTCCTTCATGTGATCACTTGGAATTCTTACTTGTACTTAAAGTTTAAAGCCAGGAGCCAAAAGTATTCAGTGTGAGGTTTCATATTTTTGTTTGGTAACTGAAAATTTTAGTTCACTCATAAAACATTTTACTGAATTTGAAAAATATATTTTATATTAAAATGTACTATTTTATAATTTTGCTTGAAAACTATAGAATAAATAAAGGAAAAATGATTAGCACCTATTATCCCATGATTATTATTAAAATATATTTTTCATACAGAAAGAAGAGCTGTTAAAATCTGAACCACTCTGGGTACCAACATTAACCTACACCCTTGACTAAATCCTTACTGTTTCCTCTCAGCCAGCAGCAGTGGCCTCCTAACTTACCTCCTGTGCCGGGAGCTGGTCCATGCTTGCTGTTTCAAGGGACCTGGCATATATGGCATACTGTTCTTAATATGTTTGCTCACCTTCTAGGCACTATGTGTTTTAACCAAGGTCTCTGAGAAAGGTTGTTTCCCCAGGTAGGGATTTTCCCCTGAAGTTAGGGAGGGAATAAAACCTCTTAACTAAGTGCCAGGTGGGTAATTAATCACTTTAACTATGAACAATCATGCTTAAGCTACATAATCTTTACTCCCTGGAATGGAGATAAGAAATGCCCTAACCTTTGAAATAGAGATTGATAGGATTGGAATCAACTGGTATAAATACAGATGTAAGAAGATAGAACGAAGAGAGGCAGAAATTGGCACAGAACCTACACAGAACGTTCTCTAGAGACAGAAGAACTTCACTGGAGAGAACATGGCAAAAGATCCTGGACAGAAACTGGCCTCAGAACCTAGAGACAGAACCTAGCGAGAGAACATGGCAAAAGATCCTGGACTGAACCTGACTACAGAAATTGGCAAGAGAACCTGACTAGAACCTGGTGACTGAACCTGGCTGGAGAACCTGGACAGAACCTGGCTGGAGAACCTAGTGAGGGAACCTGGCTACAGAACCTGGCTGGAGAACCTAGCAAGAGAACATGGACACAGAACCTGGCTGGAGATCCTAAGCAGAACCTCTCAGGAGATCGAGACCAGAACTTGGCTGGAGATCCTGGCTAGGCTGCTGATCAACTGAACGCTGTCTCCGTGTCATTCCTTCTTCGCCGACTCCGTCCACACCTTTGGGGACCCCTGGACCCGCTGGGGTTGGACCCCAGCACTCCTGCTTCCTCTCACTCTCCTTAGATGCGTCCTTCATACCACCCCTTGTATAATATGTCTAAAAATATATTTTATTACCTGCATTCCAATTCCATCTTCTTTAGTTTGAGGGCACCTGGAGATGTGAGCCAACTACCCAGCATGAACTTCCATTTTGTATTTCATGTGAATGAGAAATGAATTTTGTGTTCAGGTACTGAAATTTGTGATTTTATCCACTAATCACCTACTGTTAGAGTTGTAGTCTTCTGTGGCACCTGAATCTCCTTACCCAAATCCCTGTGCCGGCTCCCTGCCCTCGGATCTTAGCCTATGAGCCAGGGTCAATCTCCCCTGGGCACTCCCTCCCCCAGCTCTGGCAGAATGGATCCCCAGAACAGGACCGAGGTACCAACAGTTGAGCAGCACATCACTGAGCTCAGGGTGAGTCCCTCCTGATAGCAACTGCCGACTTGTGGCAATAAGCAAGGCTGCATTACATTTTTAAAAAAATGAAAAACCTAAAGCCCTGTGAGGAAAATCTGGGGGCTTAGTCACTTGGTTATCCCAATGCCAATTTTTACAGCCAATAAGTGACTGGATGCTGGACCCCTAATATATGGTAATTAAAAATTTGAATATGGTATCACTAGTTCCTTTTTGATGAGGCAGTTAAGTTCTAATAGGATAAATGCTTATAGCACAATAATGAATCATGTCCCTTCTGAATTGATACATTCTTGTTCTGGAAATGAGCTTTAAAGAGGAAGGTTTGCTGAGCTGGCAGTAAAATTCTGGGTTATGATTCAAATGTCCATGACCATGTCCCACTTGAATTAGCTTGTTGAGGAGTATGCCAGACCCAGTCTCACATATTCCCAGAGGTGGTCCAGGAAATGTCACAATTCTGGTGTTTCAGTTCTTTAAGGAGTCGTGGCCAGACTGTTGGCTCTAGGCATCCTGTATATCCGCTTTCATAAACATGGCACAGTCATCAACACCCTGCTGCTCCTTCTGCGTCTGCTTGGGATGGGAAGCCTGGCCAGGCATACCATGGCCAGCCTGAGTGCTCTGTGCTGAGGAAGCCCACCCCCCTGGAGCTCTGGGGACAGCCTTATAGCGCTACCTCGGGCAATAGGGTTTGCCCTGGATTATGCTGGTGTAATTGGCACAGGAATTGGTGGTGCAAAGAAAGACTCTATCAGGAAGCAAGGCCTGCTGAAAAGGCACACCGTGGCTGTTCTGCGTCAGGTAAGCAAAGCACAGGTTCTCTTCAGAGTGTCAGCCAGCAGGGCTCCATCCAGGTGCACCTCATCAGCCCGGAGTGCTGAGCCCACCCCCACACTGCACCCGGGCTGGGCAGACACGTTTAACAGGACGGACCTGACCTTGGGGAACTTCCTGGATAAGACATGCTCTGCTGCACAGTCCACATTGAACCCTGTTTATAAAACTCAACAGAGGGCAAGTTGCCTGATGACTAGGAGGCCAGACATGGGCCAGAGGCCATGAACCCAACTGCCTCATTTCACAACTGAGTTTGTGTAAAGAAAGCTAAACCCAGGTCAGACCTCAGTCTGTGCTGTTCCACACCAGCACACACACACACACACACACACACACACACACACACACACACACCAGCGGTGCCCCTGGGGCAGTCCACGCTGACAGCAAGCTGAGTTACACAGGATGGATAAATATCAAAAGGGCTCCTACAGGACTCTGCCAAGCTATGTAGGCATCTGGAAAGAATTGTGGTCTGGGCTGGAAATCAGGTTTAGAAGGACATTTTCCCGTAATTTCCCCTTTCTAAAAAGGCACATCACGGCTGTTCTGAGTCTGGTTTCAAGGTCTAAAATTTGTTCAAATTCACACTGACCGGGGAGGGAGAGGGGAATGTGGGCGGGAACAGACCGTGCGGGAGGTACAGCCTGTCCCCAGCAGCTGTCACCACCGCAGGCGCAGCTGGGCCTCGTCCAGCCTTCCCAAGAAAGACCCCGGGCTGAGGCAGGGCTCCTGAAGGGGGCGCCTGCTGTGCCCAGCCCCTGCCAAATTGCGCAGTATTTATAGTAAACACAGGGCTGTCTTCTTTCCTCCCTCCTCCACTGAAGGGAGATTGCTGTTTCTTTTCCCATCACAGGCAGAAGCAGAGGGAGCAGCAGTTTTGTAATCACAGAAGCTTATATCTCTACGGGATGGACCATAAGCCTAAGGAAGACCATAAACTCACATGAGGTCAGAAGACAATGCGAAATGAGCTCTTACTTTTCCCAGTAAAATGCCTCTCATTTCAGGGAGCCCACCAGGACGGGCAGCAGGGAATCTATCGCCTCTCTCTGTTCCCATCTTTCTTTATTTCCTGGGGTCCCCTCTCTCAATAAGAGAGGAACCTCTCAGAGCTCCCCTTCCTTTGTTCAGGTCTGAGCTGTCTAGCGCTCCTTCTGCCCAGGGGTAGGTGAGGAGACCTCCAGGAAAGACAGCGAGTTGTTCTCTGTTCACTCTCACTTTGTGGACACGGTTTAAAGTCCATGGTTTCTGTCTGTTGCCGCAGTTTTGCCAGACTGGCCGCAAGGAGGGCAGACTCGGGCTCTGTCAGTCTCCCCCAGGGAAGCTGTTTCCTCTCCCCACCTGAAGGGGAGCTGGAGGGTGAGGGAGGTGGCTGCCCAAGCCTTGAGGTGTGCCTTTCTCCTGCCTTGTCAGCTGTGACCTGGAGGGGCTTTGCGGAGTGCGCTGCTTCCCCTCTCCAGGTATTGAGATTTTCATCCACCACCCCATCTCACATGCATGTGTGCAGGCACACACACACACACTCACACGCACACGCACACGCACACGCACACGCACACAGGAGGTAGGCACCCACTGCTCCTTTCTCAATGCTGCAGTGCTGTTTATTTTGGATATATGCATGGGTTTTGACCGCTAAGATCTGAAGAAAATGTGTCCATTTTGTGCCAGCATAGTGGTGGGTACCCCCTGGAGCTCCATGTTGCCGACGCTTCCTTCCAGATTCCTGTATCCTCTCACTGCCCACTTCTCGTCTCCTGGGACGGGGCGGGGCAGGGGTTGCAAATCCTGCTGTGGCCTCCGATTGCACACTTCTAGATTGTTTAGGCACGGTGCTGACGTCAGCGCTCCTGGTGGTCTTGGTCCCCTCTTTGCCGACTCACTGATGAGTGACGTCTGGCTGTGCGCTGCCCTCAGAGCTCCGGCTTGGACTGCAGCTGCACCAAATACGCTGTGAAGGAATCTGATGGGGCTGCCCTTTGACATGATGCCCTTTCACATGGGCTATGTCTAATTGGTCTTCCTAAATTTTCTATTAATTTTCATGTCAGTCCCCAGTAATCACTATTTTACTCCCATGTCAAGGTAGTCGGCTTGAGTTGGCAAAGTAATTGCAGCCACTGAACACCCTATACCAGTGATGGCGAACCGATGACACGCGTGTCAGAGGTGACATGCACACTCATTTTTTTTTGGTTGATTTTTCTTTGTTAAATGGCATTTAAATATATAAAATAAATATCAAAAATATAAGTTTTTGTTTTACTATGGTTGCAAATATCAAAAAAAATTCTATATGTGACACGGCACCAGAGTTAAGTTAGGGTTTTTCAAAATGCTGACACGCAGAGCTCAAAAGGTTTGCCATCACTGCCCTATACTGCTTTTTTGTTTCTTTCTGATCCCAAAGCCTGGCTTTCTCCTCTTCCACAAAATACACTGAAATAAAAAGTGAAGCCCAGGCGTCCTTAGGACCCCCCAGCAAACAATCACATGCTAGGGGAGATGGGCTGAAAGCATTGCCCAGCAGCCATGTTGGATTCTTGTCTCTCTCTTACCCATTACTCTACTCTGCCCACTGGCTTAGGTAAAGAGGTACTTAATTTCTTCACAAAATTGGAATTCTTTTCATTCTCATTCTCAGTGTCAAAATCCTAGCAGTCTCCCCTGCCAAACACTTAGGGGAAAGCCAGCAATCAGTCACACCCTCCAGGCTCCCTGGACACACAGCACCCCAAGTAGGTCCCCTACACTGTGGTTGTGTCCATGTCCCTCAATACACATTTCCCTACATGTCCTGCCCATAATTAAATTCTTCCTCCTCCTCTCAGCTTCCCCTGCCTGGGACCAGCACCTGTTTCTGTGCTTCTCATGGAACGCCAGTCTTTGGTCTGCATGTATGCATATGTGGAGGGGGGCACAATATCCCATGCCAGCTGGGGCCCTCCAGCTCCCTAGTAATTTTATGGATCATCCTTCCTTCTAGAGCAGCCGCCCATGTTTGACTTTTCAAACTCTAATAGAACACATGGGTTCTGTCATGTCCAGAAGTCTGTCATGTAAACTCACAGGGCAAAGAGAGACTTCACTTTTATGCCTCAATCAGGCACCCTCAGTACAACTCCCTCCCCAGGAGGAGGCCGGAGCTTTCTCCATCACAGGTGCCTCCCACTAAAGGTGATTGTTCTTGCCGGTAACATTCAGTAAAGGGGAAAGTCCCTCAGCTCCACGGGGCTCTAGGAAATACTGAGACAACACCACTCAACATCTCAGAAGGCAAACCCCCAAAATGTCTCTTTTAGTGCCTGGAAAGTCATTGGCAGCACAGAGGAAACATTACTGGAGCATCCTAAGTTCACAGAGCCCTTAGATGATGTCAGTCCATCCCTTTTCATCCATGCTGGGCATGAGATGTTTTCTCTTTGCTTTCCATCCCTATTTCCCCATCACAAACCCCAAAATATTAGTCCTTATCTGCCTCCTTTGGGGCTGGACAATCTAGTCTTCCCATTTTTGCCTTGGGGAAACTGGAGGGAAACGTTTGGTCCTCCAGATCTTTAGAGTAAATGATCTATAAAATGAGAAAATCTTTGTCTTGACAACATGGCAAGCTTTTCCTAACCTGTATTGGGGCATTATTTGCTATTTCTGTCTTTCCCTCACTGCTTTTCTCCCTGTGAAGGCTCATAAATATAGATTTGAATCTGAGCTCCACCACTTAACTAGTTCTGTGATTTGGGGAAAACTGTTCAACTTCTCTGCTTATCAGATTATCTATTTATGAAGTCGAGATACAAACTCCCACCTCATGGGGATTTCTGAGTGTTAGATTTTTTTAAAAGGTGATGAGAACATTGCAGGTTTATGCATATATGCATAACTATGGACACAGACGATAGTGTGGTGAAGGCCTGGAGAGGGTCAATGGGGGGCGGGGAGGGATATTTGTAATACTTTCAATAATAAAGATAATTTTTTAAAAAAAGAACATTGCAGGTTTTACCACCACAGAGTGCAAATTAGGTCACATTTATGCTGATGCCACACATTTGAAAGCTCTGAAGCATCACGGCTCCTGTAGGACCTTCGTCCCCCTGGGGGTCCTTCCTCGGGTATCTTTGGAGTGGCACCAGGGCTGCGTGTTTCTACTCAGCCAACCAGACTCCAGCCTCTGTGAACTGTGTGCTTTCCCACCTCTCCAATAGCCCCAGGGACAGACCCTGCCCTCCCTCTACTTCTCCATTCCTGATGTTCTCTACCTCAATTTGACAAAAGCTTTTGGGGCTTTTGACAAAATTGTGCTTATGATTTGTGAGTAGAAAGGATCCAATTTGCAAGGAGTAACTTTGACTCTATATGTGCCTCTCCCAGGACCCTCTCCCAGGCTTACCCTCAGGAGCTCCTGTTTGCATTTAATGTCACCCACATCTGACCCGCCTCCCTATACCAGAGGCCGCCCATGTCCCACAGTCTTAGATGACTAAGTGCTGCCTGCAAAGGCACTTGCCCTCTGAGGCCCATTTCTTGTTGATGCTGTTCCTCAGCATGAAGCGAACTTCAGGCCAATGAGCCCCTCCTGCAGCTTCCTGAGCCTCAGTCCTTGAACCAAGAGCATCCACATCTAGTTCTCTGGCTGCAACTAAAAAATACTTCCAGCTTTAAAATGACATCTTCCTGCAAATCCTATCTATTCCATACTCATTTAAGAAAACAAAATAAATAAACAACAAAAATAAAATGCTAAAACAAAAACCATAGGCAGCTCAGTCAGTGCAATGTTGGGCAAATACAATAAATTCTTAATGGACCTAATTGGAATAGAGATAATTTCCCATGTTTAAAGATAATAATAGACCATGCATTTATAGAAAAATGCAAATTTCCATTCACCAGAGGAAACTTATGGAACTAGACAAGTGGTACCACCTTGTACTCCATCAGAATGTCATGGGAACAAGGCAGAAATAGGGAAAGGCAAAAATGCTAACCAACTAGCAATAAAACATGGTGTTCTATCTTCATGACTTAGAGCTGCAGGTTGGTGGAGCCAGCCCGGACAGAGTTGGTCACTCCTCCAATGGGCAGAGTCCACACAATGCAGAAAAGGGAACAAGGAGGCTGCAGTTAGAAAAAATGTAATCATTAATTAACTTATTTTGCATGTTCTTCAACAAAAAAATAAGTTTTGGGGGAGGAAAGGAGTGAATGAGGAGGAGGAGAAGACTCATAAAATAAATAATCAGCCACACCCTTACTCGCCAGACCATCTGCAGGACTATAACAGGTTGAGAAGGACAGGCTGCTAAGTGCCAAGCTTATGTTGCGTAGGTTTCATTTTAACATTTGAAAAATAAAGGGCTTAGCTGAACAACAGAAAACAATAACAGATTGCTTTAATTGAGTATAACCTATTGCCCATTTTTCATCCACAACTTGTAGTGATTTGTGCGCTCAAATTGTTGGGTTTGCTATTTTCTTACACATGAAAATGGCATCTGGAGAACAATCATTATGTTCTAAATAGTTAATGTAGAATTAGTATAAAATTAACTTTGAATCATGCTTTGACCAGCTTTATTTTAACTCTAGGGATAATAATGTGTTGCTCTCTGTGGTCTGGTTAACTGAGAGTTGAGCAGAAGAAGGCGACGGATGTACCTTTGCTGAAGAATGAGGGAAGAGCAGGAGATCCTTCAGGAGCTCAGGACACCCTCCCAGTCCTAATTCACATCAGTCTGGTAGATATCACGGTCACCCTCACCCATATCTTTTCCCTTCCCCTCGAGCATCATTTAACTTCACCGTCATTGCTGTGTCTCCTTGGAAATGTGTGAGTTGGCGTGGGAAGGGTCTCACAACATGCATGTCAAGCTGATGTGAGAAGACCTCTGGTGAGACAGTGCTTCACAGGGAACTTCCACAGGACGCGGGGGCCAGGCAGTGAACAGGCACAATGTCCCCAAGAGAAGGTAAATGTTGAG
Organism: Myotis nattereri; assembly: GCF_964212035.1. Classification (NCBI taxonomy): domain Eukaryota; kingdom Metazoa; phylum Chordata; class Mammalia; order Chiroptera; family Vespertilionidae; genus Myotis; species Myotis nattereri. Next base: position 7,171,585 of record NC_138088.1, read on the forward strand.
AGAGGAAAGGTATTTTAAAATCAATGTGAAATAAATGATTTTAACCGCCTGCACAAAAGATTGTTCTAAGGGAACGCTACAAAATGCCACGATGAGAATAGACATTGGTGTCCACAAAATTTCACCAAGATAATCAAAATAATTATAATAATGAGTGTGAGCTTTACAAATCACGGTTTTAAAATGTTTTCATAGTTATTATCTCTTTTGGTCCTTGCCACACCCTGAGAGGTAGACAGTATTACTTACTTTTTTATACAAAAGGCAGAGATTAAGAGAAAAATCCAGAGTTTCTCCCCAGGCAAACCTGATATCACACCCAGATTTTGTCTTTTACTTGTTAACCTTTTTAAATCCTTCCAAGTAAGTGACTATAAATGAGAGTTTTGATAATGACCTCACTGGATTTTTGTGAAATAGCTAAAGCAATTAAAACAATGCCCAGAACTTAGTGCGCGCACGCACATACACGCACACACATTCACACACACTGGTAATTATTATGATGATAGATTTGATAAAACTAAAGTCTAGAGGTATCATTTAACTTTGTCTAGAGTAACCAAAAATAAGCTGTCGATAAAGTCCAAGTCCTTCTCAGTACATCACAACTATCAGAAGAGATACTATTAAGGGGGAGCAAACATATATTCTTTGGTAATAGATCACAAAGATAATAAAAATATGAAAAGATGTAGGTGAGGGTACAAGGGTATTCACTGTGAAACTATTTGTAATAGTTAAGACTATAATGAACGCACTTGGTTGCCAATAAGCACTGGTAAAATAAACTATGGTTTATCCACACAATGGAGTAACTTGAAGCAAAAGAAAGAAACAAGGAATCGTTCTATATATGTTTCCTTTGTGCTCTTCAAGATATAGTTTGAAAAAATGAACAAAGCAAAGTGGCTACGAAAGTGTGTATGTTATGCTACCACTTATTTATGAACAAAGGAGATACACATGTATGTAAGTACTTACTATATTTTTAAAGTGTAAGAGACTTTCACTTTTGGAAAGACAGACTAGAAGTACTTTTTCCATATTCTTCACACTAATTACAATAAAAATGCTGGACCATCCATATAAAACAAACATTAGATGGACTATAAAATAGAGAAGAAAGACCATCTCAAGACTCTGAGAACCAAGGGCCCCCTTGTTGTTAGTTCTTTGGATTTTAGTTTTGTTTCATATTTTCCAAACATGGAACTGTAAAAGCCAGCTACCTAGAAGTATCGATGGTTACAGACAGAAAACAACAACACTCCAATAAAAGCCTGTGCACCTGAGCCAGGGCAAGTGGCAGCCTAGCAAGATGAAGCAATGACTATACTCTAGTCTAGCCAAACACCCACGAGAAAACAATGGCCCCACTCACATCAGCAAAGGCTGAGTGAGGAGCCTAGATTGCACCACTCTGTAGGAGGCACCCTAACACCCTGTCGATTTGGTGTCAGTGGAAGGTCAGTGGGGTGCCCAGACTTTCAGCAGTACCAGATGATAAAGAATCTCCTCCCCCACGCACAGTGTCATAAGAACCATATGGGGAGTATGAACTCCCATTTCTCCCATTAACAAGTGAGGCTCTCTTTCCCTCCCCACTGGGGTGGTGACAGAGGAAGTGATAGAAGAAATTGTGGACTCTCACCACTACTCAGTGTTAATGAGGACACCTCATCTGTGGTAGCAGTGGATCCATGTGGAAGCAGTAACCAAGTAAAACTTACACTCAGACAGGGAGGTATCAGTAGAGGCCTGATAGGGAAATAGTACTTCTGTCTCTGCCCGGCATGAGTGAGAAGCTCCCTTCAGCTGGGGTGCCAATGGAGTCCAACTAGAGAAACCTGGTCAAAACAACACAGCAAACATCCCTTTCCTTGGTGGAGCACTGTCAGAATAAGCCAACTAAAGCATATGGTTTAAATAAGGTACAGAATCTCAAAATGTAATGTGCAAACTGACAAGATTTCAATAAAAAAAATCACTCATCATACCAAACACCAGGGAACTCTTAAACTAAATGTAAGAAGATAATCAGTAGATGCCAAAACAGAGATGACAGAAATGTTAAATTTACCTGAAAATGATTTATATACCAGTCATCACGGAACATACTTGAAATAAATTAAGGAAAAGGAGAACATCTCAGTGGAAAAACAAAATATAAGAAAAAAAATGAATGGAGTGATAATTTTAAAACTGAAAATTATAATAATTAAAAGTAAACAATTCAATATATTGCGCTTAACAACAGAATGGAGAGACAGAGGAAAGAATCAATGAACAGACAGAACAATATAAATTGTATAATCTTAACAACAGAAATAACATAGGCTGAAAAAAATTAATAGAGCCTCAGAGACTATAACAAAGATTATAGTCCTGGAATCCTGGAAGAAGAGGAGAAAAAATAATGAAAAATAAAGAGCTAAAAAAGATAGCTAAAAAGAAAGTACTAAAAAAACAATGGTTGCAAACATTCTAAAGGTTGGGAAAAAACACATAAATCTAATGATTAAAAAAAAAAAAAAAACAGAGCAAACCCGAAATAAGATAAACTTAAAGAATATATACCAAGACACATCATAGTTAAAGTTTTGTACACTAAAGACAAAAAAAAAATCATGAAAGCAACAAGAGTGAAATTATACAGTACCAATAAGGAAAAACAATTCCAATGTTAGCAGATTTCTCATCAAATACCTTAGAGGTCAGAAGGAAGGGACACACATTGTTCAAATACTAAAAGTAAAAAATTTTCAAACCAGAATCCTATACCTAGTGAAAATATCCTTCAGGAATGAGGAAAATGTAAGATTTTCTTAGACAAAGAAAAACTAAGAATGTATCACCAGCAGACCTAACCATGATGAATGTCTACTAGAAGTTCTTAAAACAGAAAGCAAACAAAGAATCTCAAAACATCAGGAAGGAAGAATAAAAATATAAGAGAAACTATAAGTAAGTGTACTAGTCTTTTCTTCTACTCTTGAGTATTCTAAATTAAGATTTATGGCTGTAAAAATTATAACACCATCTGATGTGATTCTAAACTTATGTAGAAGATACATTTAAGACAACTATAAATGGGACACAGTAAAGAGATATAGAGAAAGATAATTTTTTTCACTTGAATTGGTAAAATATGACACCAGTAGACAGAGAGTGAACCACCATTGAAACAGCTATACAAAGGTGTAAACTCACAAACACTACAAATGAATCAAAATGGAATCCTAAAAAATACTTAATTAGCCCACAGAAAAGAAGAGAAAAAAGAGAGAAAAAAGTGAAAAATAAAATGGAAGACTTAAGCCCTAGCATATACAAAATTACATTAAAATCCCAAATAATCTACCTCAAACTCCTAGAACTAATCTATGAGTTCAGCAAGTTCACAGGATACAAGATAAACACACAAAATCAATTGCATTGCTATATACTAGCAATTAACTGTTAAAACCAAAATTAAAAGTGTACCCCTTACAATTGCTCAAAAAATAAATGCATAGGCAAAAATACAATAAAATATGTACAGAGTATGTATGCTGAAACTAAAAAAGATGGAAGAATGAAATCAATGATCTAAGTCAAGCATGTCAAACTCACGGCCCGCCACAGCAAATATTTTTGCAGCCCAACCAATATAATGATATGTAAGAAACATTTTAATAGAAATTTTGTAACTTAATAGTTACAATATCTTGTTATACATAATCTATAATAATAAAGCGTAATATACAAATCAACTGAAGGACCGAACAGCAGGACAACCATAAGGACAACCTTGTGGACCACCACGCTATGACACACTGGCGCCAGGCCAGCCAAGGTGGGTGCAATGCAATTGGTTAGGGGCCCCCGCCATCACCCCATGGTTGCCCTGCAGAAGGAGGCCCAGGCCACCCTCTGCTGGGCGATCAATGGGCAAGCTCCACAATCAATTGCTGCAAAGAGGGAGGCCCAGGCCACTGGCCAGCAGGGTGATCGATGGGGGGGGGGGGGGGTGGAGGGGGATTGGGGGGTGAGGGGGGCGGCTCCACGATCACCCTGAAGAGGGAGGCCCAGGCCACCCTCTGTTTGGTGATCCATCACAGAGTCCTAGCTGGGTGGGCACAGCCTCCTTCTGCTGGGCAAATGCCCCACAGAGGGAGGCCCAGGCCACCAGCCAATGACACTGGTGGGTGTGTGGGGGCGACCAGCGATCGCCCCGCAACGGGAGGCCCAGGCCAGCCAAGCAATCACACCTCACACCTGCCGCCCACAAAGGGAGGGGACAAATGGCAAGCAGTGGCAGTGGCAGGGGTGGGGCCAGCTGCCAGCAGCCAAGGGAAGGAAAGCCCTGATAGGCCCTGATCACCAGCCAGGCCTGGGGACCCTACCCGAGGGGTCCCGGATTGCGAGAGGGGCAGGCCTGGCTGAGGGACACCCTCACCCCCACCCTGTGCATGAATTTCATGCACTGGGCCTCTAGTTATTAATAAGGAACTACAATGTTTGCTAATGACTGATTACTATAATCATGTTGCATTCATTTCCCTTACACGCCTTATGCGCAGGTGCACCATTTCTCTCCACTAATACTAGCAGCGAATATTTTAGCAGCCAATTGCCACATCATTAGTCTTGTACTGACTTGTTTGGTGTGCGCAACAGGAAATATTTCACTCTCGGAGAACAAGAAAAATAGGTTTATTTGCGTTACACTTATTAATTTGTGTAGTTATTCAGTGTCTGGTAAGTTAATGTTCAAGAAAAAATATTAATTTTTATTAAAATGTTCTATTATTTTATGTTAATGATTACTCATTTATTTCAGACCTTTGTATTCAGTGTGTCTCTATCAAAATAAACCTATGTTTCTGTGAAAATGGAAGGCTTTGTTTTTCTGGGGCCACACAAACTTAAACCTTGTTTATTTGTCCCATGTTAGCCTTTGAGTTTGACATGATTGGTCTATGTAAATGAGAGCCCTATCTTGTTCCTGGATTGGAAGATTCCACATAGTAAAAATTCAAAAGTCATGGACACAGACATGGAGTGGCGAAGGCCTGGGGGAGACAGGTGCGGGGTGGAAGGGCTCAATGGGAAAAAACAAACAAAGGGATATCTGTAATACTTTCAACAATAAAAATAAATTTAAAAAATAAATAAAAGTCATAGTAAAGGCCCAGCCATTTTGGCTTAGTGGATAGAGCATTGGCCTATGAACCAGGAAGTCACGGTTCGATTCCCAGTCAGGGCACATGCCCGGGTTGCAGGCTCGATCCCCAGTGGGGGGGCGTGCAGGAGGCAGCTGATCCATGATTCTCTCTCATCATTGATGTTTCCGTCTCCCTCTCCCTTTCTCTCTGAAATCAATAAAAATATATTTTTAAAAGAAGCAGTCATAGTAAAAAAGTCAATACACCCCAAACTGATACACAGATTTAATAGCATTCTTATGAAAACTACAGCAAGAAGATATTTTAAAAGTTACTCTAAAATGTATTTGGACCCCTAGCTGGTTTGGCTCAGTGGATAAAGCATCACCCTGCAGACTGAAGGGTCCCAGGTTCAGTTCTGATCAAGGGCATGTACCTTGGTTGCAGGCTCCATTGTGTGTGGGAGGCAACCAATCTGTGTCTCTCACATTAATGTTTCTTTCTGTCCCTTCCCTCCCTTTCTCTCTGTCTAAAAATCAATGGAAAAAATATCCTCAGGTGAGGATTAACAACAACAAAAAAAATGTATTTGGAAAGTCAAGGGAGCTAGAATAGATAAAAATAATTTTTAAAAAGAGAACAAAGTGGGAGAAAGCTGCCTACCCATTTACTTTTAAGACATACAACAGTAGTAGAGACTGTGGTATTAGCAGAGAAATAGATGCATATATGAGTAGAACAGAACAGGTAAACCAGAAATATATCCACACAAATATGCCATATTCATTTTTCACAAAGGCTTGAAAGCAATTCTCTGGAGGAAAGATAGCTTTTTCAAGAAAAGGTGCTGAGATCAGATTATAAAAGCATTTTAATAATGCATTCTCTAACTTCTTAGTTGTTCTCCTTATCTCTGAATGAACCTTATTTTCTTTTCTTAACCTTATTTTTATTGTTGATACTCTCACAGAGGTCTCCATTTCCCCCCTTTGCCCACCTCCACCCAGCCCCTGCCCCCCTTCCCTCTGAACATCACCACACTGTTGTCTGTGTTGTGTGTTATGTGTATGAGTTCTTTGACTACTCCCTTCACCTTCGTTCACCCAGTCCCCCACCCCTCAGACAGCTGTCAGTCTGTTCCATGTATCCATGCCTCTTCTCCTACTTTGTTCGTCAGTTTATTTTGTTCATCAGATTCCACAAAATCTAATGAAGCTCTAATAACAATAAGTTGAATTTGTTTTTCAAGGATAAAAGGCAGAAGTAATATTTGATTTGCATATCCATTTTAAGTTATATTGCTGGAATGGTGACCCTGCACATTTAGTACATTAGTGCACAGTGATGCCAGGTGTACATTTTCACTGTTGCTTTTTTCTGATTGTTTCATCCATTTGTTCACATTCGAAGTTTTGCATTACAAATTTCAGCATTCATCTTTATGTTTTCAGAACTTGAGGACATTTTAAAATAAATGACTAAACCATACATGAATATAGTGTAAACTCAGTTATAACTTTCATTTCTATTTTATTTTTATCTTTATTATTGAAAGTATTACAGATGTCCCCTCATTTTTCCCCTCATTGACCCGCTCCACCCCACTCCCATTCTCCCCCACCCCAAGCCTTCACCACGGTATTGTCTGTGCCCATGGGTTATGCATACAAGTTCTTTGCTTAATCTCATCCAGCCTCCTCCTCCCCTCTTTCCTCTGAGTTGTGTCAGTCTGTTCCATGCTTCCATGTCTCTGGATGTAACTTTCCTTTTAACTCACTATTTGGATTTGACATAAAGGTGAATTACATTGAAGCATAATAAATTAAGATTAATACTTCTATATAATGTTAGCTATATTTAAAGAAAATGCATGCATATCTCTTAAAAAGTTGCTTCTTTAGGGATAATAACATTTTTAAGTTTTCTGATTAAAGTTTTGCTTTTTTTTTTTGAGGATATTATTTTTTATTGATTTTAAGAGAGACAGCGAGAGAGTGAAACACCAATATGAGAATCATTGATTGCTTGTCTATCATTAGCACCAGGGATTGAACTTGCAACTTAGGTATGTGCCCTGACTGGGAATCAAACTTGCAATCTTTTGGAGTACAGGATGATGCTCAAACTAACTAAGCCACCCGACCAGGGTTCTGTCTGCAAGATTTATCCATTGATGTCACTGGGGGTGTTAAAGGGCCCTACTAAGACCATTTGACTGTCAATTTTCCCTTTATGTCCATCAATATTTGCTTTATATATTTAGGTGGGTTGAATTGACTTTTTTTTTTTTCAAAAAATGTCACATGTTATTTTATTTAAGAAGCATGAATTCTTAGAAAAAAAAGAAGCATGTGCTCTTATCCAATAGGTAGGGCATCTATTATTATTCCTGTTTTTTTATTTTATTTTTATTTTTTATTTTTATTGCTTAAAGTATTACAAAGGGTATTGCATATGTGTCCTTCCCCCCGCCCCCCGCCCTTGACAGTCCCCTAGCCTCCCCTACCCCCCAGTGTGTTATGTCCATTGGTTATGCAGAAATCAACCAAAGGACTTATATGCATGCATAAAGTTTTGCTTTGAAATGCAAAAGAAAAGGTGCTGAACCAAATGGACATTCATAGGCAAAAAAAGAGGAGCCTTCATGTAAACTTCACAATACAAAAAATTAACTCAAAATGGATCATAGACTTAAATATAAAGTGTACAGCTGTAAAATTTTCAAAAAAGTTAAATGTTTCAGGATTTAGTAATAGGTAAACATTTGACACAGAAGATAATTCATAAAATGAAAATTTTAATAAATTGGACTTCATGAATATTAAAAATGTTTGCTCTGTGAAAGACCATATTTACAGTATGAAAAGACACTATAGATTAGAATAACACATTTGATAACCAAAAATCTAACAAAAGACTAATATCTGAACCTTCAAAAATCAACAGTAAAAAAATAATGTAATTAGAAAATGGGTAAAATACAGAAACATTTTACTAAAGAGAATAGACACATGGACAACAAGCACATGAAAAGATATTCAGCATCACTAGCCATTAAAATATGAAAATTAAAACCACAATGAGATATCACTATACACCCACTAGAATAGCTAAAATTAAAAATGACAAAACCATATGTTAGTGAGGATGCAGAGAAATAGAACTATTCATACCTTGCTCATGGGAATAAAAAGAATTCAGCTATTCTGGAACAATTTGTTAGTTTGTTATAAATCTAAACATGTAATTACCACACAACCCATGAATTGTACTCTTAGACATTTATCCCAGAGAAATAGAAGGGTATGTTCATGTAAAACTTGTGTATAGATTTTCCTAATAGCTAAAAATCTAGAAATACCAGGTGTCATTCAGTGGGAAATAGTTAAGCTGTGGTATATTCCGACTATGGAGTGCTACTTTGCAATAAAAAGAAATGTACTATTCATGCAACAGCTTGAATGAATCACAAGAGAATTATGCTAGGTAAGAGAAGTCAATCCCAAAAGATTACATGAAGTATGATTTCATTCACATAATATTCTTGAAATGACAAAATTATAGGCTGGAGAAGAGATCAGTGGTTTCCAGGAATGAAGGGCAGGGCAGAAAGAAAATATAAAAGGGCAATATGGGGGATCTTTTGGGGTGATGAAAATACTCTATATCAATGTAAGTATTTTTGTTATAATATTATAGTGTATTTTACTGCATTTTATATGCTATATTGCATTTTACATAATAGTAAAATATTGTGTGCTGCATTGTATCTTGGTTTTGATTTGCAAGATGTTTACCTTTGGAAAGACCTGAATAAAGTGTTCACAGATTTTTTTTGTATTTTTTATTATAACAAAATTTGAATCTATAACTATCTTAAATAAAATGTTTAGTGTTCACACTACCAAAGGTAAAAAAACAATCAAAATGTCTATCGATGGATGGATGAATAAACAAAATGTGGAGTATACATACAGTGAAATATTACTCAGCCTGAAAAAGGAATAAATTCTGACACATGCCACAATATGAATGAACCTGGAGGACACCATGCAAAGTGAAGTAAGGCTTACACCAAATACTATATGATTCCACTTATATGAGGTACTTAGAGTAGTCAAATTCAGAGACAGAAATTAGAAAAATGGTCACCTATAGAGGAGGCAATGACGGGGTGTCAGTTAGTGTTTAATGGGTATATAGTTTCAGTATTGGATGATGAAAATGTTCTGGAGATTGATAGTGGGGGTGGTTGCAAAACAATGTTACTATAATTAGACCTGTACACTAAAAATGGTTCCAATGGTAAAGGTTATCTATAATAATAAAAGTGTAATATGCTAATTAGACTGGACAACCTTCCAGACAAAGACAGGACTGCTTTGAGGGAAGCCCAGTGCCAGGGGGCCGGAGGGAAGCTGGGGCTGGCAGCTGGGGGAAGGAAGGCCTACTCTTGCAAAAATTTCATGCATTAGGCCTCCAATGTATATATTTTACCAATTAACATAGGAAGAACCCAAACAAAACCATAACAACAAAAGTTACACTTGAGAGGAAGAAAACATGATGGAAAAACCAGGGGTAGAAGCTTGACTTCTTTCAAAGCTTTCTTTTGGCATATTTAACTTTGTAAGAAAAACTGTGTATAATTATAATTCCATTAAATTTAAAAGTTAAATTCCTTGTAAAACAAATGCTGGTTGAAACAAATTTTATCTGTATATGCCGTAAGTTGACTGAGGCATATACAGATACAATTTTGAAAAATATGAAATGTTTTCAGTCATCACATTGTTGGAGATAGTTTTGGTGTTATTTTTAGACTACTTTTAATGTGTTTATTGTAAGATAAACAAATGAATAGTTTTGTTGGAGTTGCTGCAAATGGAGAACTTTAGCGCGAGAGAAAGAAGACACAAATGTAAGTTTATTTAGATTACGTAAAAATCCTTCAGTCTGCAGACGAGTCTCCTCTAAATGCAATAAACATTTCAAATAATTCAACATGCGATTAGAAACGATGCTGCAAGGTGGAAGGGGGGAGGCAGAATGCTAGGGGCCTCAGGACATAGGAATGACATGAAGAGATGGTGTGTCTCTGGAGTTTTCTTCTGATTCGCCGTGTCCCAGGTTGGCCTCTGCAGAGGCCTGCAGCTTGGAGCTGCCAACAGGTGTAGACATAAAAAGCCCTGAGGGAAGCCTGATTTCTGAGGCCGAAGCACATAGAAAGGGAGAGTCCAGGAGAGTCATAGTGGGGACCCCTACACTTGCTCCATACCCAGTGGCAGCTGGTGAGTTTGTGTCACCTGAACCGGGGATGCCAAAGAAGATCCACTGGGGAACCTCATTTCCTGTTCCCCAAACAGCTGCCACAGATGGATGGCTGTGGAGCCATAGCACAGGCACAGACCAGATAGGGAAGCCCATCTTCGTCCGCCACCCAGCAGTACCAGTATGCTCTCTGCTAGAAATGGCGCAGGTGAAGACTGGGTGGGGAGCAGCGCCTTCCACCTATCAGTCAGTGGAATAAGCAAAGACAAAGTGGGAAGCCCTACCTTCTGTTCTCTATGCAGGGACAGAAGGAGTACCTGCTCACCCGACCATATGCATCGGCAAACCTAGCATCTCTTAGCCAGCAACAGAAGGTGACCCAGACTCACCGATAGCAGAGCGTGACCCAGTCCTGGTGTCTGGTGGTCCTTTGCCCATTGGCAGAGGGTGACCTAGGCTCAGCGTCTTCTAACCCTCATCTCTAAGGCTAGAAAGCTGCACAAACAGACACCTTCCTCATCTGGTGGCCCCAGCAGAGTTCCAGCAGGAAGCCATTCGCATCAGGAGAATCAGGGAGCTGGCTCAAGGAGCCATATTTACCCTGCAGGCCTGGCATCCCCAATTCTTTCCTAGAAGCCCTGGGAAGCCCAGGGAATACTTTCAGTTCCTTAGATTAAGTAGGATTCCCACCAGCACTGAGTAGCCAGGCACAAAAAATCATATATTGTATGATTCTATTTTATATGTCATAGTTAAAATAGGTAAATCCATAGAGACAGAATACAGGTAGGCAGTTACCAGGGTCTGTGAGTGGGAGGAAAGCGAGGAGGAACTGTTCAATGCGTAAGAGGTTTCCTTTGGGTTGATGAACATACTTTAGAACTAGACAGAGAGGATGGTTGCACAGCACTGTGAATGCCACAAATGCCACTAAATTGTTCACTTCAAATGGCTAGTTTTATATTATGTAAATTGCACCTCAATAAATAAAATAAAATATTTAACATTAAAAGATAAACCAAACAATTCAATTCAAAAGGAAAAACAATGAACAAACATTTTAACAAAGATGATCTATAGATGGCAAGAAAATACAAACTAAAACCGATTGTAGCACCCCCTCTTTTCAGAATGGCGAAGACAGAGAGTGATGATAGAGAATGCTGGTGAGGGTGAGCCCCTGCATAAGTATGTATGTTTTGTCTCTGAATTGCTGTGGGAATGGAAAATTGTACAGCTACTCTGGAAAAGAGTTAGGCAGCTGCTTACAAAACTGCATACACCTACCTAGAATCCAGAAATTGCATTCCTGAGTATATATATATAAAAGAAGACTTGCCCACACAAAAAACCATGCACAATTGTTTATAGCAGCTGTCCTCATAATGGCCAAATATGAGAAATAACCCAAATGTCCTTCAGTAAATGAGTGGTTAAACAAACTGTGGCTTATACATATCATGGAATCCTGCTGTTCTAAGCAATAATAAGTAAATAGGTATGGATACACCCAACAACTTGGATGAATCTTAAGGGAATTATTCTAAATGAAAAAAAAAAAAAACAATCTCAAATGATTATATCCTGTATGTTTTTATTTATATTACATTCTTTTAAAATTATGGAAATAAAAACAGCCTAGTTGTTGGCCAGGGATAGGGATTCAAGAGGGAGATGGGTATGGCTGCAAAGTGATATCATAAGAGGACTATGGTGACAGGATAAGTCTAGATCTTTTTTTTATATACTAGTATATGTTTTTATTAATTTGAGAGAGAGAGGAAGGTGAGAGGGAGAGAGAGGAACATTGATCAGCCACCTCTTGTACACCCCTACTGCTTCTCCATTGGTTTGAGATCACAATCCTGGCAAGAGCCTCAACTGGAAAGCGAACCGATGAGCTCTTGGTTCATGAGTCAATGCTCAACCACTGAGCAACACTGGTTGATACTATCTGAAACTGGTACAATCTAAATAATTTCTGTGGATTGTATAAGTCTCAATTGTTGTGTAAAATGAATTTTATGTAAAAAAATTATGTAAAGCATTGCTATGTAAATATCATGTAAACATTATTATGTAATATATTACCATTGGAAGAGGCTGGGGGAAGTTTGCAGGGCACCTCACTGCAATTTTTTGGTTTGCAACAACCTACTAATCTACAGTTATTCAATATTTTTAAAACCTATATTCTATATTCTAATTGAAGTACCAGTCAAAAAATTTTTATATATTTTAAGCCTATATATATGATTATATATGTACACACACACACACACACACACACACACACACACACACACGCTGTTCCAAAAAAATGTATATACACTTTAACAGCTGATAGCTCAATTTTGAAAATGAAGTGTATTTTTAAAAACACTGACTTTATAATATTCAAAGAGTGTGTATCCAAGTTTTGGGACACCCTATATATCTCTATATACATATGTATGTTTTGTCCACAGCAAAGGCCTCATAACAATGGTCAATGGAGAAGCAATTATCACCGCAGCACCCGGATTGCAGTCTCTCCCATTTGGTACTGAAAGGAACTAGGACTGGATGAATAAGGAAGTGTTGGTCGGGGGCAGAAAGAGCCAAAAACAAGGACTTTTAAAGACTACTGCAGTAGTGTAAAAAAAAAAAAAAATCAACAAACAACAAGTGCTGGCGAGGATGTGGAGAAAAGGGAACCCTAGTACACTGTTGGTGGGAATGCAGACTGGTACAACCACTGTGGAAAATAGTGTGGTGTTTCCTCAAGAAATTAAAAATGGAGCTGCCATTTGACCCAGTGATCCGATTTCTAGGAATATATCCTAAGAAGCCTGAAATGCCAATCAGAATCTATGGAACTCTATATTCATAGTAGCATTATTTAGAAAAGCTAGGATCTGGAAACAGCCCAAGTGCCCATCAACAAATGAATGGATTTAAAAAACCTGGTACATTTACACAGTGGAATACTATGCAGCTGTAAAAAAGAAGGATCTCTTACCCTTTGAGACAGTATGGAGGGACCTGGAGAGTATTATGCTGAGTGAAATAAGCCAGTCAAAGAAAGACAAGTATCACATGATCTCATTTATATGTGGAATCTAATGAACAAAATAAACTGATGAACAAGGAAGATCCAGAGACATTGAAGCATGCAACAGACTGATGTATTTCAGAGTGAGAATGGGGTGAGAGATCAACCAATGAGCTTATATGCATATATGCATAGCCTATGGACAGACAATAGTGCCAGGAAGGCTAGGGGAGAGGGTGGAGGAGATGAATGGGGGAAAGTCAGGCATCTGTAATATTTTCAGCAATAAAGATAAATAAATTTTAAAAAAAGAAATCAGAAACTAACTTGAAGAAGCTCCAAATGGCCAAAGAAGGAACAATTTGAGCTTAAATAAGAATAACTGCAATGGGTAGAAACATGTCCAATGGGTTTAAAATCCATGAGCTCTTCTAGCACCCATCTCCTGATTTCTAAATATCATTCTCCAATAAAAGTGTCAGGGTTCCTTTAAAAAGTGGTGAATCCTAGGGCTTGGGCAGGTTAAATGCCAGGTGAGACTGGAGTGGCCTGTGGTGCCAGGTTTCTGAGGATGCTCACACTAATGGGCACTGGGATGGGGGCACTCACTGCCCATAAGGAGGAGTGCAAAATGGGTAACCCCTGGTCTAAAAGTTCATACGCTAATCAGCCACTATCTGGGATGTCAACTGATTACACCAAAATTATGGTCCAGAGAATTACAATTGACTAGATCTCTAGACAAAACAACAACAATAACAAAAAATAACAAGATGATCTCAAGTTTTGTTGCCCCAAATGGGGTCCCTTTGAACCCTAAAAGTTGTTTATGTGCATCCTCAATTGAAACAAAGAACATACCATACCTCCCAGAAACAATAGGAAGCAATATTTTAATGATAACTTGAGAGCTATAAATAAATCAAGAGACCACTACTGCCTTCCTCAGGGAAAGGTAATTCTAAGTTGGGTAAAAGCCTTGATAAATTAAAAAGGAAACCAGCCCTTATAAAATTAGGACAAAATGGGGGCCATGAGAAAAATTTTCCTCTGACCCTTGTGCTTGTGACTCTAAAGCCAGGTTCACTAAAAAATCCTTAGCACCCCTTTGGGTACCTCTGCCCCCTTCCTTCCCTCCCCATCTTTGCCTCCAGGTGAGCAGCGGACACCTGAGACTCAGGCTTCACCTCCAGAGCTATTTTTTTTTAACCTTCACATCTGACCCCAGGAGAATCTACCCCATTAAAAACTTAGCCTTTTAGGAAACCTCTCTTTACTTTCCCAGCTTTCCAACTTTATTGTGCACATTTGCTTTCCATTATATTTTCTTTGTATTTATTGTTAAGCCCGTTTTAAGGAGAAACTTTAAAGGAAGAGGATCTCAAATCTCTCAGAGACAATAGAACACATTCTTTGATTTTAAAAACAACTTTAAAGGAATTCTTGCAATTTGAAAAAACTTTGGCCATCTGAACAAAACGTCAACTTAATCCATTGGCTAGAAAACATATTTGGATTTCTACTTTTTCTTTAGAGCTCTGTATCATTGTGCTATTTCTGTGTTTATGTATATCTATGTATGTATGTTATAGGTAAAGTCTAACATGCATACCACTAGGTAAACCATGCATACCACATACCACTAGATGACATTGTCAAATTGATTTGCAGATTCAAATTTAGATTTAAAAAGGACCCGACTTAATTGGCTTAAAACAAATGAGCACTGTCACAAATTGGAGAAATAACAGTAACTTGTACAATTGTTCTTCAAGTGACTTAGGCTTAATCTCTAGTAAATGAAAACCAGCCTAACAATGTTGGATTAAGTAAGGAGGTGCAGTTTTCTAGCTCTCTAGGTTTGGGGCTGATGACAAGATGTGAAAACCAGAGACTAAGTTCGGACAGCTAGTGTGTCATTTCGCAAGACTAGGCAGGTACAAAATCCTCAGATATGATCCGGAAACTCATGACAAAGCCTGGTTAAAATGTTCTGGTGATGGAAAATGATTGCATATGGAGAATAAGATGTGTTAGTGATAAAGGAGATGTGAGGAATGAAAATACATTTTTTTTGAAGGAAAAGAAAGTAATTTTGTCCTAGAGTAAATGATTGTTCTAAAATAAACAGAGGAAACAAGATAAGATAAAAGCTGAAAGGTTTATGTAAATTGCCGAAGGTTGGAGAAATTTTCAAAGGAGGAATCTTGAAAAAGAAATGTTAGGTGTGGTCAGACTAACCAAGATTGAAATGGACTTCTAAGAGTGTGTGAACACGGAATTGGAATTTGGTTTTCTTTCTTTGCTAAAAGGACAATAGTTTTTCTGTACTATTGTCATGTCCTTCCTTATTATTGGTATTCCTTATTAGGAAATGTAAAGAGAAAGTAAAGATTTTGTGTTTTATCAAGCCTGGCTGGCATGGCTCAACCATTGAACATTGACCTATGAATCAGGAAGTCACGGTTGGATTCTAGGTCAGGGCACATGCCAGGGTTGCTGGCTCAGTTTCCAGTGCGGGGTGTGCAGGAGGCAGCCAATTAATGATTCTCTCTCATCATTGATGTTTCTATCTTTCTCTCCCTCTCCCTTCTTCTCTGAAATCAATAAAAATATATTTAAAAAAATTACTTCCTATGCTCTGCATTGTCTGGTCTTTGATTTCTTAGATAAACCAAACCTTCTTAATATTTAAAGAGCTAACTTTTTGCCTCTATAACTTTCTATAATTGCTTCAGGAGTACTTAAATAGATGACTAAATGGATAACTGAAATAAGAAATTTCTCTTTACAAAAGGGGGAAATGAAACTAATCAGGCTACTCGATGTTTGGAAAGTGAATTACCATCCACTTGCTCCAATCCCCAAGGTAGAAATGTACTAATGATGACTCATACATTTTCATTGGGCAGAGGCATTTCATGGCAGAATGCCGTAGCTGCAGACGGTACTAGAATACTTCTAGAAAGGATATTTTATGCTTGGAAAATCCCCACAGAGCTTCCTAGCAATTGAGAAAACCGTTTTACTAGACACATTCTACACCAGATATGCTAAATTTGGCTGATATTCCAGTGTTTCCATTGTGCTTATCATCCTTAGCCCCCTGGTTTGATAGAAGAAATCGACAAGATCGTTAAAATTCAATTGGTAAAGCTTGTTGAATCTTTCAATGTGCCTTGGCCTAAAGCCCTTCTCTTGGTATTGCTTAACCTGAGACCTATTCTTTTTAATAAACATTGATTGTCCTCTTTTTAAATTGTTACCAGAAGACTTATGAGACTATCAGGAAATGTGCAAGCCTGTCTTATTAAGGGGACCATTCTAACTTATTTCAGGTAACTTTAAATTAATGCAATCTCATAGAGCAATCTTTCCACACTGTGCTCTCGAGAAACAAAGACCCCAAGCACTATGGCTTACAACCTGGAGATGTGGTCCATCATAAAGGGTATTTCCACAAGAATCCCTCTAGCCTTGCTGGAAGGGAGCCTACTGGCTATTGTTAATGAATCCCTGAGGTTCAAAGTTAAAAAGTACTAATTTATGAATTTCTGTTTTTCATTTAAGAAGGCTCCCATACTTGCACCCCTGATGGAGCACCCCAGCCTATAGGAGACTTCAAATTAAAGTGATCCAGAGCAGACAACTGCTCAGACAAAGAGCAGATGGCACTCAAAGCAGATGGCTTTTCCCAGGATGCAGGACCGGGCCAGTAAAGTCAACCCCAGCTATGTGTAATTCTTATGTTTATTTTATAGTTGCTGTATCATTTATTTCTCAGGTATTTTCATCCATCTTAACCTTCTCATGTCAAGCTGGTCACCTTCCATATAGTTTAGGTTGTAATTCTAGTTATTTCATATCATTAACCCACAATTATACTGTACTTCCTGATTTTTGCTGTTTTAACCCTTATAAATGGGCAAGTTTGGCATAGAAGTATTATTACACAGGCTTTCAAAACCTCACCTCCGCAGGGAACCTGTCTAAATGCTGTATTGAATCTGATGCTGGCCTCTCCCTCTGGTAAAACTAATAATCCCATAATTATTTCTGTAAGCAATGTCTCAACCAGCCCTAACTTTACTACTGATTTCTCTAAACATCTCCCTCTGAAGCTTGGGTTAAATTTCAAAAGGGAGTTCCACCTTTCCCCTGTGTCTACCTAACCCAACCCTATACATCAGCCAACCTCTCCCCAGCTGGGACCCAACCATCTCCCACAGTGGAAGTGGTCGCTAGCCACCCCTATCACCCTGTTGCCTATATTTTAAATGCCTTATACCTGGCTGCATCTATTCCCACCCTGAATACTGTGGAACTCCCCTTTGTAAGGCTCTTGTGTATGAAAATAGCACAGAATGTTATAAACCTAAATGTTTACCCCCATAATATCTAAACACATGGGGAAGGAGTCTAGAGGGATCATCAAACCAGACTGAGCCCTGGTTGGAGAATGTTCTCACCTCCATTCCTGCTAATGAAGCCATAAATGAGCAGTGTTCACAAACACCTTTTATGCCCACCCCACACATGTTATATTTCTGCTTGTAAACAAAAAAATCAGCCTTGGACATTTGATTGTTTAGATAGCTGGAGCCTGACTGGGAAATGCTCTTGGGCCAATGGACATCCTCTTATACTAACCTCAAAATGATAATAGCCACCCTTCCAAGTTCTCATCAGAGACAAGGAGGGCCTTGTCAATAGTAGATTCCTCCCCTGACGAGGATCCCTCTGTTTATGAAGATAACTCCCATGGCCTTTCTGTGGGGTGTGATTTGCTATTGCTTTTTCAGGAGATGAGGTGATTACTTTCTCAGAGTTGTATTTTCATGGGGTGCCTTGGTATTGCTCAATTAGACTTAACAATGCAAAACGTAACTGGAATCATCAATCGAGTCACTCACTCAACCATCAGACCCATTCAAACCTAGCAAGTATCTTTAGACTCCTGAGCATGAATAGTCCTGAATAACAGAAATCTTGATTATGTGCTCATAGTCCAAGCAGGAATTTGTGCCATAGCCAATATCACCTGCTGTACCTGGATAAATACTTCTTTACGGTTAAAATTAAAAACCACCAAACTCCTTAATCTTGCCAAATCCTCTAAGGGTCATTCATGTCAATGGCAGATTAGGATTTAAATTTTCTGACATTTTCAGTTGGTTCCCAATTGTGCTTGAAGCTATTTTTAAGTTCTGAGTTGCAAATTGTTTGTGCTTATTTTTATCCTGATTTGTTCAATATATTTCACTGTCAAACTATTTGATATTTTGTATAACAAATACTCGAGGAATGGTTATACAAAGGATAGAAATGATGTATCAAGCCACTGTATACCCTCCATGTTTGAAATTAGTGATAGTTAAAAACTTCACTCCTGGTGCCTAATACATTTTGTCAGTTACCCCTGATTTCTCTTATGAACTACTAGTACGTGTCTGTTGTTCTATAACCTTTCCAAAATTGTTTTGGCTGCTTTAAAACAAGACTAATTTTTTTTAGTTTGGCAGGTGCCTGAGAGGCCTCTTATAAGCAAATGGCTCTGGTTGCTCTATCGGCTACTGCCCTGCTACAGGAGTCCCACCCAGGAGCTGGATGGAACCAGAGCACGTAACCCCGCCACTCTGGCACTGACATGAGACAAAATGACCCGAATAATTACAAACACTGTCTGTCAACGGCTGCTGATCAAAATGAGGAAATGTGAACACAGAAAGACACCTACTAAGAAGGGCTCCTGGTGGCTGACTTCTAATTTTAAAGAAGATTATTTTTCTTTTTATTGATTAAGGTACTACATATGTGTCCTTATCCCCCAACTCCCCCCACTCATGCCCTCACCCCCATGGTGTCTGTGTCCATTTTTTGGGCTTATATGCATGCATACACGTCCTTTGGTTTATCCCTTCCCCTTCCCCCCACCCTCCCCTATCTTCCCTCTGAGGTTTGACGGTTTGATCGATGCTTCTCTTCTCTGTCTCTGGATCTGGTTTCGTTCATCAGTTTATGTTGTTCATTATATTCCACAAACGAGTGAGATCATGTGATATTTATCTTTCTCTGAGTGGCTTATTTCACTTAGCATAATGCTCTCCAGGTCCATCCTTGCTATTGCAAATGGTAGGAGTTCCTTCCTTTTTACTGCAGTGTAGTATTCTATTGTGTAGATGTGCCACAGTTTTCTAATCCACTCATCTGCTGATGGGCAGTTAGGCTGTTTCCAAATCATAGCTATGGTAAATTGTGCTGGTATAAACATAGGGGTGCATATATCCTTTCTTTTTCCCCCCTTTATTGATTAAGGTATTACAAATGTGTCCTTATCTCCCCATTGTCCCCCCATTCTCCCACTCATGCCTTCACCCCCTGGTGTCTGTATCCATTGGTTATGCTTATATGCATGCATACAAGTCTGCATATATCCTCTCTGACTGGTGTTTCTAGTTTCTTGGGAAATAAAGGAGCCCCTAGCAGCCATTCTAAACAGGGGGCTCTCATACAAGCTGAACTTCAGGGAGAAGCCTGCACTGATCTGTCTTCCTGCACTGTGTTCCTGCCATAGGGCCAATCCTTATAAAGGAGTTCTTGGAATTGTATTCAACCAATAGGATTGGGACTTTCCCTGTCCAATCAGAGCTGTGCAGTTATATTCGCCTGCCCCCGTCCCTGCCCATCAACCTCTTCCCTGACTAATCAGAGTATCTGCATTACAACCAATTAGAACAGTGCCTTTTGTACCAATCAAAGGGCAAGGTGTTGGATTCCTCATTTGCATGATGACAGACAAATTGGGGACTGGATTGGGGACATCGGTCTATAACTCATCTTCCCTATGGCTAGGGAAGTTCACATTTTCTTTTGGCCAAAGATTGAAAACTGTTTCTCAGCTGGAATTGAAACATCTAACACTTCTCACCAGAGCAGAGAAGGCAGGCGGAGTGCAGCAGGGCAGAATGGACCAGCTGGGCCTGAGCAGAGCAGAGCTGTCTAGCGAGAGCAGGACCTCCCTGGAGGCCACCTTGCCCCAGGGCCACTATCAGCCATGCTGTTCCACAGCTGAGCTGTTTCATAATTTGGCGGAACACTTTCGAGCTGTTTCATAGCTGTGTCTTTCTCACAGCCCTGCGGTATCACAATGGAGCTGTTAGCACTGACTAATGCTTCCTTCTTCACCACCCCCGAATTGGGGATGCCCTTTGGCATTGAATTGGCACCAATGCCAATAGGACCCTCACTAATGATCTCATTTAAATTAATTACCTTTTAAAGACCCTATTTCAAATAGTCACATTCTGTGGTGCTGGGGATTAGGACTTCAACCTATAAATTTTAAGGGGACACAATTCAGGCCAGAACAACTACTAATAGTAAGAGGACATGCTGGATTAGATGGTGGAACAGAGAAAGGACATTAGTTGGGAAAATGGTGACACCTGAATTAAGCCTAGAATTTGAGCATAGTCATATACTAACATCAATGTCTTAGTTTTGGCAAATAGAAGTACCAGGGTTATATGAGATATTAACTACAGGACAAACTGGGCATGCTCTCTGAAACACTGTACTGTGCTCTCGATACTTCAACCAAATTTTTTCCAAATTGAGAAGTTTACTTAAAAATTTTGTGATTCATATTTTTCACACAAATCTGTGCTGCTCCTAAATTGGACACAGATATCTGGGAACTTTGAAATATTTTGCTGTCTCAACACAACTTTATAAAAATATATGAGAAAGGCTGGGGTGGGGGGAAATAATGAATTACACCTGAGGTTTCCCAGAGTGAACTATAGACTCACATTGCTACAGAGAAAGAGAGTGGTCTGAAATCCAAGAGCCTTTATAGGTTATTCAGTCCTGAAAATGAGGTAAATAAAGATGATCAAGGCAGAGATCTCTATACTTTCTAATGCCTTCTTCTAATTTTTCAACTCCATTTCTTTCCTTAAGAAAAAATTTAGCACAGTTCTTACACATGGGATATAAAATCAGACTGTTAGTACTCAAATCTTAGCCTTAAAAGCTTAAGCAACTTATTCAATCTTTCAATGTCTGAGTTTTGTCATCTGTAAAATAGGCACAATAATATGAATTCTTCTTAACTCACCATGGGGCTACATCCCAATGAACGCATGGTAAGTTGAAAATATCCTAATTTAAAAATGCATTTAATACCTACTGAACATCCTAGCTTAGCTGAGCCAACCTTAAGTGTGCTCAGAACACTTACATTAGCCTGCAGTTAGATGTAACACAAAGCCTATTGTATAATCCAGGGTTAACTATCTCATTTGATTCATCATGCATATTACTTTTGTACCTTCATAAAGTCAAAAAATAAGTTAGGGGCAGTCTGCACCTATTTTGAGGATCTGTCAATGGAATTATATAAGAAAATGTATTTAAGGACTTAGCACTGTGCTTAATTTAAAATGACTACTTATTAAGTTATTTTAACATTTAGTCATTTTCTTTGACTATGGCATTTGTAATTTATCTTCATGTGTATTTACTAGCACCAACATGCACTATGAAGGTTCCATAGGACTTTCTTTTTTCCAGGTGTCTTTTCATATAGAGCATCTTATTCAATTCCACGACAATTAACAATAAAAGGTGGATGCTACCAGCTCCAATTTACAAACGAAGGAATTGAGACTCAGAGATTCAGTGACTTGTCTAAGGATGCAGCTGTGTGCTTAGAGCAGGCTGTGTGTTTACCCCTCACACTTTCTCTTCCTGGGTCCACATGCCCACATTTTCCAGCCTCCATTGCAGATAGTTTGGGGCCACATGATTGGGTTCTGGATCCTGGAATGGAGGCAGAATGGAGGCAGAAATGGACTACCACCCAGCCTGGGTGTAAAGTCCACTGCACAATCCTACAACATATCCTCTTTCTTTTTCAAAAAATGAATTGGTATTGATTTTAGAGTTTATAGAGAGAAGAAAGGAGAGGAAGACATTGATAGAGAAGCATCAATGTGAGAGAGAAACCTGGATCAGCTACCTCCTGCATGCCCCTACTGGGGATGGAGCCGCAACCCATCATGTGCCCTGATGGAACTGCGACCTTTGAGTGCATGGGATGTCGCTCAATCAACTGAGCCACACTGGCTAGAGCTATCTGCTCCCTTCCTGTGGCAACTCTGGAGGCCATGAGTTGAAGATGCCAACATCATATGAAGGACAATGCCTAGATTCTGAGCCATCATTTGGAGAGAAGCTGCCTGCGAGAGCTGCCTGACCCAAACAGCCCGTGACATAAACAAAAAAATACTTCTTTTTACCTCCTCTGTGAAATAGGTTACTGCCAGAATGAATTGAGTCAATATAGGTAAAGAACTTAGATCAGTGACTGGCACGTAATGAACACTCAATAAATATTAGTGTTTATTATTGTTATTAATCTTCACCCAAGGATATTTTTCCATTGATTTTTAGGGAGAGTGGAAGAGAGAGGGAAAGACAGAGAGAAATATCAATGTAAGAGAAACACATCAATTGTTTGCCTCTTGCATGCACCCTGACCAGGGCCCGGGCTAGGGAGGAGCCTGCAACCAAGGTACCTGCCCTTGACTGGAATTGGACCCAGGACCCTTCAGTCCCTAGACTGATGCTCTATCCACTGCGCCAAACTGGCTAGGGCTCATGTTATTATTTTGCCTGCCATCCTGCTCCTTATCAGATAAATAGTAAAGACTCACTAAGCACTGAGTGATTAAATAAATAACCGGTTTAAAGTTGGGTGCAGCCGATTTAGGATGCCTGCAAATTCTGACACCTTTCCTTGAGAAAGAGAACTCTTTGTTTCCTCCCCTGCACCTGGGCCAGCCTGTGGTGCTTTGACCAATTGAGTATCATGTAAGCAACACAAGTCAGTTCTGGAAACCCTAATCCACCATGTGCGAATGAGAGGTGTCCAGCTGGAATCATTCTTCTGTCTGTCCTCTCGGAGCACTAGGCATGTGAAGTTTGGCACTTTGGACAATCCAGCCACCAGGGACCTCAGCCAACACCATGTAAAGTAGAATTGCCAGCTAAACTCTGAATGAATTTTGTACTCACAACATTATGACATATAATAAAAGGGTTGTTATTGTAAACCCAATATTTTAGGGAGTTTGTTATGGAATAGTGGGTCCTTGGGCTTACAGCTTCCTTTAGAACCTCCAAGGAGCCAGCAGTGAAGAATCCCAGTCAGGGAAGGAGCGGGAAATGGATGTGCTTAAGTCTTCCTCCAGGGGGCTCCACCAACATTTAATAGTGAACCTCTCCTCTCTCAGCAGCTCCAGGACAATTGACAAAAGCTACTCCTCTATTTTTTTTAACATAACAAAGGCAATTTAGTGGGATATAAAAATGTGAATCAACTACATGGTGGCTCTTTATCCTGAAATCAGCATCAGGAGTTTAACAGCAATGGATTTGTGACTCACTGGGACTGACAGCAAGAGCCTGAGAGTAGTCCATCCATGGAGTCCTTCCTTGCCCTGGGTGCAGACCACCCTCTCTCCAAGCCAGCCTGCAGGGCGCCCCACCCACAGCCATCATGACCCGTGACAGTCCTCAGGGCCCTGTCATGTTTGCAGCCACTGCTGACCTTCTCTCTCTAGTTTCATTGGAACTGATCACTCCACAAATTATGCTGCCTGCACCGTGGACACAGAAAGGCCCTTTGCCCGGAGGTCAGCTAAGTTCTCGCTCCGTCACTTGGCTGCCTGGAAGACTGGACCTGGGGAGGTGGGCAGAGGGAACAGGGACACTGGCAATAGAGACTGCCCAGGGCACATACAAATGATGTGGGGGAGATGAAATCAATCAAGAAGTCAGTTCCCACAGAGCGGCCTGTGATAGCCAGCTCTCTTGCTTCACTCACACAGGCTTTGGAATCGTACTTTATAGGATCCTGTGGTCTGAAATACTCCATAAATCTCCGCGTACCTTTCAGACCTCTGCTTTGTGTTTCACTCACAGGTCCTGACAGTGCCTGTTCGAGTGAGGAGCTCTGTGCAAGGCCAGCCGTAGCTTGGCCGGGACCCCTGCGCTCCGTGGGATAAATCTGTCAGTAGCTTGGCAGGATGGTAACCCCTCCTGCGCTTTGAGATGTGTGCACAGGGCTAGGGCCCGGGAAGATGAAAAGTCTGGGAATGTTTAATGACAACAACGCTTTCCAAAAGCACGAGGAAAGGAGCGTGTTCCAGGCTCTCCCTTACATCGGTTGCAGGAACGATGCTAAAGCCAATCTACATTGTCCTGGCCATGCAAACTCCGGTGCCATTCCCCGCAGGCCTAAGGCAAAAGGCCTAACTTAAGACATCTGTAGACTGGCCCGCGGAGCTTGTATTATGTGTTGTCCTTCAGGGGCCACACCTGCCCATCTGTCCATCTGACCTTGCCAGGTGCATCCTTCAGACATCCCTAAAGCAGAGTGTGTGTCGGTTTCTCTCTATCAGTAGAAGAGCAGGTGCCCCCCACCCTGGACCTGTATATGTTAGATTTGTGGGGAGGGGATGGCCCAGTGGAAAAGAGCTACATGCATTAGGCCAGAGGTGTCAGGGAGCACTGTGCCAGGGCCTCTGGAACCCTCTGGCATCTGGAAGCTCTCCTGGATTGACAGGACATGTATCTCCTGGCTGGCTCTCCTCATGGCCAGGGCAGACCACGCAGGGTCCCCGCTGAGCTTTAAATAAGGATGCTCCGACTTTTTCTTCTGTTTCCTCCCAATCTCTGCCCTCAGCTAGAAATCATAGACACGGTGATGCAAAGGCTAATCCAAAGGAGCATAGAAATGACTGAACTACCTCCTAGGACAGCGGTTCTCAATCTGTGGGTTGCGACCCCTTTGGGGGTCAAACAACCCTTTCATAGAGGTCGCCTAAGACCACCGGAAAACACATATTGAGTATATGATTACATATTGTTTTTGTGATTAATCACTATGCTTTAATTATGTTCAATTTGTAACAATGAAAATACATCCTGCATATCAGATATTTACAGTATGATTCATAACAGTAGCAAAATTACAGTTATGAAGTAGCAGGGAAAATAATTTTATGGTTGGGGGTCACCACAACATGAGGAACTGTATTAAAGGGTCGCGGCATTAGGAAGGATGAGAACCACTGTCCTAGGAGATCTTAAATAATAAAAGATGATACTCGGCGATCCAGTCTATTTTGATCAAATCTGTTTCTAGAGAGGGGATGTCAGACATTGTAGCAGGCACGTGAAGATATGTAGAGACCCCGCATCGCTTGAACAGGCAGCTCTCGATGCCAAGTGTAGACTGGCCCTGCCCTCCTGCCTCACACGAGCCACACATGCTCTCTAAGTCTTTATGTTCATGAAAGCCAGACCCTGATCAGGTTCCAACTGTGGGTCCTCCCCATGAAGGTGCCCACTTGCCAGTGGATCCTACTGTGCCTTTCAGTGCCTGCTGGATCCTTTCAGTGACAGCACGATGCCCAGAGGAGCCAGTCCGGGTTCCAGTTCCTAGCTCTGTGACTTGGGCACCTTGCATAACCTCTCTGTTCCTCAGTTTCCCCATTTGTAAGATGAATCTGAAAAATGTCACGTGCCTCCTAGGTTTGTGGTGAGGGTGAAATAATATAACACTTGCCAATAATATAGCCATGTAGTGCCTGCAACATGGGGAAGCATTCAGCTGACAGCGGCTACTCCTGCAGAAAAGCGAGCTTCCTCCATATATCAGCACCACCCACCATCCTAGCTAGAGCCGCATGTCTAACTTCGCAGCCACTGACCCACTGAGCTGACTACTTTATTTTGGGACGTGCATGTCTGTCAGGATCCATTCAGTCTAGGAATCCTTAAAGAATGACTCCAACCAGAAGTCCTTTGTGTTACAAACATCCTCTTTTACTTGTTCAAACAGAGCAGATAGAAGCCATGGTCATGAGGAGGAACATTTGGGGAGGGACCTAGCAATGTTTTGCAAAGGCCCTGCTGTGGGGATGCTCGGCTGTAACTCACAGAAGTCTACCAAGAGGCTGAGCCAGCCCAGGGTAGGGCTTAGGATTCAGTGCTCTCCACTCCAGCCTGTCTACAGGCTTTGGATCTCCCACTCTGCCCCAAGCTCCATGATATACTCATCTTCCCATTCTCAGCGACTGGCATTGAGCCCAGTAGTCACTCACATGTCCATGAGCATGAGGGGGTCTGTGTGTGTTTCTTCCGTGGAGCACTCTCGATTCTTTCTGCCTTGGCAACGGGCCAAAGGTTGGTCCCAAATCCAGCCTCATTAGGCTCAACCATTCCATAGCTTCTATGTAATCTCCAAGGGACCTCTGCAGAGACAGGCTTGCTACACATTCACTCCTAGTTACCCTCAGCATCGCAGGACATGTCA
This sequence comes from Myotis nattereri, assembly GCF_964212035.1. Taxonomy (NCBI): domain Eukaryota; kingdom Metazoa; phylum Chordata; class Mammalia; order Chiroptera; family Vespertilionidae; genus Myotis; species Myotis nattereri. The sequence goes on from NC_138088.1 coordinate 7,198,427, forward strand.
TCCAGGGTAACATGAAATCCTGCACAGGAAACACTCATCGCTTGGACAAAATTTAACCAAAATATTGTTCCAACTGTGCTGTTACTTGGAAGTAAAAGATGACTCGCTAGAATTTAGTGAAAGGAAAGCTATATATAACTTGTTTGGATAGGGTTAACCTCTGCATGGACTTCCTTGGGGAATCCGCTACATTTATCACACACCAAAACCATTAATGCCATGGCAGATTGCTCTACTATAACACACACATGCTGTCATCATCTTGTAATAATGCAAAACCAAGATGTTAACTTGGGCTTGTGTGAACCCTTAATTTTGACAGTTCCAGCCAGCTTGGTGCCCACTGAACTTAGAGTGCAAATCCACATATTATTTCTCAACTTTGATTCACTTTTGTGTCTACATGAGGCCAAATATCCATGAAGAAACCTAAAAGCTATATTAAACATCCTGTTTTTAAAAATCCAGATGTTTTACTTTGTCTAGCAAGAGCATCTAGAATTTTTACTGCTTTTTTCTTCTCTTTCAGTATTTGGGAGTGCTTAGACCTCTGGCCATTCAAAACAGAGACCTGAAGCTTGAAAATGACCAATAAACACTCCGAGGTGAGTGTTGCTGCCTCTTTCTGTCTCAGGCTTCATAGAGCAGTCCTCATGAGCCCAGAGACCATGGGACATGGCTGTCTGGAGAGTTGGAGCTAAGTGGCAAGGGGACATGGGATCACGGTCAGTTCTTAGCAACACCTGTTGGGCAATTATTGAATGTTGTGTGGCAAAGCCTTGTTCTCAGATACAATTTGATGTTAATCCATCCACCTTTTACAAAAAGAGAGGCATGCTGGAAGCCATAGGAGGGCATAGCAGACTGGTCAGGCACAGCTTAACACTAACATTAAAAAGAGAAATAACAGGCTTCAAATTCTGTTTCTATATGTGACCTTCCTACCCAGGAGTCCCCAGGGAATCCCTTCTTATGAGATGATTTCATCTTACCCAACTAATTAATATTCAAAACCTACCACTGCTCAGTGATGAGAGTTCACTCCATGCCCCTTCTCTTCTGACCACCATCCTTACTGTGCCTTCATCTACTGGTTGTCTATGCCATCTGGCCTGGAATTCTTTCTCCACTCTGAACTTTAGTTTCCACATCTGTATAATGGGAGATATTTTCCTAGGATTTTTTAAGGATTCAATGCAACCACTTAAATAAGGAGCTTAGCTCCTTATTTAAATAAGGAGCTTAGCTCCATGAATATATTAATTCATGTTATAGCATGTTGATACTTCATTTCTTGTTGTTGCATATTGATACTACATTGTTATATCAAATATTCTATTTTGTGGAAATGACATATTTTGTTTATCCACTCATCATTTATAGATATTTGTATTCTTTTCATTTTTCATCTATTACAAATACTGCTTGTATAAACATTCTTTTAGAAGTTTTTCTGCAAACATGTATTTTTTATTGGTTATATACTTAGAAGTGAAATTGCTAGCTTATATGTTTAGCATTTTGAGTATCTATCAAACTGCTTTTCCCAAGGGGCAGTACCATTTACATTCCTATGAGCAATGGATGAAGATTCTAATTTCTACGAATTCTCTTGGGTACTTTTACTGTCCACCTTTTTTTAAAAAAATTACAGCTATCCGAGTGGTTGTGAGGTGAGAGCTTGTGGTTTGGATTCGCACTTCCCTAATGACTAATGATATTGAGCATCTTTATTATGTTTATTGGCCAATCATAGAACTCCAAATCCTTTGCCCATTTTTAATTCAGTTATTTGTCTTTTTATTTTTTGAACTAGTGGTCTAGTGCACAGATTCGGGCGCATTGAAAGGAAAATTAATTAGAAGAAATATTTTAATATCGCTATTCATCCTTTCTCTGTAATAGAAGTGTCAACCAAATCCACGATTGACAATGACAGATGGAAACACACATGTGTGATTGGCACCAGTGAAAGCTTTATATGTATTGCACATGTGCAACTCAACTTAGCGTTTTATATATAGAGAATAAATTTGCTTAATTAGACCTGTTTTCTGATGTAGCTAAACTTTTTCCAGCCCAGTGAAGCACCCCAACATCTCTTTCAGGTAATTGTCAGCAACACAGCAGTATATACCAGCACCAAGCAGGTTATTATTATAAATCATGCAGGAAGAACAAAGGGTAAAATATTTAACTGCAGCAGTGCTTGACTATGTTCTGTGCAGTGAGAAAATCTGAATTCATTTTCAAAGTCCACCATTTCTTACTTCTTTTCAGTTGGGTCAAGTTTCTAAACTTTCTAAATCTCCATTTTCCAGCTAATGAAAAGAAAATAGGATTCCAACGAGTCTCCTATCTACCTACTCCAGGACTTCTGTGAGGATCAAATGAGTTGAGGCATGGGAAAACACTTCACAGACATTTGGTTAAAGTGTAAAATGTTTGCACCTGGCTATAAAGCAAGCCATGTTCCTGGGCTGAAGAAACTGCAAGGAGGCTAGTTGCTAGGGAGAGGAAGCCGGGCATTGTTATATGATGTCATTACCCGGCACCCAAAGCCACCCTTTCAGGGCTGGGCTGAGCTATAGGCCGCATTTTGCACCTTGGGGTCTTGGCAGCGCCAGCTGTGATTTGGTGGGCTGTAGCTCCAGGGTGGTGGCGGGCCTGTGTCCCACTTGGGGGAAGCCAAGTGTTGCTTTGTGGGTGCCAGGTCTGTGGTGCCGTTTCTCTATGCGTGTCATGGCAGCTTCTGTGTTGAGCATCTGCCCCTGGTGGTCAGTGCATGTCATAGCGACCAGTTGGACAGTCAGACACTTAGCATATTAGCCTTTTATATATATAGACTAGAGGCCCAGTGCACAAAAATTTGTGCCCTGGGGGGGGGGGGTGCTCAGCCTGGCCTGTGCCCTCTCACAGTCTGGGACCCCTCGGGGGATGACCATCTGCTGGCTGAGGCCTGCTCCCTAGGGGATTGTGCCTAAGCTGGCAATCAGACATCCCTCTGGCAACCTGGCAGCCCTCGGGGGATGTCCACTTGCCAGCGGGGATCAGGCCTAAACTGCAGTTGGACATCTTTAGCACTGCTGAGGAGGCAGGAGAGGCTCCCACCACCACTGCTGTACTGGCAGCCATCATCCTGGCTTGTGGCTGAGCAGAGCTCCTCCATGTGGGAGCTCACTGACCATCAGAGGCAGCTCCTGCATTGAGAGTCTGCCCCCTAGTGGTCAGTGTGTGTCATAGTGACCAGTCATTCCCAGTCTTTCTGCTGTTAGGGTCAGTTTGCATATTACCCTTTTACTATATAGGATAGAGGCCTGGTGCACGGGTGGGGGCCGGCTGATTTGCCCTGAAGGGTGTCCTGGATCAGGGTGGGCGTCCCGCTTGGGTGCCTGACCAGCCTGGATTAGGGGCTGATGGCTGTTTTCAGGCTGCCTGCACCCCCTTCAGGATGGGGGGTCCCCACTGGGGTGCCTGGCCAGTCTGATGTGAAGGACCTATACACTGAAAACTATAAGATATTGTTGAAAGAAATTGAAGAAGACACAAAGAAATAGAAAGATATTCCATGTTCATTATGTGGAAGAATCCACATAGTTAAAATAGCCACATTACCCAAAGCAATATACAATTCTAATGCAATCCTTATTAAAATTCCAATGGCATGTTTTGAAGAAATAGAACCAAAAATGATCAAATTTGTATGGAATTACAAAATATCCCAAATAGCAAAAGCAATCCTAAGAAAAAAGAACAAAGAGCTGTAGGTGTCACACTCCCTGACTTCAAATTCTACTACAAGCCCGAAGAGTGTGGCTTTGGCAGAAAACAGACACACGGAGCAAAGGAACAAAGTTGAGAGCCCAGAAATAAACCCACATGTGTATGGGCAACAAAATTTTGACAAAAGCACTAAAAATATGCACTGGAGAAAAATAATCCTCCTCAACAAATGGTGCTGGGAAAATTGTAATGCTAAATGCAAAATAATGAAACTAGACCGCTATTTGACATCATACACACAAATTAACTATTTGACAACATAAAAAAAATGGATCAAAGACCTAAGTATAAGGCCTGGAACAATAAAATATACAGAAAAAAACATAAGTACTAAACTTGTTTACCTTGACGTCAGACAGGGTTTTATGAATTTAACCCCAAATGCAAGAGAAGTAATAAATTAATAAATAGGTAAATAAATAAATAAATAAATAAATAAATAAATAAATAAAATGACATCAAATTAAAAAGCTTCTGCAAAACAAAAGAAAGCACCAAACAAAACAAAAAGACAACCAACAAAATGGAAGGACATATTTCTACACAATACCTCTGGTAAGTGGCTAATATCCAAAATATATAAGGAACTTATATAACTCAATAACAACAAACAAATAATCCAGTTAAAAAAATGAGTAGAGGACCTAGACAGAAACTTTTCCCAAAAGACATACAAATGGCTAACAGGATGCTCAACTTTACTAACTATAAGTGAAGTACAAATCAAAACCAAACTGATATAATGGCTATTTATTGTCAATAACAAAGGAAATAACAAGTATTGGAGAGGATGTGGAGAAAAAGGAATACTTGTATACTTCTCATAGGAATGTAAATTGGTAGCATCACTATGGAAAACAGTATAGATATTTCTCAAAAATCACTAGTAAGAATAGAGTTACCATAAGACCCAGAAAAATTTTGAAAAACAGGTTTTTCTTAAAGATATATGTACCACTATGTTCATAGCAAGATTTACAACTAGAGGCCCAATGCACGAAATTCTGCACGGGGTGTGTGCGGGGCGGTGTCCCTCAGCCCACCTGTGCCCTCTCACAATCCGGGACCCCTCAGGTAGGGTCCCTAGGCCTGGCAGGCAATCAGGACCTATAAGGGCTTTCCTTCCCCTTGCTGCCAGCAGCTGGCCCTGCCCCAGTCACTGCCACTGCTTGCCATCTGTGCTGCGCTGCCCACCCTTCCCCGCCACCGGTTGCCTCCCTCTGTGGGGGACAGGCATGGGGTGTGATCGCTTGGCTGGCCTGGGCCTCCCTCTGTGGGGTGATTGCTGGCTGTCCCCACACATCCACCACAGTGTCGCTAGCCAATAGCCTGGGCCTCCCTCTTTGGGGCAATCATGGAGCCCCCCTTACCCCCACTCATCGATTGCCCTGCAGAGGGTGGCCTGGGCCTCCTTCTGCAGGCTGATCGTGGGGCGATGGCAGGGCCCCTCAATCAATCACATTGCACCCTCTTTGGCTGGCCTGGCACCAATGTGTGTCATAGCGTGGTCATCCGAACGGTCATTCTGCTGTTCTATCGTTTGGTCGATTTGCTTATTATGCTTTTATTATTATAGATAGCCAACACATGGAAACAACCTAAGTGTTTTCTGATGGATGATTGGATAAATAAGTTGTGGTACATATGTATAATTGAATACTACTCAGCCAGAAGAAAAGACGAAATATTGTCATTTATGACAACATGGATGGATCTTGAGAGTATAATGCTAAGAGAAATAAGTCAGATGAAATAATAAGAACCATATGATTTCACTCACATGTGGGACATAAAACAGAAAGCAGCAATCAAAAGAAACGCAAAATCTCATAGACACAGTCAACAGAATGGTGGATACCAGGAGGATGGGGGTGGAGGGAAGTTCAAGAGGGTAAAGGGAATCAAATATCTGGTGATGAAAAGAGACTAGACTTTGGGCGGTGAGGACATGATGCAATATACAGATGATGTATTAGACATTTGTTACTTGAAACATAATCTTGTTAACAAATGTTAACCCGATAAATTTTTAATCCACTTTGCCTATTAATTTCATCAATAGGACATATTTGTCTATATTATATCTATGTGTGAATTTCTGGAGTTTATTCTACTTGGAAATGTATAATAGTTTTTAATAAAATTTGTGAAGTTTTCAGACAGTCTTTTATTAGTTTTTTTTGGTCTCTTTTCTCATTTTCCTCTGGGACTCCCATTATGCATATGTTGGTATGTTTGCCAGTGTACCACAAACCCCTGTGGTCCTATCACTTTTCTTTATTATTTATTCTATCTGCTCCTCAGATTAAATAATTTCTATTAACTTATCTTTAAGTTTATTGGTTCTTTTTTTCCCCTAGCTCAAATCTGTTCTTGGGTTCTTCTAGTGACTTTTTTGCTTTAAGTCTAAAAATTTTATTTAGATCTTTTATGAATTTCTCTCTTCATTGACATTCTTTATTTGTGGAGGCATCATTGTTATGCTTTATTTTAATTCCTTAAACATGTTTTTCTTTTATTTATTTGACCATATTTATAAAAACTTATTTAAAGTTTTTAGTAAGTACAAACTTTGTGCCCCCACAAGAGTATTTTCATTCCCCCCCACCCCCACCCCCCCCGTATATGTTGCATGCTTTTTTGCTTCATTGAATGTTCCATATTTTTTTGTAAACTGGACTAATGATTTCTCCTTTTCAGTGTACCTGCACAGCCTTCCCCAGGAATATGTCAGAGCTTTTCAAAGTCTCGTATGTTAGTCTAATTCTCCAGGATTTCCTTTTTAGTTCCCAGTCAGGTTCTAGATTCCTCCAGATAAAATCACCACCTTAAATAGCTGAGATGTTGCCATCAGCTTAGCATTGGTTCAATAATGTCCTGGGAATAGGTTTCCTTCTCCCCTTTTCTATTTTTCACCCCTTCTGAGCTTATATGAGCTGCGAGTCCAATCAAATAGCTGCCACATTCTGTAAATAGAGATTTACCAGGGATCTGCAAGTTCTGAGAGAATACCGACTGTCCTCTGCAGACTAACCCTTCTCTGTCCCCCTTGAGGACTTTTCCTCCCCAACCCACCTGCTGGCAGTAGTTGTGCCTTTGGTCCTGTCTAAAGATGAACTTTTGTCTCACTGGACGTGGTCACTTTGAATGCACTCATCCATTTGTGGATCATGTACACTCTGATGACTGTGAAATATAAATCTCCCTCCCAGCACTCTCCTCAGGGACTTTCTATTTATGATCTTAAATAGAAAGTCCTCGAACATCTTCCAGCAACAACAACAAAAACATGTCTCACCTGAACTCATTCTCTTCCGTGTCCCGCTTCAGTAAGTGTCTCAAACTCCTGATTCTCCCATCAGTGATGGGGGGCCCCATCGACAAGAAACCCAAACAGTGACTCCCTGCGCTTTCTCCTCCCGCATCATTGTCCTCCACATCCATATAGCTGAGGGGTCAAGCAGTTAGGCCCCAAACTCTCTCCCATGTTTGCTTTATTCTCTATCCACACTCTACTGCCCCAGCCTAGGCTACTTGCCTCAGCTTCCCAGGCTGGAGTAGTGACACCTTTGGCATGCACTCCTGTGGTGCCCTGTGATCAACCCCTTTAGAGCTCTTACCACCCTGAATTCTAGTTCTCCTTTGCCAATCTGGCTTCCACCTCAGATAGTCTCCAGGAAAGGGTAAGGTCTAATTTGTTCTTGTCCCCTTGGCTATGGCATTTGGTAGGCACTCAAAAAGTATATATTAAACGAATGACCATTTGAAGCAGCAACTGGAATTCTAATGATGCGCAGATCAAGTTGTAAGTGTGGTCACCCAGGAAGAAAATGGATGATAGTTAATAAAAGCATTAATGAAAATGCTCCCAACATCAGTCAGCTGTGGATGCTTGCAGAGTCTCATCAAGCACATGTGAAGGAAGGAGATGAGAACAACTGGAAAAACTTTCCAATTGTTTACCCTGCTGAGTAGCTTTGTGGTTCAGCTGTAATTTAAGAAAAGATGTAGCTTGACTGCTTGGGACAACCATCTTGTCTTCTTGGACTCCAAATTCCTGTTATGGGTCTGAAAAACCCACAGAGATGGGACTCCAGTGTCTTTCTTTCAGTTCCTGGCAGGTCAGAGTACTCTTTTTGTTTGCAAACCTTGAGCAAACGTTGTTTAACAGTATCCAGAAAAACAGATAACCTGACCATTGGGAACTTTAGATTTGAATTTAAAATGAAGTCATTGGCAAATAAAAGATTCAAAACAAAAATACCTCTATCAGGCATGTATCTCCAGGATCTGGGATCTGCAGACTAACTCTCCCACAGCTTGTGCTCAAGGCCTGCTTTCTTATGAGGCTTGGGGTGTGTGATGTACTTATTTACCTCACTGTACTGATTTGGATATTTTCCTGCTAAAATTCACATCCATTTTATGAAATAGAGCCTTGTCCTTACCTCTGAAGAAAGGAGATCTTGACAGAAATGCTGGCTGTGGGCAGATTCTCTCCTGCCTGTCACCACCTAACAGATCCAAAAGACCAGCTCTTTTTTCTTGTTCAGGTAGGTGACCTGGATTTGGCCAGTCTGTTTCTCCCATTTAGTACCTTGAATCTTGAGAGAGTGACACAAACATTCAGAGACACTTGAGAAAATATTAAGAACAGCCAAAGGCCCAGGGGTGTCATCCAAAAACTGCTCCCTTGGCTGTGGATTCCATTATCTGCCTTCCCTTGGTTCTAGTCAGTTCTCGGAGTTTTGTTTGCCAGCGTTCCCATGAATTCTGGGAGTGTCCCACATACATCCAATAAATTCTTCTGCGGCTCAAGCCAGCCAAAAGCTGGATCTGTCACTGCAACGAAACCTCCTCCCCATGCTCTCTCCCACATGGGAAAATCCACTGCAACATGGCAGCTGCTTTCTGGTGCATCTCTGAGCTGCAGCCCCCGCCCCCTGTCTGAACCAAGCTCTGAATCAGCACCAGTAAATATTTGTTGACTAAGTGGAGCCTCAGGGTAAAAAGAAAAAATGAATCTTGCCACTTAGACCTAGGGCATTGGGTAGGAAACTTCCCGGATCCAGGAACTGCCTGTCACAAGAGACGCCATCGTGTCTACGGCTTTGGATTCTCTGGTTTGAAACAAGGAGCACAAGTCACTCGTCTTTCTCCTTCGTAATACTGAACAGCTGCTCTGAAGTGAGCACCAGATGAAGTGCCCTAACCCCTTCCCTAAATAAATAAATGCAATAAAGACGACTTTCCCTTTCACAGAGCATGGTTGGGAAACATGCCAAAGGATCCTTCTTTTCCCCTGGCTCTGGTAGCTCCCTGGCATCCTAGACACAGCAAAGCAAGGGCGCATGTCCTCCAGGCAGCACCAGCCTTGCTCCAGGCAGCTGCCATCGCTCTGCCTCCAGACCCCTAGACCCGGGAGGTGAGGTGTGGGGTGTGAAGCCCTCTGCCCTTCTGCAGAGGCAGAGCAGTCTCACCCCGCCGACGCATCCTTCCAACACGCATTCACTGAGGAAGAGTCTGGCTGGGGATTTGCAGTCTAATGAGTGCAATAGACACAGTGACACATTTGCCCAACAGATGGCCAAGGCTTCTGTCTGATGCTTGCACCGACTGCAAGGGAGTCAGTGGAGGTGCCAGATTACGTCAGAGAAGGTCCATGGAGGAGATGTCCCTGGAACTGGGTCTTGCTCTCAGATGGGGGCCTGGCAGCGAGAAAGGCAGGGTGGATGTTTCAAACTAAAAAACAACATGAGCAAAAGCACAGTGGACCAGAGGCGCATGAAGGAGTTGGCATGGGAGAGCAGAACTGTAATTGTCTGGCAATGACAGCAACCTTGTCTGGCTGAGCCAGAAGTAGGCCCTCCTTCCTGGTGGGATTGGGGGACCAAGGCTGAGCCTCCACTCAGAAACTGGAGGGAACTGCTGCCCGAAAGAGAACCTTCAACATGCAAACCATGATCCTAGCTGGTCCCTGATGATTTCCTACCAGCATGGACCCCGGCCCTCTCTTCCTCTCTGGGGCCGAACTGGGACAGTGAAATGCCCAAGAAAGAGGATCACCAGGCGCTTTAGACCTGGTCTGAGCACAGAGCTCTAGCCGGTCATTCAACCAACATTTATTGAGCGCCTATGGTGTACTGTGCCAAGAGCAAGTGGCCCCAAAATTATACAACCACTAAAAGTGATGGAGAAAGAACATATAATGATTTACAGAAGGGATATATATTCTATTCAAAAAAGGCAAGTTATAAATATGTTATACACAAAATTATGCTATTTTCTATAAGAGAAAAAATCTCTCTCTCTCTCTCTCTCTCTCTCTCTCTCTCTCTCTCCATATAAAGATATGGAGATGGAAGGTTATTTGGATAATATAGATACCTACACATATATACTAAATACATATATTCTCTGAGTGGTGGAATTGAAGGTGATTTATAATTTCCTTTTTTCCAATTTTCTAGATTTTCTACAGTGTGCATGTGTTATATTGCAATCTGGAGAAATATTTTAAATACAACAAGAAGTGCAGCCTTTGCACTCCTTATGTGCCCTGGGACAGTGCAGGGCTCAGTCATGCTACAGAGTGGACTAGTGGTGGATTTTAGGAGACTGCATCTATTTACATCTTTTATTTTAGCAGCCAGTCATCCTGTGGTTTTAGCACAGACCACTGGCCTGTTTTGTGGGCTGTGGTTGCCATCTCCTTTCGGCTTGCTTGTTTACCTGGTGCTTTGAGGGGTTCACACTGGGCCCTGCTGGTGCCCCCTGAGGATGTGAAGGTATGTCTCCAGGTGGGGTGTGGCACATCTCCTGGCTCTAGGTGAGTTCAGGCCCCAAGGAACCTTGCCCGGCCCTGGTTTTGACAAGTTCCCCTTAGTAGTCACACCTGGCTGCCCCTGTGTCTCTAGTGGGAAAACCAGGTCTCAGCCCCGCGGGGACAAAGAGGCTAGCTGTGGGGGAAGGAGGTGCCTCTTGTCCAAGCCCCATGTTCATACAGACTCTCAGTGGAGAGAAGATCTCAGGCATTGGATAGAGAGCTCCGCCCCTGGCTGTTTATTTACAGTCGGCTTCCCAGTGGCCACCCTAGCATGTGGTGTTCCCATAGGTGTTTGATGTAGGAAGCAAAGAGCCTACCTAGGTGTCTTCTGTTGCTAAGTGGGGTTGGAAACACTGGGTCTGGGTGTCCAGTTGGGTGGGGACCTAAGACATCCTGCCACTGTGTTCTTCCCCCAGTGCTAGGGTCTCAGACCAGCTCTCCTTCTTACCACCTTTCAGAATCCCATTGGGGCTGCCTGCTGTGTTATTGTGCAGAGTCTGAAGTTGTACTTAGCAAAGAGGAGCAAGGAAATATTGGTCTATATTATCTTATTTGAAAGACAAGAGCCCTTCATCTTCTTTATTTTCTCTTTTTCCTCTAAGATATACACTTCAGTGATTTTTAACTTAGACACCAGGTTGTGCAACCAATGCTACTATCTAATTCCAGGACATTTCCATCACCCCACAAGGAAACCCTGTACTCCTTGGCAGTCTCTGGCCCTCATCCCCCTCTCTCCTCAGCCCCTGGCAACCACTGAATCTACTTCCTACCTAATAGAGATTTCCCTTTTCTGGTCATTTCACATAAATGGAATCATATAATAAGAGGTATTTTATGACTGACTTCTTTCACTTAGTATAATGTCCACCACATTGTAGCATGTATCAGACTTCATTTTTAAATTTTGCAAATAATATTCCATTAAGTAAAGAGCCACATTTTGTTTATCCATTCATTGCTTGCATATTGAAGTTGTTTCCACCTTTAGACTCTTGTGAACAATACTGCAAGCTTGTGCACTAACGTAAACTTTCATTTCTCTTGAGTATATGTCCCGGGATGGACTTGCTGGCTCATAGGAATGTAGGACTGACTCATGCTGCCACATGGAGGAACCTCGAGAACATTATACTAAGTGAAAAAAGCCAACCACAGAGGATCGCATATTATGTGGTTTTATTTCTATAAAATATCCACGATGAGAAAATCCATAGAGACAAATGCAGATTGTGGTTGCCCAATGATGGGGTCAGGATTGAGGAAGGGGGACACTTCTAATGTGTACGGGATTTTGGGGGAAAGTGATGAAAATCTCTTAAAAATTGACTGTGGTGATGATGGTTGCACATATCTGTGAACATACTAGAACCATTGAATGATACATGCTAGGCAGGTGAACTGTGGCATGTGGATTAGACCTCAATAAGGCTGTTACTAGTATTTAAAAAGAAGGAAGAGAGAGGGAGAAGGAAGCAGCCAGAAGAAAGTCATTGTCCAGAGACAGGCCTGGGCCTTATGTCCCCAGGGCAAGCTGTCAGGGGTCCTGAGAGTCACAGACCTCTGGCCTCAGTGCGTCCTCTGAAGCAAGGGCTGCCATACATTCCAGGCCAGCGAGGAATGGCTCTGCGAAGAGGCACCCAGCAGCCTCAGGTGTGCTGTGCCCTTCCATGAAGGTTAGCTGTGATGACTGCATTATTGATCCTCAGATACCTTCTGGGTATTGAGTCGCTTGGGCCTTTTCCACTTGCCTTGTAAGTCCCTGTGAAAATCAGCCAGCCCCAGAATTCCCAAATACCCAGATCTTCCTGCTGTAAAAGTCAGAGATGATAAACTGGGGCCCAATCTCCTGCTGGAAATGCTGGAGACAGAGCTGTGGGCATGCAGCAGATCTGCCCCCCCCCTCCTGCCCACCCTCTCTTCTCTTGCCTCCCCCCCCCCACCACACCCCCGGTCCCACAGGTGCCCCGGGGCTGGAGAGCAGGACAGGGCTGAGAATAGGGCTTAAACTTGGGGACTTGCTTTTCTAAACCCCTTCTGTCCTTGTGGCTTCCATCCAACACAATAAACACAGCAAAGGAAGGGCAAATTTTATTAGAAGTTAAAGGTTTAGGAAATATACAACGTAGGTAAGAGATAGCCACATGTTTGTGGCTAGGCGAATGCAAGAGCCTACACAGGGTCTGGGGCAGAGCGGGTTTGGGGCCCAGGGAGCAGCAGGAAGTCACAATGTACTGCAGCTAGCTCCCTAGACACCAGGGTGACTGCGGGTTGGAGCCCACAGCACCCGCTGCAAGTAGAGCGTATCAGCAGTGCACTCTCTTTCTATACATTAGCTTAAAGCAATTAAAGACAAAAAACGGGGCCATGCTCTCCATTCAAATAGACATGGTTTGGAACCACCCGGTCCTTTGAATTCAGGAAATTGGCCCTATCCATCATCTCATGAGGGTGGGTTAAGAGGCAAAGGAGAAAATGTCCCGAAAAACAGTTTGGAAACTGCAAAGCACTAGAACACCACCAATGCCTTGCCTTCTCTCCTGGGGATTTCGTACACAAGGATCCACCTGAAGACTCAGCAGCAGAGTCCCGAGAGCACTCACAAGCCTCTGTCCTCCACAGAAGGGACCAGCCACTCTGCGACCCCCCCCACCCCCACCCCCCGCAGCCCTGACTTCTCAGCAGCCTCGGCATTGAAACCTGCTTCCCAGGAATTGCTCTTGTTAGGTAGGAACTCACAGAACCCTCCTGAGCCTCCTCATTTGGTGACCCACTGGAACAGGGGGCTTGGAAGACTGAGATGGGGGAGGGTCTGCAAGTACAAGAGGAAGAAACGGAGGCTGGTGGGGGTCTGCACTCTCATCCTCGTGGTCTGCTGTCATGGGGGGGCCAGTCAGTGGCTTGTGGGCGAGGCCGGTTCCCTTCCAGCCACAACGCTGAAGCTACCCGGCGAATAGCCCCCAGGCCCCTTTGCTTTGCTTTGAAAGCCTTGCACAGGGTCTGGGTGTACTCCTGAGCCAGGGCCCTGTGCTCTGTAAGGTCCTATGCCAGGACCTCAGTTTCCCACTGAGGGAGCCTTGGCATCTCATCACAGGGCCACTGGAGCTATGGCACTTCAGAGCAAAGGCTCGGTGGGGCGGGGCTGGGCAGCGGGAAAACCCAGGGAGCCGGGATGTGCCCCAAGACCTGGGGGCTCCCCTCCTTCCCACCCATACCAGCCTTTGGAAACTTGTGCCTCTTTTAACTTCTCACTTTTAATAGAAACATGAATACAGGTAAATATTCCTCTAAGATCAGGGGGAAACACGGAAGTGTGATGATAAATGAACACTGGGGTACCCCCCGCCCTTAGCTGGGGACCTGACAGGGCGCCGTGGGCTGAGGGACTGACATGTGCGCTGCCTCTCACCTCGTGTGGTTGTCCACATACTGGAAGGTGTGTCATCTTCAGAAGACGTTCTGATTTGTTCCAGGAAACCTGGAAATCTGGACTTTTGCTGCCACTTCCCCATTTTCATATAGTGGCAATCTCATTTCCCCCTGAAAAACTCTGCATATCAACTGCGCATTGGGGCCAAAGCTGACCAGGAAGCACAGGAGTCTGCCTGGGCGTCCTGCTGCATTGGCTGTGATGTCTCTCCTCAGAGCCACACTGTTCTCAGAAGGAAGGTGAGCACACCCCACAGACCTGAGGGCCCAGCGCGGTTCCCAAACCCTCCCCTGAGAACATGGGATCTCCTCCTCTCTCCCCCACTCTGAGGACCAGACTCATACATTTGTCCCAACTGGTTTTATTCTGATGAAATAAGAATGGATTGACTTCACTGTCCTACATTTTGGTTTCATGATAAGAAGGAAATCCAATTCTTCATTCCAAAACTTCAAGGGTGATTTACTAGCTTTTGCTCAAAACCCTTGCCTCACTGAGGTGAGGACGTGGCTCTCTGAGCAAACATCAATACTAGTTACAGAACGCTTAGACAGGGCCCCTGAGAGTCCCGAGTTCAGGGGCTTATATGTGAACACAAACAGGCTCTGAAATTTTTACTAAAACTAAGCAGAGGAGAATGATTCTCTGATTTTCCCTCCCTCCTCACCCCCTCATCCCCAGGGGCGGTAGGATGCCCCGAGACAGCGAGTTCTACGGGCACCGCTGGCGCCAGCCCCTGCTAGTGGGGGTGAGGGGTGCCCAGCACCCTGCTCTTCTGCCTGCACCCTCCTCTCTGTACAGCCCTTCTCTCCTGGTCGCACTTCTCTCTCCTGTCCAGTGAGCTCCTGCACAACCACACTCTCCTCCTCGGTCACAGAGTATTTTTTTTAAAGTAGTTGAGGAATTTAGAACAACTGGCAAGAATGAAGTTGGGCAAATTCATTGCCTCCTTCCTTCAGTATATTCCCCCCAGGGTAGCCAGTGACCCAGTTAAAATTGAAAGACTCTACCACACCTCTGCTCAGAGCCTGCAGTGGCTCCGCATTCTCTGACGAAGGCCAAGGTCCTTCACATGGCCGTGACGTGGCTCCGTGATCTGCCTCCTCTCCCGGCCCCCACTCGTGTCTGCGGCCTCAGGTCCTGTGCTCTCTCAGTTGGCCACACCGAGCTGCCAGCAGACCTGCCTGCCTCACCTCAGGGCCTTTGCACTGCTGGTCCTTCCCCCTGGAACTGCTTCCCTGTTCCTCCCCCCTCCCTCCTGGCTCTCCTCAGTCATGTCCTCTCTGACATGCCCTCTGGTTTACCTAGAACCTTGTGGTGAACTGTTTCCCAACCAAACTGTAACCTCCCTGAGAGCAGGACTTTGTCCTCTGCTTGGCACGTGGTCAGCTCTCTGGAAACATTGAAATTTTTATTCCTTTGTTCAAAGCAAACACTCAGTAAACAAAGTCCATGTGCCTGATGAGCACCCCTGGAGCTGGGCCATGGAGAGAGCCCTGCCCCCGCTCCTCCTTCCAGGTGTCTGGGGGCTCTCCGGTCTCTGAGCCTCGGCCCCTCTGTGAAACCCCTGCAGCGCTACCGCCCGCCTCATGCACAGGCTGCCCCTGAGACGCCATTGAAAGCACAGGGTCTGAAGCCCAGCAGGCTGCTCTGCCTCAGGGCAGCACTCTCAAGCCGGCACCGCTGGTGCTGGGGACATGCCGCCCGGAGCGGGCCATCCTGTGCAGGCCGGGTGCCGAGATCATCTCCGCCCCGGTGCACAGGAGCCAGGAGCAGCCCTGCCACGCTCCTCTCCCCTGATCCTGCCACCCAGAGTGCCCGACGCTGCCACGTTCCCTGGGCGAGGACAAATGCCCCCCTGAGGACCGCTGTTCTATAAGCATCTTCCCTTGTAGCAGAAAGTATATTTACCATTTAAATCGTTAACTGGTGGGGTTTGTACTGAAATTAAGCATTCACATCCACTGCGTCTTGAGTTGCTGAGGTTCCATTCCTGTGAGAGTGAACTGGAAGTCTGTCCTGCCCGGGCGGCCAGAGCCGCTGCTCCGCCTTCACAGTGCACGTCCTCTCTGCCCTGAGGACAGTCACCGTTTTCCGAGTTCCCATCTCATTTCAGAGCCATGGGTGGGAGCCCCGAAGCCCTGGGCATCCCATGCAATGCTCCGAGGGAGAACCCGGGTGAGGTGTCAGGCCGGGCCGGGAAAGCCGGGCCCTGGGGAGGCAGGAGGGAGTGGGCCAGTGGCTGTTTGAACCACATCGAAGTGGCAGCTTCGGAACAAAACCCTGTAGGCGCCTGGCTGCAAGGGCACCCCTGCAGGAGGCCCTTCTCAAGGGGAGTCAGTGGGCCCACATTTACACCCACAGGTAAGTAGAGAGAGAGCGAGGAAAGTCGCCGGCTTTCCAGTAAACAGCCTCTCCATTTGTTCCAGGGTTAAATAGTCTCTTTTAATAAAGAGTCAGTTCCAAGTTCAGCTCCTCCCTCCGATCACCACTCCCTTTTCTCCTGATGGTGATCCAGGGGTGAGCAAAGGTCCTGGGGCAAAGGAAGTGGCCATTCCCGGGGTCATTGTGCAGCCCACTCTGCTGCCACCACCGGACTCCGCGCTGTGCGGCCCTCGGTGCCTCCCCTTCCCAGGCACCAGGTTGTTGCTAGTCCACATGGAACTTCACATGCTCTCGCTGGGCACGTGTGAGCTCCCAGGCCAGTGCGCCCCGGCCTAGGTTATAAGGAGTTAGGAGGACTGTTCAGACCTGATCATCACTCCCAGCTGTGCTGGGTCTCACATGGAGACAAGGGGGGCTCTTCCAAGAATTCGGGGCCTCCTTCACTCAGGTATTAATTCAACACAAATCTGTCAAGTGATCACTCCATGGCACTCACTGGTATAGGCACTGCAGATTGAGCAGCAAACAAAACAAAGTCCCCAGTGGGAGAAACAG
The DNA here is from genome assembly GCF_964212035.1 of Myotis nattereri. NCBI lineage: Eukaryota > Metazoa > Chordata > Mammalia > Chiroptera > Vespertilionidae > Myotis > Myotis nattereri. Next base: position 7,215,406 of record NC_138088.1, read on the forward strand.
ACAATAAGCAAAGAGAGAGAGAGAGAGAGAGAGAGAGAGAGAGAGAGAGAGAGAGAGAGAGAGAGATGCACAGTGTGTTAGAGGATTTTAGATACTATTCAGAAAAATATCTAGGAAGGTGATGGGAACTATTGGGGCAGGAGGGTGCTGTTTTCAATAGGCTGATCAGGGAGGGCTTCTCCAACAAAATGATATTTGAAAAGATTTGAACAGACACCTGGGATTGGTGAGGGGTAGGTCATGAGAATATCTGAAGGAAGACTCATCCAAGCAAAGGGAATAGCAAGTGCAAAGGCAAAAGCATGCCCATTATGTTTGAAAAACAGCCTGTAGGCAGGGTGGCCAGTTAGAGAAGGCTCTAGTCCAGAGCAAGCAGGGCAAACTTGCGGTCTGTGAGCCACATACCTCATTTATTTGGTCCACTTTAGCCTTTGAGTTTGACATGCTTTCTCTAGAGCAGCGGTTCTCAACCTGTGGGTCGCGACCCCTTTGGAGGTCGAATGACCCTTTCACAGGGGTCGCCTAAGACCATCAGAAAACACATATATAATTACATATTGTTTACAGTAGCAAAATTACAGTTATGAAGTAGCAACGAAAATAATTTTATGGTTGGGGGTCACCACAACATGAAGAACTGTATTAAAAGGTCGCAGCTTTAGGAAGGTTGAGAACCACTGCTCTAGAGACTCCCAGGTAGATACGGGTCCCTTCAGGATGTGAATGGATGGCGTCCCTGTGGCAATAGCTCCTACATGTTCTCTCCGTCCTGCTCCCGGATGCCCTCTAACTTGAGCAAGGCCAGCCTTACAACAATGGTGGGCTGTGGAGCTGAGTCCTGGTTGCCTCGCTCTCCCTTCAGCCCCTTCCTCACCAGCTTCACGCCCAGGAGAGGCGAGTCTCTTGGCCCACTTGCAGTCTGGTTGGGAACGCCCTCACTGTAAAATCTGAGTTCTCTCTCAGCTTATAACTTACAAAGTTATGGAAACTGTCCTTTCTCTCTAAAATGGGCAGCTTGGGAGCTTATAAATGCCGACATCCTTCCTCTAACACGCCTCCTAAGTCCGTGGTGCCTCTGTGAGAATTAGAAGACATAGCCCCCTCTCAGGGGATGGAGCCGTAGACACGATACACAGCTCGCTGTGCCAACCAGGCCGGGATTCTGCCCCTTCCTCACACCCCCTGACAGGGAATCCTACAGCCTGTGCCTGATAGATGACGCCTGATCCCTAAAGGGTTAAGAATATCAGCTTTGGTCAGCGACCTGTGTGTCCTAGAATGCCAATGTGCTTCCTGTGCCAATGTGCTTCAGGGCGAGATCTGGAAGGCGGAAGATAGCAGGGAAGGGGACTTAAAGGGGAAATGAAAACACCATTCCTATCATTAATAGTCCCCAAAGAGCCTGCAGGACGCATCTTGATCCTCAGAATAACTTCTTCTTTCTCTCTCCTCTCCAGACCAGGCCCAGTGGAGACATCTGTAGGCTGTTCCAGAAGCTAGCCTTTAATAGAATAATGGATGTGGATAGAGAACAAGGTGTGTGTGGAGACTAATTGAAGCCAGGCTTGGGTGAAGGAAGGGAGCCTGAGGAGATGATTGAGACCTAATTAGTGCGTCTCTGATACTGCCTCAAAAATAAACAAAAATGGGCCCAAATACAAAGCAGAAGCAAGGCTGGGGAGTTTGGCAACTGCAACGTTCCTCCTCATCAGGCACATTTTCTATTGGAAGTCGTTGGCCCCTGGGTGGCTGGCCAGCAAGGCCATCCATCACTGACAGCAGCTCTGGCAGCGGCCAGCGTGTCCAGCCACTGGAGCCACATCTGCAGACAGAGACCAGCAATTAGGGGCTTAGATGCAAATCAACATTCACAGCAGCCCTGGGAGAGCCTTGGGCTGTGGGAAACCAAGGAAGCTATTACCAATACAAGCCTATAAATTAAAATCGCAGAGAAAAGTTTTATAAAATCTGCAGATAAAGTTATTTTGACAAGGAATTTAGTTTGCTTTTTTTACTGCTTCATCTCTTTGTGTAAGTGTTAATTATTCATTTCAACTAGTTTAATTAAATGTCGGCAATGTTTTAGGGGGGAAACCTGTTGAGCATTTGCTATGAGTTGTTCTTGACCACGTGCTGAGGATGCACAGGTGGGTAAGTGGCTGTCCATCTCCTAAGAAGCTCCCAGTCCTCTCAGCAATGCAGCCCTCTGAGGGCCTGCCACGCGGCGGGGCCCACGCTGCCAGAGGTGCAGGTAGAGCCAGATCTGATTCATAGGCCCAGGCCCGGAAGTGGAGGACTTGATCTCGTTAGTGTGGGAACAATTCCCTTTATCCTCGCTTCTTGTCCCTACTGCCTCCTCCTTCTCGGTTTCTGATTGTGCTGTGTCCAGCAAACACCCACTTGGGCTGCAGAAAAATTTTAAGATGAACTCACTAAAAGCATGAAAATGCAGCATTACTTGTCATACTCAGAGCACTAAGCAAAGTTTTGGCAAGATATTCAGTCAAACCTCTTGTATTTATGATAGGTGAAGAAATTAAGGGAATGATTGATTGAATCAATGAATGAATGAATGAATGAATCATGTAAATTGTGAATTCTTATAACACATAAAAAAGAAAAGATAAATGTACACTTAGTAAAATGTACACTCATTAAGGATGGCTTTTATGAAGAAGGAGGAGGAGGAAGAAGTGGAGGAGGAAGAAGTGGTGGTGAAGACATGGAGGAATTGGAACGCCTGTGTGTTGCTGGTGGGAATGTAAAATGCTGCAGCTGCTGCAGAAGACAGTCTGGCAGTTCCCCCCAAATATAAACATAGACTTACCACAGGACCCAGCAACCCCACTCCTGGGTAATATATCCCAACGTGGTGAAAGCCAGGACTTTAATAAATATCCATACAGAAAAGGTCACAGTGGCACTGTTCACAATAGCCAAAAGGTGCAAGCAACTCAAAAGTCCATCGACAAATGAAGGGAGAAACAACATGTAAATGGAATATTACTCAATCTCCAAAAGGAAGGGAATTCTGACACATGCTGCAACATGGATGAACCTTGAGGACATTATGCTAAGTGAAATAAGCCAGACACAAAAGGACAAGTGTTGCATGATTACATTTATAGGAGGTATCTAGAGCCATCGGATTAGTTCAGGTAGAAAATTGAATTGTGGTTGCCTTGGGCTGGGGGAAGAGCGAAATGGGGAGTGAGTGTATAATGGGCACAGAATTTCAGTTTGAAAAGTTCTTGAAATGGAGAGTGGTGATGGTTGTGCAATAATGTGGATGTACTTAATGCCAGTGAAATGTATTCTTAAAAATGGTTAATGGTAAAGTGTGTGTTATGTATATTTTACCACAATAGAAGAGGAAAGGTAGAATAGTCAGTGAGTCATCAGTTGAAGCATTGATGGCATTTTTCAATTTTTATCCAGATGTTTTGGCGTCATGTCGACATAGCCAAAATGAAATGATGAAGGATTTGGGAATTGAAGCCAGGACTCTGGAGTCTCAAGTGACTGCGATAATTACTGCATTTCATTTCCTGTATAGAAGGCAAATTGAGTTCAAGACCAAAAGCAATATTCCAAAGAGCTGTGATTAATTGCCACGCCTGGGTTTAAGTGGACCTCCTCGTGGCTCTTGCTATTGTTCTGCACGAGTAATTAGGGCAGTTCCACTGCCGAGGTCATTCTCGTGCATGTCTTCCTGGAGAACAAACAAAGGGCAGTTTCTGTTCAGCGTTTAAGGAAAGTGTAGACTCTGGTATTCCCGCCGGCTACCTCAGAGCACGTGGTCGTAGCTGGGCCCCGGAAGAAGCAGCTGGGAAGTGGCTCCAGCCGCTGGCACCAGCCCGTCACCCACACCAGGTCGCTTAATTTTATTAGTGATCCTATGACATCGTAGATCATTTTTCTTTCTTTATCAATAAATCTCAGAGAGGTTAAGTAATTTCCCCTGAGTCACACAGAGAGTACATGGAAGGACGGAAAGCTCGCTCTGCTCTCATGCCAAATCCTTCCACGCTTTTCTGAACGCCGCACATGACAGGCGTTAGAAACCTTGACTTTCTCTGGATGTTTGTTATGTTATTTATTTGGTTATTTATTCACTCAGCCAACAAATAATCATTCTTCACTTCTTACATTCCAGTTATAGGCTCTGGGGAGAGAGACATAAAATAGTCTTGCTGCCTCCAAGTCTCACTGGCTCGATGTGCGTGACGGGGAGGAGCTGGGATTTCTGTGCTGGTGCAGAGGTGTGCGCAGGTGGGAGGGAGCACAGAGGGGGCCTCATGGCCAGGGCGCTGTGCAGTGAGGTGAGGAGGAGGAGGAGTCACCACACAGGAAAATGGAAAGCAGCCATTTCAACCACAGAAAAACCCAAATTCCCTGTAGCCCACTGGGAGCAAGGGTGCGGTAGTCAACGTGGCAAAAGGCTGGGACTGGATCCTGAGGTGGACAGTGATGGGGAGCCACTGACATTCTTTTTCTTTCTTTTTTGTTACTCCTGACCCGAGGATATTTTTCCATTGATTTTTAGGGAGAGGGAGAGACAGAGAGAAACATCAATGTGAGAGAAACACATCGATTGGTTGCCTCCTGCACACACCCCGACCAGGGCCAGGAAACCTGCAACCAAGACACGTGCCCTTGACTGGAATCAAACCCAGGAACCTTCAGTCCACAGGCCAACGCTCTATCCACTGAGCCAAACCGGCTAGGGCGTCACTGACATTCTTAAATGAGAAAATGATAGACAAGGGCCAGGCTTGTCAGGTGGTCATTTTGTACAGTACATGCATGTCTACACACTGCAATGTACACCAGAAACTAATATGATATTGCATGTCAGCTGTAATGGAAGAATTTTTTAAATGACAAGAGCAACTTTGTAGTTTAGGAAAAAATACTCTGATAATTGTATGGAGGATGGAGAGAGGAGTGACAGGCCAACACAGAGCTAAGGAGACCATTAGTTTCTAGGGCTACAAATAAACGCCACCAATGGGAAGGCTCAATGCAACAGAAGTTTATTCTCTCACAGCTGGAGGACAGAGGTCCAAAATCCCCTCCGACAGTTGTAGGGGACATTCTGTTCCAGGCCTTTCCCTCAGATTCTGTGCTGCCAGCATCTTGGTGTTCCCTGGCCTGTGGGTGCACAGCTGCTGGCATTGTCCTGTGTGCCTCTGTCCCCTCTCCTCTTGTAAGCACACCAGTCACTTTGGATGAGGCCCACTCTACCTCAATGTGATCTCGTCGTAACTTGACAGCATCTACAAAGGCTCCACTTTCAAGTCAGGTCACATTCACAGGTATCGGAGGCTAGCATGTGAACATATTTGGGGGGTTCTGAACAATTCAACCCACAACAGAGACCAATTTGAGGACACTTGCAATTGCCCATCTGAGAAGACGAGAAACACAGAACAGACATGGACAACAGTTGTTGGTCAGGAAATAGGACTGGCTGAGCCAGGTGACCAGACTTGGGAGCAGGGAAGCAATGTCACTGTTGTCCAGCTGAGGGCTGGTGGGCTAGTAGAGGAAGGGGCTCAGTGTGGGAAGAGAAGGGAGAGGGGTGCTGGGACCCCATAGCTTTGCCCAGATGATCTTTCAGGCTTGAAGCAAAATCACTGGCAGAGATGGTGCTGATTCGCCACTTTTCAGAATGATATAACTCTCTGTATTCTATCAGATAAAACACCAAGATGTGATTTGGGCATGCAAAATCGTCCAACCTTACCTCTCACCCCCAGCCCCACACACATCAGGCAGCCATTCTGTCCACCGGCTCACCTTTCTCCTAAGGCACATTTGCTTTGTTCTCAAGCCAAATACTTTCATGCTTTTCTGAATGCTGCATGTGACAGGCGTTAGCAACCTTGACTTTCTCTGCGTATTTGTTGTTATTTGTTTGATTATAATAACTGCACTCCTGGAGGAGTGTTGGTATCTTGTGTCTGTCTGTGTCCACCTGGAGCAGAGAAGACAACAGGGAGGTGAAGTGAGAAAAAGCAGGGTGTGGCCCCTACCCGAGGTGTACCCCAGCCTGCCCATCCCATTCCTCTGACCATTCACAAGATTAACCAGAGGTCCCCCTGGGAATGGCATGTTGAATCTAATCAGCGCATGTGGGTATCATGCCCATTCCTCGTCACTGTGTGTGCAGAGAGAGGGCAAGGTTAACGATTGCTAAGAAAAGTCAACCCTACCGGTTTCTCAAGGACAGTGTGGAGTCCGCTGCAGGGATCGGGGCTTGGGCATTCAGCTGTGGGCTCTGAAGCTCACCAGCTCTGTCTGTGCACTTGCGAGAATTCCTAAACACCTAAGCCCAATTTTCTTGCTTCATAGTGGGGATCGTGACACTATGGCCACTGTCACAACTCAGTGAGATCACAGGTGGAGAGCATCGAGGGTGCTGCCTGACCTACGCTCAGAATGAGACTGGGTGTCAGGGCTAGTCAGCTGAGGCCACCCAGCGCTGACAGCCAGTCTCCTCCGGAGCAGACTGATGAGACGTGTGACTCGCGTAGTTTTACCCCACCATCGCCATCATTCTCTTTCCCCAAGGTGCCTCCAAAGCTGCAGTGCAATTGAGAGGAGCACACAGAGTTCCCCTCAGTGCTCCTGGCTTTGGTGGAAAGCCACCATGAGGCATTAGGGAGTCCTCAAGAACAGCTGTTTCTGGAGGAAACTCCCAGAAGAGTTCAGCGCCAGGAATGTGCCAGGGGAGCTCGTGCAGCAGGTGGACGACGTGCTTTAAGATTTGCAGACGGGGCGCAAGCTTGACTCGGTACGAAGAGCCTGGGCTGCCGTCTCCCAGGTGAGTCCTGGCTCCGAAGCTCTTGGGCTGTGAGACCTGGAACATGGCGCCTACCCTCTCAAACTGTCATTGCCTCGGCCTTTTCATGGGGCCATTGTAAGAACTGGAAATTAAATATAGAAATGGACCAACTCAACCAATGGGCGATGGGTAGTCAGTATTCGATAGACAGTGCCTCTGTGTTTCTGTCATTGAGAAGCTGGCGGTGAAGAGAGGCCTCAGGCCCTCAGTAGTAAACACTCAGTGGTAACTCAGCCCGCTGAGAGCCGCAGCCCCCTCTCTAGAGCCAGGGGTGAGCTCTAGTGCCTACGAGCGCATGGGTGGACCTGCCCTCTTTGGAAAGCAGTGTCCCTCCTCCTGGAGACCAGAGGTGGTTGCCCTGGGTCCCAACAGAACTCCATTCTTGGCGGTGCCTAACAGCCCAGGCAGGGGCTCTGTGCTCCGTCTGGGCAAGGGACAAGCTGGCGCCACAAACTCCATAGGAGAGAGTCATCTTGGAGGGGGCGAGGGAGAGTAAGCAATACTGCAAACAAACTCCAAAAGGACGCAGGGGGCCAGCCTGTGGGTGCCTAGGGGAGACCTGGGGCTTGTGGCAAAGGGGAGTCTGGGGAAGGAGTGAGCAGTCAGCCCAAGCAACCGCGTGCACACCGGGAGGTGGAAACACTGGTCTTTCCCTGGAATCTGTAGTCAAATGACCTCCATCAGACCCTCACCTCAGCGGACACCTCCCTTCACTGTGAGGAGGGGCCTGGAGAACTTGATCTTTTCGATTCTTTGTGACATTTTATAACACGAGTTTCAGATCCCCAATCTCCCTTTCTTCCCTATTCTTTTTTTTCAAAGCATGGGAGCTATATCTTAGAAAAAAAAAAAACATTTTGCATAACTTTCACTATCATTTCCTAGACAGTTAATCTGCACAGCAACGTCTCCCAGAAAGCCTGTTAAAGGTTTTACCCCAGGACCCTTCTTTGGAAGGGGACCCAGGGACACATGCTAATTTCACAAGATGCGTAGGGGATTTTCATGATCACACACAGCCTACACTATCTGAAAATATAACCCCATAAAGCACCTGCTGAAAATTGCACATGATTAAATCCTGAAAAGGCATATTTTTTAAGTTGTAATAAAAGCCACGGTCTGTGCTAGCAGAGCGAAGCCCGAGTGGAGAGGAAAGCGATGATGAATGCCAGTCTTCACTAGCTGGGCCTGAAGGTGTCTGTGAAGCACTGAGGCTGTGCTGTGTGCCTGCACCAAGATCTGGGGTGGGGGAGGGGTGCAGTTTGTCAAAATGACCTTGGGACTTGGATCAGCTCCCCTGTCATTGTTCACCTGAAGCGCTCATCCACGATGAAGGCCACGTGGCCTTTGGTTTAGGCTACAAGGAAGGTGTTTTAATTTGCCTTAGAGAAGAAAGTGTGCCGTCATCTCCACCCTGTAGCCCTTCACAGGAAGGCAGCTGGTGCCTCTGGGTACCCTCTGGAGTCATGGCCGGAGCAACACCAGCAGCCACCATAGATCAGACCCTATACACAACAGAGCTTTGCAGTGGCTGGTCCCCAGGAGGTCACAGCTGGACAGAGGACAGAAGCTCAGACCTTAGTGGCCCACTTTGAGAAAGATGGTGGCCCTGTGACCCACCAGAGGCAGAAGGTGTGGCCCCTTCCATCTGCTGGGGCTGCGGCTGGGGTCCTGATGTTTGTTCTGACTATGCAAGTGACAGCAGTACAGAGCAGGGGCCTCTCAGCAGTTTTGGTTGGTCTCCTCAGCCTCTGGGACACCCACACTCACCAATGCCATCTCCGCCTGGGCTTGGCCCTTCCCCAAGTCCCCTCTGTGTGTTTAAGCTCCTTCCTGTTGTCCTCAACAACAGGACGACATGCACATGTTGCCTGTTGAAAACATGCACTTGCTTGTGCTTGCTTAGTGGGGAAATTGTCCACTGGAAGAAAAGGCAGTTGATATGGTTAACATTTCAAGGAGCAGTGGCACTCAGTAATGTGGAGATCAGCCCCTACCAGTTCCTAAATCCATGTTTTTGAAGAACTTCGAGGGGCCAGTTGTTCTTTCCCTCTTTCTCTCCTCTTCTCTTCCATCTGGGCCTTTGCACACGGATCCTTCTGCCTAGGACACCCCCATCCCTACTTTATTCCCATCCCAATCCCTTCCCTGTTCCATCATATTTACTTTTTAAAAGAGAAACCTTTACTTTTAGAAGAGTTTGGGGTTTATAGTTTCCCTGATGTTGACATATTACGTTAGCATGCTTCATATGTATGTCACACAAATAAACCAATATGTACACATTCTTATAGCTGAAGCCCATACTTGACTCAGATTCCCTTGGCTTTCACCTAGTAGCCCTTCTGTTTCAGGATTCCATCCAGGATTTCGCATTGTATTCAGTCATCATGTCTCTTTAGCCTCCTCTTGGCTGTGACAGTTTCTCAGACTTTTCTTGTTTTGATGACCTTGAAAATTTGAGTTTTAAAGAGGACTAATCGGCATTTTGTCTAATTACCATCAAGTGGGATTTGCCTGTTATTGTTTTTTTTATGATTAGACTGAGACTATGGGTTTTGAGAAGAAGGAAACCACGGAGGTGGAGGGCCGTTCTCATCACATCATATTAAAGGAGCATGCTATCAACACAGCAGCCCTCTCCGCCTGATCCCTGGCTGAGGAGGTGGTTTGTCAGGTCTCACTCCTGTACTCCTTGGAGGTAAGTCACTATGCACATCCTACACACAAGGCAAGGGTTCAGAGTTAGGCTCCACCTCCTTGAGAAGAGAGTATCTACATAAATTATTTAGATATCCACATGGGATATCACCCTATTTTCCAATATTTTACTTATTTATTTGATCATGTATTGGTATCAGTATGACAGCATGGAATTTTTTTACTACTTTATTTATTTTGTTGCTCAACTTGTGGGGCCATTCTAAGCTCTTTCACTGGCTCCTGGGTCCCCTTGACACGCCTCAATCATTGAGTGTGTGCATGGGTATGTGACTCCAAACATACTTCTATTCTGGCACTATGAGATACTCCACTCTCCAATAATATATACCATGTCCCAGACCTGGAATCAACCATGTCTCCAAGGAGCCCTAGTTCCTATTGTTAAAGAATAATACTAGAAACAAGATCTTGGGGTTGTGTGTGCTTGTTGCTACTAGGATGCCATTGCTTGGCCCTCTTAGCTGACAGAGCAAAGAAATATGTGTGAGCATACTAACCCAGGTATACAACTATTTTTGTGTATCTTCCTGTATCTAAATTAAATTACATATGCGTTAATACTAATATCTCCAACTCTAAATAGCAGAGGACTATAAGCCACGGAATCTAGTCAGCCTATAAAGACAAAACAGAAAGAAATGAAAGGGTTCTTCCCTAGAGCCTCCAGAAAAAATGTAGCTCTGACGACACCTTGGTGCTATCCTAGTGAGACTTTTTCTGGCCTTCTAACATCCAGAATTGTAAGATAATAAATTTGTGTGTCTTAACCCACTAAATTTGTGGTAATTTGCTATAGCAGCAATAGAAAACTAATATAAGACCAATGATCCATTTGAGTTAATTCTTGTGTTAGGTGTAAAGTGTGTGTCTAGGTTCATTATTTACATACAGACATTAGTTTGTTCCTGCACCATGTGTTGAAAAGACTACCATTTAATTCTTGACTTACTTTTGTCAAAGATCAGTTGACTATGTTAGATCTGTGTCTGGGATCTCTAGTATGTTCCATTGATCAATGTGTCTAGTATTTTGTCACCACTCAATTGCCTTGATTGCTATAGCTTTATAGTAAGGCTCGGGATCAGGTGGCATGAATCATCCAACTTTGTTCTTCTTGAATATTGTTTAGGCTGGTCTAAATATTTTGTCTTTCTATATGCATTTTAGAAGTAGTTTTTGATATCTGCATAATGGCTTGCCAAAATTTGATTGGCATTGCATTAAATCTAAAGATAATGTTAGGAAGAATTTACTTCTTAACAATATTGGGCCTTCTAATCTGAGAATATGGACTACTCCCCATTTATTTAAATCTTTTATTTCTTTTACAAAAGTTTTACAGTTTTTTCACATACAGATAGTTTACCTATTTGCTAGATTTATAACAAAATACTTTACTTTTTTGATGTCATTGTAAAGAGTATTTTGATTTTATTTCAAATTTTGATTGTTCATTGCTGGTATGTAGGAAAGAAATAAAGTGACCTTTGTGTATTGACCTGTATCCTGCTACCTTCTTACACTTGCTTATTCATCCCAGGGTCTTGTTTGCTTTCTATTTTTGTGGTAGACTCTTTACTTCTGTCTACCTAGACAATCATGCCATATATAAATAAAGACAGTTGTATTACCAAATTTCAAATCTGCATTGTATTTATTATTTTTCTTGTCTTATTGACTAGCTAGAATTTCTAGTATGATGTTGTATAAGAATGCTGAGAGAAGGACATATTTGTCTAGTTTTAAATCTTGGGGAAGAAACAGTCTTTCAACATTAAATGTGGTATTAGTTGTAGGTTTGTTTTACATACACTCTCTCTTAAGTTAAGGAAGTCTTCACCTATTGCTGGGAGTTTTTATCATGAATGGGTGTTCAATTTTGTCACGTGCTTTACTGTACCAGTTGATATGACTACATGTTTTTTCTTATTCAGTCTGTTAATCAGATTAATTCCATGAATTGATTTATGAATATTGAACTAGCCTTGCATTACTAAATTGAATGCCACTTGGCTGTTATGTGTTATCCCTCTTATATACTACTTAGTCTATTTTCTAATTTTTTGTTAAAGATTTTTGCAAGTATGGTCTTTAGAAATATCGGTCTGTTTTTTGTAATATTTTTCTCTGGTAATATTTTTCATAATGATAATAATGGCCTCAAAGAAATGGGTTAAGGAGAATTCCCCCTGCTTCTAACTTATAAAAGAGATTCTAGAAAAGTGATATTACTCCTTAAATTTTGGTAGAATTTACCATTAAAACCATCGTACTTTTTGTTTTTCTGTTTTGTTTTATTTTTTGAGTTTTTAAAATTATTAATTCAACTTATTTAATAAGTCATATCTATTTCTCTTTCAGTTTTGGTATTTTGTTTTTCAGGTAATTATTCATTTCATCAAACTTACCCAATTTGTGAATAAAGTGTTGTTTATTTATTATTATTCATTTAATGTCCATGAAATCACTCATAAAACCTCCTTTATAATTTTTGATATTAAAAATTTTTATCTTCTCTATTTCTTGGTTAGATTGACTAGAGTTTTATCAATTTTCTTGATCTTTAAAAATACAGATTCAATTTTGTTTATTGTTCCTTTTTTCAATTTCACCGATAATCACTCTAATTTTTAGTATGTTCCTACTTCTGCTTGCTTTAGGTATAATTTGCTTTTATTGTCTAGTTACCCAAGGTAGAAACTTGGTTATTAATTTTAGATCCTTTTTCTTTTTAAATATATGCTTTTAATGCTGTACATTTTTCTGTAATGAACATTTTACTTATGCCCTCAAAATATGGATATGTTGTATTTTAATTTTTTTTAATTCAAAAATTTCACTCATTGTTTATTTAGAAGAATATTGTCTAATTTCCAACTAGTTGGGAATTTTTCAGCTATCTCTGCTACTGATTTCTAGTTTAACATCATTGTAGATTGAGAATATACTTTGTATTATTTTTATTATTTAAAAAATTTTAAAGTGTGTTTCATGACTAGAATTTATTTGTATTAATGAATATTACAAGTGAGCTTAAGAATGCATATATGAAGTATTCTAACAATGTCAATTAGATTAAGTTGACTCAGGTCATCTCATTGACTTTCTGCCTGTTTGATCTAACAATTAATGACAGAAGGGTGTTGAAATCTCAAACTATAATGGTTGGTTTGTCTTTCTCCTTTTAATTCTGTCCATTGTTGCTTCATGAATTTTGATGCTCTGCTCTTAGATGCATCTACATTTTGACATCTACAGTAATCATTATTTTAGCTCTGATTTGCTGAGTTTTTGTCCAGCATTGTGCTAGGCGAGTGCTAGGTCTTCCTTAGGACTTTGTTCTGTCCCCAGGTGACAAAGAAGGAGACTGAGGCTCAGAGAGATGAAGCTGTAGCCAAGGCCACACACTTTTGAAGAACTGAGACCTGAACTCCACCTGCCTACCTCCAACCTGTTCCCATGGCTATCCTTGTGCATCAGCCTGAAATAATGGCTGCCCTATCACTTCCTATCTGGATGTGAGCAGAGAGCACCAGCTTCAGCTTCCTGCCAGGCCTGGCGTTTCCAAGCCCTTGAATCTGGGTCACCTGGGTAGAGGTGCCAAGGCTGCAGAAACAAGCTCACAGATCCAAGCAATAGCTTATATCTGGGCCCAGCGGTTCCCATTCTGAGAGCTAACGATGTTCAGAGGCCTCAGGAATTCCTCTGCCAGAAACTTCACGTGGAAGTGAGTGCAGCTGGCCCACATACCAGCCAGGGGACAATTTATTCGGCTGCCATGAGGCAACCTGCATGAAAGGTCTTTCCAAACTGCACCCAGAACTGCGCCCCCATTTCTCCCTCCACCAGACCCGCTCTCCCAGAGGGAGCAGAACCCGGTCTCACATTCACCGAGCACCTGGTCTGTGCCAAGAGCTGGCCTGGTGACTCACACATCTCACTTCATTGTCCCCAGACCCTGTGGGACTGGCACTGTACCTTACCTCCATGGAACGGATGGGAAGGCTGAGTCAGTGACTAAGTCACTCGGCAGCACACCTGAGGCCAAGGTCTCTAATTCTGGGCCCTGATCGGCCCCAGCACACACTGTCCCTGACAGCCTACCCTCCACAGAGCGCACTGGGCCTTGGGCACCAGCATCTGCCTGATGTAAGCATCACATGCCTTGGGGGTTGGGGGAGCTAACTAAGGAAATAAACAAATCTTCTAGAAGTAAAATAGAAAATTCCCAATTGAAGAAACGCTGTCTCTGAAGTTCATCATGTCCCTGCAATGTTTCTTCTCTTTTACATTTACAGAAATGAAACCGCAACTGCAGAGTAGAAAAAGGAAAAGAAGTGTCTTTCCCTATGGCTGACAGCAATCGACAAGCCAAGGCTGGATGCCTCTGGGTGACAGAGGCGTGCCCTGCAGGAGTGCCAATGCCAAGCCACCAACCAGGGCAAAAGATTCAGGTCTGGGCAAAGCCATAGGACTCCACAGGGACCTCAGGGCCGGGAAAGTGAACCATGAAAGTGAAATTGAATTTCAGCAAATATGAAAGCGTAAAGTGGTATTTCCTACATGTTGTAAGAAACTGTTTTTTAATATAAAAATAACAAGTAAAAATCCTTCTCAGAAAAGAGCTGACTAAGCAGCAAGTACTCTTGATCTCAGTACCTTATTGACTCATCAAGTCAAAACTAAAGGACCTTGAAAAAAAATGAAATAGCAGAAGGCATCAGAATATCGTAGAGCTTCCAACAGCACACAGCTGGGAAGGAACGGCTCCCTGGCATCATCACTCTTGCCAGCCCAACACAGGGAAATGATTCAGCTCCTCGGACACATATTTTAGGGACATCATCCCTTACATTTTGCTTACATGAAAACATTCCATTTTCTTCCCCAAAAGCTTCACAAATGCCTTGAGTGCTGAAACTCTTCCAGTGGCTGCCACAGCAGGGTCATTTAGAAGATGTTGTACCTGTGCTTGATGTTTAGTTAAATACATGACAATTCCATAACAAATTAGGGATTTGTGGGGCAGGGCCCTGTGATCATAGGGTAATGGGCAGGGGACTGGCCTACTGAACTCACAGGACTTCAGGCTGATCAGAGGGATGTTGCCCTGTCTACAGGATACCCCTGACATGGTTCCCCAGCTCACAGCTCTGACCAAGCACTGGCCTCAAGATCTTATAAATGCTTGTCTATATCTAAAATGAGTATGCAAATCACTGGTTAAAAATTTATATATATATATATATATATATATATATATATATATATATATATATGGTAAATGTAAGGATACATGAAAAACAGTAGTTTCTGCGCTCTCGCTCTCTCTCTCCTCCCCCCAAAATGTTGCTCTTATCTAAAACTATTACCTGCAAACACAACCTGATTACAAAGTCCCTAAGCTCTACATGCAGGAGGTGATGGTGGGCCACGCGCTGAAATAGAAAGAAGCAGGTGTGCGCCTGGAGTCCAAGGAGTCCATCAGTCCCTCAGTCGCAGCTGGAGACTGCTACCTGCCAGGCACGAGTCAGGTGATGACTGAGGCAGTGAGGCACCTGACTGGGAAGTTTACATTTCCAGAAGGAAAGACAGACAGACAACAATCAAATGAACAAACAAGTCATTTCAGATCCTGAGAAGGGATGTGAATAAAACGAAGCTGGCTGTAGTCAGGAGTGTGAGTTTGGAGGGGAGGGAAGGCTTGTCTGGGGGAGCATGCTGAGCAGGGTGAGGGCTGCACCCTGGGAAGACTCAGGGAAGGCCATCCAGGAAGGAGTCCAGGCACCGCAGGGGCCTGGAGTAGGAAGAGCTTTGAATTGCAGGAATCTCAAGGCAGTGAGGAGTGGGGTGAATGAGGGCCGATCAGGAGGTGGTGAGGGCTATATGGGTCCTGGTTTGGGGTCCGGATTTTATTCTGGAAGAAATGGGAAGCCATCGGCGGTTCTGAGCACAATCACTACGTGGAAACGGTCACCACAGGACTGCATAGGAAGTAGACAGACAGGGGCATGAGGCCCTGAGTGTGGGGCTCACTAACAGGAGGAAGGATGGGCCCGGGGAGAAGGCAGCCCTGCCTGCAGCGGAGCAGGCTCATGGGGACCGGCGCAGTGGAGCAGGAAGCCAGAGTCTGGTGTTAGACGTGCCCATTCGGAGACGTTCCTTTAAAGAGGAGCAGAGAAGTGGGGTGGCAGCTGGAGGAGGCATGTGGGGCCTAGAGGCACCCTGAGAAGATCTATGGGAAGCCAGTTCAGGAAGGAGTGGAGCAGTGCGAAGGCCTTGGGGTAGGAAGTAAACTTCCTGTTTTTAAAGACCAAGCTTTCCCTGCCAGTCTGTCTGCTGTTGGAATGGCCCAGGGGCAAGGGGCAGCCTGCTGATGCAGGTGGCAGAAGTGATCACTGTGGGAGCAGAGGGCTAGACCGGAGACCTTGAGGAGAGAAACTATAGCTCTTCTTTACTTCTCCAGGACAAAGCACTGAGGGAGCATCTGACCCAGACCGAGACCACATCGGCCTCCTGGAGAGACAACTCAGCTCCGTGCTGGGAAGCCCCGGGCCAGCGGACGCTCGGCAGCAGGGTGAGAGGCAGGATGGTTTCAGACCGAAACAGCATCCATCACATGCAAGGCCAGGGCACTGGGAAGGAGCTGGGCATGTTTAGCCGTGGGATGAGCGGATGGGAGGAGCGGAGGTGGGGGGAGGTCCCAGCAGGGCTCATGGGCCAGGCCAAGGGACTGGGTTGTGTCACTGGCTGACCATCACCCCAGCATCAGGAGAGGACAACTTGGGGGGCAGCAAACTCTGGTGAGAGAGGTGGCCTCGGGAGGCAGGTGACAGAGGTGACAGTCCAGAGGTGCCAATGACTTGGGCCAGGAGACAAGTGCAGGAGCACGAGGGCCATCTGAGGGCTGGTTACCTGGACTCGGAGGCTGCTTTGCCATCATGGGTAAGGAGGGGAGATGCAGTTAAGGATGTGTCCAGGCTCTTGCTGGGTGGACAGCCTGTTTGTTGAGAACAAGAACAGGATGAGGAAGGAAGGTGCCAGGGCCAGGCTGCCAAGATGGAGGCAGACCCGCAGAGGGGCTCAGCGGGAAGAGTGGTGGGTGGGGTGTGTGGTGAGGGAGGAGGGCTCCCCTCCCAGGGCCTTTCCAGGCTATAACTGTGGTGGGAGGCATGTTCTGTTTTCTAGGGAGCGGGACCCAGCTGTGCTTTGGGAGGGTCACTCTGGCTGCTAAGGCAGGTGGGAGGAGCCTGGAGGCTGCTCCAGGGGGAGGGCAGTGGGCAGCGGGGTGGGACAGGGCTTTTCTCACAGTGGAGGGCACAGATCAGGAGGTGGCAATAAGCGGCAGGAGGAAGAGGAGAGCCCAAAGCACGAGCACGTGGCTCCCAAACGTCCCTGTGGCTTACAAATCTGTGCAAAGCAGCAGCTGCTGAGCAGGCGCATCTGGCCAGAGCTGGGGGACCTGCTCAGCCTGGCTGCTGGGGCCCTGGGTCACCGTGCCTCCCTTAGCCCACGGGATTCTCGCCTGGCTCCCCTGAGGCTTTGGGAATACTGGGCCTGAATGAGAGGAGAGAGGAACCGTTTTCACTTCGGGGCTGGTCTCTCCCTCGGGGGTGAGGGTGGGGGTGGGATTAGGACAGTGTGGTAGCAGGAGAGGCTGGGGCCAGCTGTGCAGGCAGGAAGCTGGGCGCTCAGAGCTGCGGCAGAGGGTGGTGAACAGGAAAGAGCAGGGCCCTGGGCTGCCCCGGGGGTGGACAGGGAGCAGACAGGCTGGAGCTCTGCTCTTTGCCTCCATTTTAATTGGCCCAAAGCCACAAAGAATGAGAGACCTGTCGGGGCACCCTCCCTCCTTGGGGGCAGACACTGGTCTCAGGGCTCTGCTGGATTCTCCAATGAGACGCTCTGAGACCCAGAATCTGGGATGGTCACCCCAGGGCTGGTTAGGGTGGGCACGCGCATGGCCCCATCCAGAGCCCTATTAAATGGCTCCAAGAGCAGATGACCAAGTGACCAGAGATTCATATGCCACAGGATGTCAGGCACAGACACACATGGATCAGTGTCTGGGGGCAGGACCTTGGACACTGCCTGTAGTGCACAAGACAGGGCCCCTCCCATGGGCAGAGGGCAGAGGGCAGAGGGCAGTGGGCAGAGGGCAGAGGGCAGAGGGCAGAGGGCATGGCCTTCGCTGAGTGAGGGCTCCGAGCCTGGGGACCGGGGCTGGAACACTCCTGCCGACTGTGAGGAAGGAGAGGGCACAGTGAGCCCAGGCGCACTGGTGACCAAGTTCTGGGCCCCAACACTCAGGGTAGAGAAGAGCGTTCTCTGAACCCTGCTGAGGTCGGGGTGCTTCTGGGAGTCTGGGCCTGCCATGGGAGCCCCATCCTGCCCTTAGGTGAGTCTACGAGCACCAGAGCACAGATAGGTGATCTCTGCCCTCCAGGAGCATTTGAGGTAGCAGGCCAGGTGGTCCCCAGGCATCCAGCGCAATCTAGGCTCCCCTTCTGCTGCTCAGCGTCCTGGGGAGCAAGGGGAACTGATGCCTAGAGAGTCCAAAACAGAGGGCCATGGCGTGAGGACACGCTTTTAACTCAGGGTTGGGTGCTCCCCCCCCTTGATCTGGGACACAGGACACAGTGTCCACCTCCAGGGCGCTGGCACACACAGAGGAAAGCACTCCAGGGAGCTCCCTGTTCACCAGAGCACCCCTCCCGGCCCCGCCACAGCCTCGCCTCCGTGCTTTCAGGGAGCACTATCCAGGTCTCTTTCCTCTGTCCCGCCATCTCCCCACTTGACTGGGTTTCTGCAAAGGCAGGGACTGGGTCCAGGTGTTCATCCCTCTGCCAGCACCGCCCACACCAAGTATGTGTGTGAAATAAGTCTCCGTTCAGGTTTGTGGTTTACAAAGGACTTCTGTTATTTCAAACCGCATCACAAGCCAGGGCCATGTTTATTCCAGCCCTCTCCCGTGCACAGGAGGAAGCTGACTCCAGGAAGTTTGTAATTTGCGGAGGTTGCAAACTTGCAGGTGGCAAGGCTGGATTTTGAAGCACAGCTGCCTGAGCCAATCTCAGCCCCCGTTCACTCTTTCCAGCTGAGAGCGTGCATGTGACAGGACAGACGATCAGATGGTGTCCTTGTGTGGGTTTGTGAGGTTTGGGGAATGCAAATTAAAATCACAAAAACGACCCCAACTCCACTGTCATGGAAAAGCAAGGTGGGTGCACCCATTTCAGACAGATGAGGTTTGCAAAGGCTGGAGGTAGCCAGGGGTGCCTCTGTGCTTGGTTACTCACCCTCTCGCCCATCGTTGGGTTCCTGGACATTAGTCCCCTCCCATCATTCTTCACTCATTTTTCCTTGAGTGGGGCTTCTCTTCTTGTGGGAGCTTCTCTCCAATCCAGGAGGCATCGACTGGAGCTGGGGCCAGGTGAACAGGGTCGCACTGGTTTGCTGGCATCCTGGCACTTTCCCTGCCTGGAGCCTCAGTTTCCCCATAAGAAAATGTGAAGGAGGGAGAGACAACACGCAGCTGGTTGCTAGGCTGTGAAGAGTCCACAGACACCCTCAGGCTGGGACAGGAATCGCACCAAGCAGCGCCAGCAGAGCTAGCTCGGATCGCCTCCAGAACTGCTTTTCGGTGTCAGAGTTCACTGGGCGTCACAAGGAAATCCACACAAAGGCCTGGCCCACAGAGGCCTGACCCCCTCCCCCAGGAATGGTCACTCAAACCCACACGGTCAGGGCCACGCCGAGTGCTCTGTGCACCCGCCTCCTCTTGCACAGTGCATCCCAGAGTAGCTCCTCAGGCAGGGAGGCAAGAGGCTGTTGACACCGAAGGAGAACAGACTCTCCATGGAAAGGTCACAGCCTGAGCCAGAGGGCAGTGTCCAGCTCCAGCTCCAGCGTAACCGGGTCCTGTGCCAGGAAAGGGCTGGGAGGAAGATCTAGGACCTCATCAGAGAGGATGGGCCCCAGCCCTGTGTCCATCAGTGTTTCCTCCCGCAACTGTCCCATGTCCCAGAGCAACTTCCCTGTGACTCCACACATGACGTCCTGCCAAAGGCCCGCGAGGGCACCCACGGCCTGACCCCTACCTCCTCTTCCCCTGGTTCTTCTGCCTTGCAGGATACTTACTCCAGGACCTGGAGTTTGGGTGGAGAGTAACATTCATCCTTCAGCCTCATCCCCCAGAGCCGGGGACCACCAGGGCAGGGTGAGAAGCCATTTCCATGGGCGTCATCATTCCTGGGAATCCCCCCACGCAGGGGCTCCTAGGACTGGGATTTCTCAGGGGACCCTGAGCTCCCCAACTGCCCTGCAGGAAAGGGCCCCAGCCACAACTCAGACTGCAGCCAACTCCTCAGACTGCCAGGCTGCAGGCTGCACACCTGGCACTGGAGCCCCCTGAGCAAGGCAGACCCAGGGAGCCGCTCTCGGTTCTCACCCAGACCCGGCTTCCTCAGAGCCTGGCCCGGCCTCTCCCCCGCAGGCAAAGTAAGGCACTGCGGGTCAGAACCACACAGGAGGGGCCAGGAGAACCCTTGGGTCCCCTGATGCCCAGGCCACTGCAGGTGGCTGATTGCCCTCAATAGGCATCACAATGTATGCCCATGGGGCCAGGTATCCAACTGGCTGCACAGCATTTACCAGGTCAAGGCGGTAACTCCTCGCTGAAGCTCAGCTGACCTGGGACACCCCGATGGCCTTCTCCCACAGGCAGAATCAATGCTAGCTCAGCCTCCCCTCCCTGCCTGAGGATTCGTGCTACCCCTGCCTGATCTCCCACTCTCATCCTCCAGACATCTCTCCCCACAAACCCAGCTCAGTGCTGCTGGCCGCCTGTGACCCATTTCCAAACTTTGGTCCCAACCCAAGATGTGAGTGATCGGGTTTCAAAGACAGGGATGGGCCAGTGGGCTCCATGGGTCTCCGTGGCCCACGGCCCCAGACAGCCCGCCTGAGGTCTGGTGGTCTGCTTTGGTCCATTTCCTAATGGGTGGTGGGAGGAAGGGGGAGTGAGCAGAGAGGAACCTAGCATTTGCCAGGATCAAGACCAGAGGCCAGAGGCCAGAGGCACCTTGAGAAAGGACCACAGGTATCAGGGCCCGAGTCCAATGACCCTGGGCTCAGATCTTGAAAGCCAGCGAGATGGTGCACCTCTTTGGCCCTGAAGGCAGCAATCCTGGTGTGCCCCAAAGCCTGTGGCATCCCTGTCTGACACGCAGCAGCTTGTGTCCACCACTCCTTTCCGTAGCCCCACTGAGACCCCAATACCACCCTCTCAGAGCATCATGGAAGGCCGGAGAGACAGACCTATCCCAACAGAACACGTGGACCTTCTAGCCATGGCATCTGCATGAGCAGGAACACGGCAGCCATGAATGATCCCTGGGATCCTCTTGTCTCTTCTCAAGAAAGATGTAAATGAAATGAGGTACGCACCCACATCCTGGGCATCAACACCCCTATTCTGCTTCACCCACTCAGTACCAGGATAGAGTCCCTTGTGGGCTCCAGGCGTGGCCCTAACTGTACAGAGGATCACACTTATGACCAGACCAGCCTCACCCACAAGACACCTCAAAGATAGGAGTACCCCCGCACTCCCCAGAGTTGCTATGACTCTTCAGAGCTCCCACTCCCCCTCCTCGGGTCCAGTGATGATTGTCAAGGCCAGTGGGAGTGGGGCTGCCGGAGGAAGGCCGCATGGTCTGTAAGACACACAAAGCAGCCATCTTAGAGGATAGATGACATAGGGCACAAGCAGGGGCTGCATAGAAATGAATTCCGGAGGCTTGACTTTATCTGCACTTCCTGTGTGCCAGACCCTTTGCTGGGTCTCACCACGGCTGTCATCACATGATCCCCTGAGTCAGCCGCAGGGTGGGCATCACCTCACCCAGCTCCCAGAAGAGCTTGAATGGCATCTGGTGAGAAGCTGAGACATGGGTCCACCCTGAACCACCGCCAGAGCCCTGCTCTGTCCCTCCCACTGGCACCCCTGTAAGGGGCTCTTGATGACCTCACTGGGTTGTCCCCAATATCACTCCTCTGTCTGTCTGTGAGAGCTTTAGTCTATGGAGCCTCAGGCGCCCACATAGGCCATGGGCATCTCTAGCAGCTTCTCTCAGGGCGTCATTCGTGAGCCCCATAAAAGGCAAGCTTGGATCTAAACTCTGGTTCTGTTGTGTCCATTTTATCAAGTTAAGGTGTCTAATTGAAGAAGAAATCACAGTCTTCAGCCTGTGGGTTGTTGTTGGACAAAAGCCATATTTGTTGCTGGGCTGTTGGCCAAAGTAATAATAATTTCTTAAATTCACCCCAAAGGAGGGGCAGCACCGGGCCACCAAGGGAGTGGTGGGCGTTCGGAGGAATTCCCACTCGGATCCATCAGCACCAGAGCCTGGCGGAGACTCCATTCCAGACGTGGACCCCCAGGGCTGCCTGGAGCCGACGCCCAGCCTTGTTTTCTTTGTAAGCAGTGAGGTCTCAAAAAAGAGTCCCGGGTAAACATTAGGGTCAGATGTCTTAGAGGGCCTATTGTCAAGCTCTGAAAACTGGTGGCAGCACTGGCACACAGCCCCCGGTTAGCCTACAGACTGCACTGCAGTTCATCATGCCTTCTCTTTCCAGAGAAGAGAATTTTGAGGATGAAATGAGCTCCCAGAGACTCTTCCTTTCTATCATCTGCAGTTCACATGTTGAGGTGTGTCTTGTCCTGGTCATTATGAGGCATGTGCTGGCTGGTCAAGGGTAGGGGGTGGACTAGAATATTTAAAGGTTTGGAGAGTCTAC
The DNA here is from genome assembly GCF_964212035.1 of Myotis nattereri. NCBI lineage: Eukaryota > Metazoa > Chordata > Mammalia > Chiroptera > Vespertilionidae > Myotis > Myotis nattereri. The sequence goes on from NC_138088.1 coordinate 7,237,781, forward strand.
CTCCACCAAAACTCATGGACAGGAGGCAGAAACCTAAGACTGACAAACAATCCAGTAGCCGGGAGGTGAGGAGCTAAGTGCAGGAAGCAAGAAGTTGTCATTGGGCCCTTGCTGGTGTGGCCCCGTTGGTTGGGCATTGTCCAGAGCACCAAAGGGTTGCTAGTTCAATTCCTGGTCAGAGCAAGTGCCTGGCTCTATCCCTGGTGGGGGCCATGTAGGAGGCAACCATTTGGTGTTGTGCTCTCTCATCCATGTTTCTCTCTCCCTCTCCCTTCCTCTCTCTAAAAATCAATTTAAAAGAATAAGTTGTTGTGCAGCATTAAGGCAGCCAGGGGTGAGGGAGGGCTGTCAGGGAGCCTGAGAGAGGAGGACACCTGGGGCTCCAGCTGTACCTTGGGGAGGGGGAGGGAGTACTGTGTGGAGCAGCATTGGTCTGTTCATGTCTGATACCTACAGAGAAGGGGATGAGGGAGGCCCTACTTCCTGGTCTCTCCGCAAACAAGAGGCAAGTCCTGCCTTCCACCAGCCCACAAAGGCATCCGCTGTGCTGCTTTCCTGTCTGCATTCATGCTGCCCTTCAGCTCAGAATGCCCAGCCCCACCCTCATGTTAGGCAAAGCCCAGGCATCTCACCCTCATCCTCAGGCAGTCTCCCAACTAGCTCCAGGCCCTTCCCATGTACCATGAGCCATAAGCTGCCCCTCAGGGAGTCCTTAGTACCTTTGACTTACACTTACCACTGCACTATGGGTAGTCTGTCTACTGAGCTTCTGTCCATTCTGTTGGGAGCGTCTGATGGGCAGGCATCAACTCCTAGTAATTTATATATGCCTGTTGCTGGGTCAATATGAGATATACTCTCCGTCATGCTTGTGGAACGGATGAATGGATGAATGGGTGAACAGATAAGTGGATGAACAAATGAATGAGCAATGAGCAGTGGCTGCAGAGCTGGCCCCAGCAGCTTGGAAGGAAAGAGACTGTGGCCTTTGACTTATATGCTTTTATCCCGAAAGTCTGATTGTGAACCTCTGAATAAAAAGAAAATAAAGATGCGCAAGCCCCTGTGTAAATTCATAACTGGCTTAATAAATGACTCAGAGTAAAAACCAGCCTGGTGTCTCGCATGGACAGTGGGAATGCCACAGTAAACACAAGCGCGCCCTAGGATTTGGTTTACAAACTGGCCGTGTCCCGAGGAAGGGCCTCTTCTTGCTCGCTCCCCACATACTGTGTGGGTGGCTCACACAAATCCTCCTGCAGTCACCCTCACTGTGGCTTATGGATGTGATGATACAAGAAGGACTGAGGATTATTCATCAGGGACGGAAAACACCCCTTTCTCTAAACCAGTGGTTCTCAACCTGTGGGTCGTGATCCCTTTGGCAGTCGAACAACCCTTTCACAGGGGTCGCCTAAGACCATCCTGCATATCAGATATTTACATTACGATTCATAACAGTAGCAACATTACAGTTATGAAGTAGCAACGAAAATAATTTTATGGTTGGGTCACAACATGAGGAACTGTATTTAAAGGGCCAGAAGGTTAAGACCCACTGCTCTAAATCTTATAATGACTTAGATTTTGAAACTCAGACAAGAACTATGAAACTTGCTAATGTGAAACTTCAATGTCTGTTTGCAGACACTGAACCAGGGTTTGCTGTGCGCGTGAATGACGCAGTTGGACTTGACTGAGCATTGGACGGAACCGGGGTTCTCTTGCCTCTGAAGTGCCCTCCCCACAGCCGTTCAGGATCGCAGAGGCCACGAAGGCCCCACAAGGCTGGACTCTTCGGAAGCTAAGTGTGATTTACTGTTCACATACCAGGAAGCATATGTAAACCAAGGTGGATTTTAGACTGTAATAAAGACTTAAAAGCATTTATTTTCCCAAAAGGAGCTGCAGTTCAGGAGACGGGTGGGGGTAGCAACCTAAATTCTAATGTATCATGACAAAGGGGAGGCCACTTTTTATAGCGAAACTTGCCATTTTATATACATGAAGTATTTGAATTGTGAGTCTGATTGGTCAGTATAAATGTAAACAAAGATGCAAATTGTGCATTTCTGATTGGACAGAGCAGGTCTCAGTCCTTTAGCTGAAAGACGAAAGGCAAAACCAGGGATTCCCCGCAGTTTTTGGCTCAGACAGCGTAAACTCGCAGGGTGCAGTGGGGGAAGCAGAGAGTTCAGTCTGGGGTTCTTCCAGGGGTAGCATGCAGGAGGCACCCGTCAGCAAAGGGCTGCTAGACTCTTACTATCATAAAATGTGGGCCCTCGCTTTACCACGGGGAGTCCATCGGGGCAGATAAATTCCTCCTCAGGGTTCACATCAAATGAATCTTTTCTCTTGGGATCCACACAAGCAGTTATTGTTCCTCAGCTGTAGAACTCTCCTACGGCCCTTCACCCTTCTCCTTTCGAGTGCTGGATTGCTTTTATTCTCCGCATCCTAACTTTCTCTGTTGGATTTCCTCTTCCTGAAAGGCATTGAGACGTGGTGACTTACTTGTACACAAATGCATGTATCTGTGTGTATTCCAGCAAGGGGCAAAGAAAGGGGCAGAATCATTCTCGAAAGGTCTAGAAAGTGCCTGGCAAAAGAAGGACAGGCCTATGTTGTTGCTACTCCGTGCAGGGAATTCTCAATAAATACGATGCAGGGACCTGGGGTCTGGCTGGCTCTCATGGGAAAGGGCCCATAGAAACAGGGGTGCCTCCATCTAGCTGGCAAATCTTAAAGCAGAAGGTCCCGGGAGCTGCCAAGGTGACTGTCAAAGACTGCAATTATGAGCTTCATGTTTTCAGGGGGAAAATTTATATCATCGGGCCCCAAGGAAGAATGTCCAGAGAGAGACTCAGAGGAACAAAAGAAAGGCATAGAGAGGAAGCAGGGCCTGGAGCACAGACGTTGCTGTGGTCAGAGAGACAGGCCTGCTGGACTCTGGGAAGGGGTGCTGAGCTGTGGACCCTGAGGCCAGTCTGTGGAGTGCTTTTCAGAGACCCTGAATCTGTCTGTGGTGGAGGAAGTGGCGGGTGGACTCAGACTCAGGCCCTGCTGGAGAGTCCAAAAATGCCTCCCCTTGCTTCTCTGACTAACCTGGCGTGGCTAAGGCAGAAGTGTTCCTTTTCCTGATTAGCCTGCATGGTCAGCTGGCCCAAACACTGGCCCTCTCCTCCCCCAAATCAGTGCGCAACTTCCTGTCAATAATCATGTGTCTATTTTTTTAAATTCTTGTATCAGACCAAATCTAATGACATAGACAAGTATGCATGTAGAAAGCATTTCTAGACGATAGTTTTACTATAGACAATAGCAGTCTTACCTGGGCAACCAAGCAGATAAACTCACCTGTAGAAAGTCAATCTGGTGCTCCCTTGTCTGCCACTTTGGGACGACTAATGGTCAAAGCGTACAAGAGCCATCTGTGTCTTCTAAAAGAGCAGGGGATCCTAATGGTGGGCATTGTTACCATGGAGCAGGCAGGTGAGGGGGTGCTTTGTTTAGCTCCTTGCTGTTCCGTGTCCCCTGCTCTTCCTGAAACTGGGCTGATGGCGTTCCCATTAGCTGACCAAGAGAACCTCACAGTCCAGACACCAGGTGAGACAGCCCAGGAAAACTGCCTGACAGTGACCTTCAGCTCTGCAATTTTCTTCCAATTTTCTGATGAACAATTACTGGCTTGAATTTAGTTTTATATATAAAAACAATTCTGTCTTCTTAGTGTTCTCCACCTAGAAACCTACACCCAGTAAATAGAGGGAATTGAAGTCTGGTGTGAGGCTGGGCGACCAGCCAGATAATTCTCAAAAGATGCTGATGTTTTTGTAAATGCCAGTAGGTGGCAGGCAGTGTTGCAGGCCTGTAAAGACCCCAGGGACCAGAATAGGAGCAAGGGAAATGCACTATTAAAATCATGCAACTCCAAGGACTCCTGTTGCCTCCCAGTGTGTGTCCCCACTTTGTGTAGACCCACAGATGGAAAACCTAATTCTGCATGTAGGGAATCAGATCCCTGGACCCCTTCCTCCTAGCCCAGCCGTGGGCAAACTATGGCCCGCGGGCCGGATCCGGCCCGTTTGAAATGAATAAAACTATTGAAAAAAAAAGACTGTACCCTTTTATGTAATGATGTTTACTTTGAATTTATATTAGTTCACACAAACACTCCATCCATGCTTTTGTTCCGGCCCTCTGGTCCAGTTTAAGAACCCATTGTGGCCCTCGAGTAAAAAAGTTTGCCCACCCCTGTCCTAGCCCCAATATGATAGCACTTTGCAGTCTCAGATGCCTCCCTTGGAGTCCGTAATTAACAATGTCTTCCTTTAAAGTTGAGATTGTAGGGGTGTTTGTTAGTATACACTCCCACGAGCCTCACCAGCAGTTAGAGCAGGAGAGCTGGCTTTAGGCCCACCAGCTGGCTCTGCACCCAGCTACTGAGAGTGTACATGTGCTTTCCAGGAAGGGAGGACCGCCCCCTCACTCCACACAGGCACACACACACACACACTCTTCCTAGGTTCTCATGGTGCCACCTTAACCCCATAGGGTGACAGTATTTGATTAGAACTCCTTCCTCCCTTCTTTTTTCCTCTCCTCAAACACTGACCCAGCCTTTACCACATGAAGGAATCAGGCAAGGTCCTGTTCACCGCAGAGACCAGACCAAAGATGCCACTCTCTCAGGAGAACAAGCTGCACACATAACTCCACCACAAGGAGGGACATGAAAGTACCTGGAGTAGGGCCACATGCTCCCAGATTCATGGAGAAAGGACTTGGTCTCAGCTGGGAAACCAGAGTCAGCTCAACAGCCAAGTGCCATTGAGGCAGGACCCAGTGGATACCAAAGGGCACGTGATGTTTTGAGAGAGCGAAACGGAAATAGCTAAATGTCTATCTCCTTGCCCTAGAAGTGGAGGTCGGACGGAGCCATGGGATGGGAGGTTAGAAGGAACCTCATGGACCGCTCTGTCTGTGCATGTCCCCCTCCCATCAGAATGCTCTTCTTTAAAAGTAAAAAACCTCAAGTAACCACATTCAAATCCATCCACTGGCTCCCTGTGCACTTAACATGACACCCCCGCCCCTTCCCGCACCATCTGGCTCCTGGCTACCTCTCCAGCCTCATCTCAATCAGCCTCCCTGTGTCCATGGCCACAAGCCTTTCCGCTTAGTTTTTCATAGACACACCAAGCATACTCCCACCTTAGGGCCTTTATACGAGATGCTCCCACTCTTCTGCTACATCATTTTGATTCCAGTCTCAGCTGAAATATCACTTTTCACCAAGTTCTCCCTGGCCTCCCTACCTGGAGGAGCCTCCCCCCCCAAACCGCCCCCCCCCCCCCCGCTCCAGCATACACACAGGTAACCTCTAGTTCTATGGCATCCCTCTCTTTAGGTTTTGAAAATAACTGTCTCCCCCTCCCTCCACCCCCACCCCCTGGAATTGCCCTTGTCTTTTGTGAATTGTCACTATCTCCTCACTAGAACATGAGCCAGAGAACAGGAATCACATCAGATGTAATCATGGTGCTAGCCCCAGATGGCACCACATGGTTGATTCTTTTTTTAAAAAATATATTTTATTGATTTTTCACAGAGAGGAAGGGAGAGGGATAGAGAGTTAGAAACATCGATGAGAAAGAAACATTGATCAGCTGCTTCCTGCACACTCCCTACTGGGGATGTGCCCGCAACCAAGGTACATGCCCTTGACTGGAATCAAACCTGGGACCCTTAAGTCCGCAGGCCGATGCTCTATCCACTGAGCCAAACTGGTTAGGGCAACATGGTTGATTCTTAATAAATATCTGAGTTGAATGCTTTCCTCCATCCTCAATTTCCTTCTGAGTCTCAATAGCCTGTGTCTAAAATGAGGAGTGTTACGGTTTGAAATGTGCTTCTTAAAAATTCATATGTTGAGGTCTTAATCCCAGCGTCTAAGTTTATGTGATCGCATTTGGAAATGGGGTCTTTGCAGATGCAGTTAGTTAGTCAGCGTGAGGCCATACTGGAGTAGAATAGCCTCTACTCATATGACCGGTGTCCTTAGAAAAGGAGGAAATCTGGACACTGAGACAGGCATCAAGGGAAGATGATGTGAAGACACAGGGAGAAGATGACCATCTTCAAGCCAAGGGACAGATCCTTCCCTTACAAACCTCAGAAGGAATGTCCTGCTGACCCCTCAATGGCATGCATACTTCTAAATTCAAACTGTGAGACAACTCATTTCAGTTGTTCAAGCCGCCTGCCTAAGGTACTTTGTTACTGCAACCACTGCAAACGAATCCCAAAATGCTCTCCTCTGAACCCCCACTTCCTACCCCCCTAGTTCTATGGGAAGGCACTTTCGATCATTCCCTCGGTGAGGGTATGTGCCAAATAGTCTCAGGTCCCTTCCCTGAGCTGGAGTATTTAACATCCTTCAGCAACTGGACAAATTCATTTCCCTCAAGTGAAATTAAATTCTTTGGCTGCACAGAGTCCTAATCTCTCCACAGTTGCTTAAATAATATTTGTTCTACCATTTCCTACAAACAACTTTACTGACGGAGTTTATGACACAGCTTTCTGAAAAGAGGAAGCTTTTACTTCCTCTCTCAAAGCACTATCGCAAGAACTTCTCCAAGGAACTGGGTCTCCGTGCTCTAGCACCAGGGCAATAACAACCGCTCCGGCCTCACCTTGACCATCCCAGTGGCCCAGCGTGGTTTCTGCATTGGTCCCATTCCTTCCATAATGATTCTTCCAGCCAGCATCCTCATGTCGGAATACATAAGCTCTGGTTAAAGCACAACTCAATCTTCATTCTTATTTTCCCAAGTTTTTCCAAAACGAGAAGACTATAGTGCTCAGGAGACTGCTGAGCAACTTGAAGTTTCTGGCAAACACAGATATGTGCAGATGTGATTTTCAAAACAGGAGAGGGCCTCCCCAGCCAGTTCACAGAGGCCTGCTCTCCGGGAAAAAGAGGACAGCAGTAGTTCTGGCAGATCGCTGAGAAAGTGCTGCATGCTATATGTTTAGATGGGAGGAAAGGAACTCCAGTTTCAGCTCAAGAGATGTGCAGAGCTGAAAAAATATCACCCTCACAATAAGATAACAGCTGGACAAATAAAAAATTAATGACATTTCTTGAACTAACACCCTCAGAGAGCTGAGGGCACAGGTCAAACAACCAGCCCACATTCTAGGGAGAAACAGATGTGTGCAGACACCACCAGGTGCCAGATGACCTGGCAAGATTTAACTCAAATGGTTTAATGAATTAATAAATACCACATCTGAGCTAGCATAAAAAGTGGACACTCCCGGGAAGGGGAAGTGAATGGAGATGTAGGGGTGTAGACAGCCTCTTGCAGGCTTTTCCTCCATGAATCCCATCAGGTACAGGGGTGATTCCGAGAATCCTGAGATAGTCTCACTCACCATGCTGGGTAGGGAAGGGTAACAGCAGCCTTAATCTTCAGAGAAAGAGCAGCATATACTGCCGAGTTGGGCACCGGTAGAGACCCAGATGGAAGAATGGAACAGCAAAAGTAAATCTCTATTCTTAGAGAAAGCCAGGAAAATAGGCTGGATCCATCATTATAGCTGAAGCATAAAAGGAACACTTATTAAGGTGATACCCCTGTCACCCAGCTTCACTGTGCCTACCTGAGACTAAGGCTACACCAGAACATCGGAGATCACCCATTTCTCCATTCCACACCACCATGCTAACAAACACTGAGTAAAAGTAACAGTGAACTGTACCTGGGAGAGTGACAACAAACAGATTTTCTCTGGGGAGCCACATAAAGCGAAGAACCACACGAAGCTAGATCTCACACCAAGTAGAGTATATACAGTGGGAAAAACGCAAAAAAAGATTAGCCCATTCCCTAAACACAGGGCATTGCCAGGGGCATCTGAAGTCTCTGGTGCACTGTGGTAACCATAGCACAACAAAGGTTAAGCCCAACCCAACTCCTGATTATATTAACCCAAATCCCCATTCTAAAAGTCCAGCCCAAAGAAAGACATGCTCATATGCAAGCACACACACACACACACACACCACCACCACCACCACCACCACCAACAACAACAACAACAAAAATAGGAAGCATATGAAAAAGTACAAAAACATACTGGAGGAGACAAAGAAAGTATCAGAACCAGAATCAGATATGACACAGAGTTGAAACTGTCAAACAAGCAATTTAAAATAACTATGATTAATATGTTAAAGGTTCTAATAGAAAATATATGACAAGCAAGAACAGATAGTTAATTTCAGTGAGAATCCAGTAGAATGCCAGAAATGAAAATCACAGTAACACAGCTGAATAATGCTTTCAACATGGTAAGACATCAATGAATATAATACAGCTGAAGAAATAGTGAATATAAAGATAGGCTGACAGGAGTGATCTAAACTGAAATACAAAGAGAAATAAAGTAAACTCAAGAGCTGTGGGACAATATCAAATATTCTAAAACATTCATCGTTAGGATTTGGGGAGAAGAGACATACAATGGAGTAAAAGAACTATTTAAGGAAACAGCATCCAAGAACAAGCATTTTCTGAAATTAATGACAGACACAAAATCACACAACCAAGAAGCTCACAAATCACCAAGCAGGATAAACATCACAACAACACAAAGAAACACACAAAAACACCTAAACATATATTCAAATTGCTGACAACCAAAAGCAAAGAGAAAATCTTGAAGGCAGAAAAATGTCACATTACCTCCAGAGCAACAGGATAAACATTAGAACAGACTTCTGATGAAAACCAATTACAATGGAGTGGGGGGGAAAAAACAAAAACTGTCAATGCAGAATTCTATAGCTGGTAAAAATATCTTCCAAAAATGAAGGAAAATTAAATACTTTCTTAGACGAACAAAACTGAGGTAATTCACCCTAGCAGACCCCCTCTAGAAGAAATATTAAAATAATTTCTCCAGGAAGAAGTAAAATATGATATAGTTTAGAAAATTGGGATCTTTACAAAGAAATGAAGAGCATTGGAAATGGAATAAATGAAGGTAAAATAAAATTTATTTTCTTCTTTTTAATTGTTCGAAAAGATAACTGAATATTTAAAGCAATGAAAGTGACAATGTATTGTGTATTTACAGCTTATGTAAAAGTAAAATATATGACAACAATAGGAAGAAGTATCCTATATAATAAAAGGCTAATATGCAAATCGACCAAACGGTGGAATGACTGGTCGCTATGATGCATACTGACCACCAGGGGGCAGACGCTCGATGCAGGAGCTTCCCCCTGGTGGTCAGTGCACTCCCACAAGGGGAGTGTCACTCAGCCACAAGCTGGTCTCATGACTGGCAAGCACAGTGATGGTGGCGGGAGCCTCTCCTGCCTCCGCAGCAGCCCTAAGGCTGTCTGACAGTGGGCCCAAGCCATCAGTCAAACATCCCCTGGGGGCTCCTGGACTGTGAGAGGGCGCAGGCAAACTGAACCACCCCTCCCCGAGTGCACGAATTTAGTGCACTGAGCCTCTAGTTGGAAATAAAGATCCTTATACAACATTTGAGGTGGTTAATATTATTTTAAGTGAACTCACAATATTTTAAAATTAATATTGTAAACCCTAATGCAAGCATTAAAATATTCTTTAAAATATTTTATTTTAAATACATTTTTCAACAGAATATGTAAAATAGGAAAATAGTCTAGGTAGAAATTTCTTTCAACTGAGTCTAAGCAGGCATGGAGGAAAGCAGACCTGGAAAAAGGGGGACCACTTGGTTAAATGCAAGTGTGCTGCTTGGGAACAGTGTCCAAAGCTGCCTTTTCCCCCTTAATTTAGGCAAAAATTAGCACTTCCTTCTTTTACTCTAAAAGTTGTTCACTCATAGAATGAAATTTCTGAATAATTGCATTCATCTTTCAGTTCTATGTCTAGTCCTTCAAGTGAAGAGTGGCCCAGAATTGCAAAAAAAAATACCAGAGATACTTGATAAAACTTTGTTGATCAAAGCAAAACCTACAAGATGTGGGATTTGATTAATAACAAGTTACACTATTCCTAATATTGTGTATTAGAGTAGTGACTTTAACCTTTAAAATCCATCTTTTGCTTCTATCTAAACAACGAAAAATTACCAAATAAGGAAATAGTCTTGTACAAAATTATCTTCTCACTGATGAAACAGTAAGTCTTTTAAATTCATTAATCCTCTGATCACTCATGCCTACAAAAGAGAGAGAAGGAGAGAAGGAAAAACAAAAGTGATTTTTTATACCAGCATTTTTTTCATTAGAATCTATAAGTAGTCCTTCAAATTTAGAACAGCAATTTATTTTAGAAAAAAATAGATATACATTTTCAGGAGATTAAATTCCATCAACAGGAGGAACCATCTACATATAAGCAAGGCATCGACTCTCTCACAATGAGAATTTGGAAATCTGTTCACCACAGAAGCTGTATCAAAATTTAAACAACTTCACCAAAAGAAGAAAAATTCTCATGAGAAACTAAACCAAAAACACTAAAACGCAATCATGCAACATGAACTTCATGTGGAAATTGCTTCTCCAGATGGTCGAGGCTCCTGAGGACAGTGTCATTGCTCCAGAGGCCAATTCACTGTCTACGTCAACTTAAAATGCTTCTTCTTCTTCAATGAAAGTTAAACTTTCCATCCTGAATATTGGCCATTAATTATTTTTCCCAGGAATTTCTGTACTTTTTCATAATAAAATCGAGATCACAAGAAAATATACTCTAAATGTTTATAAATGCTTGCTTTAAAGAAGTAAATCTTTTCTGTTTCAAATAAAGCTTTTTTGTGATGAGGTATTTTTAATTTTTAGTTATTTTTAATAAAAACTGTATATACTTAAGGTGTATAACATGATGTCTTGATATACATCTACACAGTGAAGGTATACAGTTAAGGTAATTAACATATCCAGCTTCCTCAGGTAGTTATGATGGTGTGTGCCTCTGTGTGTGCAGAACACCTGAAATCTACTCTTAGCCAATTTCAAGTATACAATACGGATTATTACCATAGTCACCATGCAGTACATTGCATCTCTAGGACTTAGTCATCCTAGATGGCTGGCATTTTTTACTTTTTGACCAATGACTCTTCATTCCCCCCCGCCCCACCTCCCTAGCTCCTGACAACACCATTCTACTCTCTATTTCTATGAATTCAACTCTTCAAAAAGATTCCACACATAAGTGAGATCATGCGGCATTTGTCTTTCTGTGTCTGGCTTATTTCACTTAACATAGCAACCTCCAAGTCCTTATCTCAAAATACTACTAAATAATGATTAAAGTTAGACAAAGGATCTCAGTGTCTGAATTGGGCATTTATAACAAAGACAGTACATATGGCCTGGCTGGTAGTAGCCATGACAGGAATTCAGAGGCTGGCCATCAGTTTCGGGGCTGCAGACCAGATGCTCCCATTCACTGGTCCCTCCTGCATGCTGAAGTGTGGCTCCTCAGCCACACCCTGAGCCCGGGCCCACGGGACATTAGGTTGAAGCCAGAGCCCCCAACCTGCCAAAGACACTCCTGCTGCAGAGTCACATCCTGGAGAAGACAGAGGATTTGGAAGTAATAAAAAAATGGCCTTTCAAGGAAATACTGCCAAGCCTCTGCCTAGTAATTTCTCAAATGAACCTAAGTAACTCAAGCTTGAAAGAAGAAAAATAATCATCAACACAGCAAGTCTCACCTCATCCCACAGCCTCTGTAGACCAGCCTTCCCATAGACCACATGTGGGCCTTAGCTCAGGGACAGGAGTCTTCACCAAACAAGCCACACCAGGGCAGTGGGGTCTGGCTGACGGAGAGAATTCTGTGTCTCCAGTGCCCTTCAGAATGGAGGGGCGAGGGCCAGAGGCTGGTGACCTTGTGAAACTAGAGAAGAAAACCCCATTTTAGCTGATCATTGGTGCAAAGTCAGATTCTGATTCAATAATTTTCTGTGATTTAGCTTCAGCATTTTTTTTTGTCTCTATTAGAATCACTGTTAATCTATTGGTATAGTCAGATGTCTCTTGACCTCACCCCTCCTGTCTGTGAAATATGCTAATTGGACAGGACAGCCGAATGACTTTCTGGACGTCCTTCCAGATGACCTTCCAGACGAAGCCAGGGCTGCCACGGCTGAGCCCCTTGCATGAATTTCATGAATTGGGCCTCTAGCATTTATGTAAATATATGTTTATATATGAACATGTTTCCACGCTTTGCAAACAGAAAGTTTACATTCTTTTTTATTGTTCACTTTCTCATATTATTTCACAAAGAAAATCTTAAACTAAAAAAAAAAATACAATGAACATAGCAGAAACCACTTTCTCTAGCATCAAGAGTCAAACTAGAAATATGTAACAAAAGGTTAGTCATTGCCAATAACAACAGGGAACAGTTTGGGAATTATATAACAGTTCTTCCCTAAATAATACTTTGGTCACAGAAAACCTTAAGACAGCTCGTGGAACTTCCTTAAAACAACACTTCTTATCAAAATTTTTGCAATATTGTTATAGCTGCAATCATAGAAAAATGTGTATTCATTAACATTTTAGTAATAAAAATAAAAGATAAGACAAGTAAACTAGAATTCTACTCAATAAATTTTTAAAAATTAAAGTCACTAAAAATATTAAACATAGAATAATAACTGAATTAAGAAGCTAAGACAAAAAAAAACAGCATATAATTGATTGTGACAAAAGGTGGTTCTTTTGGAGAATAAGACAGAATAGGATAGGATAGAGTATAATAGAATATTAATTAGTCCATTAAAGGAAAACAAAAATAAAATAGTAAAAGAAAGAGGAAAAGGAAGGAAGAAGGAAAAAATAGAGTAAGAAGAGCAAGCACAAACATCCAAATGTGGGTATAAAGAAGAAGAAAGAACAGAATTATACACACATATTAATGACTCTGAGTATCTTTCCTAAGAAACACTGTTGTGCCCAGATTTCAAAGTTTCCAAGATCTCCAGGGAGCCAGTCAGTCCGATGCAAAAGCAAAGAGTCATTTATTTCAAACCTAGGTTTGGCTCCCCTGCCACACTCACCGATGCAATGGTAAGCTCCAGTGGCCGAAAGAGAGAGAGAAGCCTGATGGGACAGGGGGTTTTAAAGGGGGGTAGAGTGAGGGCAGGAGAGGGGACTGTGGGCCCCGCCGATTGGCCAGGCGCAAGTCGGTACAGGATGTGGTCATAGTGATGGAGTGCACTTCCCTCGATTATTATTGGTTAGTCCAGAGAAATCCTGGGTGTGGCTAGCAGCGGCTTCTTCCCATGAGGAAGCACATGGCACCGTCCCAAAATGGAGGACCCAAGGCAAGATGGAGGGTGCACATGGCTCTGTCCCAAGATGGAGGACCCAAGGCAAGATGTCCGGCTCCTGCTGCTGCCGCCCGAACTCGCCACAAGGCAGGATGGCCCTCCCGCACAGCACCCACAGCTGGCCTGCGGGCAGACCGGGACTCCAGCGCGTCTGGGCGGCACAGGCCCAGCAAACGGGGTGCGGCCGGTGGAGCTGGAGGAGCGGCATCCGCTCGGAGCAGGCCCGGCCATGGGGCCGGTGCACTGCAGCATGGCGGCCTCCCTGAGCTAGGGCATGCGCCCCACTCCGCTGCCGCCGCTGCTGCACTGGGCCCGATCCGGGGGGCAGCGGGCGGGTGGCAGCTCGCGCCGGGCTCCCGCCGTGGGCCGGGGAGCCAATGCCCCCCCCCATGGGGCTCGGCGGTCAGCCCATGCAGGCCCCGGTCCCCCCGACCGGGCCCCAAGGGCCACATGGACCCCCGGCCCCAGCGCGGGCAAGCGGGGAGCCGACCACGGGGGAAGGGAGGAAAGAGCCAGGCGGTGAGGCCTTCCGCTCCCATGACCTCCCCCGTGGGTGGTCGTTCGCCACCCGGCCCCACCCCTCGGCCCTCCACCGGCCACCACGCAGCCTGTCCGGACACTTGGACCCACTCCGGGAGGCCAGGCCCTAAGGCGGGCGCGGAGGGATTTCAGAGCCCAGCGGCCAGACTCCTCCTCCCGCACCGCCCGGAGAGGCGGGCGGCACGCCTTTCAACACAAAATGAAAGCGGACTTGGGAAGAGACAAGAAAACCTGAAGACCAAACCAAACAGTCTTCAAAGACCACACCCTGTAAACTACTTTGTTAACACTTTTCTGAATGAACTTTTACAAAAACTGAATTTAAACTGATCCTGAGCATAGAAATAGGGAAAAAAATAGTATCTCGATTATTTTTTAAAAGCTAATACAGTTCCAATATGAAAATCTAAAAGAGATAGCACAGAAAAAGAAAACTAAAACAACTATCTAAATATTGAAGCATTAAGCGGGAAATTAAATATTAGCTTAATATCTATCTCTATATATAAAAGCCTAAGCAACCAAACGACCAGAACAACTGGTTGACTGGTCGTTATGATGTGCACTGACCACCAGGGGCTGCCCTCTGGTGGTCAGTGCGCTCCCACAGTGGGAGCGCCACTCAGCTGACCAACCTGTCCCAGTGGCCCACCAGCCCAGTGGCAGCCACTCACTCCCTCAGTAGTCCTGCAGGTCCAATTGCCAGAGAATGGGCCAGGCACCGATGAACTGGCCTGCCATTATGATCCTGACAGCACTGCTGGCCTCCTAGAAGTCAGCCTCGGGCACCACGGCCACTTCCCCTTCCTAGATGCTCCACAAAGAAGAAAGGATATAAAAGTGGCTGCCAGGTGGCTCCTGACAATTGGCACAAACGTCAGCAGGAGGGATCCAGATCCTGGGGCAGCAAGGGCATCCCACCGCCTGCCCGGAAGGCCCATCGCATCCCGGCCCCACCCCCCACTCCCTTCAAGACTCCACCTGTGCACGAATTCATGCACTGGGCCTCTAGTATACATATAAAAGGCTGAGTGAGCATCTGATCTTCCGACCAGTATCTATGATGCACAGTGACCACCAGGGGACAGACACTCCAACCGGTAGCTATTATGTGCACTGACCACCAGGGGGCAGATGCTCAATGCAGGAGCTGCCAAGCTCCGGTGACTTAGCAGTGGCGGTTCTCAGGTGAAGCACCCTGGAACCAGAGCGGAGAGAGCCCAATTCCGGTGTGCGTCACCCGAGAACCACCCTCGTGCAATCAGGGACCTGTTAGGGGATGTCCGAGAGCCAGTTTCGGCCTGATTTCCACAGGCCAGGCCGAGGGACCCCACCTGCCAGAGGGACTCCACTCACTTTGCAGATGCTCTTTGAGAGGCGGTGCCGCCCCCAGATGTGGCTGGCCAGGGAGGGACTGCAGGATGTTGGCTCCAGGGCATGTCTGGCCCATCTTGCCCAGTCCCTCCCTGCTGGACACCTTCTAATTAATTTCCTTTCAATGTGCACGAATTCATGCACTGGGGCACTAGTTTAATAATATTTAATAATAATAATTAGCTTAATGCAAGAAGGACAAATGGGGCACGGCACCAATGTCAGCAGGTTCTCTAAGCATCTTGCTTGATCATTGAGTCCAACTCCATTTCTGAGGCTGAGAGTGGAGTCTTATCGGAAGGGACGGGAAGGTCTCCGCCAATGTCATGAGCAGAATGAGTCCTCAGGACAGGTGCCAGGACCCAGGGTTTGAACACCCAGGGTTGGCCAAGCTGGAGGAGGGGCTGGAATAAGATGTGACGCCCAGGCCGAGAATCTAGGCAGGTCTGACTCTGTGAGGCTGGAACTACTCTGAATTGTCTTGGACTCTGTTGTGAGTGAGGCAAAAAAGGGGTGCAGTGGACAGAGGGGTGACTACAGTGGCCAGGGGAAAGAGACCTCTCCTCTGAGGAGGGACAGGGCCATCGGGGAATCAGAAGCCTGGAGGACTCAGGAGATTTCTCTTAGATGATTGGAAGGCTCTTCAAGAAAAAAAAAAGTATAAAAAGTGAGAACATCAAAGTAGCATGAAAAGACAAAGAGCTGTGCCGTGTTTCACAGCCTAGCCAGCCTCTTTGCAGCTCTCAGCCTGTTTCTTATCAAGCTGTGATGATGCCTACCCCCAGGGACGTGCCTCAGGCAGGCTGAGAAGTTAGGGAGGGCACCCTCCCCTCCTGTGCTCCTAACCCCCAATGTGACAAGTCACAAAATAAGCCATATGCCCCTACACCCTACCCCTGCCATTCTCCAGGTAGCATGTCTCCACTGTTGGGGCTTTCCAACCAGAAGCATTCCCATGGGGCTCGGGAATGCCCAGGACTGTCTGAACCCATCCCAGCTGCGGCTGTGATGTTGTCCTTCTCTCCCTTGTCCCTCTGTTTTTTTGCTACATTTAACTCCATGGACTCTGCATCCTCCTCCAGGCCCTAGAGAAAGTGATCTGTGTAAATGACGAGGTAAACCAAGGTTACAGGCAGAGCATGATTGATTCCCCGGGGCTTCGTTGTAATAACTTTAATCCTCTGGAACTCATCTGGTATGAATTTAGGAACCGCGCAGCTTTCACTGAAATCCCCCCTAATGCAGCCCTCGCTCTGCTGGCCGCGGTGGTTATGGAGTTTGCCATGTTTATGATTTGGCCGCAGGCAGGCTCCTTATTAATGGGCCTTGAAAAGAGGGTGTGGAATGTCTAGGCGCCTTTTGTGCTTTTCTTGGGGAGGAAACACACAGAAATATAAATATCTACCTTAAAGTGTGCTGGGCTCCTTTAAAGAGAAGTAAATCTGCGGGCCGGTGCCTCCCAGGCCCCACTGGGGCGGAGACGCCTCTGCACCTGTAAGGTCTCCAGCTCAGGGTGCATGCAAGTCGGGAGAAGGGGCGGGATTTCTCTGCTCAGGTCTTTACACTGCTGGACCCACCAGGATTGACAAGAGGCCAGGGGGCTTGGGGATCAGCTATTTTAATCCCTCTCCTGGTCAAATCACTGAACCTTGGGGGGCCTGGGTCAGATCCACTCCCCATGCTTACCAACTCTGGACAGGCCACGCCCTCTCTCTCAGTCCATTCAACAAGCCCTTCTTGGAGTGGCCTTACAGACGTATCCTCCGTGCTTGGCACCCTCTGGGCACTAGGGCAGGAAGAGCAGGAGGGCAGAGGCTGTGCCACAGTGGTTGTGAGGCCTAGTGCACCTCTGCGCCTCACCTTCAGGGCCTCCTCTGCAAAACCGCCCACCTGCAGGTGAACAGCACTGCATTGTGGGCGGAGAGGCCAGTGGGCCGTGTTGCCCTGTCCAGGGAGATGAGTAAGAACCGTGCAATGTGCAACGTGCATGTCGCCTGGCAGTTTACACAGCTTGCTGTACATACACTTGCTCTTTGCAGCAGAGGCTGTGGTCAGCGCTGTTTGTAAGTGCGGGCCCTGGCACGGAGGCTCAGCACTGTTAGTGCCAGCCTGGACCACAGCCGGTGGAGCTCTGCCCAATAGACAGGCAGTGTGGCCCTCACAGGCTCAGGCAGCCCGGATTCCAATCCTGGCCGCTCACCCGCTCTAGGGTTGGGCAAGTTAATAATCTCTCCTGTGAACCCTGAAAGAAAAAAACAAAACAAACCAGCAGAGCCTAGCAGCCATCTCTACACAGGGGCCTCTCAGCAAACGGCACTTCATAGAGAATCCTTTGTGCTGGACTGTCTGCCTCTGCCGCAAGCTGCGGGTCTGAGCTAAGCTGCTGCCTGCACTGCTTCTGCCACATGAGCCAGTCCTTACAAAGCGTTCCCGGAATCCATTCTCAGCCAATAGGATGAGGCTTTCCCATCCCCATGACCTATCAGAATGGCTCTATACTGACCGATCATTGCCTTTGCACCAATCAAACTGTGAGGATTTGGCATTTCATTTGCATGTGGACAGACCAATCAGGAACCAGGAGTGGGGACTTCTGTCTACATAAACCACTCCCCTCTAGCTCTGGGGACACACTTCCCACCAAATGCGGTTCCTTGGCCGGAGCTGAGACACCAAAGACTTCTTCTGAGAGGAGCTGAGCTGCCTAGCTAAGAGGGGCAGGCCGAGGCAGCCGCAGTGCTGTGCTGTTTCGCAGCCATGCTGTATGACCATTGAGCTGTGTGCACTAAATAAAGTTTCCTCTGCACTGCACCCCAAGTGGGGGACTCCTTTTGGCATTGAATTGGCGCCAGTGACCATCAGTTGACATTCCTAAACCCATTTTTTCCTTAGGCTAACAAATAGCAATAGAATTGCTTGCTTCATAGAGTTCATTTGTCAATTAAAGTAGGCAATGCATACCTATTTCCCAGCCAATGCATAGTACATGCTCCGTCCACCCAAGTTCAGCTCCCCATTTCTTTCTACTGCTGTGTCTCGTACACTGACGTACCCCACTGACATTAAAGCAGTGGTAGCCAGAAGAGAATGGGCACCTTGAGGACTTGCTGGACATACTCAGACCTTGACTCTTGGGTCACCTGGTGGCTGGTGTCACCCATGCCCTCCTTGTCTGGCACTGTCTACTGTGTGCTCAGGATTAAGGGGCCTGTGTGGGCCTGGAATTCCAAAACCCACAAAGCAGTCATGTGGGTCCCCTCAGTGTCATTCTTCACCCATGCTGGGCCTTGCCAAGTCATGACCCAGCGGAAGGGCCTCGTTGCCCCTGACCGGACATCCTGAGTCGCCTACTGGGTTAAAGAAAAAAACATCCAGCAGTGAGGAATAGGGAAGGAGAAGGCCAGCTGCGAGAGCTGAGAGCCGAAACTGAACTTGCCAGCTCCCTGCTCTTCATCTTGCTAGTTCCTCTCCGGGTCTGGGCCTTACCTACATCCCAGCAGCTGAGGTCTGGATGGAGGTGGGAGTGCTGTCCAGCAGGATCGGGACAGCAGCCAAGCAACTCAGATGCACTGCAACCCTGGCTGAGCTGCTGTCACCGCAGTGACGGGGGCCTGGACCCCAGTGGGCAGCGGGTGCTGGCTGCTGGGGGCCTTTAGGGCAGCCTTAGCCCAGAAAGAGCTCCCAGCCGTCCTCTCTCCTGCAAGCTGCTTCACTTCTCTCTCTGCTCCACTTCTCTGAAGCGACTGCCCTCCCTCACTTCAAATATGGGGCAGGGGAGAGAGGGAGCAGGGAGACCCAGCCTTCCTTGAGCCCCGTCTATCCTCCTCCCTGGGTCTATTTACAGGAACTAGTAAATTCCCCAGCCCCGGCCTACACTAATTCTGTTGAGTTTCAGTCACTTGTGACTGTAAAAATTGACGAATACAAAAATCCTAGCAAAAGGTTTGTAGTCATGCTGCTCTAACAAGCTGGCAGAATTTTTATATTCCTGCTGTTTCCATTATGAATGTTTCTTAAAATTACATTTCCTCTAAAACCAGTCCAAACCACGAGTCTGAAAGATCTCCCATAAAAGTACATTGGCCACCCTGAGAGTTCACAGAGGTCCCACCCACCCAGCCTGTCCAAGCTGGCCACCAGCACGGGCCCGCAGTGTGCGTGGGTCTTCTCCCAGGCTATGCTCAGCACCTCCCCTCCCAGGTCCCCTCCTAACAGAAAGTCCTTCCTGAGATACAGTTTGGCAGGGCACAGGCTTCCCTGAGATGGATGCTGTGATGGGCCACAGGTTCCCCTTCTGGCCTGAGGACTTGTTTTCCAAGCACTAGGTGCCTCTGGCTGACGTCCACCTGGCAGCCGCCCTGTCAGAAGCTGTGCTTCCCTGGAAAGAGCAGCCTTGCCCATGGCCATGCCTCTTCCCAGAGCAGTGGCCTCCAGCAACTCACCTGCTAGAAGCATGAGGGCCCTGCTCCTTCAGGGTCAGGGCTCCTAAGGCTGCATACCAGTTCCACTTCTCCCTCTGCCCATCCTAATTCCTTTCCTCCATTCCTCAGGTCTGAGCCATGAGAGGACTTGGTGTATGTTACAAAAATACACGATAAAAGACATAGTCTGCTCCCGGTTGCAAAGGTCCAATCTATCCTCCAGGGCTCAAGGCTTCTCAGGGCTCTGTCGCCTCCAGAACTCGGCAGCATCCTAGCTGTGGGCCAGCCACGGAGGTTCAAGTCACTCTGGAGAGGTCCTGCCGGAGCTGGACTGGCTGGACTCGCTGGCTGAGGGCGTCCGGACAAAAGAGCAAAGAGACATTAAGCTGTAGGTGGAGGGGTGGTGGGGGGGCTGCAGGGGACATTCTGGTTTCTGGGCAGGCCCTTCTGCATGTGTTTGCGACTGTCAAAGGGGGAGCGGTGCATGTCCCCCTGGTGGTGCAGGTGAGGAAGTGGGGCCCACCCCATGCTGCACAGGGAAGAGCACAGCTTCTGCCTTGGCAACTAGGAAGTGGGCACCTCGGGAGGTGTGGAGCTCAGCCCATGCCTGCTGGCAACTTTAGGGTTGCCCCAGCAGCACATCCTCAAACAGCTCTGAGTCAGGGACACGGGTGAGGGGTAGAGCTTGACATCTGGGGCTCCTCAGATGCCCTTGGGAGCAGGGGCATTGTGAGGTGGGGGCTTCAGTGAAAGGGAGGAGGGTTTCCATTCCCTGCAGATGACAACCCATTGTGCCCACCGGCTGGGAGAGAGGGGCTCCAAGGCCTGAAGATGTTTCCATACTCTTTGCTCAGACACTCAAGGTATCTGACCTGGTCACAAGCTGCCCCACCGCTCCCGCACCTGCTATTCCACTAAATCATGCCCCCTGCTGCCCCCAGCATGCCTCCCAGTGTCCTACCCTGTCCTCTGCGCCCCCAGCCCCCAGCCCCTCCTCTCCAGTCTTTAGACCTTTGCAGTGTTTGACATTTGGCTCGAATATGCCCTTGTGAACCCCGAGAAAGAAGAAATCTATTAAGAAGGACTCCTGGTGGCTAACTGGACTCAAATTAAAAATAATAATAATAATAATAAATTTAAGAAAAACAAAAACGACTAGCAGCCATTTCTACACAGGGGCCTCTCATGCAAACTGCATTTCAGGGAGCGGCCTAGTGGCACTGCCTGCCTGCACTGTCCCTGCCCTCTGAGCCAGCCCGTATAAAGGAGTTCCTGGCATCATTACAACCAATAGAACTGACGCTTTCCCCATCCAGTCAGAGCTGTGTACCTCAATCAACCCGTGAGGTTCCATTCTGACTAACCAGGACAGTGCCTATTGGGCCAATCAAACTTTGAGGATTTGGGGTCCTCATGTGCAGGAGGACAGGTCAATCAAAAACCAGGGATGGAAACTTCTGTCCATATAAACCAGCTCCCTGATGCCTCTGAGAGCACACTTTCCCTTTCCCCCTGTACTGGAGACTGCATTTCCCTGGCTGAGCTGGAACCCACAGATGTCTCATCAGAGCAGAGTGGGGCACACAGGGGGAGCCGAGCTGTCTAGCTGGAGAGGGGCCTGGCCCAGCCTCCCAGTCCAGTGCTGCCTCACAGCCCTGCTGTTCAAGGTGTCCTTCACCACACCCCAAACTGGGGATTCCTGTTGGCATTGAATTGGTGCCAGTGACCATTGGTCAACACCCTCCTTCATCCAACTCTTCAGAGTGCTCTTGCGTTTGCCTCTCCACTGCCCCCCCCCCCCCCCCGCTCCTCTCCTGGGACACATGTGTTTTCTTATTGAAACTCAAGACCTCAGGCCCAGTACACTGAGAAGGCCCCTCCCCCCACCCGGAGAAGGATTTGTATAGATCGAAGGGAAGGGAAAGCCTAGGGTTTGTAGTTGAGTGTGAGTTCAAATCCCACCCATTCCACTTATTGGTGACAAACTCCCTGGGCCCCAGTCTCCTCAGCTATGACAGAGGGATGTGCAACCACCCACAGGCATCAGCTGGGCTCCAAGGACTGTCCTCTGGGCAGTACAGGGAGTTTGGGTTGTTCATTTTGACTTCTGCATGAACACCATAGCCTTAGGGCTTAGCTCCCACCAGGACCTCAGTCACCTCTGAAAGGAAAGGAGGAAGACCTGGGAGAATGCTGGGAGGAAGTGTGCTCTCACCACCGCAGGGCACTCAGGATGCACTGGGAGCCAGCAGGGCCAGTCTCGGGCTCAGGTGTGATTGCTGGGATTGGAGACATGGCAACACCAAGATGACTTGGTTTGTGTGGTCGCTCAGGGAAAGCAAACACAGGAGTGTGGAGAGAGAGGGTCAGGGAGGCTTTGAGCACCCAAAGACGGGAAGAGGTGCTTTCCTGGTCCTTTCCCCAGAGAGGTCCCAGAAGGAAGAGGCCTTAAGGGAGGAGCACAGAGCCTCCCATGGCTGCTGGCTGGCCATTCTCGCCATCAAGCCACCCTCCTTCAGCCAACTTCCCAAGGCAAAAAGTGTGGGGCTCACACCCATGCTGGGCTCCAAAGCACCCCAAATCTGCAGCCACAGAAGCCAAATGTGTCCTGTCCTAGGGCTGGGTGTTGGGTGTAGACTGTGGCTGGCTGCTGAGCGTGTCTCTTTTCTCCTCGGCATTCACTGAGCTGAACTTCCCATCAGCTCAGCAGTTCACTGGCCTGCTGGGGGGTTGGAATGACCAGGCCAGGGAGGCCAAGGCTCTGTCCTGGAGCACAGAGTGCCATCTCCTCTCTGGGCATGGACCCCGCACGTCCTACTGAGCCTGACGTGGGGAGCAGGCCATGGTGAGGCCTGGCAGGTGGCTCTCCGTCCAGTGCAGATTCTTCCTTTTTCTTATCTGCAAACTAAACACACATACCCTCTGGTAACCTGGTAGAGGTCAAATGTTGAGATAGAGGTCAAATTTTGTACATACAGAGCACTTATGCCATTCTGAATAAATATGATTTCTTTCTTTTCTTTCTTTCTTTCTTTCTTTCTTTCTTTCTTCTTTCTTTCTTTCTTTCTTTCTTTCTTTCTTTCTTTCTTTCTTTCTTTCTTTCTCTTAGTCCCTTTCATTCCCAGAATCAATCCAGCTGCTCACAGCCTGGGCTACCTCCTGGACCCAGATATACTCTGGGGCAAGAAGAGGCACACAGTGAACTGGTTGAGTAGGGGGAGGTAAGAGAAAGGCCTGGGTGGGAGATGGTTGCACTTGTTCAGGGATGAAGGGAGGAGCTGGTGGCAGCCCCACACCTGCCCCTGCCCTCACTGCTCTCCCTGAGGTCCTGGAATCAGAGGCTTATTCCAGCAAGTGGACTGACACCCTCTTCTTTCAACTGAGATGCCATTCCTGGAAAACATTCCCTCCCTGGTCCTCCTCTCAGGCTCTACCCTTTCTAGGGTTTCTTTCTACCTTTCCCCCCTCTCCCCCTCCCCCAATGCTAATAAGAGAGGGGCCCTGGGTAAAGAGACCAATTTATCTTCACTCCCATCTCCCTTGGATCTGTGGCCTGCAGACATGCTGGTTCTCTCTGAAACCATGATTACCCAAATTCCAGAGGTTGCAGCTTACAGAAAACAAACTCCCATTTAAGAACCTGTTGGGGGGCCAAGCTGAAAGCAGCAAGGGGGTAAGCAGAGGTGAGCAGTGGGGGTTCAGAATATTTTCCTTGACAGCAGGTTTGAGACCAGTTGTGTGCAAACACCTGCCTGAAAAGTCCATGTGGAGACTGGGGTGGCTTCAGAACCACAGGGAGACTGCAGGAGCCAGGCTGTGGCAGTTGAGAGTGAATTGTTCTCCCAGTCTTGCTAAGATCAAATCTAACACTGAATGAGCTGCTCCTTCCTCATGGCACTTCCAGTCCCCTCAACATCTGCATCAGCCTGTAGGCATCATGCTGCTGAGAGTGTGACAACCCCAGGGCCAGCGTCCCCACCTGGACAACCTCCTGGATCTTTGAGCCTTGGATCTCTCATGGGCAAAATGGGTTGAGAACCACACCTCACTTCAGTAAGATAGAGAAATGTACATGATTGCTGCCTGATAAACCAACAAGAGCTTTAATTGAGAATAGGGCACACATTTCAAAAATATATAATAACTAGAGGCCTGATGCGTGAAAATTCATGCAAGAGTAGGCCTTCCTTCCCCTGGCTGCCGGCACTGGCTTTCCTCTAGCACCCAGGGCCCAGGATTCCCTCCTCCAGCCGCCAGCAGGCACCCGGGACCCGGGCTGGCTTCTCCTGGGTCACCCACAGGCACCTGGGACCCAGCTGGCTTCCCTCTGGCCCTGGCTTCATCAGGAAGGATGTCCAGAATGACGTCCAGTCTAATTAGCATATTACCCTTTTATTATTATAGATATGTGCCACATCTTCTTACCCAATCATCTGTTGAAGCATACTTTGCTTGTTTCCATCTTGGCCAACCTGAATAATGCTGCAATGAACATAGGAGTACATATGTCTTTGCAAATAAATGTTTTCAAATTTTCCAGGTAGATATCCAGAAGAGGGATTGCTGGGTCATGTGGCAATTCTATTCTTACTTTTTTGAGGACCCTCCACAATAGAATACTACTCAGCCATAAGAAAAAATGAAATACTGCATTTGGGACAACATGGATTGATCTTGAGAATATCATACTAAGTGAAATAAGTCAAACAGTAAAAGTCAAGAACTATGTGATTTCACTCATATGTGGGACATAAAACGGAAAGCAACAAATGAAGAACAAGACAAACAAACAAAAACTCAGAGACACATGCTACAGTATGGTGGAAAGGGACATGGGTGTAGTAAAGGGTAAAAGGGGTCAGATATATAGTGATGGAAGAATGACTTTGGGTGGTAAACACAATGCAATATACAGATAATGTATCATAGAATTGTACATTGGAAGCCTATATAATTTTATTAACCAATGTCACCCCAATACATTTAATTTAAAAAATCTAATATGCTCAGCCACCGCTTATATATGTTATAAATATATATGTGATGGGGCAAAAGTAGGTTTACAGTTGTGTATCTAAAAGTTTATTCTTGCATTATTACTTATTAGCTATTATATTATTTTTCACCAATAGTAAACCTACGTTTGCCCCATTCTGTATAATATGTAAATGTAATATAACACGCAGGCCCTACCATGAGCCCTGGTCTGAGTCTAGTCTGCACTGCCAGTGAACTTCATGTTCAGAAGTCCCTTCTCTCTCTGAGCCTGGGCTTCTGCATCTGAAGAGGGAGGTGAGCACCTGACCCTATCATGCTGCTGGGAGCCAGGTCAGCTGGTGGTGTGTCCTGTCTGTGCAATGACAGAACCTGCCTGACATTTGGCCATATCTGTACACAGGACCCACAGGCTAACTGTGGCGGCCTCGAGGGGCAGCTTGGTGCCTGGTCCCTAGGGAGAGACATAATCTTAAGCTTTGAATTCCCTTCAGACTTTAAGATCTTTGTCAGCTCTAATGGGCTCTTTCTACCGAGGTTGCATGAGATGGCCATATAGCTATGACTATTCGCTCTGCATGGTGGTATATCAAAGAGATGGGCCTTCGGAGAGCTCTGGGACACAACACAGCCAAGAACTGCACCAACCAGTAGTGCTGCTGAACCAGGTGCAAACCAGAGCCATCCATCTGGTTGATAATGGTCTGTTGTGCAAAGACCCTCACTCCTTCCGGCCTCGACAGTGCAATGTGCTTTCCTTGGCATGCTCTGGGCAGGGTGCCTGACTCCTCCTGAGTTATGAGCCCTGGGGGTTGGGCTTCCTGCTCAAAATCTCAACTCCAGTCAACTGGTAGACAGAATTATACCCACACTGACCTGCTGAAGAAGCCACAGAAGTAAATATTGCCTCGGGTCAGATTCCCTCCTGGAATCTCAGAAGTTTGTTGAAAGCTGCGAGACAGGGGTAATACATCACCACCACCCGCCTCTGTTTACAGCCGGGTAATGACTTTTATGACTGCCTCTCTCCATCCTGAATATTTGTTTTATTGCCCCTGTAGGGAGATTTTTCCATTGGCAAAAATCTTCCGATGGTTTCAGTCATGTTAACAACTGCTCATTAAATGCAGAGGTAAACAGAGAAACAAAGTCTTTTTCATTTGCTTTTTTTTTCTTTTTTTGAAATGTATGAAAGAAAATCATGGGTTGGGCACTAGAGAGTAAAGAGTGCTCAGATGTTCTCCTTGGCTCCTGTCTGGGTGGGCACCTCAGGAGGCTCTTCCTGCCCTTCAGAGAGGCTATACCTTCAGTGAGGACAGGGGCAAAGGTTTCAGTCTGTGTCAAGCTGGGTGAGCTTCACGTTTTGGCCCCTTAATGCTCGATTATTCTTCCCTTGTGGTCCAGAAAATGGGAGGCACATCTTTCTGCCCCTGGTGGAAATAAGTCTCAGGGCTAGAGCACCTAGGGATGATTGCTGCGAAGTGGTCAGAGGGGAGAGCCAGGTGGATGGGTAGGCGGATAGACAGATGGATGGATTGATAAATGGATGGATGGATAGATGGATGGATAGATGGATGGATGGGTGGATGGATGGATGGATGGATGGATGAATAGATGGGTAGATGTATAGACAGGTAGATGGTTGGATGAATGGATGGTGGTTGACTAGAAAAATGAATAAATGGATGAATGGGTGAGTGAAAGGGTGGGTGAATGGCTAGAAGGCTAGACTGGAGATTTATGAAGGAAGTATAGCACCTCTTGGTGACACAGCCTAGGGCTCTGAAGCACCGAGGCAAAACTTGAGTACTTTAGAAAGACAAAGGGAGTAGCAGTAATCAATCAGCCTGGCTAGGAACACAGAAACTTCATCCTGGGAATCTAAGAAGAGAATGGTTGCTGGAAGCTGGAAACCAATTAGGCTGCACGGGTGAGACCCAAATTCCCAGTCAGCATCCTGGATTGCATCGTCTAAAAAGAAAGAGGAAGGAAGGAAGGAAGGAAGGAAGGAAGGAAGGAAGGAAGGAAGGAAGGAAGGAAGGAAGGAAGGAAAAGTAAGCCTAATTTTCAAATATCCCAAAATATCTTAACATTAATTTGTTTGACCTCCCCGTCTGCTTTGGAGCTTTGAGGTGGGGAAATGGGAACCTTCCAGATGCTGAGCAATGCTCTCCACCTGAGTCCATCTCCCACTTACATGCCCTGGACCAGGCTGCTAGTGGGACGTCTTTGCACCTGAGTCATTGTGGGGTGATGGCTTCTCCTTTTCTATACGTGGCCTGGGGGCTGCCGGAAACAGAAGGCAGGAGCGTCAGGGGGCGGGGCTTCCCATCCATGTTCCCCACCCTAGACGAGGGCTGGTGATACTCTGGGATGCCTCTTCTGCCCTCAGGCGTGACCAGGACTATCTCTGGAAGGTCACGGTTGGGGTTAAACTGCTGCTAGCAGAGAGGAGGGTAAAACAAGATCCTTCCCGTGCTGCTTTACTGTATCCTTTCCCAACATAAGAAAACACTGCGGTACTAAAGTGTAAGAAATCCCCTGCTGAGAAAGTGGGTGACTCCACAACCCCTTCCCAGGCTCTTCCCACCCTCGGCCCGTGTACTGAAGGCCCAGGCAGAAAGCCCTCGAAGGGGGACCTATTGTGTTGGGGAGAGCGAAGACTTTGGAGAAGGGTTGCCAGACTCAGCAAGTAAAACTCCTGGACACCTGGATAAACCTGAATTTCAGATGAGCAAAGAATGATTCCTTTTAGTATAAGTATGCCCTGTGCAATATTTGGAACACATTTACACTAAAAAGTAAAAAAGGGTCATTTATCTGAAAATGGCATTTAATTGGGCATACTGTGTCTTACATGACAAACCCACCCTCTGTCCTTCACCAGGAGGCATCTCACTCTGGAGCCAGGCTGTGCTAATGGCACTCTGACTCTGTTGAAGGGTAGCTGTGTGACTAGCTCCCAAATCTAAGGAGCGGGGCTAATGTTAAATCCACCTCTAGGTAGATGTGGGGATAAAGGAGGTGGAAAGTGTATACTAGTAAGTCCGAGTTACACCTGTGTAAATGTTGCATATCCTCCCAGGACTCACAGTTCCTATTACCTGGGTTTATTGTAGGGGCTGATGCTTGCTTCAATTCTAGAACCTTCCATGGAGCCTCAGATGCTGACATCAGTCTGCCCCAGAGGCAGGGATAGATAGCAGGAGAGAGGGGTGGGGTTAAGAACCACAGAGAAAATCTGGACCTGACTCACTGTTTTTGTGATGGGGTGCAGGCAGAGTTGAGGCAGAGTGTGAAAGCTAGTGTGGAGGCTGGAGTCAAGGCCCTGAACCCTCAGGGCCCTTGGGTCTCATTTGCCCTAGAACATTAGCCCTGGTAGTCCATACTTTTGAAGAATGTCCCAGAAAACACCACCCCTGCTTTCAGAATGTCAGTCAAGGCAAGGCCTTTGGGCACAGCCACCTTAGACAGAAGATAGGGCTTGCAGGATGTACCCGTTCAGCGAGGAGGGCTGTGCTCCCAGGGAGCAAGGACCAGCACAGAGCCCTGCATGCAGAATCCCCAGCTCCGCCTCCCTGGGTCCTTCCCTCAGTGATGGCCTGGGGCTCGCAGAACTTGCTCCAGAGGTCCACTGGGGATTGCATAGCCAGCCGACAGCTGCTGAGCCCTGGCCCAGAAATAGGACTCCAAGAAGCACCCTAGACCTCTGTCATGGAAGTGAAGTACGTCCCTGCACAAGCTCCCAAGGCCTTGCTGATGTTCTAGAATCCAAAGATGCTGGTCCCAAAGAATGGAGCTATTGCCCCAGGAAGCTCTTCCCTGTTGGCCAGGGTCTTCCGCCACCCTGAGCCTGGGGCACCTTGACGTCAAAGCTGAGATATTAGGCAAAGAAGCAAATGTGACAAATTCAGAGAAGGCAAGCTACAGTACTATTTCAATATCTTCCCGCGGTCCTTCTCTGTGCCAAGGGGTTTCACACTTAGTATGTCCCAGTATCAACTCTGAGAGCTAGTATACCCTTTCCACAGACGTCAGCATTAAGGTTCCGAGGATTTGTCCCCTTTGTCCTGGGGCCTCCTGGTTTCCAGGTAGGACCTCTACCTACTCACGAATTCCAATGGGAGATGTTAAAGGTCGGAGAGCAGAGGTGGGTGGGTAGGATGTAGCTGTCTCCTGCTGTGCCCCTCCTGGCCACACTCGGAACTGGGAGAAGGACTCACAGTTGGGGTGGAAGTGCCAGGGTACCCAGGGCCGGGGGTGAGATCTCATGAGTCCTCACACTCTTCCTAGGACCTGAGCTCTCCTTAGTGAGGTTTCTCTCGTCTTACCGGGAAGACAGGAGTGAGGAAGATGCCATACCTCCCTCACAGGATTTCATTTTACTACTCTGGGCCCAAGTGGTTTGTGTAAAAAGGGGGAAGGCCCTGGCCAGGGGCTCACTGGGTTGGAGCATCGGCCCATGCACCCAAAGGTTGTGGGTTAGATTCCAATTATGGGCACATACTTAGGTTTCGGGTTCGATATCAGGTTGGGGCACCTACCAGAGGGAAGAAACCATTTTCTCTCTCTCTCAACCTGTCTCTCCTTCCCTCCCACCCTCTCTAAAAATCAATGAAAACATATCCTCTGTTGAGGATTTAAAAATTAAAATAAAAAGTATAAAAGTGAAAAAAATAAAAGGGGGGTAGAAAGTGTTAACTAATACAAAAAATGTTCTTTATGCATCATTTTCAAACTTCAGGTCTTTTTGTATCACTAATTGTTTATATATCCCCAACCGCCTACATGATTTCTTGCTGTCAGTTCCAATCTAGTTACTTTTTAAAAGCTTAATCAGATATTTTTAAAGAATGAAATCAATCCTAAGTGTCTGCTTTAATGTGCCAGTCATATTTTTCTTATTACTTTTAAAATAGATAGAAACAAACAAAAATAAATAAATACATAAATCCATATTTTTTAAAATAATGTTTTCCAAGTACTACCTAAAGTCATCTTGTTGGAAAACAGTGACTTGGTGCAAACCCTCAACTTTGCCCTGCTTCTTCCTCAAAAGCCCACCCCACCCACGAACCCTCAAGGATGGAACAGCCCAGGCCGAGGGCCGTGCAGGTACCTGGGGTTTAGAGATCATCACACACACTCAGGCCAAGCACTTGCCTTTTACCTCAACTGGCAGACTGTTGCCTCCCTCCCTTCCCCAAGGCCACAGGACAGGTGTCCTGAGGGGCAGCAATCATGAACGCTGAGTGGGGAGATGTGGGGGATCTCACAGGGAAGGGAGCATTGCTCCAGTCTTGGTGGGGACAGAGCTCCTGGCAGAGAAAGAGAAAAAGGTGAATTGAAGTCTTTCAAGCAGAGATGGTGGGTGGCACAAGCAAAGGGCAGGAGAAAGGGCGGTGGGCACTGCTGCCCTGCATTTGGGGGTGCCCCCGAGGCTGAGCCCAGGTTAAAAAGGCACAGTCCGCTGGCCCCTGGCCCCAGAGCGTTGGCCTGCACAGTTTGAAATTTAAATAGCTTGCCAACTGAACAATTGTGGGGATTTTTATCTAAAACACAGATCCTTGGCTTTTCCTATTTAAGATCCGTCCCCTTTCCTCAACTCCTTGTTTCCATAGCATTTAATGACCTTCGACCTTCTATAAACTCTGTGCTTAATTAGTTAGGTGTAGTGCCCCCCCCCCCCGCCCCCATGTAAACTCCATGATGACAGGGGTTTCGTGCTGTCCTTACTAAAGTATTTCGGTATTAAAGACATGTGTCCGGCACTAGTAGGTGCTCAGTAAGTGTTTCAGCAAATGAACAGTGGAGGTGGTGGGCTCCGGAGTGTAGGTCCTGGAGTTTCAGGGCACCGCCAGCCAGGAGGCCCTGGCTCCCCTCTGCCCCAGCCACGCAGCCTCTCCCGCACTGATTTGGGGGCAAGAAGGAAGCAAGCCTGAGGCTTTGACTTCTGCTTTGGTCAGACTGGCAGGCGAGGCCGCCCGCAGCGCACGCCGGGTTTCGGACGCCAGGTGCGCCCCTAAATCCTGGCCCGCCTAGTTTACCCAGCAACACAGGGACGTGGGGAAGCGCCTTAGCTTGAGCCTCTAGGACCCCCGCCCCCTTCCCCCAGACGGGAGGCAGGGGGAGGGACCGAGGGGAGGACGGGGGAGATTCACCACCAGAGGGCGCCCGAGCCCAGCCAGCTGCTGCGCTCAGTGCTGTGGGCAGCAGGCCAGGCCGGGAGGTGACCTGCCCCAGCTCTGCCTCAAAGAGATGGAGGCCGGCCCCAGGGCGTCTTCTCCACTGGATTGTCAGTTCTTCACAGGCAGGAACCAAGGCAGGGGGGTTCCAGGCTCCAGGCCCAGTGCCCGGAGTGAATGGAGAATGAGTGCAAGTTCACAGCGCATCTAATTGGGCAGGAAAGTAGTTTTGGAGAAAAAGACAAAAGACACCCATCCCCAGGACTAGAGTCCTGAAGCTCTTGTAGGTTCTTGCTACCCCCCCCCCCCCCCACTACCCTCTCGGATGGCACTGCGCTGGAGAAGAGTCCCGGCCCGTGGGCACACCCACTTCCTCGGTGGTCCAGGTTGCTGGACTCCTCGGGACAGAGCCCTGCCCCACTGCGTGCTCCCTTGATGGACGTGGGGACAGAATCCACTCCACTATCTGGTTATGCGGGAAAGGACAGGAGACATGGCTGGAGCCGCCTGTGGCACCAGGAAGGCCCCAAACAGCGCTCTCCCCACCCCAGCCCTCCAGTGGTGCCCGCTGCACCCCTTCCCGCGCCACCACAGCTCTCTCAGTGCCCACAGGGGCCGGCGGCCTGCCAGGGGCGCCTCCCTGCTGTTCTCCCACCAGAAAGGGCAATGCCAGCAGCGTGTCAGGGGAGGGCAGAGGGGAAAGGAGAGGAGTTCTCCTCTTCGCACTCTGGGTCCTGCCGGACATTCCCTGGAGAGGGGGAGAACGCACTGAGGTTTACAGTTATTCCTGGCCTCCATGCATTGAGTACGGAGGACTTCTCCGTCCATTTCCCCAGTCTCAGCCCCAGAAACTGTGAGTAGCCCATTTCTCAGTTGAGAAGACCAAGGCGCAAGGGGCTGAGCTTTGTAAGAGCCACGGGCGATCTGCTTTCCGTCCTTTTGGTGGCACATCCTACCTAGAGCCCAGTTTTACAGTTGGGGAAACCGAGGCGGGGCTAGTAAGCAGTAGCGTGGGCTTGGGACGAGAGGGAGTTGCTCTGTCTGCAAAGACGGTCTCGTGCCCACTTAGGCCGAGCTTTTGGGGCCCCGCAGTGGCCTGGGCAGGAGGTCACCTCGAGGCCCTGCACTCCAAACATAATACACTCTTAGCTGCTGCATCCGAGGCAGCCTTCCCAGCCGGCCCTCCGCCCTCCGCTCCTCCCTGTTTTTCTTTGCTTCTCATTCAGATCTCGCCTTTGCACTCAAAGTCTCCATCTGAGCACTGAGCGCGGGAACAATAACGAGCCCTCAGGCCAGCCTCACTGCGTGGCCGGTTCCTCACGGCAAGTCAGGCTTACAGAGCAGGGCCCACAGGCGCCCGCGGAGGCCAGCGGCCTGGGCGCACCGCAGCCCCGGAGCGCCCCTGGAGCGGAGGAGAGGTGGCAGGGAAGGGACAGTTGGAGCGGCTCTGAGGACCGGACGCTGGTCAGAGCCCCCGGCGGTCGCAGCTTTGGCTCCGGGCCCGCCCCTCGCCGCGCGTCCCGCCCCGCCCCGTCCCGCCCGCCCCCTCCAGCCTCTAAAGCGCCGGGCGCGCCTCCCTGGCTGCCACACTTTCACTCTCCGCAGCCGCTTCAGCTCAGCGTCTGGCTTTGGTCCTCCCACAGCCGCCAGCCCGTGCCATGGATGCCAAGATCGTTGCCGTGCTGGCCCTGGTGCTGGCTGCGCTCTGCCTCAGCGACGGTGAGTGTGCTTGCGGCGGGGGCCGGGCCGGCACCTGGCTCCAGGCTCGGCTCAGGGCGCCGGATCCGCGCGGGGCCGCGACTCCTCTTCGTCCGCGCCGCCCGGAGCGAACCCGATGCAAACTGCTCTGCAGGGAAAGACGCTGCCGGTTTCGCAGGGCGCGCTCCCTCCGGGTGCGGCGTCGAGTCCCGCGCGCAGCCTAGCGCCGGGACGCTGCGGCTTTGCACTTTGCAGCCGGGCTCGGGTTGCGGGAGCGCAGAGCGAGGTCCTGCAGGACAGATAACTGGGTGAGCGCGCCGAGGGCGAGTTTCTGAGTGGGCGCCGGAGAGGGCTGGGGGAGTGGAACCGAGTTGGAAGCCGAGGGGGGCGGGGGTACCCGGCCCTTGCCCATCCACCCCGGAGCTAGAGCCTTCCCGCGCCCGGCTAGCTTTCCAGAGGCGGTGGGCTCAAGGGCTGGAGGTGCGATCCATCGGCGGGTGGTTGGTGTAGGGAAGAGCTCTTTGCAAGCCTGACAAAGCGCTTGTGGAGGCTGTGCGATCCGGCGCAGCAGCTTGGCGGTCCCTCCGCGAGCGGCCGGCGCTCACTCTGCAGCGCCCGGTATGCGAGCAGCTGTCGGGTCTGCGCCACCCACCTGGCCGCGCTTCTACACAGCTCCGAGGTCCGAAGCGACGCGCCAAACCTGGGCATGCACCCAGCCATGGCCTCCTTGTCTCTTCACAGGGTCCCTCTAGAGAGGCGCTGGGGTCATCACAGTCGCATTTGCCCATGTGCCCAAAACACACCTGCAGAAATGCGCCTTTGTGCCGCCAGGGCAGTGGCCACCTCAGAATGAGCTCTTCCACAAGGTTCAATCGCCAAGGCCTTAGGCCATTGTGCGAGGTGGTGTCCAGTTTCACCGGGAGAGCGAGAGAGCTTTTTTCCTTTTGAAGCGTGAGAGCATCGCGCTGTCCTGTCACAGGACACCGCCGCTGCTGCAAACCAAAATAAACTTGCAAAAAAACAAAAACAAAACCATGTTAGTAAGGCCTTGCTGCCTGTTCTGTTCTTGGCTGCGAAGTTTACAACAGACTCTGCAAAGGAACGAAGGACACTCCGAGTCAGTGGTTCTCAACCTTCTGGCCCTCTAAATACAGTTCCTCATGTTGTGACCCAACCATAAAATTATTTTCGTTGCTACTTCATAACTGCCATGTTGCTACTGTTATGAATCGTAATGTAAATATCTGATATGCAGGATGGTCTCAGGCGACCCCTGTGAAAGGATCGTTCTACCGCCAAAGGAGTCGCGACCCACAGGTTGAGAACCGCTGCTGAGTGCTCTTGGTGCCCCTAGGGTCTGTGCAGGACGCCGGCCTGGAGCACTAGGCTGGGTTGGGGGGAAGACTCCTGCTGCCTCGTGGCAGGCCGTGGTGGGTGAGCCGCCTGGGTAAGGAGAGCAAGCAGCATGCAACTGGACCAGGCAGGGGGCCTGGGCTAATGGGTTCTTGGCTGACCCCTGGAAAGTGCTCTCTAACAGTGTAGGGAGTTGCTGGTCAGAGCTGCAGAGGGACCAGATCAAAGGCAAGTTAAAAAGTTTCTCCTGATGAAACAGTATCCTAGGCTGGGATCTCCACATTGACTCCCCAGGTCAGGGAGGCATTCTGGTTTGGGAATTAACAATTGAATGGTCTTGTGAGAGTGGAGGCGCCACCACACACCCCTCTCTCCAGATAAATGCTGCTGCCCTAGCTGCAGAAAGGACTGGAATGCAAGGACTCAGGTCATTGAATCCTGGGCATCGCTGATCTGGGGGGTCGCTTGCCCCTCATGGCAGCCAAGTGTCCAGTCCAGAGTGCTGGACTCCAAGCTGGCCTGCTTCTCCTTGCATGCCCAGGCCAGGATGCATTTTTTTTTTTTTTAACTCCTGGGGCCCGTGTCCCGATGCTGAGTTCCACAGCTGCTCCGGGAGATACCCTTGTGCAGGCTCAGGCTTGGGATCCTGCCCTTCCTCCCTGGCTGACCTCAGCCAAGAAGCTGGTGTTCTGGGTGTCCCAGCTTCCAGGGCTTAAACCGAGGGTGGGCCCCATTCCCAGGCTCGGTTGGAGAGTCTGGCCAGGGTCTGTCTTTTCATTAAAGTGGAAGTTGCTCTGCTAACCGCTCTGAAATAAAGCGAAGGTCTCAACCCTCAGTAACAGCTGGGCTAGTCAGGTGTCTTTCTTGTATGTGATGTCACACCCAAAACAGTTGGGGAAGTCAGGAATAGTGACAGGAAGCTGTAGGAAAGGACACAGTGGACGCAGCCCTGAGTTTTCTCCATAAGTGCACTTGGACTCTGTCACTTGAAAAAACTATTGAGGCCCTGGCCAGATAGCTCAGCCGGTTAGAACCTTGTCCTGATATGCCAAGGTTACAGGTTCAATCCCAGGTCGGGCACATATAAGAATCAACCAATGAATGCATGAATAAGTGGAACGACAAATCCATGTTTCTCTCTCTATCTCCCTCTCTCTGCCTTCTCTCTAAAATCAATAATAATAATATTAAACTATTGAAAATCCCCACTTGATAGACAGGCAGCTGGTTCCTGGGAGCAGAAATAAGAATTGCTCTGAAGGAATGGATGTTCCCAGAGGATTAAGGGAAGGAGAGGAGCAAATGAGAAAGCCTGTGTTCTGAGTTCAGACTAGGCCTGGCCTGCCCTGCGTGGAGCCAAGACGCCTCCTTGGACACTGGAGAGCAGCAGTCCCCACCCCCTCCCCCCGCAGTGCTCATACCATGCGCCTTCCAGCTCCCTGTTGCTCCAGGATTGAGCCCTATCCTGGCTCACCTCGGCCCCAGGCCCTGCTCAGCTCAGCAGGACCCATGAGAATTCTAGGGAACCTGGAGGCGGGCTACTCAGAGGGCGACCTGGCTCCTGCTTTAGCCCAACTGCCTAGCCCGGTTCTGGGCTTGCTTTCCAGGTGGTCCGGTTACCAGGCAGGACAGAAGGGCGGTGTCTGTGCGGTTGCTGAGAGCCAGGCCCCGTCAGGGACTTTCTGGGTTTGATCTGGGTCCCTGTGAAGGCTGCTCCGTGCTCTCCTGCACCGTGAGTCCACTGAGCGCTCTGAACCAGGCTTTATTCCTTCTGTTTCTCAGGACATTGAGTTTGGTTTAGGGGAGGGGGTCTGCTCTTCCAGGACTTGGTGGCTAAATTGGCCACCCCATGCCGTTTCTCAACTGAATGCAGCCTTTAGAAAAAAAAAAAAATCTAAGCTGTCCCTACTTTGCAAGCTTTCGTGCGGCTTCCCCAGCTCTCTTACCCCAAAGTGCACAGCCTCAGAACCAACAGGAGACCTCTGGGAGCCCTGTAAACAAGACACTTAAAAAAAAAAAAGTCTCTGGACTAAATATTCTCAGACATATATTTAATCCCTGATGAAAGGATCCACAAACTCAAATAATTTGGGTTATTAAGTAGGGCTTGGATAAAATCTGCAGGAAAAACCCTCACAAATCCCAGCCTCCCCTGGCTTGCAATTCTAGACTTAAAGGGTAAGGGTGGTTTCGGCAGGAGCCCTTTGCTAATTTACACTAATGAGAGGCAATTATGGCATTTTGGAAATTGGTGAATGTGCAAACAAAGATGTAATACAACCCAGGAGGCCGTAGGGTCCCTGCAATGAAAGCCATATTTGACTCCACCCTGATAGTCTCCATGCCTCTGGGAAGGGCTGGAAAGAAGTAGGCCCTTGTCCTATCCTCTGGGGACTCCCAGGTAGGAAGCCAGCCAGGATTCCTTTGTTGTTGCCTGGGCTTAAGGTAAATGAGGCGAGAAGACTGCAGGGGGCGGGGGGTCCTGGAGGGCAGTAATCCCAGGAAGTGGGTGATGCTCCTGGGATGAGGCCTGTTGCAGAGGAGGGAGGAGCGATAGCTCACGGACCTGGGTCTGAGCAGGGAAGACTTCCCCAGGTGGCTCTGGAGAGTTTCTTTCGCACAGAATAGCTGGGAACCTCGGTGCCTCTGACTGAAATAGTTCTGTCCTGTGATTAACATCCTTTATCTTAAGAAATCTGAGCAGGGACTGCTTATTGTCGTTTTCCCACCCTCCCTCCTCCTAGGGTCCATCTCTCCACAGGTCCTCTTGGCCTCTGGCCCTGGCGAAGTTGAGTCCGAGCCCCCCAAGGAGGAGGTCTTTGCCAGGATGCACCAGTGGCTCACCCATCGCTCTCCATCCTACCGTCGTTCTACCATCCTTTCCCAGCTGCACACCCAGATACGTGTGCGTCTCTGAGGCCTGGCGGGATAATAACGAGCTGCCTTGTTCTTATTGCCTCTTATAGGGAAGCCGGTCAGCCTGAGCTACAGATGCCCTTGCCGATTCTTCGAGAGCCATGTTGCAAGAGCCAACGTCAAGCATCTCAAAATCCTCAACACTCCAAACTGTGCCCTTCAGATCGTGTAAGTCTGGCCATCATCCTCCCGGAATGTTGCATCTATTGGGCACAGTGACACCTAACTGGCGGACTCGGTGAAGCTAGAGAAATGACACATGCCAAGTGTCTGGCCTTGAACTTGGCATAATTAGAGGCAGCTGTTATTACCACAAGGACTTAGAGCGCAGGAGTTTCCTTCTGTGCCCACAGTGGCCCTTGCCTCTTCTTTCTAAGCGTCTTCCCTCTGGCACAGGAAGTGGCCGTGCCTCTGGACTAGAGAAACACTGGCCTTCCCAAAGTTTGGGCTTGAGTTCAGGTCTGGCAGACACAGAATTAGCCCATAGTGGTACCCAGATTTGATCTTCCATCCACTCTGTCCCTGGGCTTACGTGTATTTCTGTCTTCCTTGTACCGTCAAGATGATTCACCAAAACAAAAATCTGCGGATACTCTCCAGTTATCCTCACAAGCTCCCATAACCTTGCAGATAAGGTCCTACTTTTTTGCCCCTACATCTGGCCACAGGCTCCTTGCGTGCCCTGTGTCTTGCTCTTGCTTCTCAGGCTCTGTGTTCCGTTTCCCTCAAATCCAACCCCAATGATTCCTATGGGAACTCTGCCACGCCAGCACCTGGCTCCAGGGAGGGTCCCACGTGGGCGGCGGGTGAGCCGATGCGCAGGTGCACACCCGCCTCTCCTGTCCTTGCAGGGCCAAGCTGAAGAACAACAACAGACAAGTGTGCATCGACCCAAAACTGAAGTGGATTCAGGAATACCTGGAGAAAGCTTTAAACAAGTAAGCACAACCGCCAGAAAGGACTTTCCACTAGAGCCACTGGAGGAAAGCTAAAACTGTGTGAAAGTCCTGAGAGGGCAAAGGCGTGGGGAGGAAGGCCTGCGTGGCGAGGGCCAGGTGTGCGCCTGGGGCAGCGCTTTGGCCTGGGCACGGGCGGGAGGTTTGCCCGGCATGTAGACATCTGCATTTATAGCCTATGGTACGATATCACAGCTTATATTCATTCACCCGGACCCTTGCACATTGGCTGTTTTACAGCTGGGGTTTTTCTGAGAAATTGTATTATCCCAACAGCATTTTCCACCAGTCACTTCCCCTGTGATCATCACAGTCATCATCATTCTCGTTATCCCTTTTAAAATCAGTGATTACTTAATATCTGTATTTGGTTTGCTTTGGATTTTCCCTCTTCTACCCTGGGGAGCCTGGGCACAGTCAGGTGATGGCCAAGCGTGGAGCTCAAAAAAGTGGCCTTCCTCCAAAAGCGGAGGCATGGAGGGAGACTGGGGGCCCTGGTGGGCGCACTCCTCCTGGAATGAGGGCCCAGGGCAGCCCCAGACACTGGCCGTACTAGACAGCTGCCAGCACCCCCTCTTTCAAGCACAGGGCATGGACCTCCGGGCTCTGCACCGCAGCCATCACTGGGGACTGTGCTCAGAGACCCTCTCCTGCCATTCCCGGCCTCTCTCCTGCCAGCGCATGCTTTCACCTCGCTTCCGCTCGCTCGCATTTCCCTCCGTGCTCGGGGAGGAGGGTGACCTGGGGCTGCGGCCCGCAGCGCCCTCCTCCCCATGCCCTCCCTCCTGCTCAGGCCCTCTGTGAGAATCTGCTCCAGCCTCCCCCAAAGCGGGGCTGGCCTCCCGGGGTGTGGGACCCCATGCCCCCCCTTCCCATGAGAGACAAGTCTCTGCAAACTCAAATGCAGTTTCAACCTGAGAGCGTTCTTGGAGGAATCTGGTTTCAGTGATTGCCTCTGAGGCATGTGTGTGCCCCGGAGGCTCTGCAAATGCTAAGTTTTCTGAAACCTGAGGTGCAAATTAAATGAATGAAAGCGCCTCTTACCACTAACTCCTGCTCCTGAAGCCACAACAGCTCAATCCGAGATGCTGGCAAGGTGAAATTTCCACCCCTAAATGTGATCCACAGATGGGCCTGGTGGTGTTTGTAACGTTTTGCAAGGCATTTTTTTTTATATATATTTTTGTGCACACTTTTTTAAACATTTCTTTATAAGACAAATGTATTCCAGAATATATTTATAGTCAAACAATTCATACGTTTGAAGTGGAGCCATATGAATGTCAGTAGACACATTTCTCTATTACCTTAAGCTACTGGCAGTTTGTAAAGAAATACATAGAAATGTGATGGAAGCTTTTCAATGTTGGGCACAGTGTATTTTTTCACTTGTACTAAGATTGTATCGAATGTGACATTATATGCACCAGCAATAAAATGCCAATTGTTTCATGGTACAAGCATCCTACTGTATGTGGGAGTTATTGTCTGAAGTAAACCCGTTAGCTGTGAGACATGGCGCTCTTACACGTTTCCCGCCTTCCCGACGCGGGTCAGGTGCCATGGGTCCCTCCTGCGGGTTCCCGTGTGAGAGCCAGCACACAGGCCTCGCCCAGGAGCAAATGCAATCTGCGACTCACGTTTTTGCGTTTGTTTTTTTGTTTTGTTTTGGTTTTGTTTTTAACCCAATGGAAGCAGCGGTGCTAGTTTTCTGAAGAATAATATTTGACTCACTAATTCCTCTTCCCCTTCCTTCTCCTCGGTTCTCCTAACATCCCCACGTAATCTCTAGAGACTCAACCCTTATAATATCCAGCTCTCACATTTTCCCATGTACAACTCCCATCCTTCCAGCCCATGGTTCATATCAAGCTTTCCCAGGAACAGGTGGCCGTATCCCATAAATCATTAAATACCATTCAGCTTGAATCATTTTAATGTGACAGTCACGAGCCAGTTGCTCTAATAAAATTCTGCTAACCAACTCTCTCCCTCATTCTTCAGAACAATCTCAGCCATCCCCAGGGGTCTCCACAGGCGTCCAGAAAGGAGAAGGTGGGATGCTGCTGCCTTCTCTCCTCCTGGCAGGCCTACTAAACCCTGGGCTCGAGCCTCTGATGTGCAATGCAGAGATTTTTCACGTTAAACAGAGAGCTCAGCTCTGTGTTGAGAAGGAAGGAAGCCTGGGAAAGCAGGTGGGGGGAGACAGAGATGCAGTCCAGCCTGGCCCTGGTTAGTCTACACACCCTTTTAGATGTGAATTCCTTTCCCCACTGCAAGCCGCAGGCAACAGCGGGAGCCAGGGTCACGCTGGCAAATTGGCGATTGCTGTGCTCAGTTCACAGGTGTGGGGAAGCCTCGCATTTTGTGAATCAAGGCAAATGTCTACTTTACTTCAATGAGGTGCTGATGGACAGGGCCTTGCCCAGGGGCCTCCAGGCCTGAGGACAGATGGCACCAGTCCAGGGGCCAGTGTTACTATTGTGCAGAGTGAGGCAGACTCCTGTTTATTTCAACGTCATTAATGGTTCTACTAATTTTATCTAAGGGG
Organism: Myotis nattereri; assembly: GCF_964212035.1. Taxonomy (NCBI): domain Eukaryota; kingdom Metazoa; phylum Chordata; class Mammalia; order Chiroptera; family Vespertilionidae; genus Myotis; species Myotis nattereri. The sequence goes on from NC_138088.1 coordinate 7,278,138, forward strand.
GCGCAGAGAAGAAAAAGTGGGGAAAAAAGAAAAGATAGGAAAAAAGAAGCGACAGAAGAAGAGAAAGGCTGCTCAGAGGAGGAAGCACTAGTTTCTGCCGCCCGGAGCTGGACCGCAGTGCCCGCTGTGCTTCCCTCCCAGCGCTTTGTAAATTGGCTCTACCCTCCTCAGAGCAGACCCCGGCCTCCGGGGCGCTCGGACTCTAGGGGAGCAGCGCTCTGCCATCGCTGTGGCCATGCTGGCCCTGCCTGTTGTGCTTACTGAGACCCTCCTGGTCTGCTAAATTCTGAAGACAGTAGTTGTGCAGAGACTGAGGTTGGGGTCCGGGACGTGGAGACCCTGCTCAGGACCCTCTAGAAGAGCCGGGACTCTATCTAGAGTGACCTGGATCTCCATCATCCCCCGGGTTTCTGAGCCTCCCACCTGCCCTTCACTCCCTCCTTTAGAAGGCCCATGAGCCCTCCGGGGCACACCTACAGGCTGCTCCTGTCTGAGACCAGCATGCGCCTGCCTGGCCACCACCCAACACAGTCTGCTCGCCCAGCACGGGCCCCGGCCAGCAGGGGGCATGTGCCTATGCCCTCTCATTGCTGCCAGTGGTGCTGCCCACCCAGGCCTTTTCAGGGCAGAGCTGGCCTGGCCCTTCCATTCGAGGTGATAGCGGACTCCTTTGCCCCTGTCCCTTGCCTGGCCCTCACCTCTGCCCCCGGGTGGACTTCTCCAGCCCCTTCCCCAGGCCAGCTGTGTGAGTGGCTCCCCCTCCAGGCTCAGGTGGGTGTCTGAATGAGGTGCTTCTCGGTGCGCTGGGTAATTTATTTTAGATTCCTTACACGGGTGTGGAGGCCCTCTGTGAAGGGCCGGCAGCTCTGGGGCTCCTAGCTCCCCTCCCCCTCCTCTGGAAGAGTCTCCGTGACCCTGCGGTTAGGTTGCAGGACGGACACAGCTGCCTCAGTTCTCACTCCTGGGAAATATCTGCTTAAAGAGACAAGGTTTAAATTCTAGAACTTCACTCACTGCCCTCCCTACAGAATTATGTCTGAGATTTCTTGCCAAGTCTCTCTAACTAGGACCAGAAGGAGGGGGTCAGGGGGGAGAGCAAGGCCCCGATGTCAGCACTGCTTTGACAAAGGATGCCTTGCCTATCTGCCCTTCTCCCACTCCCATAACACATAAACACACCCACACCCCAGCCCCGGTCACAGTTTCATCACATGGATCCAGAAAGATGCAGGGGATGGAGGTTAGAGCTGACGGGTTTCAGGAGAAGAGAGTGCAAGGCGCCTGTGTGCCAGACTCCCCTGTGTCCAGGTGCCCTGTCCCCCGGTGCTCTAAGGTGCCCCTGGTGGTCACAGCACAGAGCACTACAGCTTCCCTTTGCCACTGGAGAGAGGTCTTTGCATCCCTTCTAGCTGGCGAAGGCTCCCTGCCTCACTCCTACTGCCAGCACGGGGGTGGTAGGTCTGTGCCTGGACGCGTGGGGGCTCACACCCTCCGTCACACACTACCCTCCTGCCTCTGAGGCATCCGGATGTTCACTGGGTGGCCAGGGCCGCGGTCCTTCCTGCAGAAGCAGCAGCAGGCCTGGTCGGGGAGCCTGGCTGGGCTGTTCCTAATTTGCACATGCGCCAGCGAGAAAGAAGAGCAGGCCTGTGCCTCATGCTGTCCTTCGCTCTTTACACTGTGGGAGCAGCCACCTCTGCTAGAGAGGGTGACAGGTCCTCCCTGAGCACAGGAGCAGCTGCCCTTCAGCAACAGGTCAAGCTGTGGCCAGCCTGCGTTGACAAACCAGTGCTCAGGGGGACAGTGCCCCTCCTGTCCTGGGGAGGGGGTGCTGCGGGGACTAAGGGAGCTGGCCCAGGGTTACGACCTGCAGGCCAGCATCGTCCGCCGTCACACGACTGCACTGGCCCTGGGCTTCACTGTGTCTGACAAGCAGGCATAGCCCCGGCCCCGTGGAAGGGTCCTGGGTGGCTGGGGAAGAGCCGAAGAGCCGGGCCTCGGTGTGGAGCCGGGCTGACACTGGGCAGTGTCCCGTGTCTGCTCCAGGTGAGTGGTGTGTGAGGTCTGCAGTGGCGAAGGCCTGTCTTGTCCTGTGGCCTCTGCACCAGCCTGGCTCCGTGCCCTCATTCATCTGCCACGATCATGCTTCTGCCCATCTGTCCTCTCCCCCTCCCACCTTCCTGCCACCCTGTGCTTCGCCATGGCCATGCTGTCTCTCACCGCCCTCCCCTCCCCAGGGCCTCGGAAGGGAGGTCAGGAGCTGCCTCCGCGGTGGGCTGGGCGCCTCATGCGAGGCCGGGCCTCTGCGGGAACCTGCCTTAATGGTGTCTCCCTCTCTTCTTGTTAACAGGAGGTTCAAGATGTGAGAGGCGCAGGCTGGGTCAGCGCCCAGGAGGCCTCGGGGGGAGGCTGGGCGAAGCCAGTGTTAGGAAGGGCCCCGTGGTCACCTGGCACAGCCGGGCAGGGCCCAGTGCGCTCCCAGGGCTTGGTTTTGCACAATTTACCTTACTTTCACCGTTTGATTATGTAGCAAAATATATTTGGATTTTTTTTTTCATTTAGCTTAATTATCCAATGTCACTGGTGACAAATAGGAACTTAGACAAAAACCATTATTTTCTGTGCATTATTATATCTGTAGCGTGGAGCCCCAGTCTGACTAGGGGTCCCTGAGTGTTGTATGCCTCTGAGCTGCACAGACTGGGACCCCAGGCTGTGGGGCAGAGCCACCAGGAGGGTCAGGACCCATCTGCAGGCAAACCCCAGCGAAGGCGGCCACAGGGGGCAGGAGGTAGGTTCTAGAGGGCCAGGCAGGGGTTTCCAGGCAGGCAGCAGGAGGGAGGCCAGGGCGGGGCCTCATCCGCGCTCTCCTCTCCATCTCATCATGCTCTTCGCATCATCCTCTCTCTCATCCATCACCATGTGCATCTGAGACTGTCCGTGACCCGGGAAGGACTCTCAAGACAAAAGCTTTTGTTTAAACTGGGCCTCAAGAAACAAACCAAAGTGTATTCTGTTACCAGGTCCTGGAAACGCTGTGCACATCTGTGTCTACTTTGCAATATTGTCTGTTGTCTGATCCTGTTTTCTTGTTCAAAGCCGTGTCCTCGGTGCTGCCTTGTCAGTTCCCCACATGCAGAGGCTGAGGGAGAGGAGCTGCGCGGGGGACTTGAGCCCGGCCCCTGGTTAGGGCTGCCATGACGTGGGTGGGGCGGCCTTGTTTTCCCCACTGAGCACAAAGCCATGGTGGATGGACGGAGCCCCAGGGAAGCCAGTGTGCAGCAGTGCTGACATCCAAGAACGCGGCCCCTCACGTTTCCATAGGTGGGGATAGCTCAGAGCTACAGACAGTTGTGCCTTTATTGGGTCAAGCCAGCATTGCTTTGAGAATAACAGAAATAACAAGAAAAGAGTTGTTACCTTGGTTTTAAAAACACAATCCATAAAATACCTCATCGTGGGTATTGTTTTCCTGGTTAAATCTGACTTCATCTCTTCCCCATCGGGCAGCCCATCATGCCTCACCTGCCTGTGGCCCTGGGCTCTTCTGCTGCTGCTGTTACCATTGCGTCCGGGAGGCCCACCCCGGCCTCCCCTTTAGACGGACGTGCAGGAAGTTGGCAAAGAGCCCTGCTGCTGGAGATGTTTCCCTTTGCTGAGGGCATTTTGTGGAATTACATTAAACAACTTAAAAATTTCACTTTTTAAAAAGGGAGGCACTGAGGGGTTTTTGCTTGTTTTGTTTTTTATTTGGTCTCACTAATACTTTCCCCCTTTGATTGAAGATCCAGTAAAGTTTTTAAAATTCAGAAAGTGGAAAAAAAGAAGGCAAAACAAGGGATGTATCCATTGACAGGCCCCTGCAAACAGCATGCAGGAAGTACGTTACAGGGAAATGAATTTGAATTGTAGGTGTTTGTAGATTTAATAATCATTGGATTATCAGGAACAGGTGTTAGGCATTTCCATAAGTATTTCTTAAAAGTGACTCTTCATGCTACAAAGCCATTCCATCAACCAAACAGGTATTCACCTCCTCCAAGCGGCTACCTTCTATTGGAAACACAAAGCATGGGGGCTTTTATCAGTTATAAGGCAGACAGGACTGGTTTCTAAACCCTCTTTTAAAATTAACCTGTCACTACAGGGCTCCTGAATTATACATGAAATTATTATTGCATTTTCAGCGGGAGGCTCGTTTTCTAGGTATTTAAAAACATTTCCAAGATATTTAAAAACCTCATGGAAAATGTGGAAGCTTCTTCCCTGGAATCCATGAGCCAGAGCCACTAAACTCCTAAGTCAGAGGAAATACGGCCCTAAATCTTGACTGCAGTTAAATATAGAGTCATTTCTGTGTCTCCTGACAGGAGGGGAAATAGGTAAGAGTAGAAGCTGCAGGGAAAATTATTTGTGTAACAACTTCTGTATCTGCAATCTGCTCCTGAAAGGAGACGTTCCGGCTAAAGCACACACGTTTAAATAGTCCCTTTGCAAAGGAAAGGCTCTCCCTCTTGCTTTCAAAACTCAAGTCAAGTGCATCGGGTGATCAGGGTCACCCAGCTGTTCCTCCAGGCCCAGCACTGCCTCTACCTGACCTTCCCTCGGGCTCAGCATGACCTCCAGGGCAGCTCTTCCTCGCCAGCCTCTGCATCACGTGGGGTGAACTCTGGGGACTGGGGCTCACTTGTGTGCTGTGTGTTGGAACCTGAATCTGTGCCATGTGTTGTTCGTACTGTTCTTTGTCCTGCTCTGGCCAGGTGCTGAGAGCCCAGCGAGGAGCCTCAGAAGGAGCCCTCTGCCTGTCTGAGCAGAGGACCTGCGTAGCAAAGGCTGCTGCGCCCCTGGGAGTCCTGAGGGGGGTTCGATGGCACCTTCCTTTTCTGAATACTGCCTGGTGTGGCCACATGGGCTGCCGCACTGGGGCTGCATCACCCTTCTCAGGGAAGTGCCCTTCTGCCGCTGGATGAGATTTGTGGGGTCCTCGCCCCTCCACACATTTTCTCTGACCCTTTCTGAGGGAACCCACCCTGGGAACCACCCATGTCCTCTCAGCAGACCACTGACATAGCCGAGTTGACAAACCCCACAGGGAAGTCCTTAGTCCCCAACCTCGCTGGACTCTCAGCCCCTGAGCAGGGATGGGTTCAGTGTTCAATGTGATAAATACTGTATCTTGTTTTGTTTAAATTGCATCTCCCAGATAATGTGAAAATGGTCCAGGAGAAGGCAGCTTCCTGTCTGCAGTATGCTTTCTTAATAAGTAACAATTCCTTTTGAGAAACAATTTCTACTTTCATATCCATGAAAAGATGTACTGTATATGCACTTATAATTGTTCTAATAAAGACATGTACTCAAATGCAGCAGCCAACCGGCTTGAAAATTAGTGTTAGCATTTGGAGTTTTTGGGACTTGGTTTTCCTCCCTCGGGCCCCAGGGGCATGTAATTCTAGCTGCAGTGGTGAGTGGAAAACAGGCCATTGTAATGCTAAACATGAGCCAGAGCTCTGGGAGCTCACCTGCCCCCCTCCTCCACTGACCCTGAGCTGGGAAAGCTGCACCCTCTCCCCAGGTGTCCTTGGCTTTGCTGGAATTCCCTCTGAAAGACGAGGCAGCCCTCTGCTCAGAAGGGATGGCTTTGGGAGAGGGCCCTGGTGTTTGCTGGAGGATGTGGGAAGGAGACCTCCACTCTGGGCTTGTCAGGCTTTAGTGGGAGACAAACAGGCCCGCCCCTGAGGGCCCTGCTGAGGACCCTGCACCAGAGCCTTTCTTCCCAGACAGGGGCCCTCTGAAAGCCAGGCCCTGACTCTCTCAAGGGCTACCCAACACCATCCTGGGGTCTGCAGCGCTGACCGGCAGGGCTCTGTCCTCACGGAGGTCAGCCCTTTGCACTTTCTACCTCATTCTCTCTGGTCCACGGTCAACCACCCTGGGAAGGGAGGCCCACACAAACACCACTGATGTCTGAGCCCAGGGTGTTCTGTCCTCAAGACTCTCTTGTCCCAGGCTCAACGCGACCGCGTCACCACTGAGCCCAGATCCTCCCTCCTACGTACAGGGTGACCACAGTGTGGTTGCTAAGGTGCAGAATGGACTGGAGGACCAGAGAAGGGTTAGAGGAGGCCACAGTGAGCGGCATCGTGGTGTCCTGAGACAAGCGTGGCTGTGAAGGCTGGTAGGCCAGTGCTTGAGTCCTGGTCTCTCTGCTCACCCTGGGATGTGAGACACGCCCCTTGCCTTGAGTCTCAGTCTTGGCTCCCAGCTGCGACCCTAGGCTTAGTAGCACCAGGAGATATGAGGGTTAGACTAGAACAGTGTGCATGGCAGCCATTTCCCCCCTCTCTCAGCCTGCTGTCCCCTAGGGTTCACTGCACTGGAATCAGTCCACACCTGCCTCTGCTTCGACCTTAGCGAAGCTCAGACACCAACTAGCTATGAGTGACTCAACTTGAGCTTCTCACTCTCAGCTGACAGGTGGGGAGATGCCTCTTGGTTGGGGTTTTGTAGGTTCCTGAGAGCCTGTGCCGTGCTGGTCCACACACTCTACCACTGTTCTAACTCTAGGAATGAGCAATCTCTGGGTTAACTTTTAAGAATGCGGTAGACTCTTCACAAGGACGTAGCATCCTATATAATAAAGAGCTAATATGCTAATTAGAATGAACAGTAGAATGACCGTCCGCAACCTTCCAGACGAAGCTGGAGGCTGTGAGGGCTGAGCCCCTTGCATGAATTTCTTGCATCGGGTCTCTAGTTAAAAATAAAGTCCCTGGTCTTTCACGCCCTGCATGGCTGCTGGCCCTTACTGTATTAGTCAGCTGATAACTGCCATGCCAGGCCTATTCTAGGTGGTGTGGAGACTTCGGTGGACAAGACAGCTTCCTCTCTGACTTCATGGACCTTGCAGTCAGGGGGCGGGACTCACAACTCAGGGAGCATTTTCCTAACACATGCTAAGGGTAGGGAAGGAGTCAGAGAAGCTAGAATGCCATCCAGCCCTGGTGAAAAGGAGCCCTGAGGGGAGCAGGTTCTTTGGGGGGTGACCTGACCCACAGGGACTGACAGTGAGAGCCTATGTGAGGCCAAGCTCTGAGTTAGAAACAGGAGTCTTTTCTGCCAGAGGTGCAGCTCCCATGGGAGCCCAGTTTTCTGTCCAGAAGCTCCAAGCTGGAGTTCAGACCTCTTTGGAGCCCTAGGCTTCTCTGCTTACAGCTGAGACCCTGGATAGGGAAGTGTGGGTAGTAGAGACAGAGGAGCAGAGGGAGCTACAACTGGATGAAATGGGTTTGGAGAGAGAAGTGGGGATGAGAGACCTGTTAGCTCTAGAGGGAGGTGAGATGGGGCTGCCCAAAGGGGAAAGGAGTGGCTGGGAAGGTCCCTTGAGTGGTCCAGCTCTATGTCCTTCTCTTGGGGTCTGTATATCCTAAAAAATTCCTGATTGAAAGCTAAAATGAGGATTTCTGCTCATTGCACCCACATAACCACACTAGGGGCAATTAGGCAGGCAGAGTGGACAAGGCAGGTGGGGCAGAAGGAGGCCGTGGGCTGGTGCACACAATTATATTGGAGACTTCCTACCCCCTTTTCCCTGCCCAGCCTCCCCAAGGGTCCTTTTGCCTATTTTCTTGGTTTCAATTAAACTCCAAGGAAAGACCATTCAGAGATGTGTCTGCTGCCCTGTTAAGATTGGTAAACGACTCAGAGGCATCCCCTAAAGCAGTGATGGTGAACCTTTTGAGCTCAGTGTGTCAGCATTTTGAAAAACCCTAACTTAACTCTGGTGCCGTGTCACATATAGAAATTTTTTGATATTTGCAACCATAGTAAAACAAAGATTTATATTTTTGATATTTATTTTATATATTTAAATGCCATTTAACAAAGAAAAATCAACCCAAAAAATGAGTTCACGTGTCACCTTTGACACACATGTCATAGGTTCGCCATCACTGCCCTAGAGCCTCCCCATAAAAGGTACACAGATTTGGTTTATGGCCTAGACGCTCTTGCCCCCTGGAAGGGACCCGCCAACACCAACCCAACTTGCCCAACATCAGTTGTGAGATGCCTGGACCATGGCCAGCCTGTGGGGCCCTCCGACCCAGCTCCAGGTGTGTGGAGGGGTCATGGGGTCTGCCCCATGGGCTGTGCATCCATGAGGAAAACAAACCGGGACAAGCAGTTGTAGGCACGTCCATCCCTGGGGCAGCCCCTGCCAGGCTGTAAGCTCCGTACTGTCTTACTGGAGATGGGGAGCTTTGTTCCCAGTGCCCTGAAGAGTGCTTGTCTTGGTGGGGGCTTAATCAGCATTTGTGGAGCAAGCTGATTCCTCAGGTTGAGCAGCATCCACAGGCCCTCGGGAGGCAGCCTCCCGGCAAGACACAGCCAAGCCCTGGTGCTCCTACCCGACGTTGGAGCTACTCTCAGATTTCAAGGAGGTTGCTCTAAGTTCTCAGGAGTTAACATTTCCTTCAGAGCAAATGAGATGCATCTAAACTCTTGGCCCATGAAACTAAACAGAAACAAAGCAGAGGGAAGCCTCTTACACTCTTGGCCCTTCTGTTTCTCCTGTGAACAGAGGGGGAGAGAGGAGTGGCAAGAGGTGCTTATGGAGTGGGAGGCTGAACGGGAGGAGCCCTGGACTTGAAGCAAAAGTGAGTATCTGCTCATTGCTGGACGATCCATCCCCGTGAAGTCTCACTCAGTCACTCTACTCCGGCACCTCTGCAGCTGACAAGAGCTCAGGAAAAGTGCGTCTCTGCTGCCTGGTCTCTTTGAATTCGTGACACTCGCCAGCAGTGCATCCTTCGTGCTGCCGGGATCCTCTCGCACAGCCCTGTCCCACTTGCTCCTCTTTTAGGTGCTCATCGCACACTTTCTTCTCTCTCTCTGAGCCACAGCTGTTTTCTTTTTTAGAGAGAGACAGAGAGGGAAAGAGAGAGAAACATCAAGGTGAGAACAAAACATTGATCAGCTGCCTCCTACATGCTCCCCACCAGGGATCAAGCCCCCAACCTGGGCATATGCCCTGACCAGGAACAGAACCGGCAACCCCTCAGTGCATGGCATGATGCCCAGCTTGGTCTGCCTTCTATGTCAGAATAAAAGGGAGTCATAAGAATGGGATTCGCCTCTCATCCACTGTCTGTTCAATCTGTGTCCACCGTCTCTGCCGTCACCCGCATGAGCGCTATGGTCCCGGCCACCCTGCACTGGGAAGTGGAGCCCAGGATGCCCCACCTTCCCAAGGACACCTTTCCTGACTCCCCCTCTCTCCATCACCAGAATTATGTTTTACTTTCTATGTCAACACACTAACATGCATATCTCCCATCAAAAGTAAAAACGAAGTAAAAATAAAAAGTCCTAGTCCCTATCCTTCTATTCTGTGCTCCCCTACAGCTTCTGCAGCATTTCTCTGCTTCTCTTCACACAAAGATTCTCAAAGGAATTGCCCACATTGTCCCTCTCATTCTTGAACCCATTTCCAGCAGAATTTGACCCTACCTCTCACTCCACTAAACTGCTCTTTGTCAAGGCCATCACTAAGCTCTGTGGGGAAATCCAATAGGCAGTTACCCGTTCCCAGCTTATTCAGTCTCAGCATCTTTTGAATCATTGATCACCATCCTTGAAACACATTTTCTGGTTGGCTCTCAGCACCACCCTTGACTGTTCCTTTGGCTTCACACAATCTTTTTCTGTTTGTTGTTTCCTGCTCATCCTCCAGACAGTTAAACAAAAGATGGCACCAGGCTCAGTCCTCAGACATTCTCCTCTAACCTTGAACTCCCTTGGCCTTGAACACCATGTAAAGACTAAGGAATCCAGAGTGATCTCGCTTTTAGACTCCAGGTTGGTACACCCAGCTCCTCCTCTGAAATCTATCATATGCAAAATAAAACGCCTAATTTTCACTTCCCCCCAAACTGCTCATCCCCATTTCTGAAACTGACAATTCCATCCCTCAAATTGCTCAGGCTGAAACCGTATAGTCATCTTTATTTTATTCCCTCACAGCTCTGTGCTAAAACCATTAACAAACCCAATTAGTTATCTTAAAAATATACCCAGAACCCAGTCACTTCTCACGGCTACCATCTTGGTCCAAGCCACAGCTGTTTTCTCCTTGAATCTCTGCACTAGCCCCTGAGCTGGCCCTTTGTCAAGTCCTGGGAGATCCTCTCCACAGCAGCAGGAGTGTAACCCCTACTCAGACCTTCCAGTGGCCAACAGAAGTTACACTCACTGGCTCCTGTCACCTATCTGACGTCACCCCTTTTCTGTGCCAACCACACTGGGCACTGGCCTCCTCTCCCTTGAACAGGTCAGGCCCACCTGTGGCAGAGGTCTTTTGCACTGGGTGGTCTCTGCCTAGAAACTATGGTTTACCCCCTCCCTTCCTTTAGTCTACACTCGCCATCACCATCTTAGAAAAGTCTTTGTAGACTTCCCCGCCCTGAACAGCAGCCCCCCTGTCTGACATGCCCTGACCACCTTATTCTGCTGCTCTCCTCCCTAGCACACCTGTCATGTCTACTTGTTTGTTGACTGCTTCCCCACAAAGAGGACTAATAGCAAATGCTGGAAGAAAGGGGCTTAGTCTGTTTTGCTCACTAGTTTTTCTTTGTGAATGGCACGCTGAAGGCACTAAAGACATATTTTCTAATGATTTCCCAATAAATTAACAGGATGTTAACACATTGGAATCCTTCTTTGCTCATCTCTAAAATAAAAATAGCTAAGTTCATCCCACAAGGTTGTGCACTTATTCCCATACTCAGGGTCACACTGATAAGTCATTACTTGGACCCAAATTCATCTTACTCCAATGTTCATATATCAGGGGTCAGACACACTGCCCCTTTTCTAGAATCCTCTAGGAATCTCCAGAACATGACAAAGGATAATGGTTCTTTTCATGTGAGCCAAGATTAAAGACTCACTCGGCCCACATCATGCTCAATGGTGAAAGACTGACAGCTTTTCCTCTAAAATCAGAAAAGACAAAGGAGCCTACTCACACCACTCTTATTCACATAGTACTAGAAGTCTCAGCTAGAGCAATTAGGCAAGTAGGAGAAATAAATTATCAGGATTGGAAAGGAAGAAATAAGATTGTCTTTATTTGCAAATGACATGATTTTATATATAGAAAATCCTGAAAACTCCACACAAAACCTTGTTAGTTTTAACCAATTAATTCATTTATTGGCTCACTCAGTAAAGTTGCAGGATACGAAATCAGGGATATTTTAATACACTAATAATGAATTTTCTAATAAAGAAATTTGTCCCATTTATAATAACACCACAAACAATAAAACCAGGAATAAATTTAACTAATGATATTGTTGAAGATACAAATAAATAGAAAGGTATCCCATGTTCGTGGACTGGAAGAATGGATATTGTTAAAATGTCAATGCTACCAAAATCCATTTATATAGTCGATGCAATCCCTACCAAGATTCCAATGGTTTTTTACAGAAGTAGAAAAATTTATGTGAAACCATAAAAGATCCCAAATAGCCAAATAAATCCTGAGGATGGAGAACAAAGCAGGAGACATCAATCTTTTGATGTCAACCTATGCTATAAAGCTGCAGTCATCACAACGGTATGGCACTGACATGAAAACAGACAAATAGATTAATGGACTGGAATTAAAAGCCCAGAAATAAACCCACACATATACAGTCAACTAATATTTGACAAGGAGGCCAAAAATACTCAATGGAGAAAAGATAGTCTTTTCAATAAATGATGCCAGGATAATTGGATATTCACATGTAGAAAAATGAAACTGGACCCATAACTTACACTATTCATAAAAATTAATTCAAAATGGACCAAATACTTAAATTTAAGACTTAAAGTCATGAAATTCTTAGAAAAAAACATAAGACTAAAGCTTCCTGATATGAATCTTGGTAATGCTTTTTTGGAACCTTTCTTTGGACACCTCTAAAATAAAGATACCCATACTCACCTCACAAGGTTGTGCATTTATTGGCATACTCAAGACCACACCGACACCTAAAGCACAGGCAACAAAATAAAAATAAACAAGGGGGACTATATAAAACCAAAAAGCTTCTGAGCAGCAAAAGAAATCAGCAAAGTGAAAAGATAACCTATGGAATGAGAAAATATATTTGCAAACCATATATCCAAAATACATAAAGAACTTATACAACTCAGTAGCAAAATAATAAATAAAAATAACCCAATAAAAAAATAGACAAAGGACCTGAATAGAGATTTCTCAAAAAAAAAAAAAAGCAATATATACAAAAGACCAACAGGTTCATGAAAAGATACTCAACATCACCTGTCATTAGGAAAACGCAAATTAAAATCATGAGATATTATCACATCTTTTAGAATGGGTATCATCAAAAAGACAAGCAATAACAAGTGCTGGTGAGGATGTGGAGGAAGGGAACCCTCATGCATTGTTGGTGCAGTGTGATTGGTGCAGCCACTATACACAACAAGTTAGAGGTTCCTCAAAAAATTAAATATGTAACTACCACATGATGCAGCAATTCTACTTCTGGGAATATGTTCAAAGGAAAATACTAACTTGAAAATTATCTGCACCTCATTTCATAGCAGCGTTATTTACAATAGCCAAGACATGGAAACAACATAAATACCCATGAATGAGTGGATGAATAAAGAAGCTGTGATAGCCATAAGTATACTGGAATGTTATTGAGCCATAATTGGTTAAAAAACAACAACACACAAATTAATAGAAAAAGAGATCAGAATCGGGGTTACCAGAGGCAGAGGTTGGTGGAGGGGAGATTGGAGGAAGGTGGTCAAAAGGCCCAAACTCCAGTATAAGATAAGTAAGTCCTAGGGATGTAAGGTACAATATGATGACTATGGCTACCGCTGCAGGATGACACAGAGGAGAGTTGTAAGGAGAGTAATCCTATGAGTGCACAAGAACTTGATGTTTTCCTCTTTTCTTTTTAAATATATATTTTTTACTGGTTTCAGAGAGGAAGAGAGAGACAGAAACATGAATGATGAGAGAGAATCATTAATCAACTGCCTCCAGCACGCCCCCAACTAGGGATTGAGCTTGCAACCCAGGCATGTGCCCTTGACAGGAATCAAACCTGGGACCCTTCAGTCGGCAGGCCGATGCTCTATCCACTGAGCCAAAACAGCTAGGGCATCTTTTCTTTTTTTTCCTTCTTTTCCCTTTATTGTGTCTATATGAGAAGATGATGTTAGCTGGACCTATTGTGGTAGTCATTTCACTATATATATATATATATATATATATATATATATATATATATAATCAAATCATCATATTTTATGCCTAAAACTTATACGGTGATGTGTATCAATTATTTCTCAACTAGAGGCCTGTTGCAATAAAAGATCCATGCAGTAAGCTTTCCCTTCCCCTGGCTGCCCACACCGGTTTTCCTCCGGCACCTGGGACCCAGGCCTTCGCTCTGGCCAGAGCCACCTTCGGTCTTCGCACCTACTTATGCAAATTAACCGCCATCTTTGTTGGGTTAATTTGCATACTCTCCTGATTGGCTGGTTAGCATAGCAAAGGTACGGCCAATTTACATGTTTGTCTATTATTAGATAAGATAATATTGGGGTGAGGGTGCGGGGAGAATCATCCCTTCCCCCAGAGGCACCTCCTTCTGAGTGCTCCTCCCCATGTAAGGACCGGCACATCCTTCCTGTGCAGACCTCAGGGTGGTCAGTGCTGGGCTGGGGTAGAGGGGAGACAGCTACAGCCAGTGCAGCTACCCAGGATGAGAGCTCTGCTGTCATCTAGGCCTTTGGGGCAGGGGACACAGCCTGGGCCCTAGAGGAGCAGGAATCCAGCCAGGGACACTGCCGAGTGTAAAAGAGCAATTAACGGACTTGCTACTGGAAACCAAGGCTGTGCCTTCCACAAATGACTCATGGGAAGTGGCAGAGTAGGGACTGCAGCACAGGCCTGCTCCACACAGGGTCCCTGCCTGGCTTCTAGGGGACCCCACACCTTTCCCACGGTCCTGCCAGATGAAGGCCTCAGTCCACCTGCTGCTGCTGACAGCCAGCCCCGGGCGGGATGGCCAGCCCCCTGGAAAGGGTGAGGAGAAGGGCTGATCTCAGGAAGGTCTGTCACAGGCTGGCTGTGCTCAGCTTTGCTGAGGAAAAGCAGTGACCTGTCTTGGGCAGTCCAGAGGGCCCCAGGTGCACCATGTGCACCCCTTGTCCGGGCCTCCTCATAGGCATTTCCCTGAACATGGGACCATCAGCCCAGGTCACATGGGCTTGCAGGCCGTGAGGAAGCAACCATTCTGGACATTCCTGTGCTGGGGGAGGCAGCCCTCCTGCCACTCCTGCAGGTCCCAGGCCTGGACGCCCGGATCTGCCCCGGACCAGCTCCTGCAGTTCTTCCTCCAGGAGCACCTGCCTGGGGCCTGCGGGCCTGGCACGGCTCAGGCAGGGGGACTGGAGGCTCCTGCATTCACTGTGCACTTCCTTAGCCAGCGGGACAGAGCTCCCAGGAGGGGAGACAAACACCTTGGCCAGGCGCTCTGCATTCGGGGGATGTTTCCAGGGCAGCCTAGGATAGCCAGGCCCACCGAGGGCCCCAGCACGGTTATCTCATTCTGCCCAACACCCCACCAGAGCCCAGCCCTCTCCTGGGTGATAGACACAGAGAGCGGACCCAAGGCGGCTGTGGGACCTCCGAGCCTCAGAGCCAGGAGGTCTGGGAGCTGGGCCTGACCCTGGGCTGCTTGGCTCCAGTGAACCAAGCCACCAGTTCTTGCACTTTGCAAAGCGGTGCCCCGGGCAGAGGTGGGCTAAGCTCTGAGTTTGCCCTGTATGCAAGGGTATTTCTGGAGTTTAAATGAGAGTCCATCTAGAGGAAATGGTGGGCAAACTCAGGCTGTGAAGTCATATAGCCTGTCAGAAACAACAACTTTAAAAAATGAAATAGAAGTTGACTAGAAAAAAAACAGGGAAGAGAATAGTATGGAAAACATGTGCATATGTCACACCTATTAAGAGAAAGAACAATTTTCATGTGTGTGTGCGTGTGTGTATTACAATGTCACATGCAATTTTTACTGTCTATTGTAGTCGAAACAGCGTGCTGTGGGGTATACGTAACACCCGACGATGACTGTGACCCCCTCTCTGAGCAGGAGGGAAGAAGTTGGAGTACAACACCAGACGTCCTTGACACGAGGAGTTTAAATAACGCTCTAATCAGGATACATTTACACTCACAATATTCATCTACTGGCTATTTTGTCCATTCTTAAAGCGCCATAGGCTTTACAATTAACTGCTGACATTTCAGATCGAAAGCACCGTGGTCCCCATTGCTCCCTTATTTGGGCCTCCTGCTCTGTGCTCTGATATGAGTCTATTGAACTCAGTCCCTCAAGAGGAGACCATCTGGCTAACCTGCATTATAAAGACGCCACTGACCTGTCACCGGTGAGGACCAGAGGCTCCGGAAGGCAGGGAGCACGCAGGGCCGGCAGCTGCGGCTCCGGAACGCACACGGGCTGCCCCGCCGCTCATCTGTGCGCTCTCTGGAGAAGACTGATTTTCTAGGAAAACAAAACAGAGCTCACCCTCAAGACACTTTCCCTGTAGCTTCCAGGCCTGTGCTCCCAACTGGCAGCAGGCCAGGCCCAGGCCCCACCAGGATGCCCCTTCAGGGGCCCTGCTGACTTCAGCATGCCTGGTCCTCCTGGGCCTGGGTGCTTGGTTTGCACCCAGGAAGGTGCAAAGGGCAGGGGCTGGGAGCCAGAGGTACCAGAAGGCAGAGGGCTTGAACCCCAAGATTCCCCTCTGAGGGCATCAGTCCCTCGGCAAGCCAGCGTATCAGATACCTTTTCAAAGTCCTTAAAGAACTCAGTCACCAAGCACCCTGAGGGGCCGGACAGTCCCAGTGTCAGCCTGTGTTCCCAGGAAATGACCAATGAGTCCCTTTCTCTCTCAGAATGTCCTAGTTGGAATGACAAATTCAATGACCACATTATCAAACAATAAATGGATTTCTGAGGTTTGCGGAGTGCGTGCCTAAAATGGCAAAGGATGCTGCCCCTTCCTGCCCTTTTCCTGCTCTGTCCCCACTTCTCCCTCCAGGAGAGCCTGAACCTCCACCTCAGGTCCACATCCCACTTCTCCCCCCACCCCTGCCACCTGTCTCCACCAGAACCTGGAGCCGAGTCCCCAGCCTGGCCCTGGGTTCCCCATTTTACCAGATACAAGCCCGGGAACCTGGCCCAGGAAAAGGACAGCCCAGAGCCCCCAGTTTGCGAAGGATCCCTGGGCCTGTGCGCAATGCCCGCTCTGTCACAGACCACACCTGAGACCTGGGGAGGTCTCCGAGCCTCCCTATGCTCTGGTCTCCTTGTCTGTGGTTCCTCATTTGGGGTCATAAAGTGGGAGATGGGGCAGCCCTGGATGGCCCCAAAGTGGGGCCAAGGCTGTATCCAGTGCAGGTAAGAATACCAGGTGAGTTCACAGCACCCTTCCATAGCTGGGCACAGCACACACCAGCCGATGCCCCATGCTCTCTGCTGGGAGCTGGCGTTCCTGTTGTACTGATGACAGAACAGTCAAGTTACAGCCCTTTCCAAAACCATGCATGTACAAGTGGCAGCACCTGCATCTGTGTTTTCACTGAGCCCCTGTGCCAGCAGTTAGCCCTCCTTCCTGTGCGTTCCAGTGGAGCCAGGCAGAGAACCATGCGGAGATGCAGGAGGGGGGTTGGGGAAGGAGGGGCTGTGATGACTTGCGGGAGAACTTGGAGCCTAAAGGGCACTGGGTACGTTTCTACCTTCTGGGGGCCTGCCCTGGACCCAGGGTGACAGGACTCATGCTCGCAGGGGACAGGCACACAGGAGCCACGTGGAAGTGTCTCCTGCATGTGACGGTGTTGACAGACACACCCGTCAGCAGCATGGGCTCAGGAAGCTGGGCCAAGGAAGTGCATTCTGGGGTTGACAAAAGGGGGGCTCTGACCCTGCCCGACCAGTCAGCAGGGAGGCGGGAGCCAGAGCAGAGGCTGCTAGCATAATGGGGGGAAGACAGATAAAAATGATGCCAGCTCAGGTTCCCAGGAGCTGGTTAGGCGCAGACTCCGGGCTGGCTGCTCTAGATACAGGGCTCCATCACCCGGCACAGCAGGGAGGAAGCCAGGGGCTTCCCAGGCCTTAGGGATCAGCAGGGGACTGGACCGGCCCTCCCGCCTCTGCGGGGTTTGGTTGGAAAGCTGATCTCCTGAGCGCCAGAGAGGGCAGTACTAAGCCGGTTCTCTCTTGGCTGTGCCCCTCAAAACCCGCAGGCCTGTCCCTCCATTCTCCGCGCAGCCTCCTATGTCCATTTGTCGTCAAACCCGTGTCTTAATTAATGAATCTGGGCCCTGTTCCCCTTGGCCCTGGGTCCATCAGGGCGAGTCGCCAGCTCTGCCAGATTCATGTAAGTTCCAGCTCCTAAGTCCCCATCCTGGGCCACCACTAACTTATTGCGAGAACATTTAATGACTTGCTGAACTGAATATTTAAACAAACGCCAGGGTTATGTAACCGCTGCCCACTGCAGCTCCCTGCCCTGCAGCTTTGGGAGGGCTGGCCCACCCACCCTCCTGAGGGCCGCCATCCCCTGAGGTCTGGCACACAGCGCACAGAGTCTTAAGTCGGCTGCCAAGGACGTGGTTGGAAGTCCGTTTGTGCTCCCTTATCTGTGAACTGAAAATCTTTCATCTGGATTTCACCATTTCTTAATTTTGCTAATGATTCACAAAGCACACATCTCCACAGCGTTGAACATAGTGTTCTTGCGAGTTTAAATTCCCAATTTTCATCCTTCACTCCCAATTGTTACAGTTTCAGCAAATCCATCGCACCCGCTGAGCTGCCAGGGGTCCCCGTGCAACCAACACAGAGATTCTTCTCTGAGCAGCCAGAGATGTTCTCCCCCCAAAATGGTTTCCAAGTAAGATAGACAGATGACAGACAGAGCCCTCACCAGGCTCCCCCACCTTTAGGAATGTTCCATCTAGAGGTTGCTTAGAGGGCAACACACACATGTTTATGCAGCTCAGAAATAAGACTTCCCTCTACGCTGCCCCCAGGACACCGGGAGCCGTTGCACAGCAGTCGATCAAACTCATGAGGTCCCAGCACTGAAATGCTGCGTCCCCCTTGTTTTTGTTTACAGGTTCACACTGTTCAGTATCAAAAGAACACGATACCAAAAAGGCATCCTCCGCAGGTCTGGGCTTTGTGACAGGAGCTGTGACAGGAACTAATGACACATATGAGAAACTCCATGTCAGAGACCCAGCCAAGCCCCAACACTGGATGAGCCAGAGGCCGCTGCCACCAGCCTTTGGAGGAGTCTCCGGCCTTGACCGGCCATTGCCTGGTCACGTCCGATGCATCGTGAAATGGGAGGAGGTTCCTGGCCCCTTGCCCTCCCAGCACCAGGGACAGAACACAGACGCTTCCTGACCCCTAGGGCATGGCCAGCAGAGGTCACCTGCATCCATGGTGAGAAGCGATGTTAGGAGAGTATAAAGGGAAAAAAAGCAAGGTTGAAATGGGTGGGCAGTAGAATTTATTAAATAATATTAAACATTGAGTTTTAAACAATATGAGGAGAGCCTTTAATGGTCTAGAGTTATTTAGAATGTTGGATGCTAGCAATTTCTTTCCTCCTAGAAGATTAAAAAGGTCATAGGTAGCAAGGTCTTAGACTCTGGAGCAGAAAGACCAGCCTCACCTTGCTTCTTGCTCCCTTTCCTGCCCAATAAAGTTGGTCACAGTAGGCACTCAATCAAAAGGTTCTGTATAGGTCACAACATTCCTTTATTTGAAACCTTAAGAACTTCCCATGACTCCCCTCTCTGTCCCACTCCTCCTCCCCATCCTCAATCATACTGGTTGCCTCCTGCCTCCCCCAGGGTCCTCAAATACCCTTCCCTTTGTCAGTCCTCTTTCTAGACCTTCTGCCCAGGACTCCTCCTATCTTTCAGCTGCACCCTCCTGTCCACCAAGATGCCTCTCTGCTAATCGTCCTGCTCCCTCCCCCTTCCTTCACCAGCACAGTCCTCTGCACCATCATTGCTTTGCTGAGTGTCTGTGGCCCATCCTCCCACTGGATTCCAATTCCAAGAGCAGTTTTGTGCCTCCACATCCCAGCTGCTCCCGACAAGATACCCTCTGAGCACAGCTGGCTGATCTGCAGCCTCTCCTCTCTGGAAGTCTCTCCAATCACACAGTCAAGTCCAAGTTTGTCTGCCTTCTCTTTGGTCAAAGCCTGACTTACCATCCCAAGACGGAAGGCAGCAAGCCTGACACATGCTAACTATTCACAAAGTGGTGCCTGGTTTTTGCTGCAGTTGCCATATGCCCTGAGGATTTTGCCTTGGTCAAATGATCATAATTCGAATAATAAGGAAAGCTAATATTTCTCTAAACACTTCCATGTGGTTACATTTGCAATATATGTCAATATGTTATATTTACATAAACTATCATATTGATTTTATTAAAAACAATGTTGCTGCCCTAACTGGTTTGGCTCAGTGGATAGAGCATTGGCCTGCAGACTGAGGGTTCCGGGTTTGATTCCAGTCAAGGGCACATGCCCGGGTTGTGGGCTTAATCTCCAGTGTGGGGTGTGCAGGAGGCAAAGATTCCCTCTCATCATTGATGTTTCTATCTCTCTATCCCTTCCTCTCTAAAATCAATAAAAATATGTTTAAAAAATAAAAACAATGTTGTTTAGCAAGTTTAATACAGAACACCATAACTTCCCAGGACTACAGATTGAAGCATTAAGAACAATGGAATATACTATTTTAACCTACTTGTGAAAACCTACTAAGAACTTGCTGACAAGTATCCATCCTGTTTAGCACTTTTTTCTGTGAATGTTTAGAAAGGAGATTATTGCTCTAACTCATTTTCAGTGAGTAGATAAAAGAAAAGAGAAGAAAGCAAATCTAAAAGGTGCATTTAGGGAAAGAAACACAGAAAAGCAGAGGGGTGAAAGCCAAGTCCAGAGGCGGTGGTGCTCCCGGTGGGGCCTGGACGGGGTTCTTAGCCTGAGCTGCTCTCCAGGGTCCGATCTCCAGGCTGTCACTGATGAAATCAGGGCCTGGGGTGGCATCTGTTGGCAGCATATTTTTGCTCTGCATTTAATCTCACTGTGGGAAGTCACTTCTCTGGACCAATCATTTTCAAACTTGAGAGATGATCAGAATTGTCCAAGGGCTTCCCAGGACACAGATTTCTTGGCTACACCCCCGGGGCTTCTGGCTGAGCAGGTCTGGGTGAGACCTAAGCAGTAACTGGCTAACAGGTGCTTCAGCCCAGGACTGCAGGGTGAGAGAGAGTCTGTGCTCGGCCCTCAGGCATTCCGCCTTGTTGAAGGCTTTGCATGGTGCATAGGCATTGACCTTGTATTGTCCTGAGGCCATGAGGTAAGAGAACCCCAGACCTCAGGAGTGGAAGTGGCTCAGCCTCTGGAGAGAGGACCCTAATTCGCATTCGCCCCTCCACATACACTCCTTCACTCTGGTGTAGGGAGCTCCCTTTCTCCCAGGGGGTCCAGGACATTTCTCCCAGATTTGATTATTGTGAAATCCTCTCTTGAACAGAGCTGAGTTTGGTCAGCCATACCTTCTACTCATTGGTCTCAGCAAACCTGGTAGTAAAGGCTGCATCATCCACCCTGGCCAGTGTTGCTCAGTTGGTTGGGCATCATCCTGTGCACCAAAGGTTGCTGGTTCCATTCCTGGCAAGAGACCTGCTTGAGGCAGCAGAGTAATGCTTCACTTTCACATTGATGTTTCTCTCTCTCTCTCTCTCTCTCTCTCTCTCTCTCTCTCTCTTCCCTTCTCTCTAAAAATCAATGACAAATGTTTTTTTTAAAGCTGTATAATAACATTTACAACTTAGAATACTATGCAGCAGTAAAAAAGAAGGACCTCTTACACTTTGAGTCAGCATGGAAGAACCTGGAGAGTACAATGCAAAGGGAAATAAGTCAGTCAGAGAAAGACAAGTATCACATGATCTCATTCACGTGTGGAGTCTAATGAACAAAATAAACTGATGAACAAAACAGATACAGAGACATAGAAGCATGGAACAGACTGAGGAATCTCAGAGGGAAGGCAGAGGAGGGTAGTGAGTGGGAAGAGATTAACTAAAGATCTTATATGCGTACTAGAGGCCCGGTGCATGACATTCGTGCACTGGGGGTGGGGGTCCCTCAGCCCGGCCTGCACCCTCTCACAGTCCAGGACTCCTCAGGGTATGTCCTTAGGGGAGTGGGCCTAAGACGGCAGTTGGACATCCCCCGAGGGGTCCTTAGCACTGCTGTGGAGGCAGGAGAGGCTCTCGCCAGCTGTAAGCCCAGCTTCTGACTGAGCAGCACTCCCCCTGTGGGAGCACCACTCAGCCAGAAGCCAGGCTCCCTGCTCCTTAGCACTGCCTCTGGAGCACACTGACCACCAGGGGGCAACTCCTGCACTGAGCGACTGCCCCTTGGTGGTCAGTGTGCATTATAGTGACCAGTCATTCCACTGTTTGGTCAATTTGCATATTAGCCTTTTATCATATAAGACTAGAGGCCTGGTACACAAAAATTTGTGCACTCGGGGGGAGGGGGGGGACCCTCAGCCCGGCCTGTGCCCTCTCGCAGTCTGGGACCCCTCGGGAGATAACCACCTGCTGGCTTAGGCCTGCTCCCGGGTGGCAGAGGGCAGGCCCAATCCCTAGGTGCAGCCCCTGGTTGGGCTCAGAGCAGGGCCAGTTGGGGGCTGGGGCGCCGCCCCCTGTCACACTCAAGGCATGCTCGATGGGGAGGTTGGGGTGCTGCCCCGTGACCCACAGAGCAGGTCCGATCAGGGGGTTGGGGCACTCCTTCCTGTCACACTCAGGGCAGGGCTGATGGGGAGGTTGCGGCTCCAGCCTGTCACACACAGAGCAGGGCCCATGGGGGGTTGGGGGCCGCACCCTGTCACACACAGAGCCGCAGGGCAATCAGGGGGTTGGGGAGCTCCCCCTTATCAGGCAAAGAGCAGGGCCGATCAGGGGGTTTGGGCGCTGCTCCCTGTCACGCTGATCCTGGTGCCAGGAGGCCTCACGGCTCCGCTGATCTCGGTGCTGGGGAGTCATATTACCCTTTTACTATATAGGATAGAGGCCTGGTGCACGGGTGGGGGCTGGCTGGCTTGCCCTGAAGGGTGTCCTGGATCAGGGTGGGGGTCCCGCTTGGGTGCCTGGCCAGCCTGGATGAGGTGATGATAGCTGTTTGCATCTGGTCACACCCCCTTCAGGGTGGGGGTCCCCACTGGGGTGCCTGGCCAGTCTGGGTGAGGGGCTGAGGGCCGTTTTCAGGCTGGTGGGTGACTGAAGCTCCCAACCGCTCTTTTTTTCTTTTTCTTTTTTTATTCTTGGATTTATGGCTGTCACTGGAGCTGAGAGCCGGCTTTAGCTGTGAGACCTCACTGCTGAAAGCAGGTTTCTGGCTTTGTTTACTTTCTGTATTTGAAACTTTGTTGAGACTCCAACTCTGAGAGCCGGGCTGACTGAAAACAGGTTTCTGGGGTTTTGTTTAGCTTCTAAATTTGTAACAATGTTTCTTAGCAGCTCAGAGCCCAGCAGCAGCAGGCGGGGAACGTTGGAGTCCTCCGTCAATGAAGCAAGCAAGCCTCCTGTTCGTGTCAGTAGCCTGGCTGCCGGCTGCCATCTTGGCTGGCAGTTAATTTGCATATAGCCCTGATTAGCCAATGGGAAGGGTAGCGGATGTACAGCTAATTACCATGTTTCTCTTTTATTAGATAGGATATTTATAACCCATGGACACAGACAATAGTGTGGTGAAGGCCCGGGGGTGGGAGGATGTCAATGGGAGGGAAAAGGGGGACATATGTAATACTTTCAACAATAAAGATAAATTTAAAAATAACATCAACAAAAAATCCACAAAAATTTTAAAAAGGCTGCATTATCCAGGTGATATGAAGACCAGGGGGTTATCATATTGGTTCCTCATTTAAACATCTCCTCAATGCCTCTTTGGGTGGAGTTCTAGTGCTGTTCCCTGGGTTCCCTGGTTCCCAGCCTGTGCCTGCCATGCAGGGCCTGCTCTCAGCCTGCTCACACTCCAGTGCCTCCCCTCCTCCAACTCCGTCTTGGCACCCAGGAGGGATGCCCCTGTGACTCCTGGCCTTCCACAAAATCAAGCATGATGGAACTGGGGGGGGGGAGGGAAGGTCATGTATGTAAAATTTGATTCCACTTCTGTCACTAGCTATGAGACCCGATCAAAGCCCTTCCTTGTCCCTGAGCCTTTGCAGTCAGAAACTGGGGCAGCCCTGGCCCTATCACTAAAGGGAACCACCCACCATCTCAGACCCATTGGTTTCTTCTCTCTCACTCTGTGGAATGGGAGACTTTGTGGGGCTGGATGGGGCTGACTCCATGATTTCTCAGGTGGGCCCTAAGAAGTCTGGTGAGAACCCTGGTCCAGACTATCCCATCCGGGGCTTGGCAGTGAGCACAGGGCCTGGGCTCCAGCTTGGAAGATGCTCCCAGTCTCCCTTCTTTCTGATTTATTTCCACACCCTTTGCTCTGTTCCAATGCCTAGAAACACAGCATCCTAGACGCACTTGGTGTTTCCACCCATTCTGGATTTCTTCACCTGGGGTTGCTAGAATGAGAGTGAAAGAGCAGGAGAGAGAGAATTATTCCAGTTGATGAGGAAGAACGTGAACCTACCCAAACCCCGGCTGCTGAGGTCCTTAGGGCGGCCACTTCTGAGGTCCACGTGCTGAGAGTTCCACGGGAATATCTGCCATCTGACTTCTCAGCTGAGTTTCAAACTCATTTAATTCCTTACTTGGATATCAGAAGCATCTCAAACTTTTATGGACAAAACCGTAACCTTGATTTTCACAATCCCCTTGCTCAGGTCGAATATATTCTTCTCCCAGTCATCCTGTCTTTGGTATCACACACATGCTATAGCCCAAAACCCAGATTCACCCATGATCCCTCAGATGAACAGCTCCAACCCCCATCCAACCATCAACAGAGCCACAGGGCTTGTTTAAATGCTAAATCAAACTCAAATTCTCTAACAGCTTCCAAGAGCCTCTGGGCCTCCACCCCTGATCACACCTGCCTTGCCTGCTGCCCCATCCGACTGCACTGGGAGCTTTCAGAGGGTGTAAAGCAAGCATGTCAAACTTGCGGCCCACAGACTACATGCCTCATTTATTTGGCCCATGTTAGCCTTTGAGTTTGACATGTTTAGTGTAGAGAGAGCACACGGGGTTGGCAAGTGGAGGGCTGGGAGGGATGTCCAGAGACAGTGGTGGAGACCAGTCCTGGAAACATGATGGGGGCAGGCGTCCAGCCCATTTGCTGCTTCCAGACCGGGTACCCTCCTCCTTTCCACTTCCCAGCCCATCACTGTGGACTCAGCCTCTTATCACCCCACTAGTGTTGCCATTGCTCTCATTCAATTAATGCGATTCTCGGAGTGTATTCAACAGATTTCATTCTATTCCCTCAATTTCTTTTAGAACTGGCTGCAGGGACTTAGATGTATGTCTGTGTATGTGTGGGGCGGGGCGCATTCAGGGCTAAGTGAGTATCCTGTTTAGAGACCACACCACCCAAAGAGGTTACTTTATGGAGTGAGATTCTGGGGAGACTGCAGAATATCTGCCACCCCCCAGACCCAGGCCCATTCCCCGGGCCAACCTGGCCAGCACTGCTGTCTGCAGCAGCAGCAGGAGGTGAGGGCAGCGGGAGAGGAGAAGTCAGGATGTTTAGTCCCTGGGACCTTCAGACCAGGTCACACAGGCTGGGCGGTAAGGTCCAGGCTCTGTCCAGAGGCAGCGGGTACCTCACTTTGCATCTGCTTAACTGTCCTGCCTGTGCTTTTGTAAAGAGTTCCTTTATGAAACTCTTATGAAATGACCCTGATTGAAGCGAGCCATGTGTTTTCTATAGGGATCCTGATTGCTACACTCACCTTTACATTTTCAGGTTATATTTTTCCATGATATCTGTATTTCTTATAAAAAGCTCATTATAATAAAAGTAAACCACTAAGATAAAGAACAAGGAAGGGCAGCGTTGAGCACACTCATGGCCGGGAGGGGTGGTGAAGGGAGTGCTGCTCCCTGCCCTGGCTCAGTCTGGGCCCAACTTTCAATCCCATGGGGACACACAGCCGACCCAGTCACAGCCTCTGGGCATAAAGATGCCGACGGCCAGTGTGTGGGTTAACTCGGTGAGTTATGAGGATGCCAAGGACATTTGCTGGGAAGGACTCGGTTCACACTCTGGAGTGACAACGTTGTCACTTCAGTCTGCTTCAGTCCCACAGCCTGCGAGCCTGCAGCAAGCCCAGAGGTCCTGGGCCCAGGCTGGAGATAGGCCCTCCTGGGCTGCAGTTCAGGCTCAGCTGTTGTCACCCCAAACAAGTCACCTGACCTCTCTAAGCCACAACCATGTCGTTGCAGACTATTTGCCTGTAGGGAGAACTCTGAGATAATATATTTAAAATGTTTATCAAATTAGCACCCAATAAATGCTCAAAACACAGAGAAAAATCTCATTATAATTGTAAGTGCTCTTTCATATATAGAGTGATTAACAGTACAGTGCGGTGGTGAGAGCTTCTTTTTCACAGGGCAAGTGTGGCTAGAAGGTGTTCTTGTCCCGGTCCAGTGTGGCTCCGCTCGCGATGTCCATCCAGCCCTTATCTGCCCACCTCTGCTGCGTGGCCCACACTGTGCAGGCCCAGCTTGGTCTGCCTGCAGCCACAAGGCCCTCTGCCAAAGTCTTCGTCGATTTGGCAGAAAATTCACAGTCTGGGCATCTGCAGCCATTCCAGGCTCTCCTCACGCACAGAGGTGTTAGCTCCTGGTGTCTGAGGAGGACAGATCCCTCTACCGAGGTCCCAGGTCCCTAGAGTGCCAGTCCCCGCGCTTGACTGTCAGTCACCTGCCGGCTCGGGGGTGGCTCAGTGTGGTGTGGGGGCTGTTTTTAGTGTTTGCTGTTTAGGAAGAGTTTTTTCCTGAATGAAATTCAAGCTGCCCCTGCGTGGATGCAGGAAAAATCCCGCTATGAGGGCACCATGTCCCTGCTGTCCCACTCACCGCTCTGCTCACAGTGACAAGCCCACTGTGCCTCTGAGTCAGCACAATGCAGGTGATGCCCGCCAGAGGGGTTCCCTGGGTGTGCAGGTGGAAAGTCAACCTGAAGCCATGTGTCCCTTGGCCTGAGAGACCCTTCCTTGTCCATCCAGATGGGCCTGGAGCAAATGCTTGTGAAGGAAGCTGTGGGAAGGCGCTGGGGAGAGCAGTGCTCCCTGGATGCACCCCACTCTGCCTGCCCATCACTGGCCTGCTCCCTTCTGCTCACCTGGCCCAGGTCCTGGGAGCATTGGGGAGATTAGCACCCCACCTTCATGTAGCTCAGGGCTCAGGGCTACATCACACAGCCCAGCCCCAGCCGCATGAGGCCCATGGCACAGGGGTTCCCTATGGCACCGGGCCACCTATCACAGGTCCGGCAGCTCCCGCCAGGTGGTTCAATCTTTCAAACATAAAGTCATTCACACCCTTCTCCCGAGTGAGATTGTCCGATTTTCTGTAGATTTATACTAAAACTCCAACGCCTTTCCAGAGCCCAGAGGCCCATGAGCTCTGCTCGTTCACCCACCCTGCAGGCCTCCTGCCATCTACCTCCCAGCTGCTTCTCCCATGTCCCTCAACCAGGCCCAGCTTGCCCCTCCTCAGGACATTTGCACTGACTGCTCCCCACATCCCCACATAACCAAGCTGCCCTCTCTTCACTCCCAACCTAAAGAAAGCCCCTCAGAGGAGAGGCCCCTGGCTGCGCCCAGCGGCCACCCGCCCCACCTCTCCCTCTGCCTCTGTTCCCCTCTGACAGTCCCACACCACTGGTGGTGATTTGAGCGTCTCATTCATCTTCTGTGAATGTAGTGTCTTTCCCACCTGTGTTGCCAGCCCTTGATGAAGGCAGAGGACACGGTGAGTGTGTGATTCATATGTGAGCACTGGACGGTGAGCGCCTTCCCAGGTGCCTTTCCAAGGCAGAGATGCAGAGTCCTGGCTCCGGGACTGAGGGCCAGGAGCCTGTGGACCTGCCTCACAGAGGGGGTGACGGAGGCAGGAAACGCCGCACACATCCTCCTGGGAAGGGTAGGCCCATGGTGCCCTGGCAAAAGCAGACTGGGGACATGCAAGGGGTACGTGCAGAAGCTGACATCCAGGTGTGGGGAGCTGGGGGCAGGCACGGGCACTGGGGGCTCAGGGGACCAAGAGTAGGAGGCCTGTGCGTGACACCAACTAGTGGGCTCCTGGGCTTTGGAGTTAGCAGCTCTCCAGGCTGCAGCTGGCCAGGCTCAGCTGAGCCTCCCTGGAGAAGAAGTTATATAAACAGGATGTCCCCTGCCCAGTCGCTGATGTGCCTTTGATAAGTGCTAAATCCTTGTAGGTTTCTTTTCCCAAACAGTTTCACTATTGGTTTGAAGCCATAGCTCTGATGTAGGACAATGAATTCCACACTTTTCTCCTTCCTGACTCAATCACCATGTTGGGGGAAGGAGGGAGGGATAGAGAGAGAGGGAGAGAGGAGGTAAGAGAGGGAGAGAATCTGAATACAGGACAGAAAAAGGGTGAGAAAGGGAAGGAAATAACAAGAGGAAAGGGAGGGAGAGGGTGAGACACATGGGAAGAGGGAAAGAAAGAGCTGAGTGATTATGTAATTTCTCTAAAGTAAACCAGCTAAATGAAGTGGAGCTTTGGGAAGCTGAAGGGACCAACGTGGGACGTTTCAAGGGCTGGAACTCTGTGAACTCCCGGATTATAAAACACTTTCCTTCAAGAAATGGGTCTCACCAGAAATCCTGTGTTCTGGCCCGTGCTCTCCTCCCCCGGGGTGTGGCCAGATCCCATCCCTGGGAAGTAACAGCAGGTGGGGAGTCTCCGCCACACTGGGGCCACACGGGGGCTGGTCACACTGGGATGTACACTGTCCTGGCGGCCTGTTCTCCAAGCGCAGAAGGCAGTGTGGAGGGCAGAAAGAAGCACCTTTTGGAGCTGAGACCACATGCTAGTGGGTGGCTGCGTGACCCTCAGTAAGTCCCTCAGCATTTTCAACCTCTATTTCTTCATCCATAAAACACAGAGAATGAGAATATCAGCCTCTCAAGGTTCTTGTCAAAGTTCAGAAGGAACAAGATGAGGGCAAGTATCCGTAACAGAACACGCTGTGCCCACAGGGAAGTAAGACAGCAGAGTTGCCTGTAGGTGACATGCATCTGCATTATGTGGAGCATCTGTGCAAGCAGGTGAGTATGATCACATGCTAGCAGGAAGGTATGATCACATGCCAGCAGGTGGGTATGATCACATGCCAGCAGGTGAGTATGATCACATGCCAGCAGGTGGGTATGATCATATGTCAGCAGGTGAGTATGATCACATGCCAGCAGGTGGGTATGATCACATGCCAGCAGGTGGGTATGATTACATGCCAGCCGGTGAGTATGATCACATGCCAGCAGGTGGGTATGATCACATGCCAGCAGGTGAGTATGATACATGCCAGCAGGTGGGTATGATCACATGCCAGCAGGTGGGTATGATACATGCCAGCAGGTGGGTATGATCATATGCCAGCAGGTGGGTATGATCACATGCCAGCAGGTGAGTATGATCATATGTCAGCAAGTGGGTATGATCACAGGCCAGCAGGTGGGTATGATCACATGCCAGCAGGTGGGTATGATCACATGCCAGCAGGTGAGTATGATCACATGCGAGCAGGTGGGTATGATCACATGCCAGCAGGTGAGTATGATACATGCCAGCAGGTGGGTATGATCACATGCCAGCAGGTGGGTATGATCACATGCCAGGAGGTGGGTATGATCATATGCCAGCAGGTGGGTATGATCACATGCCAGCAGGTGAGTATGATACATGCCAGCAGGTGGGTATGATCACATGCCAGCAGGTGAGTATGATCACATGCCAGCAGGTGGGTGGACCCAAAAACACCTCTGTGCTCCCTGCATACTGGGAAAGTCTGACATACTTTCCACCTGTTCCAGGTGCCCAGCCCAGAACAAAGATGCATCTCCCAGGTTTTCAAGACGAATCTGTTGAACTTCATAAATGAGTCCTTTGCTACATGCCAGGCCTGTGCTGTGTGCAGGGCTCTGAGATGAGTAGCAATAGTAGCTGATGACTAACCACTTGGTTTTCATATCTATCTCCTTTAATCCTCCCACCATCCTATGTGGTGGATATTTTCTTATTTTGCAGACGGAGAACCTGAGGTTCTTGAGTCCAAAGGCCATTCAGCCATTACTGGGGGAGTCCACTAGCATCTAATGATTGCCAAGCGTGTGCTAATAACCACCACATGAAGTTCCCTCACAATAAGACATGCCCTTGACTTTGAGGACCTTGGAGAGTGGGAAGAAAATAGATGTGAAAATGAGCAAGATGTGTGCAATGAGTGCCATGGGAATCGGGTAAGAGTTTAGTGTCCAACCTACACAACCCTCATGCTGCGGAGCAACCTCCCAAGGTGGGGACATTTGATCCTGGGGGAGGGAGGTGCTAGAAGCTGTGCTGCTTCATGATTGAACTGTAACACAATCGAGCTGTTCCACAGCCCTGCTGTCCTCACAGTTGTGCTGTATGACAATTGAGCCATTGGCAGTGAACAGGTTTCCTTCTTCACCACAGTCCAAATCGGGGGTCACTGTTGGCATTGAATTGGCACCAGTGACCATTGGTTGGCACATGCAACCAGGCTGGACTTATGTATGACTTGTTTTTATTTACTAGACTGTACTCTTGAGGTATTCTTGCAGTATAAAGACTCAAGATGCACTTCAGTTTTGGGGAAATTTCTTCTTTGTTCAAATTTTATCCTCTCATTTTTTTATTTTATTTTATTTTATTTTTTTTTATTTGGCGGAGGTATAGGCGGACGTGTCCTGTGCCTTGTCCTGGAGCAGATAAGGGTGAGCAGCTGAAACGGGTAACATTCAGCCCGAATAGGTAGAGGATTTTCAGCTGAGAGATTGTCTGCAGCTAGGAAAGACTGAGAACCCCCCAGGGAAAAAAAGGACGGTTGGAGACTGCGGCTGAAGCCTCTCCAGGTGCGCCAGCTAAGCAGCGGAGACTGCGCCATCTTGGGTGGTTGTTGCCGGCATCCAGAGACCAGCTACTAACCTGGAAACAATGGATCTCAAGCAGCATGACTGCGTGAACTCAGACGAGCACTGCTTCTTCTCACGGAAAGGTTGGACATCCCCTAAAGGTGCGGTTTGCAGTTCGGGTTGGAGGGAGGACCGAGCTCGCGCGCGCGGGGCGGAATCTGCGCCCCACAGAGTCCGCAGCCGCTGGGACCAGCGTGACCCGCGAGTGGGGAAGGGGCCCCACAGGGCTGCTGGCAGAAGGGAACGCGAAAAATGAGCCCATAGCTGGACTGGATGTAAAGGAGCAGCCTTGGACTTTGCCAATCTGCTGGCTGCTTGGTGCCAGGGGCAAGTGGGCGCGCGGAGACTGCGCGCGGAGACTGTGCGCAGACCTGGAAGGTGGAGGCTTACAAATTCGCACAACTATCAGGCTCTTGTTACAGTTCCCCTTAGATCCGTGCATTTGATTATTAAACCCAGCGCATGGGATTCCCCAGTTGGGGTCATTCGCAGAGCTTGTAGGGGAAAGTTCTTTTTGGGGAGCCTGGGAAACAGCAGACAGTGGCAAGGAACCAGCTCTGGGCAGTGGTCTTTCCCGAATCAGTTCCAAATACCATAGAGGACAAAACCCTACTGATAGAGAGGACTTAGAGCCTCGGTGGTAAATCCAGACACACTGCCACCCAGAGGCAGAGCCACGAACTGTCTCTTTTGCGATCACAAATAAAGGCAGTCTGGTAAAAAAATACAACCTGCCTTAAAATCAGGTCTGTGGTTTACTGCACAGAGGGACAGTGCATCGCAGGGAAGTTCAACACTCCCCTGAATGCCTGGCAGGACTGAGGCATGCCAAAAAGAAGAGTGGAAGATCTGAAGCACCTTCACTTCCGAATATTTATATATATATATATATTTTTTAATTCTTTTTTCACCATTTCATTAAGAACCTATTTTATTTTTTTTTATTTTTTATTTTTTTCATCACCTGATTTTACCTTTTTAATTACTACATTTTTTTAACCAGTATTATTGCTATCATTTTACCATTTTTTCAAGTGTCATTTTATTTTTTACTATTTTTTTTTATTTTTCTTTATTTTATTTTGGGATTAGTGTTCTACACTCTATTTTCATCGTTCCTTTAGCATCATTTCTCTCTATCTCACATTTACCCTTAAGCCAAAACTCTCTTCCTCACTTTTCCCCTTTTGTTGTCCTGTTTCTCCTACCCATTCCTGCTTTGGATTTTACCTATTCCTTCTTTCTACCCACTGTCTAAATTTCACCCTACTTATATATCTAATTTCCAATCCCTCGCTCTCCCCATACAAATAGCCTCTTCCCCACCTCTATTTCATTCTCTTAATTTTTTTTTTGTTTTTGGTGTTGTTGTTGGTTTTTTTTTTTTTTTTTGGTCTTTTTGTGTTTTGTTTTTTTTTTTCTCTCCCTTTTCCCAATCTCATTTCAGCACTCCTTTTTGTTTTTTATTTTTCTCTCTAATATTTTTCTCTTTTTTCTTCTTTATCCCCTAATTCTCTTCGCTCGGGGGGGGGGGGTCACCTTTATTTGGGGTTATTAATATTGTGAATGCATTTAGTTCGGTGCCTTGTACGTTGTGCCTTGTTGTGTTGTATTTTGTGCCTTTGAATCAGCGCAACAGAGAGAGATCTACATAACCAAACACCTTGAGAAGAGAAATCATGGTGAAACAAAGAACCAACCCAAATATGAAAGAAAAACAGGCATCATCAGAAAAGGAAGTAAACGAAATAGAGGCAATGGAGGCAAGCAACCTGTCAGAGAAAGAATTCAGAGTAATGGTCATAAGGTGGATGAAAAGAATGGAAGACCAATTCAACAATATGTGTAGGAACCAAGAGGAAATGAAGAGAAACCAAGAAGAAATGAAAAACGACATCACTGCCATAAAGAACTCAATAGAAAGCATCAACAGTAGACTAGAAGAAGCAGAGGACCGTATCAGCGAGCTAGAAGACAAGGTAGAAAAAAATACCCAAACAGAACAGCTTCTAGAAAAAAAAAATTAAAAAGCAGGAAGAGAGCCTAAGAGAACTCTGGGACAATGCTAAACGAAACAACATCCGAATAATAGGGGTGCCAGAAGGAGAGGAAACTGAGCAAGGAATAGAAAACCTGTTTGAAAAAATAGTAACAGAAAATTTCCCTGATATAGGGAGGAAAAAACTCACACAAATCCAAGAAGCTCACAGAGTCCCAAACAAAATGAACCCGAAAAGACCGACACCAAGGCACATAATAATTAAATTGGCAAACACCAACGACAAAGCAAGAATCTTAAAAGCAGCCAGAGAGAGACAGAAAGTTACCTACAAAGGATCCCCCATCAGACTAGCGACCGATTTCTCAACAGAAACACATCAGGCAAGAAGGGAATGGAATGAAATATACAAAGTCATGCAAAGGAAGGGTCTGAATCCAAGAATACTATACCCAGCGAGGCTATCAATCAAAATTGAGGGTCAAATCAGGAGCTTCACAGACAAAAATGGTCTACGGGAGTTTATTACAACCAAACCAGCAATGCAAGAAATGATAAAGGGTCTGCTGTAAATAGAAAAAACAGGAAACAAAGAAGGAACGCAGCGGTAAAGAACAAAAATGGCGACTAACAAGTTTCTATCAATAATAACTTTAAATGTAAATGGATTAAATTCCCCAGTCAAAAGGCATAGGGTAAATGAGTGGATAAGAAAACATGACCCATATATCTGCTGTCTACAGGAAACCCACCTCAGAAAAAAAGACGCACACAGTCTGATGGTGAAGGGATGGAAAAAGGTTTTTCAGGCCAATGGAAGTGAAAAAAAAGCCGGGGTAGCAATACTTATATCTGACAAATTAGATCTCAAAGTGAAGGACATAAAAAGAGATCAAGAAGGCCACTTCATAATACTAAAGGGAGCAGTCCAACAAGAAGAAATAACTCTGGTAAATATATATGCACCCAATATAGGAGCACCCAAATACATAAGAAATCTTCTGGAGAAGATCAAGGGAGAGATTGACAGCAATACAATCATAGTAGGGGACCTTAACACCCCATTATCGCCACTGGACAAATCCTCTAAACAGAAACTCAGCAAAGAAACATCAATCCTAAATGACTCACTAGATCAGATGGAATTAATTGACATCTTCAGAACATTTCACCCCAAAGCCACAGAATATACATTCTCCTCAGGTGCACATTTGCCATCTTCAAAGATAGACCATATATTGGGTCACAGACAAAGTCTCTTCAAATTCAAGAAAATTGAAATCATATCAAGTATCTTCTCAGACCACAAAGGCATAAAACTGGAAATCAACTACAACAAAAACAATCCAAAAAAATCAAACACATGGAGACTAAATAGCATGCTATTAAACAACGACTGGGTCACCAGTGAGATCAAAGAAGAAATAAAAAACATCATGGCAACGAATGACAATGAAAACACAACAATCCAAAACCTATGGGACACAGCAAAAGCAGTCTTGAGAGGGAAGTTCATAGCTCTACAAGCCTACTGCAAGAAACAAGAAACAACGAGAATAAATGACCTAACTCTACAACTCGAAGAATTAGAAAGAGAGCAACAAAAAAAGCCCACTGTAAGCAGAAGGAAGGAAATAACAAAGATCAGAGCAGAGATAAACGACATAGAGACCAAAAAAACAATACAAAAGATCAACAAAACCAAGAGCTGGTTTTTTGAAAGGATAAACAAGATTGATACACCTCTAGCCAGGCTCACCAAGAAACAAAGAGAGAGGACCCAAATAAACAAAATCAGAAATGAAAGAGGAGAAATAACAACAGACCCCATAGAAATACAAAGGATTGTTAGAAAATACTATGAACAACTCTACTCCAACACACTAGACAACCTGGAGGAAATGGACATATTCCTAGATAAATACAACCTTCCAAAACTTAACTGGGAAGAATCTAAAAATCTCAATAGGCCAATAACTATGGAGGAAATCGAAGCAGTAATCAAAAAGCTTCCAGCAAACAAAAGCCCGGGGCCAGATGGCTTCACAAGGGAGTTTTACCAAACATTCAAGGAAGACCTAAAACCTATCCTCCTCAGACTATGTCGAAAGATCCAAGAGGAAGGAAGACTTCCCAGCTCATTCTATGAAGCCAACATCACCCTAATCCCAAAACCAGATAAAGACAATACAATGAAAGAGAATTATAGGCCAATATCCCTCATGAACATAGATGCCAAAATCCTCAACAAAATCCTAGCAAATCGGATCCAGCAGTACATCAAAAAGATCATACACCATGACCAAGTAGGATTTATCCCAGGGATGCAAGGATGGTACAATATCCGCAAATCAATAAACGTGATACATCACATAAACAAATTGAGAGAAAAAAACCACATAGTCATATCAATTGATGCGGAAAAAGCATTTGACAAAATCCAACACCCTTTCTTGATAAAAACTCTCAGCAAGATAGGAATTGAGGGATCATACCTCAACATAATAAAAGCCATATATGACAAACCCACAGCCAACATCATAATCAATGGGCAAAAACTAAAACCATTCCCCCTAAAAACAGGAACAAGACAGGGATGCCCCCTCTCACCACTCCTGTTCAACATAGTACTGGAAGTACTAGCCATTGTGATCAGACACGAAGAAGAAATAAAAGGCATCCAGATTGGAAAAGAAGAAGTAAAACTGTCCTTATTTGCAGATGACATGATACTGTACATACAGAACCCTAAAGACTCCATCAAAAAATTATTAGACTTAATAAATGAATTCGGCAATGTAGCAGGATACAAAATTAATGCTAAGAAATCCATGGCATTTCTTTACACCAATAGTGAACTTACAGAAAGTGAAACTACAGAAGCAATCCCATTTACCATTGCACCAAAAAAATTAAAATACCTAGGAATAAACTTAACTAAGGAGGTAAAAGACTTATATGCTGAAAACTACAGGACACTGAAAAAAGAGATAGAGGAAGACATAAACAGATGGAAGAATATACCGTGTTCATGGATTGGTAGAATCAACATCATCAAAATGTCCATACTACCCAAAGCAATTTATAGATTCAATGCAATCCCCATTAAATTACCAACGGCATATTTCAAAAATCTAGAACAAACGTTCCAAAAATTCATCTGGAATAAAAAAAGACCCCGAATAGCTGCAGCAATCCTGAGAAAACACAAAGTAGGTGGGATCTCAATACCAGATATCAAACTGTATTACAAAGCCACTGTTCTTAAAACAGCTTGGTACTGGCACAAGAACAGACATATAGATCAATGGAATAGAATAGAGACCCCAGAAATCGACCCAAACCACTATGCCCAATTAATATTCGACAAAGGAGGCAAGAGCATACAATGGAGTCAAGACAGTCTTTTCAATAAATGGTGTTGGGAAAATTGGACAGATACATGCAAAAGGATGAAACTAGATCACCAACTCACACCATACACAAAAATAAACTCAAAATGGATAAAAGACTTAAACGTAAGACGGGAAACCATAAAAATACTAGAGGAATCCACAGGCAGCGAAATCGCAAACATATGCCGAAGAAATTTCTTCTCTGATAATGCTCCTAGGGCAATGGAAACTAAAGAGAAAATAAACAAATGGGACTACATCAAAATAAAAAGCTTTTGCACAGCAAAGGAAACCATCAAAAAAAACAACAAGAAGACCCACTACATGGGAGAACATATTTACCAATGATACCACCGATAAGGGTTTAATTTCCAACATATACAGAGATTTCATGAAACTTAACAAAAGGAAGATAAACAATCCAATAAAAAAATGGGCAACGGACCTAGATAGACACTTTTCGAAAGAGGACATACAGAAGGCAGAAAGACATATGAAAACCTGCTCAAAGTCACTAATTATACGAGAGATGCAAATCAAAACGACAATGCGTTATCATCTCACACCTGTCAGAATGGCTATCATCAACAAATCAACAAACAACAAGTGTTGGAGAGGATGTGGAGAAAAAGGAACCCTTCTGCACTGCTGCTGGGAATGCAGACTGGTGCAGCCACTGTGGAGAACAGTATGGAGCTACCTCAGAAGTCTAAAAATGGAACTCCCATTTGACCCTGTGATCCCACTCCTAGGAATATATCCCAAGAAACCAGAAACACCAATTAGAAAGGATATATGCACCCCTATGTTCATAGCAGCACAATTCACCATAGCTAAGATTTGGAAACAGCCTAAGTGCCCATCAGCAGATGAGTGGATTAGAAAACTGTGGTACATCTACACAATGGAATACTATGCTGCGGTAAAAAAAAGGAACTCTTGCCTTTTGCAACAGCATGGATGGAACTGGAGAGCATTATGCTAAGTGAAATAAGCCAGTCAGAGAAAGATAAATACCACACGATCTCACTCATTTGTGGATTATAGAGAACAACATAGACTGATGAACAGGGACAGACCCAAAGACTGAGAAACAGCGATCAGGCTATCAATCCCCAGAAGGAAAGTAGGGGAGGGCGGGGGTAAGGGGAAGAGATCAACAGAAGGACTTGTATACATGTATATAAGACAAACCAATGGACATGGACAACAGGGGGATGGGAGCATGAGTTTGTGTGTGGGGGGGAGGTTGGGGGTTAAAGGGGGGGATGAGGACACATTTGTAATACCTTAACTAATAATAAAAAAAAATAATAATTAAAAAAAAATTTTATCCTCTCTATTTTTAATTTCCTTCTCTTTCTAGTAATTTGATATTAAACTTTTTGGCTTGATGTTCAATAATGGTTTGGGATATCCTCTCATATTTTTTGTTCTCTTTGCAATACAGGTCTATATTTAGAGATACTTTCTTGACCCTATTTGGCCAGCCTTCATCTTTCTTCCAGCCTTCTATTTTAGTGAACATATTTTTAATATTTAAAAGCTATTTCTTGTTATATGAAGGTTTCTTTTTAACATTACTTGCACTTTTTTATGGATGTAATATGTTCTCAAACCTCTGACTCTACTAACTGAAGGTTTTTGTTCTTCCTTTATGGTCTCTTTCCAGAATATTCTGTTTCCTTCAGGATTTAATTTTGTACTTTTCTTGTTGCTTGTTGTTTGCTTTTTATATTTTTATATTCTGGGCTTCCTCATGCACGTGGCCATTTTCCTTTGCCTGGGCTATGATCTTTGGACATAATATTCCATACAAATTTAATATGGACTGACGGTTTGTGTCTCCCCCACTCAAAAACATGCGCTGGAACTCTAGCTCCCAATGTGACCAAATATGGAGACAGGATGCCCAGAAAATAGTTAAGATTAAATGAGGTCATAAGGGCAGGTTTCTGACCCAACAGGATTATTCACGTAAGAGAGCTCACTCTTAGGTGTCAGGATGCGCCAATGTCACTGAGGACACGGTGAGAAGGTGGCAGGATGCACCAATGTCACTGAGGACACAGTGAGAAGGAGGTGGTCTGCCACCCAAGAGGAGAGCTCTCACCAGACATGAACTGGGCCTGGCTCTAGGACTTCCCAGCCTCCATACTGTGAGAACATACATTTCTGCTGTGTAAGCCCCCAGTCTGTGTATCCTGTTACAGCTTCCCTAGCAGATTGACACCATTCATTCGCTCCACAAACGGTACCTGACACCTGTTCTGGGCACTGAGGATTCAGCAGGGAACAAAACCGACAAAGGCCAGGCAAGCATCCTGATGCCTACATTTAAGTAGAGAGGGCAGAGAGGAAGTAACATATAGTATAATATCAGGAAGGGATAATTGCTTTGAAGAAAAGTAATGCTAAGTATCATATGGAAACAGGAAGGGAAGCGCTTGCTCAATTCTCCATGTGTATTCGAAGTCCTGGCTGGTTTCTGAGAGCAGTGGAGCCCTTGGTTCCCTGGGTCATGGCTTCTTGGCTGGGAGAATGTGAGACAAGGGAACGCCCTGGCTGGAGAGGAGCAGAGAGGGCTGCACTGGGGCTGAGGCGCTCAGGGAGGGTGGCCCACCATTCTTACAGGACCAGGCAGTGAAGGGACAGAGGTCAGGCCTGTGACCTCTGTAGGCTGAGCCCTGAGGTCGACTGACTCTGGGTGTCTTCTCTCCCCCGTTAAGGAGGGGTGTGAGACCAGAATTAAAGTTAAAACAATAAAGGAAAGGGATGCTTTTCCCGCCGATCTGCCTGTTATCACACCTGCTTCTCTCTGAAAGGAGTGTTGCCAAACCACACTTTCTCTTTTCAGAGGCCCCATCAGGGAAGCTGGTTGCATTTGCCATGGACCAAGCAATAGCCCAGGACCTTCTTCCTTGGGTGAGCTCAGGGCTGGCACTTACCTGGCAGCAATGCAGACCCCTCAGGTGAAGTGTCCAGGTGGTGGGGTATTGGCCACACGGCCAGGCTTCCAGAAGGCACCACAGAACCCTTCCTCCACTCAGGCTCAGAGGACCTGTGTCTGGGTCTGTGACCTTCTCTCCTTCCAGCAGAGCCCTGTTCCCAGGCCATGGGGCTCCCCGGGTGCCTGAGTGATGTCCCAGATCCTAGCAGCACCCCTAAAGCCACCAGCTCTTGGGGGAGGGCAGGAGTGACCTCTAAGCTATATTTTTATGGCTGAATCAACATCTGGCCAAAAGACTCCAAGGTTTGCAGAGACTGAAGGTCCTATGAGAAGAGAATGGGAAGTGAATGGGGCCGTGGCATTTGTTGAATCACCGCTGGCACTGCACGATGAGCTTAAAACTCTACTGGGGCGCAGGCTGCCCCATGGAAGGTGTGACCCTGAAGTGCAGAGAACATGGCAGGATGATTCCTTCTGGCTCTAGGGGGACTCCCAGACCCCTGGGGCAGTTCTGGTCCTTGTTCTGCCTTTTCTCTCTCTGAGTCTAATTCTCCTCGGCTCTTTCC
This sequence comes from Myotis nattereri, assembly GCF_964212035.1. Taxonomy (NCBI): domain Eukaryota; kingdom Metazoa; phylum Chordata; class Mammalia; order Chiroptera; family Vespertilionidae; genus Myotis; species Myotis nattereri. Next base: position 7,317,352 of record NC_138088.1, read on the forward strand.
TTCTGGAGCAGTGGTTCTCAACCTGTGGGTCACGACCCCTTTGGAGGTCGAATGACCCTTTCACAGGGGTTGCCTAAGACCGTCAGAAAACACATATATAATTACATATTGTTTTTGTGATTAATCACTATGCTTTAATTATGTTCAATTTGTAACAATGAAAATACATCCTGCATATCAGATATTTACATTACGATTCATAACAGTAGCAAAATTACAGTGAGGAAGTAGCAACGAAAATAATTTTATGGTTGGGGGTCACCACAACATGAGGAACTGTATTAAAGGGTCGAGGCATTAGGAGGGTTGAGAACCACTGTTCTGGAGTCTAGCGGCACCCTGTAAATGTCCCCGGGGCCTGCGTGGGAGAGGTGGAGGTGGCAATGGAGGACACACCTTCCTGGTTGGTTCTTGAGTCTTGTATGACTTCTATGATGGATGCTAACTGACACTTCTAAGCCAACCAGTGTATAGGCCTGGAATACATCTGCTTAACATATAGGTGTGTTTTGTTTAAAAATTAAGAAAATATTTCATTAAAAGAAGTAATAAAATGACTTTGGTGGCTGCCAAACAGGGAAGCGTGTGTGGGTCCTGCCAGGATGGGCAGTTTAGGGCTCCTGAGGCTAAGGGTGTTTGCCAAGGAACCCTTCCTGTGGGTCTTGCTCAGTCCGCAGGCAAAGCCAGCTGCAAGCTGGGCTGTGGGCCACAGTGCAGTCTGCCACCCCTCAGGGCTGAGAGCCCACCCCCCCACCCCCAGGGAGAGGCGGAGCTAGGACTCCCCTTCATCTAATCCATGGGACAGCCTCCCCTGCCTCTCTCAGCTGGAGGGTGACTCATTCACGTCCAATGTGAAAAGTAGCAGCACTTTGCCCACTGCATTCCTTAATTCCATCAATGTTTTCATGTGCTAGAGGTGTGCCGAGGTTCAAATGACAGTTTTCCAAACATCCTTTCCCAGAAAAGTTTACAGGGAAGGGCCTGGAGGGGCCCAGAGCCCATCGGCAGCCAGCAGGTGGAGAGCCAGGTTTCCATTCTTGTCTTCCCTTCCCTTCAGCGAAGTGGGCGTGGCTTTCCCACCAGTCCCGGCAGTGGAGGCAGGAAACAAGCAGCCTGTATCCTACTCTTTCCTTCCCAAAGAAACGCAGGCGCCAGAGCATCCTCTATCTGTGCATGCTCCAGTGTCCTTCCGTACAGGCGGCTGCGGCCCGCTGAGGGCTACCCTGAACTTCACAAGAGATCCCGGCACATGAAAGAGTCACTCACTAACTCCCGTCATTGTGACATTTCTTTCTTTTTGCTAAAAGATTAATCCTCAGTGTAGCCTCAGCTAAATGTTTAAAAATAAAGATTTCATAGCCTACATATAATTGAATTTATTAAGCTTAAACGGATCCATCCCATAGACCCAGTTTGCTGAGTTCAGTGGCACATAAGAAGATGAAATGAGGGGGAGCTGGGGAGTGGCTGCTTTAGAATTAGACTTCATGGAATGCTCAGGGAAGGCTATATTTCTGCGGAATAAAAACAAAGATGAGACAGGACGATGTGCGAAGTCTGATGATTTGGTTTAATGAAGATTGGGGAGCAGTGGCTTTCAGCCATAACCCAATATTCTCCCTCAGCTACAGTTGACGGCTGTATCAGAACTTTTCTCCTAAAGATGTCAGTATTCCAGTTATGTATTACCGTCTATCAAACCACCCCAAAGTGCAGTGACATAAAATCACCGCCCTCTCACTGTGCTCACAGGTTCTGTGGGCCACGAGTTTGAATAGGATGGAAGAGTGTGGCTTGTTTTTTCTCCATGATCTCTGGGGCCACAGCTGTAACGACTTGAGTGGCCAGGGGTGATGCTAACAGTGGGGGGGCTGGTCTAGAGCCATTTGGAGGTGCTCTCACTCAGTGTATGGCACCAGGGCTGGATGGCGGGCAGGCCAGGCTCTGCTCCGCCTGCTGAACACAGCACTTCCTCCTGGCCTTCGCATGAGGTTTAGGTGGCTCCCAGCGTGGTGTGGATTCCAAGAGAGAGGGCCTATGAGGGTGAATTTTAAGTGTCACATTAAATAAATCATGATATACAGATTCTTGATCAAACACTAGTTTAGTCTGTATGTCGATGTGAAAGGCATATTTTAAGATGCATTAACATTTAAATCAGTAAACTGTAAATAGAGCAGATGACCCTCCATAACGTGGGTTGGACTCATCTAGTCAGTTGAAAACCTGAAGAGAACAAGGACTAACCTCCCCCAAAGAAGAGGGATTTCTGCCTCCAGCCTACCTGGCTCTCAGGACTGCAATGCAACATCAACTTGCCTTTTCTCCGTCCTCCAGCCTACCCTGCAGATCTGGGACTTTCCCTCTCAGCAATTGTCCTCGCTGTATGCTCAGCGTCCAGGCTGGGCCCGAGCTGGCTTGCACCTCCCTTTTCTTGTTTTGCATCTTTGACTGTGTTAGCCTCCCGGCCCCCCGGGGCCTGCTCCTTTGGCATATCCACTGCAGTTGCACAGAGCATGTGTGTGCTGCTTGCTGAAGGGGGTGGGCCTAGCCAGGCTCAGGGCTCAGGCGCGGAGCACAGGTGTCTCCAGTGCTTCCCGACTGAATGCTGCTCACCTGCTCGGTGCCCACCTGTGACCTGCAGGCAACTGCACTTGTTTTAGCAACATGAGAATTGAAGGCACAGACTGTAGCTAAAGACCCTCCTGGTTGGATCAATATCTAAATACCATGAATCATTATAATCACATAGTCAATATTTACTCTGTGCCAGGCCCTGTGTGGGAGGGCTCCAATGTATTAAATTATTTTAACAGACTATAAGCCAGTTCTCTTGTTCCACTGCAAATGAGGAAACTGAGGCACAGGGAGATTAGATTTCCTCTCCAAGGACGCAGATGGGCTTGGTGGACTAAGATCCATACCCACACCAGCTCTTTAGGCTTCTCACAACCACTAGGGTAGGTCTAAAAGCTTGTGTTCCACTCTAGCAATAGCCCATCCATTTAAATAGAAATCCTCAAACTAAGGGCTAACAGACTTGCACTCTTCCAGGACAGAGCCGGTCCAGGGCAGGTGCAGTGTGGGCCAGGCCAGGAGCCCATGCAGATGGGCTCACCATGCAGGCCAGGGCAGCTGCACGCTGCCACCTTCGTCACGCCGCTCAGCCTTCGCCCTGCCTGTCCTCCCTCTTCCCCTCCCACGGTGGTCCCTCTGCTCCCTGGTCAAGCTGACCTCTCCGTGTCTTGTTTTTTCCACAGCTGTGCTCAGGGCATGGAAGTTAGCAGGGAATTGGTTTCTAATTGTATCCTGTGAGTCATGAACATCTCCCAGCTAAGAATAACTACCGCTAACCCCTGCCCAGGACCACAACCTCAGAGCACTTCTGCCCAGCAGAGCCCAGCCGACCCTTCCCACCTGCTCTCGTCAGGAAGCAGGTGGCTGTGCTGGTCTTCCAGGGGGAGGGCCAGGCCCAGGGAAGAGGGGGGTGGCTCTTCCATGCCGGGACACCTGACGCCAGCCCCAGTGGGCGGGGCCTGTGTAATCTGAATGCTGCATTGCCTACATTGGGACTTCAGAGAGCACACAGATGGGGCAGATGCCCCCAGCCCTGCCCCACAGTATGGGCTATGGCAAAAGGAAAAGTTAGTCTCTGTGAGAGAATCTCTAAGAGACAGACAGGAAAAAGACGAAGTGTAGAAAGCCTGGAGCGGCTCAGCGGCACATGGCAGTGATTGGAGTCTCGGGGGACCTCCTTACATCCCTAGGAAATCAAGCAGGTGGTGGTGCGGGCTCTAAGGGGCTTGAGAGTAATTATCCGGTTTCTTCCTCAGAAGGATGTCATTTATAGCTGAGCAAGAAGAAAGCAAATCCACCCTCTGACCTTGGCTTTTTGACTGTGCCCACCTCAGGACCGGGGCTGGAAGTGGCCGCGCGCACATCTGGACTGGACAGCTGGGTCTGGGAGAAAGGCAGGCGTGCTCAGTAAAAGGACGCAGGTCTTTGTTATCTCCAGAGCCTCACGGCTTCGAGTCAGGGCAAGAGTCTTGATTTGCCTGGTGTGGGAGGGAGAGAGGGGATTGGGAGTGTTGGGAATGGCTCCGTCATCCAGTAGCATGGGTAAGGTGGGCGTGGAAACTGGGGCCTGCCTCCCAGCCAGTGCCTGGCAAGATCCTGCAAATCAGGAGCCCCCTCACCCTAAAAGGCTCCTGGGATGTGGGCCACTGGGCCCAACTGAGCTTTGAGGTTGTGCTGTCAGCTTCTGCAGTAAGCTTGGCACACAATCGCGCTTGCACGTGGACACACTCACACTCACTCACACACACACTCTCTCTCACACACACACATACACACACACCTCCAGCCAGCTTGAGATCACTCAGAGTCCAGGGCAGAAGGAGACACGTCTGTTCTTTCTGAAGAACATCGGGCTTTATTAGTTTGCTTCCCTTTCCCCCTTTCTCTGTCTCCACTTCCTCACAGGACAAATTGGTGCCAGGCACAAAAGTACTCACTAAAAGGTATTAAGTATGATATGTTATCTTCTTTTAAAATAACAACTTTAGTGTTTGATTGTAGAATTAATACAAGTTCAACTGTAGGAAATCTTGAAAATACAGATACAGGTAATGAGGAAAATAAAAAGTCTCTAAATTTCCACAATTTTGACAAACACATTAGCATGAGCATATTTTCTCTCATATTTAATTCAGTAAAGTAGCAGGATGCAAAATTAATACTCACAAATCAGTTGCATATTTACACACCAGTAACAAACTATTCTGAAAGAGAAATTTAAAGAATAATCTCATTTAGAATTACATAAAAAATACCTAGAAATAAATGTAACCACAGAGGTAAAAGACCTATACTAGGAAAATTATAAGACATTGGAGAAAGGTAACCTGGAGAGCATCATGCTCAGTGAAAAAAGCCAGTCAGAGAAAGACAAATATCATATGATGCCACTTATCTGTGGGGTCTAATGAACAAAATAAACTAACAGACAAAATAGAAACAGACTCATAGATTCTGAAAACAGACTGACAGCTGTCAGAGGAGAGAGTGGTTGGAGGGTTGGGTGGAAAAGGTGAAGGGATTAAGCAAAAAAACAACAAAAAAATCTCATAGACACAGCACAGTATGGTGACTACCAGAGGGAAAGCACAGTATAGTGACTACCATTGGGTAGGTGGATGGGGGTAAAGGAGGGATAAATGGTGACGGAAGGAGACTTGACTAGTGGTGGTGACACATAATACAATTTACAGATGATGCAGTATTGAATTGTACACCTAGAACCTATATAGTTTTATTAACCAACTAGAGGCCTGGTGCATGACATTCATACACTGGGGGCCAGGGGGCCCCTCAGCCTGGCCTGCACCCTCTCAGTCCAGGACCCCTCAGGGGATGTCCGACTGCCGACTTACGCCTGCTCCACACGGCTAAGGCAGGCAGTTGGACATCCCCCAAGGGTTCCTTAGCGCTGCCGCGGAGACAAAAGAGGCTCCTGCCACTGCCACTGTGCTCTCCAGCCATGAGCCTGGCTTCAGGCTGAGTGGCGCTCCCCCTGTGGATGTACACTGACCACCAGGGGGCAGCTCCTGCATTGAGCATCTGACCCCTGGTTGTCAGTGCGTGTCATAGCGACCAGTCATTCCACTGTTTGGTCAATTTGCATATTAACCTTTTATGATATAGGATGTCACCCCAATAGATTCAATAAAAAAAATTTTAAGTAAAAAAAAAAGATTTAAGAAAGAAATTGAAGGAGATGTAATTAAATAGAAACACATGCTGTGCTTATGGATAGTTAGAAAACAATTAACATTATTAAAATGCTCATGCTACAAAAGAATCTATAGATTAAATGCAATCCCTATTAAATATCAATGGCATTTTTCACAGGAAAAGCAAATAATCCTAAAATTTATATGGAAACACAAAATAGCCCAATAGCCACAGCAATCTTGGGAAAGAAAAGTTGGAGGTAGCAGGGTACCCGATATCAAGCTATACTACAAGGATGTACAAATAAGAAAGGAATGCTACTGGTATAAAACCAGACACATAGATCATTGGAACAGATTAGAAAGCCCAGAAATAAACCCATACCTATGTGTTCAATTAATCTATGACAAGGAGGCAAGAATGGGGTAGTCTCTCTAACTGTACAGACACATGCAAAAAAAAGGAAACCAGACCATTTTCTTTTATTATATTCCAAAAACAAACTCAAAATGGGTGAATGACTTAAATGTAAAATCCAAAACCATAAAACTTCTAAAGGAAAACATAGGCAGTAATATTTCTGACTAAGGTGCCTATATTCTTTCAAATTAGTGTTTCAGAATTCTTCGTATAAATTCCCAGAAGTGAGGCAGTTCCATTTTTAATTTTTTGAGGTAACGCCATGCTTCTTTCCACAGTGGTTGCACCAATCTGCATTCATATGTTCTTGATACAAGCCATTTTGTTGAGCTTTGTGTGTTGCAACTATTTCCTACTACTTCATGACTTTCCTTTTCCTTTTCTGAATTATATATTTTAATGTGCAGGTGTTCTTAAATTTTATTTTGTGATTGGTTCTTTTTAGCTCCCATTTAAGAAATATTTGTATCTACCAAATCATGTGATATTCTCCTTTATTATCTTCCTAAAACTTCATTTTTTACAGTCATAGTCATAATTCACCTGAAAGTATTTTTGTTTGTGTATCTGTGATGTGAAATATGGCTCAAGTTTCATTTCTTCCCCCAAAGAGTTTTAATATATACAGCATCATTTCTTGAAATAGCCTTATTGTCTTGGCTGGTGTGGCTCAGCTGGTTGAGCATTCTCCCATGCTGAAAGGTTGCCAGTTCAATTCCTGGTCAGGACACATGCCCAGGTTATGGATTCAGGCCCTCGTTGGTATGTGTGCAGAGGCAACCAATCAATGTTTCTCTTTCACATTGATATTTCTTTCTCTCTCCCTCTCCCTTCCTCTCTCTCTAAAATTAATAAAAACATATTTTTAACAAAGTGCTCTATAATTGCACTTTATCATAAATTATTTACCCACATTTAACTGAGTATATTTCTGAGCTCTCTGTTTTTTCATTTATATATTTGTGTATTGTTTCCTAATGTCACAAACTATTTTTTCAATATGTCAATATGTTTTTATTGATTTTTAGAGAGAGAGGAAGAGAGAGGGGTAGAGAGATAAAAAACATCGATGGTAAAAAAATAAAAAATCAGCGATTGGCTACCTTCTACATGCCCTCTATGGGGATCTATCCCTGACCAGGAATAGAACCAGTGACCTCTTGGTTTTGGTGTTGATGCTCAATCACTGAGCTATACTGGCTGGGCTGTCACAAACTCTTAATTATTGAAGATTTATAAGACTGGATACTTAGCAGAGTAATGTCTCCAACTATGTCCTTCTGCTAAAATTATATTGGCTACTCTTGGCTTTTAAAATTTTTTCATACAAATTTTTTTTAGAGATTGCCTTAAGTCTGTAGGTCAATTTAAAAGAGAATTAAAATTTTTGTATTATTGAGTATTCTTATCCATGAACATGGTAAATCTCTTAATTTATTAGGTATGATATGAATTTATCTCAATGTTTTAGAGATTTCTGTGTAGAGCTATTGCACATCTATTATTAGATTTATTACTAGATCTGTGGTTGTATTGACAGGTTTCAAAATGGCATATTTTTATCTCTAATTTTCTAACTGTATTTTTTATTGTTGTTACTAGAGGCCCAGTGCATGAATTTGTGCATGAGTGGGGTCCCTCTGGGTGGCCTGCAGGGCTTGGGCTGAAACCTGCAGTCCAATGCTGCCTGCAGCTCCTACCTGCCACTCCCACGCATCCTGGCCCCACTGTGCCTGCTGCAGGCTCGCGCCCAATCAGTCCCCATCAGGAGAGGCTTGTGCTGCTGCAGCAGCACTCGCCAGCCATGAGCTCTGCATCTGACACTCTCCCAAGGGGCTTCAACATATGAATATGGGGTGGACACAATTCCATTCATAAAACCATACTGTTTTAATTATTATAGCTTTATAATATAAATTTTACCTGCTTAATGAATTGCTTCCATTTCTTCTTTATTTTCAGAATTATTTAATCCAGTCATTTAATTTTACTCTTCCACCAGGAAGAGAGACAGGTAATGAGAGAGGAGTTCATGGACAATTGGAAGTAAAATCTAGAGGAAATCCATAAAGTGCTAGAGAAGTAGACAAGGAGAAATATGTTATGCATTCTGAGCTATTTAGGTCTCTCTTGCTCAATCTCTCATTGCAGGTAAAATAGGGCAATGGGTCTCTCAGGTACAGTGGTAGAAGACTCTACCACTTTCTGGAGCAATCAAGGGAGGGAATTCCTATTGTCTTTCATCCAAGTCATATTCTTCTGGTAAACTCATAGAGCGTACTGTAACCTCCATGAAGGTCTTGTGTGTCTTTCACTTTACTACTACTATTAACAACTACCATCTAAAAGCATTAAATCTCCCCTAATTGATTCCTCTCAATAACCCTGAGAGTTATATATTCCTTAGTGTACAGATGAGGAAACTGGGGTTTATGAAACCTAAATCACTTTCCCAAGACCTTATTACTTGTTGGTAGAGCTGAAAATTGATCCCATGTTAGTCTGACTCTACTTATCTTCCCCACTGGCTTATGTCCTCTCCTAGCTGAGTAAGAATCTTGGAGCACTGGGTCTATTGTCCTGAGTGCCTGGGTCTGGAGCAAGAGAGTGATTCCAAGGATTTGCAACCAAGATTTTGTTGGGCCAACAGGTGTGAGAAAAGTAGATACTAAGGCATAAATTGAGAAACTAGCTGATAGTTGTGTTGGCAGCAAGGGAGTAAATGGGAGGCCAAACTATATATTCCCTGATTTGTTTCTTAATATAGTGTCCCTCCAAACTTCATGTTTACCTGGAAACTCAGTTTGTGACCTTATTTGGAAATGGGATATTCAAAGATGTAATCAGTTAAGATGAGGTTATACTGAATTAGGATGGGTCCTAAATCCGATATGATTAGTGTCCTTATAAGAGGAGGAATGGACACATAGATTTAAAAAAAAAAAACAACATTGTGAAGGCAGAGGCAGAAATTATGCTGCCACAGGCCAACGAATGCCAAGGATTCATGGTGACCATCAGATACTGGAAAAGGAAATGAAAGTTCTCTCCCTAGAATTCAGCCGTGGGCAAACTACGGCCCGCGGGCCGGATCTGGCCCATTTGAAATGAATAAAACTAAAAAAAAAAAAAAAAAAAAAGACTGTACCCTTTTATGTAATGATGTTTACTTTGAATTTATATTAGTTCACACAAACACTCCATCCATGCTTTTGTTCCGGCCCTCCGGTCCAGTTTAAGAACCCATTGTGGCCCTCGAGTCAAAAAGTTTGCCCACCCCTGCCCTAGATGCTTTGGAGGGAGTATGGCTCTGGTGACACCTTGATTTCTGACATCTGGCCTCCTGAACCATGAGAGAATACATTTTTATTATTTTAAGCTACTCAATATCTGGCAATTTGTTACACTAGCTCTAGGAAACTAATACACAGACCTAGGATGGGGGGTTGGGGGAGACATCACAGATATTTCTAATCTCTTGCTTTATTGATTGCCTGACTTTTGGGATTATCTCTGCTTCAGGGCATGTGCGATGCAGATGAAATAGAAATCTGGAGTTGGAGCTGGAGCTGCTTCGGGTATGTTGTTTCAGGCTATAAGGGTTCTCAGAATGAGCAGTGAGTGGCATGTAGTGGGTCCTGTGTACATCAGTTTGCTGAGTGAATGAATAAATGTATGAATGATGGGCATAAGCGATAGAATGAATGCATTTATGAATGATGGGCATGAGATTCCTCTTTGTGGGAACTGGGCTTCTTCATAGTTCCCTTTGATTCAGTTGTCTGTGGTTCGGTGTGGTGTAGGGTGTAGGGAATGCACTTGAAAATCAGACAAACCTAGTGACCTGATGTGTGATTTGGAGCCAGTAAGTTAGCCTCAACGAGCCTTTGTTTCTTCACTTGTGAATGAAAGGCCAATGCTTGCCTCCAGGATTACTGAGGATTCGCTGTCTGGGCACCTGGCCTCGCATATGATCCTGCCTGGTTACAACTGCTGTCATGTTGATTTGCCCCACTCCTCTTCCCAAGTGGACGTGCATAATGGCTCTGCAAGGAGGAAGTTGCATGCCCACGTTCTGTGGTGTGAATCTGTGTGATATGTATATTTTTAGTTGGGAGGTATGTACAAACTAATGTGTGTTCATCAATTGGTTGTCCTTAAATAAAGCTGAGAAGCGATGACCTCTCTTGGCAGTTGCTGAATTCAGCTCTAGAAAATCCAGTTTTCCAAGTAGGCGCCTCTGAGGGTGGAGCATCAGAAATGAAGTCACTTGGTCACACATTTTAAATCTCTATAACATTTTTCTCATTCATCCCAGCACTGTCAACGCAGGCATCACCCAGCCTGTGTGTAGACAGCTTTCTAAACGAAGTGGTAAGTCCATTGGCTCTGGTTTCATAGACACGCTTTTCCAGTGTTGGCTACTGTACTCAATAAATCACCATCTCTTAAGGAAGTAAGAAGGAATGAAAAAGAGAGGAAGAAGAGAAAGGGCATCAGTTTTGACTGATATTGATCCCAGGAACTTCTCTCTCAGAGTCAAATTTAGGAAGAGTGTCTGAATGCAAGTGTTATTTGTGGACACCATTAACCAGTCCGAGATCTGTATGTCAGCATTCCTCGCACTGAGCTGGGACCCTGGGGAGCTCGCTCCCTAGGTGTTTGTAAGGGAGCAGTGGAGAGTTGGACTGCTGAGGGCCGCTGCTCCAGGTACCTTGGAAGCAAATGTTGGCAAACAATTTCTCTGAATAGCTTGGTTCCCAGCCAATTTCTTAAACTTCACCAGATCCTATAACCAGAGCAAAGTACCTTTAAGGCCCAATAGCTGATTTTATATCCAGGCACATATACAAACTATTCGATGACACTACGGTGGTATATTTATGGTTTTGTAAATCCATTCTTTAGACACCTAGTGCCTTAGACACCTTGGACAACTATTTGGATAGTTGGGAGGAGGGAAAAGCAAAAAATCCCTTAAATAAGGCAGAGTTGGTATCAAAGTTCGATGTGACCTAAACATCGGTGCTTTTTCCACCACAGTGCACTGCTTTGGAGGTGTTGGACATCGGGGCCTCTTCTAATCTGGCCTCAGCTTCTCTACGTGGCTGAGGTCCCCATAAATCTACGCTTGCCCTCCTGGTCTCCAGCCAATAGCTTTTGCCCGTTGGCTGCCTGCCAGGTTTCTAAATAAAGCGCAGCACTTCTGCTTTAGCCCCTCTTTCTATCTCCTGCATTTTCCTAGCTCCCTTTTTGATAGCACATACTCTTGAGTCTCTAATTGTTCACCTGGCTGCCTTTCTCACCAACCTGACAGCTCCTGACGCAGGATACTGCTGGGCTCTAGTGGCCTTCCTTAGACAAGGATTATTTGATGGATGAAGGAAGTAATGAAGGATTAATCCAATAAAAACTCTCAGAAAAAGGCCCAAAGGCCTTGGGGTGAGGTGCACTATTATCCTTATACATCACACACATCGTTATATATCATGCTTAATAAACCATGGCTGAGCCAGGTCTCACTGAACAGAACACACACTTCATTCTGTAAAGGCAGAAGTCCAAGTTTTGTTATAAATTAAGCATAAGAAATAATTAGCATTGCAGATATTAGCCTGTATATCCAATTATCTCATGTTTCCCAAGGGGGAGTTTAACTGCTAATTCAACAACTAGATTAGCATGTGACTTTGAGCAAGAATCCATTATTCTTTAATCTTCTCACTTATACGGGACAGATAAAATGTCCTTGATGTTTAATTCAAGGGCTCATTAGTTTGAGTTTGTGAAAGCTCTGAGCATCTTGGGAAAAATGCTTGCCACAGGACACATGGCCATGCAACCTCACTCCCTGTGGGGCATGTTGGATGGTGGAAGTTGTCTCCATGCCTTCTAAAGAAGAACATCTACATCCAAAGCACCGCTAGGAAAAAGGTTGCAGTGAGACATATTTCTGGCTAAGAGAGGACAGAATTAGCATTTCTCGAATAGTCTTCACTATTGGGTACAGACTGAAGCAAATACAGTTTTATCGAGCTTGATTTGGAGCACCCATCCTGCAAACCATGGAAAGATCTATCTTCCCTCTCAGGTATCTCCATCTATGATAAATGTGGGCAATCCTTTCTCAGTGCCAGGGGATTGTCCTGGTGATTACTGTTGTTCACGTCTGTGAGCTCTATTAAATGTTCTTGTGATGAAGGCTAGAAAGAGCCTGCATCAGTTATGGGTGCTCCATCCCACAGAAACCTGGGTGCTAGGTGCTGTGGCTTTTGCCCTAGTCACATGTGGTATCTAAATTGAGCTTTTCACGCAAAAAAGCTCATGACATTTAAATGGCAACTTTTCTTAATTAAAAAAAGAAGAAAGTAACTACAAATAAATCAACATGGGACCCTAAAATATTGTTCAACTAACACAAAATAAGGCAAGAAGAGAGAAAAAAGGAACAAGAAATAGAAGAAAACAACAGAAAAAAATTGCAGACTTAAGTCCTGTCATATCAATAATTGCCTTAAATGTAAATGAATTAAATACTAAGCAAAAGACAAAAATTGACTGAGTGGATTTAACAATATGCTAAAAAATATGCTGTGTGTAAGACATATGCAAATACGACATACAAACACCAAATGCAATGACCTAGGTATGTTGAAAGGAAAAGAACAGAAAAAGATATACCATGACAAAATTAATTTAAAATGTAAGCAGAAATCGCTCTATTAATTTCTGATAAAGTAGACTTCAGAACAAAAAAAAATAGAGATAAAAGGATAACATTACATAATGATAAAACATTTATGATACCCTGATCTTAAATGTACATTTACCAAACAACAAAGCCTCGAAATATATGAAAAACTGGACGGAGCTAAAAGAAGAAATAGGCAAAACCACAATTACAATTGGAGACTTTAACACCTCACTCTGAGCAATTTATAGAAGCACTAGACAGAAAATAAGCAGATGTAAAAGAAATGAACAGCACCATCATCAAACAGGATTTGACTAATATATAGAGAGCATCTTACTCAATAACCATAGAACACATTCTTTTCAAGCATCTGTAGAATATTCATAGGATAGACCACATCTTAAATTATAAAAAAATCTCAACAAATTTAAAATAATTGAATCAAACTAGAAATCACAGAAAGACAACAGGAAAATCTCCAACAACTTGGAAATTAAATAACATACTTGTAAATAACTCACAAGACAAAGAGAAACATCTCAAAGGAAATAAAAAATACATCAAACTAAATCAAAAAGAAAATATAGCACATTAAAATATGTGAAATACAGTTAGAGGGAAATTGATATTCCTAATTCTTAGTTTAGAAAAGAGGAAAAACTTCAAATCAATAATTTAAGTTCCTACCTTAAGTAACTGGAACAAAAAGATCAAGATAAACCCAAAACAACCAAAAAAGAAAAAAAGAAAAAAAGAAAGAAAATAATGAAAAACAGCCATTCATTAAATTGAAAACAGAAAAACAATAGAGAAAAAAAAATCAATGAAATAAAATACTATTTTAAAAACAACAACAATAACATTAATAACCTTCTAGCAAAGAAAAAGGACAAGACAGCAATCAACAATATCAGTAATGAAACAGATGTCACCAAGGATTCTGAAGCCATTAAAAGGATAAGAAGGAAATAATAGGAACAACTTATTCTTATAAATTCAATAACTTAGGACAAATGAACCAATCCATCAAAACTCAGTGACATCCTAGATAGTTCTGTGGAAGAAACAGAATTAATAATTTAAAATTTCCAAAAGAGAAATCTCCAGACTCAGATGGATTTCCTAGAGACTTCTACCACAAATTTAAAAAGGAGTTAACATCAATCTTACATAATCTCTTCCAAAAAAAATGGAGGAGGAGAGAACACATCCCAACCTGCTTTATGGGGCTAATATTACAGATAGAAAACCAAAACAGTACAAAAAATAGAAAACTACAGGCCACTATCTCTCATTAATTTTGATTCAAGTCTTGCCTCAGGTCACACAGCTGCTTAAAGATACAGAGAAAACTAGAACCATTTTCTGTTTTGCAGGAAAGTAATTTTTCACACTGCAACTCACTAATATATTGGTTCTGAGTGCACTGTGTGCTATTTATATAAGAGAACTCTATGTGCTTTAAGAAGTCAACGCCATGTGAAAATCCAGCCTTAGTATGTCATTATTGGAATTATAAATGTGTCTTTCATGTAACTGCCTCAAATTCTTTTAAAATTATGTGGGAAATACTTTGTAAACAATTAGATCTCATATAGTTGGCCCCTAAAATGAACATTTCATCAAATATGGTAAATATCCATAAGTATTTAAAAATATAATCTTGTTAGCTTCAGAGGATGTGGAAAAAATTGGTTTGCTTGAGTTATTTACAAAAGCTGTTTATAAAAATGGAAACAATGTCCTATTTTCCCTCAATACATTTTCTCAAAGCAAACAGCTGTCCAGCATCCTTTCATGGACTGTTCTTTCACTGGGATTTTGAGCATTTGAAGGAGAAAACTTTCCCCCCCATCTTATCTCATTAACATTAATGGTGAATTGGTGCTGGGCACAGTAATAGGCTCCTTCAACATATTGTTTTTTTAATCCCCATGTCAATTTTCCAAAGTAAGTAATACTAATAGTAATATTCCAGTGTCACAGGCAGGTAAACTCATTGGCTCACTCAAGGCCATGGCAGGCAGGTGGGAGAGCTGGGACTGAATCCTGAGAGATTATGACTCAGAAGCCTGTGTGTCCCTTCTCAGTCCTATTGCTCCTCCCACCCATTCCCCACCACCCCCCACACTGAGGCCAGCGTGAAGTTACCTTCCAGGATACCACAGAAGGGAGGATATGAAGGGGAAATACAGAAGAAGAGGAAGCCAGGGCAGTCTGTGGAGGTTCTTGGGATGATGTAAATGCCCAAGATTTTGTAAAAATCGCAGGAACAGCTAAGAGCCAAGATGGTAAGGGCTAACCATTACCTGGAAGTACAACTGAAACTGAGTTTACTACCATGCAGAGCCACATGTCCAGCCAGCCAGACACCCCAAAAATCTCATCCTAAAAGAAATGGCTGCTTCAGCAGATGTGAAGACCCTCCCAAGTGCCACTCCAGCTGTACCTGCTTTTGGATCAATCATCAATTGACATCCATCATTTTGTCTTATACTTTCCGAAAGTTAGGGAGAAACTAGAACTAGATCTAAGGGAAACAGGTGAGTAACTACAGAGAAAATTAAATACAGGGTTGGCAAAAGTAGGTTTACAATTATGAGTACGTGAAACACAGAGTTCATTCTTGTATTATTAATTATTAATTATTGTATTATTTTCTTTATGAACAACTATAAACCTACATTTGCTCCACCCTGTATATGATTGAGGGAAAAATTAAAGGAGGAAGGTAGACTGCTGTGAAAATGATACAGCCAAATGGGAATGTCAGTCATGGAGGAAAACCACTGAACATAACTGTACAGCAATGATGCAGGAAGATACGGGTCTGGCCAAATGTGATGACAGAGATTCTAGCTTCATCCCACTTTCCCGGTGTTGCTGGGGAAGCCATCTGACACTTCTGATGCTCAATAACACCTGAGCCAAAATAATTTTGGAGAATCAAGTGTAACATTGGATCAAAAGTGCTCTATGAGTCATAATAATTCTGTGCCTGCTGATGGTCATTGAAGGATGATGGCTACTTCCTATTTCTTATCACTAGAGGGGACTCCATTCAGAAAAATAAATTTGAGCTCAGAAAGCAGAAACCAGACACACTGGAGGCCTACATACATGCATACAGTCCCTGGAGGCTGACAAGCCTGGGGCCATAACATGGAGCTCAGGCAAGGCATACAGAGCTTCCTTAGAAAGCTTCATAACCTGGGATGCTACAGCTCTGAGCAGGGACAGTCACAGTGGGGAGGCTGAGATTAAACCCAGCCTCAGCTGGAGCATGACCATTGTGGGAATTAAGGAAAGGGGAAAGGCAAGGCTGAGGGGACAGCAAGGAGATTGATGCTGGGACTCCTGGCTTTTTCAGTAGATTTGGGGCTTTGGGGCTTTGTAGAGGAATTGGGCTGGGGTATTCCTGTCAACTGTCCCAGGCACACATTGATCAGAGTCTACCAAAAGTATTTTTCTGCTTATAATAGGAACAGCATTGGTCATCTTGGAAATTGGGAATTCCTAGGATTGTAAGAAAAACAGAAGAAAGAAAGCCAGAGGAATTAGTTGTCTGTAGCTGATTTTTTCCCTATTTTTTCCACCATGGTCCACTTGGAAGGTGACAGTCAGGACCTATGTCCCTGGGTCTACTGCTGCCTCTACATCTTGCTCTATGAAGAGTTGTTGGGAAATGAGAAGGACATTATTGGCAATAAGCTTCTTATTAAAAAGTAACTGTTCCATTTATAATTGCCCAAACTTTGAAACAACCAAGATGGCCTTCAGTAGGTGAATGGATAAATTGTAGTACATCCAAACAATGGAAAATTATTCAGTATAAAAATAAATGAGCTATCAAGTCACAAAAAGACATGGAGGGAACTAAATGCACATTACTAAGTGAAAAAGCCAATATGACAAGACTACATACTATGTGAGTCCAACTAAATGACATTCTTTTTAAAAAATATTGTTAATTTTCAGTTGGGGCTATAGCAGAGGCAAGCTGAGGTCTCAACACACACACACACACACACACACACACACACACACACACACACACACACCCCAGGCTGTGCTGGAAGGTGGGTGTGCAGCCCTGCATCTCCTGTCTTCGGCTCTGGCCCTGCCTGATCTGCTCAGGAGGCCACCCGTGTACCTGTCAGATGAAGCTTAGGGAGCTGGGCTTCTGGGCAGACAGGCCATATCCACTCATGGCAAAGTGTAACCTCTGACCCTAGATAATAACCTTTCCAGGAGCTGGGGAAGGAGGGAGAGGAAGGGCTTTCTAACTGACCAAGGAGACCCCCCTGGAAAGTACACTTTATTTTGCATCCAGGCAACTTGTTGGGGCCTAGGACCGCACCATAGTAACAGAAGGAAGCTGTGCCATCACTCCGAAGCTCCGCCCAAGAACAGCCTCATGACCATGATGGTCGTAGCACCTGCACTCCTTTGGTGCTATAGTCTCAGCCCATCTTTCACAATTGAGCATCCCGCTCACAGTCCAGATATCCAGTCATCAGGTTAAAAGTGGTTTCTTTTCTAAGGTAATCAAGATCAAATCTTCTTAAGTGGACAAAAAGTTCAGCTTTATACACTGTGAAGTTTTGTGACACTAACAAATAATAAACTTATTTTTAATAACAGCTTTATTGACATATAATTTGCATATCATAAAATTCACCCTCTTAAAGTGTACAGTTAAGAGATGTATAGTGTATTAATGAGGTTGTACAACTATTACCACTATCTAATTTCAGAGTATTCTATCACCCTCAAAAGAAAATCCATACCCAATAATAATCACCCTCATCATAACCCTCAACCACATCCACCCTGGCCACAGTAACCAATTTTCTGTCTCTATGAATTTGCCTATTCTAGACATTTTAGTAAAAGGAATCATAAGTATGAGGGCTTTCATGTCTGGCTTATTTCTTTAGCTTGTTCTCAAAGTTCACCCATGTGTAGCATTATCAATACTGTGTTCCTTTTTAGTGGCAAGTAATATCCCATTGTGTTGACATACCACTTGTATTTATCCATTGATTGGGTGATGGACATTAGGTTGTTTTTATTAGGTCTGCGCCAGTGGGAGCCGGGCCAAGAGACGTTGAGAGTTTAAGAAATTTTATTACATGTTCTCACAGCAGATTGAGACCAGTGTGTTGGTGTCAGCACTAAGGGGGTGTTTAGGTTCTCTCATATTGGGTAAAAGTATGCAATATAGGCTGAAACCGGTTTGGCTCAGTGGATAGAGCGTCGGCCTACGGACTGAGAGGTCCCAGGTTCGATTCCGGTCAAGGGCATGTACCTAGGTTGCGGGCAAATCCCCAGTGGGAGATGTGCAGGAGGCAGCTGATCGATGATTCTCTCATCGATGTTTCTCTCTATCTCTCTCCCTTCCTCTCTGTAAAAAATCAATAAAATATATTTTTTTAAAAAAGTATGCAATATAGGGCTTGGATGTGGTGCATGAGTCGGTCAGGCAGAGAGGCGGGCAGGAATCTGTCAAGGAAGGCAAGAGAGGAGAGTGCACAGGTTGGTCAGTCAAAGGGGGACTCATTTTGCTTCTGCAGGCGCTGGCCCTCTGCTCCAAGCTATGGGGAAAGGCTTATAACAACATATATTTTAGAAAACATGTCCACACAGGAGAGATTAAGGGTGGTTCATCCTAACAGTTTTCACTTTCTCGCTATCTGAATAATGCTGCTATAAACATTTGAGTACAAGTTTTTGTGTGGACATGTACTTTAAATTCTCTTGGGCATATATCCTGGAATAGTATTGCTGGGTTATATGGTAACTTTACTTTTAACCTTTCAGAAATTGCCAAACTGTTTTCCCAAGTGGCTGCACCATCTTATACAGTATTACTATCAACAATGTATAAGGGCTCCAACTTCTCCAAATCTTTGCCAACACTTGTTATTGTTGGTCTTTTTTATTATAGTCATCCTAGTGAGTGTGAGGTGGTTTGATTTGGGTTTTCCAAATGATGTTGAGCATCCTTTCATGGGCTCATTGGCCACTTGCATATCTTCTTTGGAGAAATGTCTATTTAAATCCTTTGCCCATTTTAAAATTACTTGTCTGAATACTAGACCCTTATCTGATATATGATTTGCAGATATTTTCTCCCATATTGGCTGAATTTTTTATTTTCTTGATAGTGCCCTTTGATGAACAAGATTTTTATTTTATTTTGATGAAGTCTGACTGATTATTTTTTTTCTTTTCATGCATGTGCTTTTTGTGACATATCTATGAATTCATTGACAAGTTAAAGGTTATTAAGATTTGCCCCATGTCGTCTTCTAAAATTTTTTATAATTTTAGCTCTTATATTTGTTTGTGATCTGTTTTGAGTTAATTTTTCTATATGATGTCTGGTAGGGGTCCAGCTTTATTTATTTATTTTATTTTTTTGCATGTGGATACCCAGTTTTTTCATAATCAACTCAACAAAGAGAAATTATGATTTCCTCCACTAAATGGTTTGAACTCGATTGACCATGCATGTGAGAGTCTATGTATGGACTCTCAATTCTAATCATTGATCTCTTTGTTCATCCCTAAGCCAGTACCACCCTCTCTTGATTACTGTAGCTTTGTAATAAGTTTTAAATTAGGGATGTGTGAGTTCTCCAACTTTTGTTTTCCATTTTCAAGATTTTTTTTACTATTTAGAGCCACTAGCAATTTCATATAAATCTGGAGACCAGCTTGTTCACTTCTTCAAAAGAGAAGGTTGCGGTTTTGATAGGAATTGCATTACATGTACATTATGGGAAGTTTTGCCTTCTTAGCAGTCTTCTAATCTATGGATATGGGAGGCCTTCCCAGTTATTTATATTTTCTTGAATTTGTTTCAATGATGTCTTGTAGTTACCAAAGAACAAGTCTTTCATTTCTTTTGTTAAATTCATTCTTAAGTTTGTTGCTGTTCTGATGCTATTATAAATGAAATTGTTTAATTTCATTTCAGATTGTTCATTGCTAGTATAAAAAGATACAAAATTGACTTTTTTATATTGACCTTGTATTCCGAAACTTTACTGAAATCATTTCTAATAGTATTAAGAGTTTTTTAGTGGATTCCTTAGGACTTTCTCTATAGAAGATCATAGCATGTATAAATAGAAACAGTTTTAATTCTTTCTTCTCATCTGGATCTCTTTTATTTCCTTTTCTTGCCTGATTGCCACCCTGCTACAATGTTCAGCAGAAGTGCAAGTGCAGACATCCTTGTCTTGCTCCTGATCTTAGAGAGCCAGTATTTTACCATTAGGTATGATCTACTGTGAGCTTTTCATAGATGCCCTTTATCAGCTAGCATAATTGGCTTTTCCTATGATTCCCACCACCAGTTCGCTTCATTCTCCAGCCCTCACATACCCCAGGAGCTGTTTGAAGCTACTTTGGTGTCATCAAAAGTCTAGATAACAACTTTCCCTTTTATGTTTATATAATTTATTTGCTCTTGAATAATGATGCCCCAGTATTTAATAGACTAATAGGCAAATACATTCTGTTTTCTGATGCATTTTAGTAGAACTGAAATAGTCTAGACCAGATGCTAAAAACCTACCACTTTCCTGTTTGAGAGAAGCACCTTGTCTGCCTCCACATTAACTTTCCCACTATCACAGGGGGTACAATCACTTCAGCTTTCCCTTTCTAAGCAGGCATGTGGCTATCAAATAAGAAGAATGGGTATGAAAATGCATGGTAACCTTAGAGCACTGTGCATATCTGAAGGTGATGATGATGAAGCCAGATCAGGTAGATAATACACAGGTCCATTTGCCCCCTGCCACATGGCCACACATGCTGCAGCTGGATGTACAATGCACATGGCCAATGTCTCCAGGAACTGAAACAGGACACGAAGTAAAATACAGTAAATACAGAGTAAAATACAGAGAATGGGCAGCATTCTCTGGGGCAGAGGAGAATATAAGACACAAATACAATATGGGAAAGGATGGAGGAGAGGGCTCCACAGGTTTGCTCCCTTCACACCTGCAGGAGGAAGGCAACATTCTCTATAGCTCCTAATGGCCTGAGGGCCCTTTCCTCCTTAGCTCCCACTCAGTTTGCAATGAGGCCACAGGTGGGAAGGGATAGGAAGCGGAAGCACTTCTTTGTCACAGGGTGACTCAGGGCACCTGACCCAGGGGCAAAGAAAGGGAAGTGGAGGGAGACAGTGCCTAGTCCCTCCTGGCCAGCTGTCTCAGGGTGACCGCATGCAGCTCAGTCTGCTAAGGCAGTTGGCTTCCCCAGCCTTAAATTTACCAAGATTTCTCAACCTCAGTCTTTCCTGGAATGGAACCCTTTCTTTAGGGTAATTATCCATGATGGGACCCAAATGTAGTATTTTCTACCAAGTTATTTGATGATGAAATGATAAACTCAAGTTATAATTGAAAGAAGTCTTTTTAAGAGGAAATCTGGAAGTCATCAGGGGCATGTCACTCTAATTACAACACACAGTTGTCTTGCTTAAAAAATGGAGCCAGGAAAAAAAAAAATGGAGCCAGATTCGAAATCATGATCCAAAGTGAAATGTACAAGGATCTGGGCCCAGTAACAGCCAACAGCATCCGTGGGATGTATGACGGGACACATTGAATGATATTCTCACTCTGGCCCTTACCGGGTACAGTCCACAGTAAAGCCTTGCTTTGTGTCTGTGAGTGTGCAGCAGAGCGAAAACAAGCAACACAAACCCCCAAATACACTTGTTAACCTCTGAACCTGAATTAGTGGAATAATTTAGCTACAGATTAGATGGTTTTTGTTTAGCAAAATACCTTCGTCCGCCACTGCAATGTGAAAGAGGAGGCTCCCAAGATGTTATTTGGGGAAAATCCATAGAAGATATAGACAAAAGACATAGTTTAAGAAATCAAAGGGAGCGCGGGTGTGAAAGGCCAGTGATAAAAGTGGATGCATTTTAGGGGAGAGGAGGAGGCAAGAGGGGAGAGCCATGTGATTCACTTAGGAGAAATGTGTTCAGTGAGAAATTCCTATTCGCATAGGATGGCCACACAGTTTGAAAGACAGGGCTGGCTTACATTCAGTTTTATTTGTTTAACACATGCTACTGGCATTTCACCCAATTCCCCTCAACTGCCAAACCTTTAAGCATCAGCTAAACCCCCTACTTCCTTTAGAGGGGGTGGTTTGGGGTAGCAAAAGAAAAAAGGTTTCCAAGTCCTGTTACAAGTCATAATCCCCAGAAAGCAGTGACCAAAAAGAGAGGTCAGAGGTCCTGAAGATCCCCCTAGTCATCAGGAGCAAAGAGAGCTGTGGGAGCCAGTGCTGGTGGGAGAGGCCAGTGCTGATGGGAGAGGGCAATGTTGATGGGTTGGGGCAGGTGGGAGGAGCCAGTGCTGGTGGGAGTGGCCAGTGCTGATGGGTTAGGGCAGGTGGGAGGAGCCAGTGCTGGTAGGAGAGGGCAATGATGATGGTTGGGGTAGGTGGGAGGAGCCAGTGCTGGTAGGAGAGGGCAATGATGATGGTTGGGGTAGGTGGGAGGAGCCAGTGCTGGTGGGAGAGGGCAATGATGATGGTTGGGGCAGGTGGGATGAGCCAGTGCTGGTGGGAGAGGGCAATGAT
Organism: Myotis nattereri; assembly: GCF_964212035.1. NCBI lineage: Eukaryota > Metazoa > Chordata > Mammalia > Chiroptera > Vespertilionidae > Myotis > Myotis nattereri. The sequence goes on from NC_138088.1 coordinate 7,339,820, forward strand.
GATGGGTTGGGGCAGGTAGGAGGAGCCAGTGCTGGTGGGAGAGGGCAATGATGATGGTTGGGGCAGGTGGGAGGAGCCAGTGCTGATGGGAGAGGGCAATGATGATGGGTTGGGGCAGATGGGAGGAGCCAGTGCTGGTGGGAGAGGCTGGGGCCTGTGAAAGGAGCACCTCCCAATTGACTGGCCAGGTGCAGCTTTGAGACCAATCTTATTTATTTCAACACAGAAAGAAGTGGGTTGGGCAGGGCAACCTATCCTTAGTGGCACTAAAGCAACAACAATAGAGAATTGACTCAAAGTAAGAGCGGGAAGCTGGGGGAACTGGTGCTGTTGCGTGGTTGAGAGGCTGCGGGAAGTGCTGCACATTGTTGAGACTTCAGAGGCAACACTCACTGACTGTGAGCCCCCTGCTGCCACCTGTAAGCCTGGCAGTCTTTAATGGAGCAGAACTCACTGGGCCCCTGTTTATGAACTGGAAGTAAGTAATGGTCTTGCTGGTAATCATGCCACCTCTTCACCTGCAAGGGGAGAAGCTAACTCCCCTTCACCAGGGCTACCCAAGGCGTTAAGAGAGCCAGGTGAGCTGAATTCAGGACTCTTGTCTACCAGAGCACCTGCTCCCTGCATAGGCCTTTCTTCCTAAACCAGTGCTCTCCTGGGAGCCCCAGCTTCTCTCTCCATTCCTGGCTCCAGGAAGCCCCTTTTCATGCTGTGTGGGCCAACCCCTTGTCTCACTCTCCAGCTCACGCAGGCCAATACCCTAGGGCAGCAGCTCAGAAGTGAGTTTGTGGTGGATTTCAACCCTAACTGTGGCAGCTCCCCATTTGTAGCAGCATGCTTGCAAACATAGGAAATGGATGGGTGGGGAGAGGTACAAAGACCCATTCAAATAATAGATGCAAGCCCTGGGTCAGTTTTGTCCAAAACCAATACAGTACAATCTGGGCCATACCAGCTGTTTTTACTATCTACTAGCCACATCAAAGAGAAACAGGTGAAATTAATGTTCATAATATATTTGCTTTAACTAAATATCATTTCGACATACAATCGACACAAACATTATTTATGAGATATTTTGCACTTACACAAAATGCAGTGCCCATTTCACACTTACAGCACATTGAACTGGGACTGGCCGCATTTCAAGTGCTCTGCGGCCACATGTGGTGGTGGCTCCCACACTGGACACTGGACAGCAAAGTTCTAGATTCTCTGTGTCCACTCAGGTAGAATCGCCATGCTGTAGCCCCTGGCAGGAGAACAGAATGCGTTCAGGCAGGGCTCCCACACTGGACACTGGACAGCAAGGTTCTAGACTCTCTGTGTCCACTCAGGTAGAATCGCCATGCCGTAGCCCCTGGCAGGAGAACAGAATGCGTTCAGGCAGGGCTCCCACACTGGACACTGGACAGCAAGGTTCTAGACTCTCTGTGTCCACTCAGGTAGAATCGCCATGCCGTAGCCCCTGGCAGGAGAACAGAATGCATTCAGGCAGGGCTCCCACACTGGACACTGGACAGCAAGGTTCTAGACTCTCTGTGTCCACTCAGGTAGAATCGCCATGCTGTAGCCCCTGGCAGGAGAACAGAATGCGTTCAGGCAGGGCTCCCACACTGGACACTGGACAGCAAGGTTCTAGACTCTCTGTGTCCACTCAGGTAGAATCGCCATGCTGTAGCCCTGGCAGGAGAACAGATGCGTTCAGGCACGGTTCTAGATTCTCTGTGTCCACTCAGGTAGAATCGCCATGCTGTAGCCCTGGCAGGAGAACAGATGCGTTCAGGCACGGTTCTAGACTCTCTGTGTCCACTCAGGTAGAATCGCCATGCTGTAGCCCTGGCAGGAGAACAGAAGGCGTTCAGGCAGGGCTCCCACACTGGACACTGGACAGCAAGGTTCTAGACTCTCTGTGTCCACTCAGGTAGAATCGCCATGCTGTAGCCCCTGGCAGGAGAACAGAATGCGTTCAGGCAGGGCTCCCACACTGGACACTGGACGGCACGGTTCTAGACTCTCTGTGTCCACTCAGGTAGAATCGCCATGCTGTAGCCCCTGGCAGGAGAACAGATGCGTTCAGGCACGGTTCTAGACTCTCTGTGTCCACTCAGGTAGAATTGCCATGCCGTAGCCCTGGCAGGAGAACAGATGCGTTCAGGCACGGTTCTAGACTCTCTGTGTCCACTCAGGTAGAATCGCCATGCCGTAGCCCTGGCAGGAGAACAGAATGCGTTCAGGCAGGGCTCCCACACTGGACACTGGACAGCAAGGTTCTAGACTCTCTGTGTCCACTCAGGGAGAATCGCCATGCCGTAGCCCTGGCAGGAGAACAGATGCGTTCAGGCGGGGCTGGTTTACCAGCTGCCACATAATGTGTGTGAATTTTAACAGTGACTTGCGCATGCCAGACTTCAGCCTTTCTCGTGTATAAATGAGAGTAGCGTATCTAAGTCATAGGTTTGTTATAAGTGTTAAGAAAATTGACGAATCTAAAGTCACAAATGCACAGCCAATGCGTGTCTATTAGTAGGAGTACTAGCAGTAAAGCAGTACTACGATGTCCATGAAGTCACCCATCACAGGAATAATGGATCTGTATTCGGAGTGATCAGCCAGGTACATTGGGAAGAGTTGGGAGGGATGTTTGTGGTCATCCAGTCCCAGCCATTCATTATATAAGCAAGAAAACTGAAGCCCAAAGAGAGGAAGCAATTCTCCAAAGCCACTCAGCAGATTAAAGGGGACTCCCGATGTCTAGTCGTACACTCCTACACCAGGCCAAGGACACAGTGTAGGCCTCAGCCATCACATTACTATATTTTGAAGTGAGAAGAAAATTTCAACTTTAATAGATATATATTACAGTACATAAAGTATAGTTAGTATGGTATAGTATAGTATATACACAAGGTGTCCCCAAAAATGTATACACACGTTGACTGCCATTATTAATTCTAATGAGTTAAATCTGAAGAGACAGAAGCATCAATTGAGCTATCAACTGTTAACGTTTGTACATTTTTGGGGGGACACCTGTATAAATTACACTGTGAAGAAAAAAATGATTCATCTTAAAGGAGTCCTTAGAGGACAGCCCTACAGATACTCTGGACCAGGAAAATGAGCAAGTGGGTCTGAGAGTCAATTGGGACTGAAACACTGATGGGGGCAAAAATAACAAAACTGAAGCTGGCCAACTTTGGGCACATTATGAGCAGACAGGCTATTTGGAAAAGGCAATAATGCTGGGAAAATAAAGGCAGCAGATAAAGTGGAAGACCAAATATGAGGTGGGCTGACTCTATGAAAGAAACCATAGGTAGGAAGGAGTCTGCAGGAACTGAGCAGGGCATTGAGGATGGGACATTGAGAACATCCCTCATTCACAGAGTCGCCAGGGGGTAGAAGCAACTCAATAGCACAAACACGTATGCAGTAACATATAATATGTGTTATAAAATATATTTACAACAGTAATATCTTGTATAAGATCCTTATTATACATACCATACATGATATCCTATATAATAAAAGCCTAATATGCTAAGCATCCAGTCGTCCATTCAACAAATCAAAGCGTAATATGCTAATGATATACTAAGGCCGCTCAACCACTCGCTATGATGTGCACTGCCCACCGGGGGGCAGACACTTTGACAGTTAGGTTAGCTTGCTGCTGGGGTCTGTCTGACTTATCAGGACTGAATGAGATGGGCCGGACATGCCCTGGAGACCTCCCACATCCCTCCCTGGCCCTGATCATGCACCAGTGGGGTCCCTAGGTCTGGCTGCACCCTCTCACAACCCCAGACCCCTCAGGGGATGTTGTAGAGCTGGTTTTGGCCCACTCCTGCAGGCCAGGCCTAGGGACTGAATTTGTGCACTGGGCCTCTAGTGTATTATAAAATACACGTACAACAGTAATATCTGTGTAAGATCCTTGTCATACATACAATACACATGGTGCACATATTCAGTCACTCCCCGAGGAGATGGGTGTTAGGAGGGAATAATAGCACAGAAGGGAATGATAATATGAAGTCAGTGCAGGACAATTTATCACTGAAATCAGGAAATTCTTGTTAAATCTGTCATTTATTATTAGACTAAAATTGCTTCTCCCAGGACACAGGTGGGCCGGTGACTTGAGGCCTTTCAGCCAGGACGAGGCACTGCTAAGCCCAGGGAGGAAACCAAGTGCAGCCCTCCCAGGGGACACTCACAGGGACAAAGCCTGAGGCCCAGCCTCCTTTCTGAGTCAAGGGTGCAGAGCAGAAGTTGGCACCAGAACTGAGTGTGCCTCTGTGTCCAGCAGGGTCAGCTGAGCAATAGCCTTAGAAACTACTGGGGGGGGGGGGGCTTAAATGTTACGTCAAAACCCCAGTGCAGGGCAGGGACACTCATGCAATGACTAGGCCGCGCGTAGGGAAATGTGACGGGCTTAGTGGTTCCAGGTCTCTCTGTGGCATGCGACAAGGTGGCATGTGGAAGCTTTTCGGTACATCTAAACCGACATGGATCCTCATGTGCTCCTCATGATGGCTTGGCAGGAAAGCTTTCACAGTGGGGAGTGACGGATGTGGACCCAGCAGACTCTCTAGGAGCTGTGCAGCCCCTTTAAATAAATATTGACATGATTGTGCTGTTCAGACACATTGGACATTGAAAGGCTGCCTGTCAAACTCACTAAATTGATCTGGAAGGCATACACGGATATATTGGAGATCTATATCTATATCTATATCTATATCTATATCTATATCTATATCATCTATATCTATACCTATACCTATACCTATATCTATACCTGTATCTATATCTATCTATATCTATATCTATATCTATATCTATATCTATATCTATATCTATATAATCTATCTATATCTCAATAACCCAAATGGTCTTTATAGATCAGAGTTATGGACATAATAAACCAGAATAAAATTGAAATAGAAATCATGAAGAGATACCAAGATTGAACAACAATAATAGCAAATGGCTGGCACATAATAGGAATTAAATGTTTGCTGGCTGGATTCACTGATGAGATTAATTAGCAGCATATCTGTACATATGAATTAAAATTAAACATAAGCTCAAAGTGCATCAGAGGAGCAAAGGCATTAGCACATCAACTGCTATGACCTTCTCTATATGCTCAAGTCCAGCTGACAGACCCAGGAGGTGCACCTCATCTTTGTGCTGGTCAGACCCCACCTTCAGGGTCAGGTGCACTTCTAGGCACCACATGGTGGGGTGGGGGTGGAATGGATTTGGCCCAGAATGGAGGGATACAAATGGTGAAATTACATCGCAAAGTGATGGCTAAAGGTCCTAGGAAGGGTTAGAAAGAGGAGAAGAACTGGGGTTAGGTGATTGTTGGGTTCAAATACATGAAGGTTTTTATGGTAAGCAGAGCTGTACTTGCTCAGGGTGACTTGGGAGGACAGTGTTAGGGCAAGTAGAATGGGTGACAAAGGGCAGATATTGGCTCAACATGAAGAAGATATTCCCAATGGTCCAAGTTGACCACAATGGAATGGATTGCTAATGAGCTCCCCTTCACTGAAAGTGTTTAAGCAGAGTCCAAACAGGTACTTTCCAGGTTGGTACAAGGGGGCTTGTGCAGGGGTGGACCTTAAATCTGATTTGTGTCCTCCCCAAGGTTGAGTCTAGAGCAGTGGTTCTCAACCTTTCTAATGCTGTGACCCTTTAATACAGTTCCTCATGTTGTGGTGACCCCCAATTTCATTGTTATAAATTGAACCTAATTAAAGCATAGTGATTCATCACAAAAACAATATGTAATTATATATGTGTTTTCTGATGGTCTTAGGCTACCCCTGTGAAAAGGGGTTGCGACCCACAGGTTGAGAACCGCTGGTCTAGAGAAAGGCTCAGACAGAAGACACCACTGCCAGCAGAGGGCACTCTTACTGATGCATGGGGGGTTGGCTGCCTAGGCCACTGGCTGGTGTTAGGAAAAGAGGGAGGATAAGGAGTGAAAGCAGCTGACTGGGGCCTGGGCACCCATTCAGGAGAGAAGTTGTTAAGGAGGCAGGGCCCAACGAGAAGATGTGAGCTCACCTGAGCTATGGAACCACAGGCTTCCCCCACCGGCATGAATGTAAAGCCTGTAGGCAGCTGAGATCAGTGGGTGAAGAGGGGTGGCATGGTGCAGGGAGAGCTAGCGGCCAATCCACCCCAGCCCAGCCTTCTCTGTCCAGCATGTCTGGACGACTGGCTAAATCACAATTCTGGCTCTCCTCACATTTTCACGTTGTTGGGGGGTTTCCTTACACCTTTCTGAGGGTCTCTCCTACCTTCGGGTCTGCCTTTCCCCCTCAATCGGGCCCTGTGCACACGCTACACAATCCTGGTCCCATGATGAGCACCGCAAGCAGTGGGGTCAAGGTTTCTCTCCCTCGTCATCTGGGAATTGGCTGTTGAGAAAAGAACCCTCCTTAACACATGGTGCTAACTGGTAAAGACAGCCCATCAGCCCTGGAGGCGAAGAGTATCTTTTAGGTGCAGCCTCTCTGCTTTTCACCTGCACAGGTTTTCAGGTGGTTACACCTAGATTGCACTATTAGACTCAAGTGTCTTGCTTCCCACAAGTTTAGAAATTCAACAGTCCCACGTGTCTTCCACAGGAGAAAAGGAATGACATAAACTGAACTCCTGACAACCTCCCAGGCCAACTCTCTGGTCTCTCAGCCCCACCAAGCAGCCAGCTGTTTACAGAGACGCCTGGATCCTCTTGGGCACGTTTCAGCTTTAAGGAACACAGTTGTGTCCCTCTCACGTTTCAGCTTTAAGGAACACAGTTGTGTTCCTCTCCACCACGTCTCCCTGGGCAGCATTGGTGGCATTTCCTCTGATGCTCTAACTCAGAGGTGGGCAAACTTTTTGACTCGAGGGCCACAATGGGTTCTTAAACTGGACCGGAGGGCCTGAACAAAAGCATGGATGGAGTGTTTGTGTGAACTAATATAAATTCAAAGTAAACATCATTACATAAAAGGGTACGGTCTTTTTTTTTTTTTAGTCTTATTTATTTCAAACGGGCCGGATCTGGCCCGCGGGCCGTAGTTTGCCCACGGCTGCTCTAACCTATGGGAGAGTCCAGGCTTTCATAAGTGGTCCGAGTAGCCAGGCAGGGTTTCTCCATGTCCCTAGGACCATCAGGAAATAGTCCACATGGCAGAGTGAGTCCGGCCAGCTTTGTCTGGGGCCAGGAGACTGAATGGGGAGGTGGAAAGCTGAAATTCCCATCCACACCAGTTGGAATGGTTGGGGGAGCAGGACACTGGCTAGTCTCTCTCTCTCTCTCTCTCTCTCTCTCTCTCTCTCTCTCTCTCTCTCTCTCATAAAACCATCTGGATTATTTGTGTAAAAGTTTTCCCATCCTTTGAGCCATGTGATGTTTTCAGTGGATAAACTGTTTGCTTATGGATAGAGGAGGCCGCGTTCAGTAGACCTTGCTTGTTACAGACTCACTTTATTTCAGTTTCCAGGCAGCCAGCAGCCCCTACATGAGCAGCTCCCCAAGCCCATTTGTACCCCACAGAACTGCATGGTTCTTTATGTTCTGCTCTGAAACTTGTCCACAGCAGAGCTGTGGAAACTAGACAGTGGACCAGAGGAGGGGAGATGGCCGCCAATGGGAAGGGAGCCAGGGAAGGCTCCAAAGTGAGTTGTCTGCACACTAGGGGTGGCGGGATACTCACCAAAACCCAAATCATTCACACGGCTCCCATCAAAACAAGCAATCCCCGATTGTGACTCTTGATTCTCAGAGAAAACAAAACGTAAACAGATCATCCAGTGCAAAACTCTACTTAACAAATTAAGTAAATAATGCGAGAGGTTTCTGCCAACCATTCCCCGGGAATAATGAAGACAGATAGCAGGCCCCAGATAGTTTTAACAGCGGAGGACTGTTCTATTTGTTTGGGCTACGAATTTAGCCAAGCGGAGCAGGCCCAACGCAAAGGCTATGGCTGCACTTTGCTTTCCTAGGGTGAGGTCTTGAAGCCATTTCCCTCTCCATTTCCTATTTCTAGGCTTTGTCTAATTGCCTTCCTGCCAAATGGCTGGCTGAGACGATTATTAACAGGAGAGTGCACAGCGAAAACACAGATGAGTCTCTAAGGCTTAGGATGGCTGCTCTGAGACCCCAAGACAGGGCTCGGCTGTAGGACGTGGACCACGCTCACCAGAAGCACAGAGGTCCATAGATAACAGAAATGTCAATTGTGAATGATTTGAGATGTTCATGCCCCGCTGGACACACCCTGGCACGGTTTCTTGTTCTGAGCAGACTAATTCAAGTCAGAGGGCTGCTGCCGCGCAAGGACGGGGGCCAGCAGCATTGCGCACCTGAGGGTGCACTGCCCAGGGGACCGGCCTGTGTGTTGCTCTGCTCAGAGGCAGACTAGGACGGGAAACGTTGGGCAAATGGCAGGAGCATCAACAGAAGCTTTTAGCAGCACCTGTCCATGCTGGTTAACAGGATAATGGCCCTTGTGAGCCACTGCCGGTGTGGCAATTGGTAATTTCTTTTCACTATTATTTAGTAATATCTAGCAATCAGTAATTTCTTTTGAATATTATTTTACCGATGCAGGCAATGGATGATGGATTTTTTTTTTTGACAAAAAAAAATTATTTCAAAAGACGTGTTCATCATGTCTTTTATTTTCTTTACTCCGATGATTTGACACCTTAGGGCCTTTCTGACTGGAGGGATTGCCCCTCCCGGAGTAAGCAGTTCCTCGAGCTAGTGAGCAGCTTGCCTGTGAGCACGCCTGCCAGTGCAAACCAAGGCAGTGGGATGCGAATGCAAGCCAGAACCCACACCCCAACTGCCTACATTCTCCCACTCTTACCGCCGCCCTACTCGCCCAGGGCCAGGTCCCAGACACGCAACCCCTGAGCCCCAGAGTCTGCTGACAGGACTCAACAGAGCCAACCCCAGCTCTGTTCACCTGCCGCTCAAGTCCTCTCCCTCCCCCTCCATGGGAAACAAGGAAAGACTCTTGCCCCTGTTTCCCCCTCCCTCACCCTCTCTAGCCCACCTGGGGCTTCCCTCTGTGGCCCTCCTCTGAGAACTGGAACAATCTTTTCAGTGGCTGCCATCTCCCCATCTGTTGGTCTTGCAATACCTAACTAATAATAAAACCTGTATTTTAAAACTAAAGTGCTCTTGGGAGTCAGGAGAGAGAAGTATACTATTTATAATTTCTGTAGGGATTTTTTTCTTAAAATGTTCTTCATGTGAAGATGGGAAGTATTTCTGCACAAAAACCAAATTGGTTCTGTCATTTTAAAAAAAATTAAATTAAAGTAGTGCACACTTATAGTTAACTAGAGACCCAGTGCACAAAAATTTGTGCACTGGAGGGAGGTCCCCTCAGCCCAGCTTGCCCCCTATCACATACTGGGAGCCCTCAGGGGATGTCCTACTCCCTGCTCCCTGCTCCCCTTGGGGAGCGGGCCTAAGCCACAATCTGGCCTCCCTTTTTGGGAGGCAACCGGGCTGGTCAGGGGAAGGCACCAGCCCCATCACCCCACTTGCTGCAGCCACTGCCAGTCACCAAGGTGTTTTCATCAACACGGACTCCAGTCCCTTCACCATGAAAAATGATAACTTTCTTTAGGCATTTTCAAGATGTGTCTTTCATAGGATATGACATTTCTTTATTATATTTTTTATCCTCACCTGAGGATATGTTTCTATTGATTTTTAGAGAATGTGGAAGAGAAAGTGAAAGACAGAGAGTAACATCAAAGTGAGAGGAACACTTTGACTGGTTGCCTCCTGCATGAACCCTGACCTAGACCCAGGCCAGGGAGAAGCCTGCAACCTAGGTACATGCCCTTGGTCAGAATTGAACCCAGACCCAGCAGTGGGCAGGCCGAGGCATTATCCACTAAGCAAAACCAGCTAGGACAGGATATGACATTTCTTAACCCTCCAGCAGCGGACCTTCTTTTTTTTCTCCAGGAGTGTGGTAAAAAACCCTAGATCACCTATTTGGATTCTTATTCCCCAAGTTACTAAGAATATTACCAGTGGCATACAGGGAGCTAAGCCAATGAGCGGTCAGAAAAGGTGTTTCCTCTGTAGTTCACACCAATTACCGGCTTGGCCCCTGCCCAGGCCTAACGCCTCTGGTGAGTCATTAGACCTGGGCAGAGGATCTCCAGCTCCCTCAATCGTTGGCTCAGCCCTGCTCCCCATGATCGCTGGCTCTGCCCTTCTCCCCGCCATCGCCAGCTCCCTCCCTGCTCCCCACAATCGCTGGCTCCGCCCCTGCACAGGCCTAATGCCTCTGGCCAAGGCCTTAGGCCTGGGCAGGGGACCCCCAGCTCCTACCATCACTGGCTCCGCCCCTGCTACCCCCAATTGCTGGAACCACCCCTGCCCAGGCCTAACACCTCTGGCTGGGGCATTAGGCCTGGGCAGGGGACCCCCAGCTCCCTATGATCTCCCACTCCGCCCCTGCCCAAGCTTAATACCTGTGGCCCAGGCATTAGGCCTGGGCAGGGGACCCCCGGCTCCCACCATCACCAGCTCCGCCCCTGCTACTTGTGATTACTGGCACCGCCACTGCCCAGGCCTAATGCCTGTGGCTCAGGCATTAGGCCTGAGCAGGATACCCCCACCTCCCCACGATTGCCAACTCGGCCCCTGCTCCCCGTGATTGCCGGCTCTGCCCCTGCCCAGGCCTAATGCCTCTCACCCAGGCATTATGCCAGGGCAGGAGACCCCCAGCTCCCACAATGGATGGCTCCGCCCCTGCTACTCGTGATCTCTGGCACCACCCCTGTCCAGACCTAACACCTCTGGCCAAGGAGTTAGGCCTGGACAGGGGACCCCCAGCTCCCCATGATTGCCGGCTCTGCCCATGCCCCCCCCCCCCCGATCTCCTGCTCCACCCCTTCCTAGGCCTAACCACCTCTGACGGAAGCATTAGGCATGGACAGGGGACCCCCAGATACCCCCATCGCTGACTCTGCCCCTGCTCCCCGAGATTGACCCTCCGCACCTGCCCAGGCCTAATGCCTCTGACCAAGGCATTAGGCCTGGGTAAAGGACCCCCAGCTCCCACCATCGCCTCCGCCCCTACCCAGACCTAATACCTCTGGCCAAGGTGTTAGGCCTGGGCAGGGGACCCCCAGCCCCCCGTGATCTCCTGCTCTGCCCCTGCCTAGGCCTAATGCCTCTGACCTAGGAATTAGGCCTGGGCAGGGGACCCCCAGCTCCCATTTCCGGCTCTACCCCTGCTTCCCGCGATCACTGGCCAGGGCGGGCAATGGCACCCAGTTCTCCGATCACGGGGCAGGGCAAAGGCGGCCCTGGGGGCCGCCTTTGCCCTGCCTCCTGGCTCTTGGCTGCCTCCTCAGTTTTCAATCACCAGCAGTGGCAGGCAGCTTCTTCCGTCCTTCCCCTTTCGCGTCCCAGCATTGCGCCTACGTATGCAAATTAACCGCCATCTTAGTTGGCAGTTAATTTGCATATCACCCTGATTAGCCAATGGGAAGGGTAGCAAAGTTACAGTTAATTACCATGTTTGTCTATTCTTAGATAGGATAAATTAAATATTAAGAGGGACTTAGAATGGGAAGTGAGTTTCTTTCCCCAATGCCTTCATAGCCCAGAACCACACTACAGAAACTTCCCACTCTTCCTGTTGGTAATTGTTCTGTGGCATGCCTACACAAATCTAAATAATATGCTTTATCCATGTAGCAACCCATCTTCTGCTGGGCATGGAGAGGACTTGGCCATCTTCCAAACCAGTCCCTTCACTTTTCTGCCCTTTGAAATGTTTGAGAATCATATTATTATTTCTACCACCTCTGTTGGTCATCTAACTTTAATGAACACTCACCTGTTTACTCCTAGTTCCATCTACTTCCACAGAGTCCCTTAACACTGCCCTTGTAAAATGAGGGAGTAAACTTCTGGCACTTTCCTTACTTTTCTTCTCCCTCTCTCCACTCTTCAATTATCTCAGCTATCCTGACTTCTGTCAGCTACGCTTGTGCTATGCCAAGTACTGTGACATAGCCCATACTCCCCTCTCAAATTCCAACTCCACTATCAGTGTGCTGCCCAGACAGGCCCGGAGGTCTTGGGAAGGGAACTGGGGCCAGTTTCCACTAGTGACTTTCTCTGCTCTCCTGGCCAAGCCACCCAATTCCTCGAAGCCTCTGATGCCTCGTTCAGTTTCTTTCATAGTTTTGAAATGATATGGACTAAGGCTGGCACCATTTGGGAGCTCAGCCCATCTGGTTTCCCAGATGACCTAATAAATTCATAATTCTTTACCCCTAAATAAGTAAATCAATAAATAACATTATATGCACTAGAATCAAATCATACTACAGAAGTGAAAAAATGTGTGTGCCCACACTGCTATCCACTGGGAAGGCAGGCAGTTACTCTGATCTGTCCACGGAGAACTCCAGGGATGGGGACGGTGTGAGCCCTTGTCCCTGCGATCACATAGCCCTGTCACTACCAAGGATGGGTCCCATGCTTGTGGTTAGGGAAGGGACACTGTATGGATTTATTCCATGTTAAGTTCTATCACATGACTTATAATAGTTCTCACTTATGTGTGTTTTGATATGTATATTTGAATTCAACTTACATTTTGTTATTTTAATTTTAATTTATCTTTATTGTTGAAAGTATTAAAGATGTCCCTCTTTCCCCCCACTGACCCCTCCACACCTGTTACCTCTCCCCCCACCACACTATGGTCTGTGTTCCTGGGTTATGCATTTATGCATGTAAGTTCTTTGTTTAATCTCTCCCCATCCACCCATCCACCTCTACCTTCCCTCTGAGATTCATCAGCCTGTTCCATGCTTCTATGTCTCTGGATCTATTTTGTTCATCAGTTTATTTTGTTCATTAGATTCCACGTATGTGTGAGATCATGTGATACTTGTCTTTCTCTGACTGGCTTATTTCATTTAGCATAACACTCTCCAGTGGCAAAATGAGTGATTTTATCATTATTCACCTCTCTGGAGCAAAATGCTCTAATTCACTGATAATAAAATTTAACCTACACTTTCTTTAATATCCTTAGTATCCCATCTGAATCCCTTTACTGGTCTAGCACTAAAACCTCCACTACCTCAGAATTGTTAGGTACACATGGCCTTGAGTTGCACTGATAAACCCTGGAAAGGATTGTTCTGCATCTCAATCTGCTCATTCATAGCACTCTGCTCACCTTGTTTCTAATGTTTCCTCTTTCTCTGAGAATTGTTCACTTTTGTTGGACTCTAATATCCTGATTAGGGAAATTTTATAGTTCATTTTTATTTCTTTCAAAATATTCGTTGTCAATAAATGAATTTAATTTAGGCACATGATGCTCTGTATTATTACCCAATTCAAAAATGACAATGTGGGAACAGTAATAATAGTGAGGGCACAGCAGCCAGCCTGATGGAGCAACCCCTGTGGGTGACCAGACTCCCTGCAAAAGGACCTGCGTCTGCCCCTCCTTGTCCTGTGACCACCTTGTCATTCTCATTCTACAGCCGAGCAGCAGAAATTCAGGAGCTTTAACAGCTTAAGGTTAAACCCATGCCCAAGGCCACATCCTGATTTTCAAGGGATGCATCTTCACATCTCTGGGCAGTCATGCAAGTGTGTGTGGGTGTTGGAGGCCCACATGGGCAAAGCCCCTGATACTGTTACTGGGAAACCCCCAGTTGGGCTTGGGCTGCCTATCACTGTGTCCATAATGAAAGCAGGGTTGAATCAAATAAGGCGTTTATTGAGAAGGCCAGACAACAAGAAGACAGAGCCCTTACAAGCATTCAAATCCAGCTTTACAGCAAGGTGCAAGGGACATGATTATAAAGGCAACGGGCCTAGGCAAGCACGTCAAACTCACAGCCCGCAGGCCATATGCCTTGTTTATTTGCCCCGAGTTAGCCTTTGAGTTTGACATGCTTGGCCTAGGCCGTGGTCGGCAAACTGCGGCTCGCGAGCCACATGCAGCTCTTTGGCCCCTTGAATGTGGCTCTTCCTAAGCCTTAGGAGTACCCTAATTAAGTTAATAATCATGTACCTACCTATATAGTGTAAGTTTAAAAAATTTGGCTCTCAAAAGAAATTTCAATTGTTATACTGTTGATATTTGGCTCTGTTGACTAATGAGTTTGCTTACCACTGGCCTAGGGTGAGGCTGGGAAGGTAATGAAGCTACATGCACTCCTGAGGGTCTATTGGCTTTAGTCATCAGGCAACGAGATGATGTGGATGAGATGATGTGGATGAGATGATGTTTTCACTCCTGGTGGGTAGGTCTAACCCTACTCATCGGTTCTGCTTGCTGGAATCACAGCTGAGTCACCTCCTCAATCGCTTTGCACAGGCCTTGAAAAGGAAACAAGAAAAACTTAACCCCCTATTCACATATAAGAAACTTAACCCCCTATTCCAGGGGTGGGCAAACTTTTTGACTCGAGGGCCACAATGGGTTCTTAAACTGGACCGGAGGGCCGGAACAAAAGCATGGATGGAGTGTTTGTGTGAACTAATACATGTTAACACTGCTGCTGGTGAAGGAGCGGAGGGGAGAGCAAGAGAACCCTCCGCTCTTTCGGCTCCGCGGGCCGGATAGAACAGCCAAACTGGCCGGATCCGGCCCGCAGGCCATAGTTTGCCCACGGCTGCCCTATTCACATAAGTATATGTGTTCTAAGATTTAAAATAATATGATTATTTTTCAGATTAATACAGGTGCTCTATCTATCAGGTTATAAGTTCCCCTATCAATACTTGGTTTAATATACCTATGAAAATCATGTCACTGTGTAGAGCAAGTGATTGCGCTGGATGGTGATGGCAGGGGAGGCAGGACAAATAGAACTGCTCTTCCCAAAGGACCATCCTGGCGGGTAACCTGGTCAGTGCTCTCCTGTCTCCTCCTCAGAAAGCCTCTAGCCCTCACAACATGGCACCTGGGTTATGGCTTCTACCACTGTGTGGAGGTGGGAGGGCAGATGGTAGAAGAGAGGATGTCTGGTTGTGTAAAATACTACTGTTTGTCGGTTTTTAAATTTATTTTGGTACAGTAATAAATACAGAGAGCTGGAATAATGCCAGGCAGCCATGTGTCATACAATATATGTGTCCTGGTGCATTATTTTTTAAAAAATAATTGATTTGAGAGAGAGAAACATAGATTTGTTGTTCCACTTCTTTATGCATTCATAGGTTAATTCTTGTATGTACCCTGACCAGGATCAAACCTGCAAACCTTGAGCATAGGGACAGCACTCTAATTAACTGAGCTACCCAACCAGGGCTCCTGGTGCACTTTCTATATTTACCTTAATGTGTTATATTAAATAAATTTTTTAAAGATTATATTATAGACACGTGAATGCTTTGATCTGGAAGGACCTGCAATACCCACAGACAGAAGCACTGAGCAGCTCTACGATAGGTAGCCCCCCATTCCCCCCCCCCCCCCAGATATCCCATTTTAAACAGTGACATCATCGTGGCCTCCTTTGGTATAGACCTTATTATGTCCTTATTGGGGCTGTTAAAAATCTTGAGGTTGGTTCTTGTCTCAAGGATCACCTCTGATTTGACACTTGATACTTTGCCCAAGAGTCTAGGAACATTCCAGGCTCTCTACTTGGCTCCTCTTTTCCTCATCCAAGCCTGGACTCCTCAGTGCCCGGACTCCCCAGTGCCTGGACTCCGCAGTGCCGGTCCCTGGCTCCCCTCTCTACCTGGTTCATGGAGCTGGCCCCAGGTTCCTCTGTAGAGGGCTCAGGGCCAATAGATTTTTGCACTGGGAGATTAATTAAGTCCAGGGAAGATGAAAGCAGGTGGCTGTGAGAGACTTGGCCATTTGTTGGCTGCTCTTTTTCTAAGATAGAAAGCAAACACACACACACACACACACACACACACACACACACGCGCGCGCGCGCGCTTACACATACAAGTGCCAGCATAACCATCATGACCCCTAAAGATCACAGCCAACAGGGACCTTAACTCTCGTAATGACAAGCAATTAGTTTAGCTACATCTCAAGTCAAAGACAATCAGAACCACTGACTACCTGTAATTCCAGGAAGCAGCGTGCAGTTTCCAGCCCGAGGGCTTGTCTGTCACTACGGCTGGCCAGACACTGAGTCATTTTGTTTCTAACAATTAGGCATCTTTTGCTCAAGCAAATAGCCAGATGAAAATCTGGTGAGGTTAGGCAGTGATAACATGAACAGTGGTAATTAATTTGCATGGTTATATTTAGATTTAAAAACACCTCTATTTGTTTCTTTATGTATCTATGTAGTCTCATTCGTTCATTCACTCAAACATTCAATGGGCATTTTTAGAGTTCAGAAGACAAAGAAACTCTGTAGTGGGCACAGTGCTACAAAGACGGTCCTGGTCATCAGGAACTCGGAGTGTCTGGGGGGACACTATTAACACAAGGATTCACAGCCCCCCGTGGAAACGCCTCCGCAGGATTTACCCCAGGTGCCACAGGAAGCGTGTGGGGACCTCCTCACATTTCTTCGTATCTCTCCATCGCCTGATCTCTCTACCTCTGACAAGGCTGAATGGCCTCAGTTTCCCCAACACGTGTAACCTTCCAGGAACTCCAGAAGATGGCAGACCCCGGCTTCCTTTTCTGGGGCAGGTCAGGCCAGGCATGTGTTCAGGGCAGGCAGGGGCAGAGCTGGGGGCAGGCCTGCAAATAGCCTCTGACTCAGGAGGAGCTCTGCCCACAGCGCCCCTCCCCTGAACTGGAGGGTGGACCTCCAAGGGGGGATGGGGAGAGAAGATAGTTACTTAAGCGAAACCTCGCAATGTTAGCAAACCTGTGTCCAGAACACATCAGTACTTATAATACATGGTGTGAACTGGGGCACAGAAAATAATGTCTGGGGAGGATTAAAATGCCCCAGTTGTCATCGCTGGAAGTTTACCCTGGAGGCTCAGGTCTCAGAAGAGCTGGGCCTCTCTGAGTGGATTCTTCAACAAGGCTTCAGGAATTCTCCCCGCAGGGCCAGGCTGCTCTGGGAACAGACTCAGTGCAGGTGACCTCTGCTCCCAGCCTTCTCGGCACAGGCCACCAGACCTGTGCCATCAGGTACAGGCTCAGGCAGTGCGCCTGCCCTCCTCACTGAGGGTTGCCTGCGCATGACTGCCAGGCCCAGGCTCTTCCATGGGGACAGGCTCCTGCACTGGTGCCAGGGAAGACCCCGGCCCTCTGCTCTCGCCCTTTGTTTCAACATTGTCCTCAGATGACAGAAATGGCAAATGCCCATCTTGGAAAACTGAAGAACTAGAGACAAATTTAAAAGGAGAAAATAACACATTTTCTAAATTGCTCCACCAGACAAAATTTCAGTACATATTTTAGTGATTTTTCCCCCCAATTTAGAAATCTATGTTGTACAGCGGTGGGCAAAATTAGGTTTACAGCTGTGAGTACTCGGAACAGAGTATTGCACGTAGGCCACAAGAATGAGGCTGTACCCAAGTGCACTGCGCCCCTGTGACATTCTTTGAGTTAATAAAGCTATTATAGTAACCATAACCTGCTTGTCTTTTTCCATTATGAATAACTGTAAACCTACATTTGCCAATGACGTATATATAGAATGATTGGGGAGAACGGGTGGCCAGAGATCATAGTCTAGATCCAATTTGTCTTATTTTACATTACGTGAATAAGTATTTCCTTATGTCAATAGGCATGTAATATAATTTAAAAACTGATAATATTATTTTTTACTTAATAGTCATTATGAATAAATTTTCATGTTAGTAAATATAACTCTGTAAGTTACATAATTTTTTGTATGTTTTATAGAACAGAGGTTACACCAAAGGGTCACAGGTTCAATTCCAGGTCAAGGGCACATAGCTGGGTTGCAGGTTCCATCCCAGACAATGGGTGTGCATGTGGGAGACAACCACTCTATGTGTCTCTCTTTACATCAGTGTTTCTCTCTCTCTCTCTCTCTCTGTCTCTCTCTCTCTCTCTCTCTCTCTCTCCCCTCTTCCCTTCCACTCTCTCTAAAAATCAATGGAAAAAATATCCTCTGGTGAGGATTAACAACAACAACAAAAAGTGTCATCCAGGTACCTGAATGCACAGCTGCCCAGTGTAATTATTTCTGTAGCTCAGGTCCCTGAAGCTGGAGTCCCAGAGTCAGGGGCCGTCTTTTGAATTCCTGCCCATTGTAAGGCAAGCATATCAAACTCAAAGGCTAACTCGGGCCAAATAAACTAGGCATGCGGCCCTTGGGCCATGAGTTTGACTTGCTTGTAAGGCTATTCCCAGCAGCAGTTTCCCGGCAAGAATGTCTGTCCATAGTCCTGGTTAACATAAGATTCTTTTGACTTATATCTCACTAAGGCATTTTCATATTTATTGCTCATTTGTGTTTCATTTAATTCTGTTCGAATTACCTGTTTGTATGCTCTCCCTGCTTTTAAAAATCACTGTTTACCTTTTCTTACCATTTCATAAGACCTTCTATGTAATGGCTATGTTAATCCTTTCCTATGAATATCTGCCTGCCTCTCCCCCCAGTTTTCCTTACATTTTAACTTTTTATCTGGCAGGTTTTTGTTTTATTTCAGAACACATTTTAATTTTTTTATGCATTAACATCTATTGGTCTTATCCTTATATTCTTTCTGATTTTGATTACATGCATAGAAAGAACATTTACATCCAGATTTTCATACAACGTCTCACTCTCTATTTTCTTCTCTTGCCTTTATGATGTCTTCTTATTTCTAATTGGCATTTAAATATTTGGCCCATCTGGAATTCATTTTGGTATGAAATTTGAATTTCACACTACTTCCCCCTGAAATGTAGTAGGGTGTGGCGACAATCCATGTCTAATCTTCCTTTCCCCACAGATATAAGAGACACCTTTACACAGATGTACCCTCGTGTGTGCTTCTGTGACGTCTCCTGGGGGCCCCGGCCAGCGGGAGGCATGTGACATGCTGGGAGGTGGGAATCGCCACCCTCCCTGTGCCTCCTCCCTTTGCACAGTATTTGCATGGCTGGTTCGGGCAGTTGTGTTCTAGGTGAAAACTCAAATGCATAATCTCGGGCTGTTAATTGGCCTTGGGTTCTATTTGTGGGTTACTTTGCAGAGAATGATGGTAAACATTTTGTTTCTTCCTTTTCACCATTGTATGAAATGGGGGCGGGTGTTTCTGACAAATACGCTCCCAAATGGGGGTGGTTGAATTTTATGATTACCACTTAAGCAATACATGAGATAATTTTTGGATTTTCTTCTTAACGAATTGTTATAAATTATGTTAATCATATTTCAGGCTAATAAATTATTTTCTCATTTCTTGGGATAAATCCGACTAGTTCATGGTATACTGTTCTTTGAATTTATTCCTGAGTTAATGCAAAAAATATTTTGTTAACAAATGTTACATCTATACTCATGAGTGCTGTTGATAGATAGATGCTTTTATTGCTATCTGTAACTTCAGGCTTATGCAATTGGTCAAAACGATGTCTAAAAATATTCTATGCTTTAGAACCTTTAAAATGGCATCACATTCAAATATTCCATCAAGATCTGATGAAATCATCTATGACCCGTATTATTTAGAAGGGATAAGCAGTAATTTGCATTTTATAAAAGCTCTCTCTTCCTGGGCTTGGGGTGCCTTGATAGAAAGAGTAGTTTTATCAATTATAATGATAATTTCTATGTGATTAAGTACTGTTATCCTTTTGTCATAACTCTATAATTTTATTACATTTGGTCAGAGAATGGGGCTTGTAGGATTTCTGCTTTATTTAAAATAGAGCTGATGAAAGTTTGGAGCCTGGTCCACAAACAACATTTATAAATGTTAAATTAATATATTATTTTGAAAGAATGTGCTCTATCTCCTTATGGTTTACAAAATTTTCTTTGTAGCTAGTATGTCAAGTGCGTTAGTTATAACATTTAGATCTTCTCTTTTTGTTGTTTTATCTGCAAAATCCTGTGCAATGTGTTAAAACTGTTTGATACAATTTTATTGTTTTCTTATGTGTTTTACATTTTTGCCTAATTTATCCTGAAACTAGTATTTGAGTATTCATGACTATCATGTCAATTTTGGATTGTATATTTTGTTAATAAAATAATGTTGGCCCTCTTCTATATTTAGGCTTTTTTGGTATTTGGTATTAACATTCCCACCCTTCTGTGTTTATACTTGAATTCTCTGTTAGACCTTTGCCCATCTCTAGGTGTCATCTTGCCTTGGGTGCACCCACGTGCTGCCGCTGGAGCACTCTGTGATACCAGAGCGCTGAGTAGGGCGGGCGGACCTGCTTTTGTGGGCTGTGCCTTGGTAACGGAGAAGTCCAGTCATTCACACTCTGTTATCTTTTCTATGTCTCCTGCTTCTAGTATTTCCTTCTCTTTTTTTCTTTCCTTTCAGTGGGTTGATCCAGTAATATTTTTCCCTTTTGCTTATTCAGAATTTGGCAAGTTATACATACACTTTGTATTTTCCAGTGGTTACCTTTAAATTGTTAAAAAAACAACCTTGATCTTATATTCTACTGTAATTATTTTTTTAAAAAAATGGTTTCCATGAAACATGCTTTGGAAGAGAAAGCCAGAAGTTGTGCTTCCCTCTCTCCTCCCTCCTTCTCCTGTCACATCTGGACGCCCTGTAGTTGGTAAGACAAGCAGGAGAAGTCCGAGTTTACCTTTGTTTGGGGGACATGAGCTCAGTGTGGCTCTGCCTCTGCTGCAGAGAGCCTGTTCAGGAAGGGAACATGGTGAGCTAAACACATAACAGCAAAGGCTGTTGTGCGAGGGGAACATGTACAAATACTGTGCTTCTTTTAGCACCATTTTGTTCTTTTAAAAAATTTATCTTTATCGTTGAAAGTGTTACAGACGTTCCCTTTGTTTCCCCCACTGACTCCCACCAGCCCATTCCCACCCCCTCCCCAGGCCTTCACTGCATCCACACACACACACTCTGAAAATTTGTCAGTCTGTTGCATGCTTCAGTGTCTCAGGATCTATTTTTGTTTGTCAGTTTATTTTATTCATTAAATTCCACATATAAGTGAGATCATGTGATACTTGTGTTTCTCTGACTGGCTTATTTCGCTTAGCATAACACTCTCCGAGTCCCTCCATGCTGTCTCAAAGGATAAGAGATCCTTCTTTTTTACTGCTGTGTAGTATTCCATGGTGTAAATGTACCACAGCTTTTTTATCCACTCATCTGTTGATGGGCACTTGGGCTGTTTCCAGATCTAAGCTATTATAAGTAGCGCTGCTATGAACATAGGGGTGCATACATTCTTTCTGATTGGTGTTTCAGGATTCTTAGGATATATTCCTAAAAGTGGGATCCCTGGGTCAAATGGGAGTTCCATATTTAATTTTTTGAGGAAACTCCATACTGTTTTCCATAATGGCTGCACCAGTCTGCATTCCCACCAGCAGTGTATTAGGGTTCCCTTTTCTTCACATCCACACCAGCACTTGTCATTTGTTGATTTATTGATAGTAGCCATTCTGACAGGTGTGAGGTGATACCTCATTGTCCTTTTAATTTGCATCTCTCTGATGATTAGTGACTGAGCATTTTTCATGTTTCTTAGCCATCTGTATGTCCTCTTTGAAGAAATGTTCATTTAGGTCCTTTGCCCGTTTTTTTAAATTGTATTATTTGTCTTCCTTTTGTTAAGTTTTATTGTGTTCTTTTAATTGGTAAAGGTGTAGACTGGGTATTTATAAAATGGACTTGTTTTTAGAAGCCGTGCTGTATGTGCATGTAAATATGTTTGTTTCTGGTGTCTATGGTATACATTTTTGGTACTTGGTGTGTGTATTTTTTGGTGCATATGTGGTTTGCATATGTGTGTGGTACATGTATGCTGTGTGGGTGGGTGTAGATGATATGTGTATGTGTTGTGTGCATATCTGTGATGGGTGTGGTATGTTGAATACATACAGATGTGTTTCACATAACTGTAATTATTTCTTTATGCTAATAGACTATGCTTGCTTCATGGGGATCAATATCATCTCTGATCCCCCTGAGAACGTAAACTACCCCAATGCAAGACCTCGCACATCCTACCTGCTGACACTGGCTCCTCTCTTACTGATATAGCCTTCCTTGGGTGCCTGCTCATTCTTGCTACCAGCTCATCTTTGAGTTTAGCATTCTTGAATGCGAGGACCTATTTGCTGAGACCCTATCAACAGAGGTTCAGGATAAACCAACAGGCCAGGTGTCCACTCATTATTCCTTATTATTCTCCTGGGCTAGGAGCTTCCCAGCAACTCTCCCATGTTTCCAGATTCTCAGGTCACTACCTTGACTCTTGGACTCAAATATACAACTCACAGATATACAACTGACAGAGCAGGGGTGGGAGAGAGGAAGGGGGTGCAGCCCTGACTGCTTCTATTGAGCTAAAGCAAGCACCCTATCCACCCCTCTGAACTCTCTTCCTGCTCCCAGATTCACCACCTTTGGGCTTCAAACAGCTGGGGAACTGCCCGCACCTTTTGTAAAAGTCCTTTCCTGTGGGAATTTACCTTATAGTTTCCTTCTTTTCAAATTGATCCCTTCTACTTTCTGTATTTTAAGGGTTGCTCATAGTTTCTGGTCCACTATAGACATGTATTTTTGTTTTCTGGTTCTATTATCTATAATAATAAAAGTGTAATATGCTAATTAGACCAGACGACCTTCTGGACGAAGCCAGGACTGTGAGGGAAGCCCAGGTCCCGGGTGCCTGCTGGTGGCCAGAGGGAAGCCCTGGTCCCAGGTGCCAGAGGGAAGCTGGTGCCGGCAGTTGTGGGAAGGAAGGCTACTCTTGCATGTATTCCATGCATCGGGCCTCTAGTTGATTTTTATAAAATACCTTTTCTGCAACTTTTCAGGACTTGGAGTAGGAAGTGGCAATGAGGATAAATGTTAGTTCACCATCTTTATCTAACTATCTTGTATTTGTCTCTTAAAATTAGGTTCATGATTAGCTTCTGAGTTGACTATGCAATTTACTTTTGCAATATCTACTCTATTAGTTACTTTATCTATTTATCAAGTTGTTTTCCATGGAGGTTTTCAGTTGGACAATAAAGATTTATCTCTAAGCACTCTTTACCCTTAGATTGCTTATTCTGTATGACAGCCTCATCGAGTTATAGACTGGTTCTTAAATTCGTAAATCAGACTGAAGGGATGTAGGTCTTATCTACACTGGCAAAGCAAGTAGAATTCAAATATCCATCCTTTGAAATGGGCCCAGGGCAGAGTTAGCACTGAGGAAAGTCCCTTTGTGGTTGGCAGGGCTCAGAGGGGAGAATGTTTCCTTGGCTTATTTGAGTGGATACAAGAAGCCCATAACCCAGGCTGATTTGCTTGGCCTTTAATTGCAAACTGCTCAGGGACACAGCAGCTCAGCAGCTCATTGAGTGCCTTGACAAAGCATTGTTTGACTTCCCACAGAGTGTGTTTGCATAGTACTTAAAGTCTTGGTCTCCAGAACAGCAATGCCCACACTGCAGCATATACCAGAATCACCTGGAGGGCGTGTTGTTAGAACAGACTGCTGGGCTCCACGCCAGAGTGTCTGATTCCACAGGCCTGGGATGCTGCTTCAACACTGGCATTTCTCACACATTTGCAGGTGGTACCAGTACGCTGCTGCTGGTCAAGGACATACTTGGAGGACCGCTGATCCGGAGTCTGACAAACGTAGGATTGCTGTCTTTCCCCATCACTTCCTAACTGTGGCAGCTGGAGCACGCGGCCGGCCGTCTGGGGTCTCGGTGCACTTCACCGAGGACGCTCCTAGACCAGAATGATGGACTTTCCCTCAGGAGGTTGGCATGAAGGGTGAAGACGTACTGAATATGCACTGAGGTTACAGCACACAATCAAACTCTGGAAAATGATTTGCTTTGATAAACTTAAAGATAAAATTTAGAATTTTAAAAAATGTGATTTCTTCTTATCTCCATTTTTTAGTTACATGTCAGGACCTTGTCACAGTGTTTAAGATTGGATAACCACTGCTGGTCTTCCCTTTGGGCCTAGTGAAGAGGGAGCTCCGAGGAAAGGCAATTTGTGTCTGGCCGGGCACAAGGAGAGAAGGCTCCCTTGACCCGTGTGAGTGGATGTATGAAGCTTCTAGCCAGTTTGTGGAAAAGCTGGTTAGTCATGCAGCTAGTTGATATGATATTCAATTTGTAGCTACTTATGAAGGTGAAGCAAAGACATAAAACGTATTATGCCTTTCTCTTTATAGCTTCCATATGTAATCTACAGGAAACTGACAAAAGTCAAATATGGACACCCTGCCTGAATTTAGGATTCATATGAAAAACGTCTAGTTTTCATAGTGTGTAATATTGCCCTGGAGCTGGTTCTCAAATTTCATCCCTGACACACGCCATCAGCATCTCCTGGACACTTGATTTAAAAACAAGTTCTCAAGCTCCACCCCAGATGAACTGAATCAGAGCTCAGAGCGTGTCCAAGTGACCTACACATGCCCGACTCTGAGAACCATTCGGGACTGCCAGCACTGAGAACAGGAATGCGCTGCAGCCAAGCTCCTAAACTCTAAAGGTGGGGAAACCCACATCTGGAAGAAAAATGTTTGCATAAAGTCGCAGGGCAGATTGGTGGCAGAGCTGCCATCGGGAGCAGCCGTCTCCCTCCTGGGCCTGCCTGCTTCCCCAGGCTGGTGCCGTGGCAGACCTGAGTCGCCCAAGCCCACGGATTGAACAAAGCCTCCCGGGACTGGGGGCTTCCCTCTGGAATATGACTGCCCAGAGGGGCTAAGCTTCCTTTATTTTCAGTGGCACTGTTATCACCTGTCACCATCAGAGCAGCTCAGGAAAGATCTTCCAGAAAGAAAGGCACCAGGAGGACAGACCTACTTCTAAGGGAGGCTGTGAGGGCCAGCAGCCACTCGAGGAGGCCTGAGCTAAGGCAGAGGCCTGCAGGGCCCACACGGGGCCTGCCCCCAGAGCACAGGGGTAAGGGGATGAAACAGTAAGTGGGGGTGGGGTGATTGTGGCTAAAAAATGGAAGCAGGCCCATGGGATGACCTTCTCAGAATTCCTGGGTCCCAGGGGTCTGAGCAGGGACATGGCTGACTTAAGGGATTTTAGCTTTCAGTCAGATACTCAAGGACACAAGCCAAATTGAGGCTTGCCTGAGAAAGGACTTAACTTTATCAACCTGTCTTAATGTCTCTCCTTCTACTTCTCCTTTGTTTAAGGGAGGAGAAAGCTAGAAGCCAAAGCCCAAGCCTCTCACCTGCATTTAAGTGACAGGAGGACTACAGATGTCTCTCCAATTGGTTCCTTTTGGGTGGCAGACACACTCCGAACATCCTAGTAATAGGCAACAAGTTGTGCTTCCATCTGCCCTCTTCTTTGTCCTCAACTCACACAAATACACATTCACATGCACTCTCACACACTCACACATAGTCACACACACACACACACACACACACACTCAAACACACACATTCACATACACAAACACACACTCACACAGTCCCATTGGTCCAGAGGGCCCCGAAGCCAGGTACCAAAGGACCCTTTATCACCCCAACCACCCTAGTGGGTAGATACAGGGTAGGTATTGGCCCCAGAACTTTGTCCTCAGAAGCTCATCATGACACCAGCCAGTGATCTGGCCTCTTCTGGAGCCAAGTGATTTCCAGGAGGCCTCTGTGGGGAAACGGAGGAGGAAGGGCAGTGGGAACCATGGAGAAGTGGGCTGCAGCAGAGATGTAACAGGGCATTCAATGGGTCCGAGTGGCCTGCCACTACCTGAGCCAATTAGGCAGAGACAGGGTTGAATCCTATATGAGTGTTTATTTCAATCCTGCCGGCAGTGTGGGAGAGCAGCAGGTCATCCACAAAAATCTGCTCTGCACCCCACCATAAGCCAGCTGCTTTTATTAGGTAAAAGGACAAAAGATTTACATGGGGAGGTAGGCAAAGGGAATACATATGGGTATGCAAAATGAGCAGTTTACTGGTGATGTGGACTGGGATTTGCAAAGGCCTGGGGGTTTGCAAAAGGCTGGCCCCTCTGGTTTCTGCAACAAGGTTGTTCATCTTTCCCTGATACTAGGCAGTTCCCGGATGGGGAAGATGGGCTGCATTTCCAGGTGAGCTCCCAGGTCCCACGTGCAACTCCCAGCAGGTGAGAAAGTGCCTTCTTTAATCAGAACAAAACAATCACGGCCAGTTAACAGAGTATGTTACTATTTCTTCTAATTATAGCTGGTCCCCAACATTCTATTTCTGCCCCTAACAAATCCATCCTGCTTTGCCTCAAGAAGAGGTGCCAAGCTTTCAATGACTTGACATAAGGCCCAGAGAACTTCCTAAGGGACCTCGTAGCCCAGAGAGGCAGGGACCTTGACCCAGTGTCTGGGCCTCACATTGTACGCGCCTCTGTGTAGGAGAGTCCTGGGCTTCCTGGCCACCTGCCCCGGCCCCTGGGTTGCATTGAGCAGTTTCTATTGACCACTGACAGATGTTCATGGGAAAAAGGGAAACAAACACGCTCCAAGTGCAGGCAGTGTGGACGAAGCATACACTGCAAGGCTTTGCACGTTCTGTGTCTAGGTCCTGATGGGGGGCAGGTACATATCAGAGAATTCCTGCCTCCGTGGGGCTGGAGAAATGATGTGTTGCTGGTGCTTCACCGACACAGCCTCAGTCACTAAGAACATCCCGTCATGCCCAGGAGGGCCCTCTCTGGGGACGCACTCTGCAGGCCCTGGAAGCCCTGCCATGCTGGCCATCAGCATGGTCTTGGTTATGGTTTATGAGACAGATGGTATTTCATGCCTGTTGTTTGCAAAAGCCACAGCTCAGCATGTTTTCCATAAATCACTTTAATAAAAGACACATGAATAAGTCAAAACACTCTTCAGCGTGCGCAAAATGAAATTTTAAACGTTACAAAAATACTGAAGAACCTGGTAGGTGAATTCCCCCATTGCTGAGAAAAAGGGGAATCCATGCCTAATTCCTAGGTGACACACTGGCTTTCTAACAGACAGAATGAAGGCCACATTCCAGAAAGATTAGTTAAAAAGGGAAGCAACGAAGGCCAAGAAAAATTATACAGCTTGGCCTAATTAATTTCATCGAATGCATGTTTTCCTTCCATCGTGGCAGCTAGCTAAAGGTTTCTGGCCCAAATCACTCAAACCTTCCCTGCTTTGCCCTTCCCGGGCTCCATTCAGTCTGAATGCTACCTGCCCGTAGGAAAATCCCCCACTGAGGGAACTGTCCAGGTATCTTCATGGCCTCATCTGTTCTTGGCAACTTTATGGCTAGAACATTTCCGAACCTCTGAAAAGCCCGTTGGGCACTCTCTTGCATACTTATCAATGCAACTAAACTGGTGCAAGCTTTATGAAGGGGAATGTGATCAGATCTTTTAAAATACAATATACTCTACTCTTTGATTGAAAAAGTCTACTTTTATGAATTTATGATATAGATCTGTGTGCACAGGTACATAAAGATGTATACTCATGGGATACATTGAGACTTGTTTGCAAAACCCAGCTTTCCATTGAGAAGTGACTCATTAAACAAATTCTGCTACAACAAAGAACTGGATTAACATGCTGTCATTGAAAAGACCAAGAGGGTTCTATATTGATTGACATGGAAAAATCCAACAGGATCTTAAGTAAAAAATTAAATTGAAATGCAACATGCATAGTAAGTGTTATCTGCATAAAACATAGGATATGCATGTAGCACAATCTGAACAAATATACCCCAAATGCTGATGGTGTGTCCGGGAGTGAGGGAAGGGCATGGTCGGATCATGGCTTTCCACTCTCCCTGTGCATGATAATAGAATGTGTTTAAATCTCACTGCCACCCTGATGATTCATCAAGATCTTTCCATTCAGGTCTGCTGAGCTTTTCCACTGGACCTTGTTACCACATCCAGAAAAACTCTGCTTGTCCTTTTTATCTGCCTTGTCATATATCTTTCTGAATGAAATACATATGCTTGAGTGGGAAGAATGTAAAGCTGAGAAGATACAAATTTTGGGTAAATAATTCACATTTTTACCTATAACATTCTAATTATATTTTACCTATTTCCATAAAGATTGAATAATACCCCAAAAATAAAAATAAAAAAAAGACAAGAATCAGTGTGTGCTTAACTAATCATACAAGCAGATTCCCAGGGTGCGGCCATCTCCAGTCTTGGTTCTTGGAGGTCTTTTGAGGAGGAAGAGCAGCCTAAGGTTCCACAAAAGTACTCAGTTGTCATTTGGACCCAGGTGCATTGAGAGGGGGTGCTTTCAAGGTGCCACAGACATTAAAGTGAGTCGTGTCCAGCCTTGTGGAGCAGCGGTGCAGAGGCCAAAGGCCTAAACACAAAGCTTCGCCCAGGGAGGGCCAAGAGGGGCCCACAACAGCTGGTGCTCTTGGAAACCAAGTCGGAGAAGTGAACCTGAGCTTCTTAGCTCCCGACCCCACCCCAGCTACTGTAGAACCACTGATGGTAGGCACAGGTGCAGGCCCTCTGCTGCGGGGACTCCTAGTGGCCAGGTACTGGAAGCACATGGCTGGTGGAGATAGTATACTCCCCATCCAGGACCATTGCAGGGTTCTCTACAGACGCCATCCCACCAGGCCCAGGGGTGCCTGCGCTCATGTACAATCCTAACATCTCAGGGCCCAGAAACTCTTAGGGGTGAGGGTTATGTCAAACTCTCTCCATGAGTTTCTTAGCCCTCGCTTCCTGATGATCTTACTCTGGCCCATTACCTGATACCCTCTCGCATAACTTTGCAATATTGATTCAATCTATGTTTCCCTAGGCAAAACTAGTTGTCTACAGTTTCCCAGTTTCTCTCCAGCTTTCTTAGATAAAAGGCCATTCTTCTGTATTTTAGGCCAATGCTTATATTTCAACACTAGCTTTGAATTCTACTGATAACCTTAACCCAGACCTCATCCCTCCTCTTTCTTAGCTTCCTGCAATGAGATACCATGTAGCTGCACCAAGGATGAGATACCCTTTCCCAAGTTTTGAATGGAAAGAAGTTCCAGATACTGTGTTCCTCTAAAACACAACTGGGGAGCAGGATGTTCAGAAGGACCCATTTTCTCTTCACAGGCGCACACTTGGTGTCCTGGCTGTTAGGCCCTGGGTGTGGGGTTCAGGTCACACCTCCATGAAGCCTTCGTGCTCTTTGGGTAACTCGCTGTCATGTGGGGCCAGGGAGGCCTTCTGAGCTGACTGAGGTGACTGCTTCTTGATTTTCTCGTTCATGTCTTTGCCCGGTGCCACCAAGCGGCAGCCAGCCAGGACACTTCTTCCCTGGGCCGGGTTAACTGCAGGTGGAGCAGGCCCTGGGAAGGGGCTTTACGGTATTAGTTTACTGTGGCTGCTCCAACAAATTACCACAAGCTCTGCAGCTTTAAACAACTGAAATGTATTCTCTCTCAGTTCTGGAGGCCATAAGTCTGAGATCAACGTGTCAGCAGGTGCTACACCCTCCAAAACCAGCCCCTGGAGAACCCTTTCTTGCCTCTTCTCCTTCTGGTGACTGCCCTTGCATTCCTGGGCTTGTGGGCACATCACTCCAGCCTCGGCTACCATCTTCAAGGGGTGTTCTCCTTTGTGCAGGTCTGTGTCAGAACGCCTTTTGCATCTCTCTTATAGGGGATCTATGTGATTGCATGTAGGGCCCATTCAGAAAACCCAGAATAAGTTCTTCTTCTTCAGATGGTCAACTTAATTACCTCCTTTTCTACATAAGGTGATGTTCACAGGTCCTGGAGGTTTAGGATGTGGAGGCCATTTGTTGGGGGCCATCATTCAGCTCACCCCACCCACCCATGGTATTCATGGTGCTGGGACGAACAATCACCCTCAAGTAGACAAGCCCGGCATGAGTCAGTGCCTGGCAACGTGAGCATCCCTTGGCCAAGTGCTGCGTCTCATGCACTCACTCCCCTGTGCCTCTCTTCCCCTGTGTGTGTCTCTGGGCCAATTCCGGTTGTGGGTTTGGCCCAGAGGTTGTTCAGGCCGCCGGTCAGAGCACTGTCCTGGGAAGCGTGTGGATGTGGGAGCTGCAGTGTCACAGGAAGCACTTTGCTCGCGTCCCGGACTTGCCCCTTACAGGACCCCTGGGGCTCTGGAAAGAGGCTTCTTGGTTCTCCAGCCTATAAACAGTGACAAGAATAATCTCTCCACTTTAGGATTTTGTGAGGATTAAATGATAAAGTGCATGTATAATAAAACCAAACTCTCAGCACAACACGCGCCTGGGCGGGTGCTCAGTGGCCACACAAGGAGAGGAGGGCCATGGGCAGGCCTCTGGTTGCCCTGACAGCTGCTGCCAGTGGGATCATCTGGGTCAAGTCTTCACTCTCCAGTGTGTTTCCCAGTCCAAGAAGTTCCAGTGGCTCCGCAGGCCTCTGCCGCCTCCCCACCCAACCTAAGAAAGTAGCAACGAACAGAGGTCTATGGAGGGAGGCAAACTCGCTTCTGACAAGATAGCACCAGGATGCCAGGCAGTTTCTTCCTTCTGCTCCCTGTGCCTCTAGGGCACACAGATATTTGGAGGTGCCAGAGAACAGGCAAAGCGGGGCTGTCTGGGGCACCGGCGCTCCCTTTCTGTAACGAGCCTGGAGGGGTGGGTGTCCCCAGCAGGACTGGCCCCCTCTAGGCTCGGATTCAGAGACTAAAGGTGTTCAAGGCCCCGAGTTCATGCCCTGTCCCCAAGCCCTCTTCTCTTGGGAGTTCTGATCATCATATCTGTACTCTCACCATCGTTACATTAACAGACTCCAAGGAAATGCCGCCCAGGTGGTGGTCCTGACCGGCACCCAGGCTCTGAGGCCCTGGGCCCCCATTCTGATCCCCCCGTGGCAGTCTGTACATGCTCACATGGCCAGCCACCCGCCCCACGTAGGCCGCCACCTCAGCTGAAGTGGAGCAAAACCAAGCTGTGAGCTGCTGTCAGTGGCAAAGCCTTCAGGGTATTTTACTAAATCCAGGCGGGATCTGTGGCTTATTTATAAACATACGGCTTTTCGACGTCTGTGACTTTTGCCAAAGTTCTGACATGTTTTTAAATTATGCAGCTTTTGTTTCTCCTCCTTCTCTGCTTCTCGGTAGGATAAAGCCTCAGGCATGTGGCCCTTGTCTGTTCGTAACAGTGATGGTTTTCTGGGCCTCTGTCCCCCACGTAGACTGCCATTCATTGCAGTTATCGTGGCAGCCCACACCTCAGAAGCGTCTACCCTCAGGAACACAGAAAGCAAACAGTTAAGAGGGAGAAGCTACAATGCAAAAAACAGTCTCTTTTCATTTCATCTATGCAGCCATATAATAGGAAATTTTGTGGGAATTAAAGAAATTTCCAGGCAGCATATGTGCTTTTACTGGGTGATGGCTCATGGTCCAAGCAAATCCAGCCAACTCCCGATTGCTTCAAGGACTGACATGACGGCCAACGTCAAAGACGGTTCCATCCAAAGCCCCGCGTGGTTTTATGGCAGAGAAATGGAATGCAGCTCTGGGGACAGTCGTCTCTGTCCTGCTGAAAGAGTCCCAGAAGATGTGGCCTGTGGGCTGTCATCAGAACTCCACCCCAGTCCTCCTCACCCCGCTCCATCTGGGGAATCTATGGTGGTAATGCTCCCTCCCCAAATTCAGCAAACCACAAGGTTCAGACTGGGGCTGATTAACACATTGTAACTTTAAAATCAAACACAGGAATTCTTCGTTCTCATCCTAGTTCCACACAATTACTCGACGTATATGCACAAGGTAACATCAAAAGGGAGAAAATAAGCACCAGCCTCTCCCATTGTAGCTGTTATTGTCACTTCTTAAAGGGCACTCTCGCGCCCTGGCCTGGAGCTCAGCTGGTTGGGTGCTGTTCCATGCACCAAGAGGTTGTGGGTTCGATTCCTGGTCAGGGCACATACCTAGGTTGCAGGTTCTATCTCTTGTCTGGTGTGTATGGGAGACAACTGATTGATATTTCTCTCACATGGATGTTTCTTTCTCTCCCTCTCTCTCTCTCTTTACCTTCCTTCCTCTCTCCTTAAAATCAAAAACATATCCTTGGGTAAGGATAAAAACAAAGAAACAAACAAACAAAACCTCTCGCTTACCTCACCTAAGCCTATAAAGTCATCTTGCATGAGTCCACTCAAGACTTTAAAAGCATCTGCATGTTTGTCTCTGTGTTGGATGTATCAGCGTGGCCTGACACATACTCATGTTGGTCTGTGGTGGTTTGAAACATGTCCACAGAGTCTTGGACACTCCCTTCAAACAGCGAGCCCCTCCCCTGGATGTGGTGGGCACAGTGACTCTCCTATAACTAACAGAAAGGAGGCAGGAGCAGTGCTGTGCAACTTCAGAGGAGTGCGCTGGTGTTTTAATCGCCATGTGACAAGCTACCATGAACTCATATTAGAAACACAACTTTATGTCTACAGCTCTGCACTTCAGAAGTCTGGGCACAGAGTGGCAGGGCCTTCCACTCAGGGTTTCACGCGGCTGAAGTCAGGGGTGGCCGAGATGCGATTTTGTCTGAGGCCCGGGGTCCTCCTCCACACTCATGCACATTGTTGGCAGAATTCAGTTCCTCGTAGCTGTAGGTCTTAGATCCCCATAATCTTGCCCGCTGTGGGCTCCTAGAGGCTGCACTTCGGGCCTTGACACATGGGTCTCCCCACAATACGACACTTTGCTCCTTCGAGGCCAGCAGGAAAATCCCTGGCTTCAGATCTCTCCGATCCATCTTAAGGGACCAACTCATTAAATCAGGCCCACCCTGGATCATCTCCCTTCTGATGGAATCAAAGTCAACTTGTTAGAGGTCCTAATCACAATACCCAAATGTACCACAATCATGGGAGTGGGATCCCATTATACTTCTAAGTCCTGCTTACACTCAAAAGGAGGGTGTTACACAGAGCATATGCACCAGGAGGCAGAATCTAGGGCCTGTCACTCCGAGTCATAAAAAGCCCTTGGGCTTCCTGCTTGCCTTGCTCCTCCCTCTGGGACCTCCCCCTTTGAAGAAAGTCAGCTGCCAGGTAGTGAGGACACTGGAGCAGCCTGTGCAGAGGCCCACCAGGTGGAAACGAGGTCTCCTGACAGCGGTCAGCCAGGGCCCAAGCCCTGCAGCCAGTAGCCATGTGAGGGAGCCATCCTGAGAGCAGGTCCTCCAGCCCCAGTCAAGCCTTCCTCCTAACTCCCCTCTCAGCAGGTCCTGAGCCCAAACCACCCAATGGAACTGCTCCCAGATTCCTCACCCTCAAAACCTGCGTATCATAATGCTTGACAGTTTAAGGTACTACATTTCAAGGCCACTTGTTACACAGCCATGAATAACTAATACACACTCTTTATTCTCTAAGAGAGCAAGCTAACCCTGTGGGACCATATTACATTGAAGAACGAGTAGAAAAATCTCAGCAAAACTGCTTTTTATTCTCAAAGACAGGGCTTTCACCCTGGCTGGTTTGGCTCAGTGGATAAAGCGTCAGTCTTTGGACTGACGGGTCCTGGGTTCAATTCTGGTCAAGGGCACATGCCAGGGTCACGGGCTCCATCCCTAGTTTGGGGCGTGCAAGAGGCAGCTGATCAACGATGCTCTCTCATCATCGATGTTTCTATCTCTCTCTCCCTTCCTCTCTGACATCAATACAAATATATTTGAAAGACAGGGCTCTCATCTGGACCTTCGCTGCACCAGCCAGAGACCCAACTACACTGCTCCCCACCAAGTCCTGCCTCCTCAGTGGGGGATGAAGAGCCGCATTGCCAAACCACCATGTCCTCGGGCTGCCTGCTTCCTGGTTCATTCCGAGGTGCTCGCCAACATTTTCCTTGGTTCACGAAAATGCTTTGTTCCACCCTAAACACCAGGCTCACCACCCTCAGTGGCCCCCTCTGGGCTCCTCGCTTTCCTCTCACGGGCATGTCCCTGCGCCTGCATTCGCGCTTTAGCAGTGAGCTGAGATGGTGTGAAGGTGGAGCTCCGGGTGGCCTGCAAGAGGGTCCATCTGGGACTGCCCAACCCCTGGCTTAACGCCCTGGCTCGTCGAAGCCATTTCAGAGTAGAAAGCGATGCTCTGAAATCTGGGCTGTTTTCCTCCCAAGCTGTGAGCTGAGCACACTGCAGCCTCTCTCCTTCCCCACAGCCCAGCCTGTGTCTGATGCTCAAATGAGTAAAAAGAGCAGGGTTGGACTTCAGCCCTTTCCCTCCTTGCCACCCATGTGAGCCGGCTGCCAGTGCAGCCTGGACAGAGGGCAGGCAGCGGTCCGAGTGCCCATCCTCCACTGTAAACAGGGCGGGAGCAGCCATCTGCCCGAGCAGCAGCAGATGCAAGCAAGTGCCACTTGCAGGCGAAATGAAGCCCAAAGCCATGACTATTATTATTGCAGGTCAGTTCACCTTGAGCTCAAAGGAGGAGCCAGTCGCCAGAAGGCTTGGTGTGACACAGTGCAGACCCTCACCCGCCCTGCGCGGTGAGTAATTGGCACTAAACACGGGCGGTGTCTGGATTTAATCTAACCTGAGCTCAATTACTTGACTCGCCTGGTGGAAAACTGCCTGGGCTCAGCGCTTAAGTGAAGAGAGCGAGCTCTGTGATCTTCTGACCCAGGCAGCCCGGGGCCTGTGTTTCCCACCCTCAGACTCGTGCAGCAGAACATGTGCCCGCTGGGGCCAGGCAGCCAGCCTCCCCCGCCCATCATCTCCTCTGAGCCCAGATGGGAAGGGGTGCTGGAGGGAGGCCGGGCAGAGGCTGCACCCCTGTCCCAGGGGAGAGACAGTAGAGGTTCTGAGTCAGAGTCACTTGCCCAAGCGTCTGAGCAACAGCTGAGAAGAGAGAAAACCACGGTGTACCTTCCCGCATCGCTGTCTCCGATGGGGCTCCGTCTCCTGTATCCAGAGAGAGGAGATCGGCCAACAGAGGCCCCCTGGGAGCCCTGAGCCCTGGCTCTGATCCACCTCGCTGTACCCCACATCCTGCATCTGCCTTGGATATTCTGAAGCCAGCCTGTGTCTCAGCTAGAATCACACCTGCCTCTCAAAACTCTCCTTCCACCACACACAGACACTGTGGGATTGGAGAGGCCCGACTCCTGCCCAACCGACTCCCTTCCCCTCCTCCAGGGTGGTCACCCTCCAGCCCCACTTCCAGCCCAAGCCTTGGAGGCTCCTCGCTCATCCTCCCGTGCCTTTAGGCAGGTGCCTCTGAACGCAGCCGCTCCTGCTGTGGGAACCTCCCGCAAGAACACCGGAAGCTGTGGATGTGCTGGTGCCTGGCTGCCATCTCTGTTTCTTTTTTTCTTTTCTAAATCTTTATTGTTGAAAGTATTACATATGTTCCCCTTCCCCCCCATTGACCTCTTCTAGGCCACCCCCACCCTAGGTCTTCACCACCCTATTGTCTGTGTCCATGGGTTACGCATGTATGCATACAAGTTCATTGCTTGATCTCTTCCCACCCACCCTTGTCTTTCTCTGACTGGCTGACTTTGCTTAGCATCATGCGCCTCTGCCCCATAGGCGGGGCTCTGCACCTGCCCTGCGGGAGGCGAGCCTGAGCAGGCTGCTGTTCAGCAGGTGAGCAGAGCTGTCCACTCAGGCTCACGCAGGCACAGGCCTCCCTGCGCTGCGCCTCAGGCCTCACTCGCCCTCAGGCTGGGCCATCTGGGCTTGGGGTGAACAGGACAGTGCTGGCCGGAGCTCTCGCAGGAGGTAAGACACTTCCAACCAGCACATGCTTCTGTTTGCTTCTGGGCTAACCGGGAACGCAGGGACAATCAGCCTGCTACTTGGAATCCCGCCCTCAGTTCCATCTGGACAGCATGCCTGTCCCCCAAAGGGCCGCCCACCAGACGCTGCCTAGGGTCGGAGAGAATTCAAAGGACATGCAGTTGGAGGACAATAAAATCCTCTTTTATATTTCTCTTAAAACTTTGATTCAGAGGCTAAGATGTTGTCAGTGAGAGACAAAATGTATCTTTGAAATAATTTTAAATAAAATGTTGAAGCAATTGGTAACCATTCCAGGGCCATTAAGCAATTGGTTAACATGATTTGGACCAGAGTTAAACTGAGTGCATTTGCATCCTGACTCCTCCGTCAATTAACTCAGTAATTTGGGGGTAATTTACTTAGCCGCTCTGGGCCTCGTTTTAATCATCTGCAACTGTGGACAATGTCAGCACCTAGCTGGTTGGGATGCTGTGAAGATTTGCGAGAACCTACGGAAATCGATGAGAACAGAACCTGGCCTCTACTGCATCCTACTGCATGCAAACAAGCTAGCATCAGCGTTAGCAGGAGCGAGTCAGGATGGAGGGCCATTTCAAGATGATGGACCAGGAGGTGGTGCCAACTGTCAGAACTCTTCTTCAGGAAAAGGAGCGTGGCTGGCCCGGAGCCCAAGAGAGCGGGCAGAACTGCTGAGCCTGCAGATCGTGGAGCCAAAGACGGGCCGTGGGTCCCAGCCCAAGGCCAGCAGCTGCTCAGACCCTGCTGTCATCGTGATGAGGTTGGAGGGAGAAGCAGGACCCCACGCAGGTAGGAGCTGCAGGGCCCGGATCAAGGGCGAGGCCTCGTTGAGAAGGAAGCCGAGGGGTTCTGCAGGCCCGGGCCCAGCAGCAAGCACATCAGGGGTCTGGCCCATCATGCAGGGGTGGGGGCCGTAGAGCGTTTCTGCAGAAACAGTCACATTTAGGAATTTGGTTTTTGCAGGGGAGATGATGACTTTGTGTTTGGACTTCAGTTTTCCTGTCTAGATGGGTAGGTGGCTTCCACCCTCCTCTGGTCTGAATTTTCTCTCCTGGGATTGTATGGCCTAATGATGACTCAGGAGCTGGGCTCACTGTTGGCCTTTTTAAACCCTGGGGCTCCTTGAAAACAGGCAGATTCCCGGGTCCCGCTCCAGAAATCCCAAGCCAGCGGCTCCGGAGGAGTGAGCGCCGGCACCTCCATTGTAACGAGTTACTGATGTGCAGAATGTGAGTCGCTGTGAGCAGCAAAGGCTGGGGCCTCGCGTATTAGTGAAAACGACTAGGCACAGGCTGAAAAAGCCGGACTCGAAGGCTAGAGGCACAAAACTCTTCTCGCCCAGACCTAAATGAAAGCATCTCTCTTCATTTAGAACCTGCGAGAGCAGTGCTGTCTGAAAGAACTTTTTGCATTCCCAAATGTTCTAAACAACTTGCAGGGCCCGATATGGCTATGCAATGCTTGACACTCATCTAGCATGGCTGAAGCCTTAGTGCTAAGTGTTGTTAGAAAATTTAAATGGAAACATTTGCAGTCACGTGTGGCCAAAGGGTTACCTTCTGGACAGTGGGATTCAGGAGGAATGTGGATTACAGAGGGCCTGGCGTGGGGTCAGCTCTAACTCAATCCCACATCCCCACGCGAACACCCGTGCATACATACGGCAACAAAGGTAATAGCATCCAAGAGCTAAATAGTGGCAGAGCTTAGCTTGGGAATGGGTCTAGCAGAAAGCGACCCAGGGCATCCCTGTGGCACACTGTGCTTTGCATGGTGCCCTCTTATCTCTCAAAAGATAACGAGGGGAAGGAAACCGGCGCTCTGTGCAGCCTGCTGGCTCTTACGTGCCACTTACCTGCAAGGAGATCACTCTGCTCCACCTTCACCCCACGGCGCCACATCACTGGCACACCACGCGAGGGGCTGGGGGTCAGAAGGTCACGTGATATGCCTGGTGGCCGGAAGACACTATTAGGAGATTTTGAAAGTCCACATCCATAGGCTGGTGGGTGGTACGACTCAAACAAAACCAAGACTAGGGCAGTCAGAGCACTCAGGGCAAAGAGAGGAGATGTTTGTGTGGATAAAAAAGGGGGCACACACCAAACCCGACAAGCTCAGGGGAGGGCAGCATGGCGGCCGTACAAACTCAGAGAAACCACATAGGATGGTCTGAACATAAAAATTCCTCCTGAAAGGGGAGCATGGCAGGTAGGCACATCCTAGGCCTGTAGTTTTCCTGACAAAGGTCAGTCTGTACCTTCAATGAGCCTGCCTATTGTTTTATTTTTTGTGTTTTTGTTTTGTTTTGCGTCTGTAATAACAGACCTTTGAAATGTCAGAGTAATCCCCTTTGCCAGACCCTTCAGGGCACAACCTCCCACCAGAGAACAAGACCACAGAGCCCCTCATTTTTATCTTGTTCCCTAAATAGCACCTCTATGTGCTGTACATGTTCATTGCGAACTGATTGGTACCCACCAATGTAAAACAAGAGCTTGTCTCTCTTTTACTTTTTGTTGACTCTCAGGGATTTCTTGGCTTTGCTTTCTCGCTCCTCCCTAATCTTTCACCAGTGAAGTTCATGTAACACCCTGACGCCTCCTCCTTTGGTTCTAATGTATAAAATAAGCTGCAAAACTGCTATTCCCCAGAGCATTTTCTCAATCCATTGTAATTTTGCTTCCTGACAATTGTCAGTTTGGCCCCCCCAAAAAAAACTCATAAAATTTTTCTGTAAGTTTGGATGTTTCTTTCATCGACAGCTGTCAGGGCTTAACTCTGCTAGCAGGTGGCATCTTCTTCCCCTACAACCACACTGGGCCAGTCGAGCACGATTCTTACCCCAAAGGGTTGTTTGTTTATTTTCTAGGCTTCTGACATTCTAAGACATTTCTGAGGCAGAAATAAGTGTCTCTAAGTTAGCTGACTCAGACTGGATTAAATGTCCCATGAGTGAGTGTTTAGGGACTTGACAAGGGCCTTACCCAGGTGAAGAGTAATTCCTTTTTTTTTTAATTCCTCACCCAAGGATATGCTCTCCTGATTTTAGAGAGGGGAAGAGAGAGAGAGAAGAGAACATCGATCAGTTGCCTCCCATACCGCCCCCACCGAGGATTGAACCCAAAACCTAGGTCTGTCCCCTGAAAGGGAATGGAACCAGCAACCTTTAGGTGCACAGGGAGATGCTCCAACCAAATGAGCCACACCAGCCAGGATACGAATAACCCTTTTACTTCTACCATGAGTTGATAGGTATGAAACGTAACTCTCATTTGAGTCTGGGATTGTGGACAGCAATGTCCTTTTTGCAATTTTCCTGGGACTCAGAAACCAGATCTTGCAAACATTTGTGCAAACCAAACGTCTGACACCTTTGCAGGACCCAGGCAGCCAGGGGCATTTCTGGCATGTTTCCCGGCTGCCAGCAGCGCCAAGCCTGTGAAATGCTAATGAGGTCATCATGGAAGTTACAATAAGTCCATAAGATCCAAGGACCGAGCTGAGCATCAGGAATCCAAGCATCATGGGCCTGGAAGCTATGAGAATAGTTTCCCAAAATCTGTATTGCAGAGACCTATGGAGAATGATCCGTGTCACCCTGGCAGCTGATTGTCCTCTGCCTCCTTCTGTGAGTTCTCTGCCTCAGCGAAGTGAGGACGCTTTGGGTCAATGTGAATACACACATGTGTAAGGCCATCTGTGAGCAGGAATGAGTGGCCACTGGCTGGCCCTTTTCTCCCACAAGCACAGCAATCTGTGACTATGCCACCAAGTGCTCCAGGAATCCTCAGAATATCCTGTGGGAGGGATGAATATCCTCTCAGATTATCTGCTGAGCGGCGTTGGCCCCCTGAGCCTCACTGGAGGGGCCTGTTTAACCAATAGAGAAAATGTCCACATCTACCTCATTGATTATATGCAGCCCATGGGGCTCCATGCTCTGTGTGCGGTACAGCCTTTCTCCCCACTGCAGAGGTGTGGGAACAATCTGGGAAATTATG
The DNA here is from genome assembly GCF_964212035.1 of Myotis nattereri. NCBI lineage: Eukaryota > Metazoa > Chordata > Mammalia > Chiroptera > Vespertilionidae > Myotis > Myotis nattereri. Next base: position 7,379,721 of record NC_138088.1, read on the forward strand.
CAACTTTCTTGCAAGCAAAGGGCAGAATGTGGCACAGCAAAAACTCTAATGGGGATCTGCTGACAAGCCTGCTGTGCCTCTCATCTGTGCCCTCTTGGTTGGTTGACGGTGAGGGGTGGGTGACTATCAGGTCCCCCCACCCGGAGACCCCAGCTCAGGGGAAGGAGAGAAAGCGTTATATGTGCACATACAGTCACCTCAGCACTGCTCAGATCTCACCTAACCCACCTCACATCTCATGCCTCACATCTCACCTGGCACACACCTTGCTGAGAATTGTTATAAGAGGTAATGCAAGGGACGCTTGTGGTGATGACTGCCTCTACCTTCACTGGGGTGGTCACGTGGATTGACAGGTGAGAAACTGCATAGAACTAGACACACAGAGATACAGTCATGCACCACATAATGATGTTTCTGTCAACAACAGAGGGAATACACAGTGGTGGTCCCTAAGATTATAATGGTTCTTACTCATTCCTACCGTCTGGTGATCTTCCAGCCACCATAACGTCATAGTCAATGCATCTCTCACAAACCTTCTGCACTGCCAGTCATGTAAAAGTATAGCACAGCCCTACCAGCGTGGTTCAGTTGGTTAGAACATTGTTCTGTACACCAAAAGGTGACAGGTTCAATTCCCATCAGGGTACATACCCAGGTTGTGGGTTTGATGCCTGGTCAGGGCACGTGAGGGAGGCAGCTGATTGATGTTTCTCTTTTACATTGATATTTTTTTCTCTCTATATATGTATATCTTCTCTCTAAAAGAAAATCAATTAAAAGTAAAGCACATACAATTATGTACAGTGCATAATACTTGGCAATGATAATAAGTGGCTATGTTACTGGTTTATGTATTTAATATCTATATTTTATCATTATTTTAGAGTGTATTCTCTGTACTTACTTTAAAGCTTGCTGTAAGAAAGTATGCCGTGTATGCCGGCAGCAGCCTCATAGAGCTCATGTTTACCATGTCTCTTGATTGCATCACCTTCTCTTGTGCTTTAGTTATTCTCTGATGCTTTGGTACAGTAATATGCTGTACAGGCTTGTAGTCTAAGGACTACAGGAGATGAGGCCATGTAGCCTAGGTGTGCAGTAGGCTATACCAGTGGTCGGCAAACTGCAGCTTGTGAGCCACATGCGGCTCTTTGGTCCCTTGAGTGTGGCTCTTCCACAAAATACTGACTTCTGCGCATGGGCCATGAAGTTTCAATCGCACTGTACATGCGTGCCCACACGTGGTATTTTGTGGAAGTGCCACACTTAAGGGGCCAAAGAACCATATGTGACTCACGAGCTGCAGTTTGCTGACCACTGGGCTATACCATCTATGTTTGTGCAAGTGCACTCCATGATGCTCACAGAACAACGAAATTGCTTAAGGACCCATATTTTAGAAAGTAGTACATGACTGTACATGTGCAAATGAGTATACGCGAAACTGGTTAAATCTGAGTAAGGTCGCTCCTGGGATCAGCGTCAGTTCTCTAGTGGCAACATCTATATATATAAAAGGCTAAGCAACCGGCTGACCAGCTAACTGGCCAGCCAGCCGGTAGGTATGATGTACACTGACCACCAGGGACAGACACTCAATGCAGGAGCTGCTGAGCTGCAGTGACTTGGCAGCAGAGGTTCTCAAGTGACACACTCTGGGACCAGAGAGGAGGGAACCATTTCTTCTAATTAATTTCCTTTCAATGTGCATGAATCTGTGCACTGGGCCACTAGCTGTACTATAAGGATGCAGGATATTACTACTGGGGGAAACTGAGGATCATATGAACCTACAATTGTCTTAAAATAAAAATTAAAACTTATTAAAAATAATTAATTCTCACAATGTAAAGTGTATTTAATTTAAGCTACTTTAAGAAACAGACAGGAGGCAGTGACACGAGGATCCAGATACATATTTGTTATGGGGACAGTGACCAACTTCAAGGAACAGCATTTCACAGACAAGCTTAACGGGCATTCAAGAGTAAGGCTCCTGGCCTTGGGTTCAAAGTGACAGAGTAGGAAGGTCCTGAGCTCCCCTCTTCTTGTTGACGCCAGAACTACAACTACATACAGAGCATCTGTCTCTGAGAACAGCCTGAAGACTAGCAGAGCAGGTTTTCTACAATGACAGATACAAAGAAAAAGCCACTTAGATATGGGTAGGCCGGGCAGAGATACAGTATAGTCAGGAGCCACCTACCCCCACTTCCTGTGCAGTGACCTAAAAGGGGAAAGGCACAGACACAATTGCTGGAGGTCACCGCACTGAAGAGCAAGGGGTCCAAGCCCCAGCCAGGAAGACCTGGACCAGGAAGAGCAGCCCGATAACATCTGGCTTTGAAAACCAGTGAGGCTGCACCTGAGAGAGACAAAGAGCCGTTAGAAAACCAAGTGTGTGGTCTTTTCAAGCAGAGGGAGGGCAGAACAGACTAGAGTTGCATGAGGATAGACTGGAGTCTGTGGCTCTAGGAACAGAGCTGAAGGGACAGCTGCTAGGATCCCTGTGCTGAGTCCCTTGCCCACACAGCAGACACCGTCTTTCTTATTTGGAGCTCTCCCCTCCATATGGCAGCATGCTTGGGGGACTGCAATAGCCCCAGCCTCTGGATTTCCTGTTACCCCAACCTGCAGAACCTGCACCCTGCTGAGGAGTCAGCTGCGTGAGCCAGGGTGTAGAGGCCTGGACAGACTCAGAGAATGTCAGTGAATAAAGCCCCACTATCTGGATTCCCAGCGGCCCTAGCCTCCTGTTTCCTGGTGGCTCTGCCCTGCCGAGATCAGGGCAGAATTTAAAACAGACTGAGTCTTGTGGCTCAGTAGGGGCAGCGTGGGGGGGCATTCCCTCAACCTTCCCCCAGGACTGACCGGCACTGACTCTTCACAGGAGGTCCACTAGCTCCATCCTCCTGATTCCTGGCAGTCTTGCTCTCTTGAGATCGGGCTCCTGGAATAATATGGAACAACCTGAGTTGTGTGGCTCTAGGACAGGGGGCCATTTATTCCTCTCACACCTGACCAGCATAGAGCCCTCCCTTCAAATAATCAAATCTTAGTTTTCGTGGCCCTGCTAAGGTCTGCTGGCCTCACCTTGACGATTTCCTGATATCCCACTGCATGACAAAGGCAGGTGAGTACCCAGCAGGTGGCAGCTAGCCTTGGTGCACCCTGCGACATCTGCTTAGTGGCCTCAGACCCAGCACTGGCACTGAGTTTCAACTTTTATCAATGTGGTGAACACCACTCAGTCCTACCTGGTGGCTCACTGAGAACCCACTTTATGCAACTTGAGAACTGCCAGAGGCTCTTCCAGTGACTGAACCTAGCAAGCAGCTGACAGGAGGAGACAGGTGGAGGCAATCGCAGGGTTCCTTGGGACTTTAGCTGACTAGCCTCCAGGCACAGTCCTGGTAAAAGTTGGCTTTGGTATGGAGCTTGGTCTTTCACATGCACCCCAGGCTCAGCCACTGCTGGGATCCAGCCCCAGCAGGTCCAGGGGTCCCCAAAGGTGTGGACGGAGTCGGCGAAGAAGGAATGACATGGAGACAGCGTTCAGTTGATCAGCAGCCTAGCCAGGATCTCCAGCCAAGTTCTGGTCTGGATCTCCAGCCAAGTTCTGGCTAGGATCTCCAGTGAAGTTCTGGTTAGGATCTCCAGCCAGGTTCTGTGTCCATGGTCTCTTGCTAGGTTCTCCAGCCAGGTTCGCCAGGTTCTCCAGCCAGGTTCTGTAGCCATGTTCCCTCGCTAGGTTCTCCAGCCGGGTTCTGTCCAGGTTCTCCAGCCAGGTTCAGTCACCAGGTTCTAGTCAGGTTCTCTTGCCAATTTCTGTAGTCAGGTTCAGTCCAGGATCTTTTGCCATGTTCTCTCGCTAGGTTCTGTCTCTAGGTTCTGAGGCCAGTTTCTGTCCAGGATCTTTTGCCATGTTCTGTCCAGCGAAGTTCTTCTGTCTCTAGAGAACGTTCTGTGTAGGTTCTGTGCCAATTTCTGTCTCTCTCTCTGTCTCGTTACAACCGTATTTATACCAGTTGATTCAATCCTATCAATCTCTATTACAAAGGTTAGGGCGTTTCTTATCTCCATTCCAGGGAGTAAAGATTATGTAGCTTAAGCATGATTGTTCATAGTTAAAGTGATTAATTACCCGCCTGGCACTTAGTTGAGGGGTTTTATTCCCTCCCTGACTTCAGGGAAAAATTCCTACCTGGGGAAACAACCTTTCTAGGAGAGGTGACCTTGGTTAAAACACACAGCGCTAAGAGGAGCAAACATATTAAGAACAGTATGCCATATATGCCAGGTCCCTTGAAACAGCAAGCAGGGACCGGCTCCCGGCAAATTCCCCCTTTTTTATTTTTTTAAAAGCAGGCATTAAAAAGAAAAACCCGAAATGCTCTCTTGTATCCATTTTAAGAGTAGGATTGACGCTTTCCACTATTACCTGAGTCCTGATCTATCACCCCAGGGAGAGCTTGCCAATCCTGCACTTTCCCCGGGTGGAAAGGCTGCAGTGGGGTTAAGGATAAGGCTCCTTGGGCCTACCTCCTCCCATGCCTTTACATTTACCTTTCCTTCCTCAGAAAAGCATGGACATACTTCTTGTATAAAACGTTCTGTCTGACTGGGAGTAACCTTAATTCCTCTGCTTGCAAGCATATATGTTAAAAGATCAATACAGAGTCTTTTTTCTTTAGACTCAGTATGGCACATCTTCTTAATCTAAAGATCAATACAGAGTCTTCTTTCTTTGGACTCAGTATGGCACATCTTCTCAATCTAAGGATCAATACAGAGTCTTCTTTCTTTGGACTCAGTATGGCACATCTTCTCAATCTAAGTTCTGTACTATCCACCTTCTTACCCTACTTATCTTCTATAGGGGGGTCTGTAGCACCCTGGTGGAGTCCTATCCGTCCCGAGTGTGGGGGTTCTCAATGGAGGGGGGGCTTACCTAGGGGAATCCTGTTCCAGGGGTTCCCAAAGGTGTGGACGGAGTCGGCGAAGACTATCCACCCTCTTCCTATGGTGGAGTCCTATCCGTCCCGAGTGCGGGGCGCTTACCTAGGGGTCCCTGTTCGGGCGCCATATGCTGGGGTCCAGCCCCAGCAGGTCCAGGGGTCCCCAAAGGTGTGGACGGAGTCGGCGAAGAAGGAATGACACGGAGACAGCATTCAGTTGATCAGCAGCCTAGCCAGGATCTCCAGCCAAGTTCTGGTCTGGATCTCCAGCCAAGTTCTGGCTAGGATCTCCAGTGAAGTTCTGGTTAGGATCTCCAGCCAGGTTCTGTGTCCATGGTCTCTTGCTAGGTTCTCCAGCCAGGTTCGCCAGGTTCTCCAGCCAGGTTCTGTAGCCATGTTCCCTCGCTAGGTTCTCCAGCCGGGTTCTGTCCAGGTTCTCCAGCCAGGTTCAGTCACCAGGTTCTAGTCAGGTTCTCTTGCCAATTTCTGTAGTCAGGTTCAGTCCAGGATCTTTTGCCATGTTCTCTCGCTAGGTTCTGTCTCTAGGTTCTGAGGCCAGTTTCTGTCCAGGATCTTTTGCCATGTTCTGTCCAGCGAAGTTCTTCTGTCTCTAGAGAACGTTCTGTGTAGGTTCTGTGCCAATTTCTGTCTCTCTCTCTGTCTCGTTACAACCGTATTTATACCAGTTGATTCAATCCTATCAATCTCTATTACAAAGGTTAGGGCGTTTCTTATCTCCATTCCAGGGAGTAAAGATTATGTAGCTTAAGCATGATTGTTCATAGTTAAAGTGATTAATTACCCGCCTGGCACTTAGTTGAGGGGTTTTATTCCCTCCCTGACTTCAGGGAAAAATTCCTACCTGGGGAAACAACCTTTCTAGGAGAGGCATCCCCTCCCTGACTTCAGGGAAAAATTCCTACCTGGGGAAACAACCTTTCTCGGAGAGGTGACCTTGGTTAAAACACACAGCGCTAAGAGGAGCAAACATATTAAGAACAGTATGCCATATATGTCAGGTCCCTTGAAACAGCAAGCAGGGACCGGCTCCCGGCAAGCCACAAACTGAGGATCACTTTGTAGATCCAAACAGGTTGCCCAGCATAAGTGATAGGCAGAGTCTGACATTGGCCTGGGCCAGAGTCCCTCCAAAGAGACCCCTGAACCAACATACCTGGTGGCCAGCTTCAGAAAACATCAGAGCAGCATCAAACAAGTTTCACAAGTAGCATATACAATGTAAGATTTTGGCAGGCCCGTATCCTGCTGAGGCAAATTCTGCTTTGTTTGGTCAGCACCTGCACAACAGCTCATACTCTGTGATTAAATCTGACTCTCAAGTCAGCACGCTTAAGGGTCAACAACACACATAAACTGGGCAGTAGCATTCAAGACACAATTATAACAGGAGGGCCCACATAACTCACATAAGAGATATTCTGGAGTACCCAGTTTAGATGATCAAGGAGACTGTGCCAGTGGGTCCCACAGGAAACCTGTATATAAGGCTACCAAGACTGGAAGTCATAGTAGGTTTACATAATGCATGGAAATAAGCACAAAGAGGCAGCCAAAATGGGGAGGAAATAAACAAAACAAAACATGCCCCCAAAGAGAGAAAAAAAGAAATCTCCAGAAAAAGAGCGAAATGAAATGGAGGCAAGCAGTATACCAGATATAAATTAAAAAAAATGGTTAAGAGGCTACCCAAGGAACTTAGTGAAAACTACAATAGCATGAAAAAGGACATATAAACAATAAAAATGAACCAGTCAGAAATGAAGAATACAATATCTGAAATGAATAATATACTAGAAGGAATAAACAATAGGTTTGATGAACAGAGAATCAAATCAGTGATTTGGAAGACAAGGTAGCATAAAACACCCAAGTAGAACAGCAAAAGAAAAAAATGTAAATGAGGATAGTTTAAGGGACTTTGGGGACAACATGAAGTGTAACAATGTTAGCACTATAGGGGTAATAGAAGGAGAAGAAAGAGTGCAAGGGATCAAGAACATATTTTAAAAAAAACAAAACAAAAAAACTGATACTTGAAAACTTCCCTACCTGGTGAAGTTAAGACACACAAGTCTAGGAAGTTCAGAGAGTCCCACACAAGATGAACCCAAAGAGGCCCACAGCACGATAAATCATAATTAAAATGGCAATGGTTAAAGACAAAGAGAGAATCTTAAAGCAGCAAGACAAAAAATTTTAGTTACCTACAAGGGAGCTCCCATAAGACTGTCAGCTGATTTATCAACAGAAACATTTCAAGCCAGAAGGCATTGACATGAAATATTCAAAGTGGTGAAAAAGCAAGACTACTTAACATAACAAGGCTATCATTTAAAAATGAAAGAAAAATAAAGAGCTTCCCAAACAAGAAAAAGCTAAAGGAATGTATTACCACCAAACCAGTATTGCAAGCAATGTTAAAATGTCTTTAAAAGATGATGATGATGATGAAGAAGAAGAAGAAGAAGAAGAAGAAGAAGAAGAAGAAGAAGAAGGAGAAAGAAGAATTAGAAAACAGAGTAATGTAGTTAAAAGTATAAAGTGGCACTAAATACATATCCTATCTAATAAAAGAGAAACATGGTAATTAGTGTACAGCCGCTACCCTTCCCATTGGCTAATCAAGGCAATATGCAAATTAACTGCCAGCCAAGATGATGGCCAGCAGCCAGGCAGCTAGAAGCGAACATGAGGCTTGCTTGCTTCAGTGACGGAGGACTCCAACGTTCTCCGCCTGCCGCTGCCGGCCTCTGAGCTGCAACTCTAAGCAACTATGTTACAAATATAGAAGCTAAACAAAACCCCAGAAACCTGCTTTAGTCCGCCGGGCTTCAGCCAGCAGGATTGCAACATTGTTTCAAATACAGAAGGTAAACAAAGGCCAGAAACCTGCTTTCAGCAGCGGAGGCCTAAGAGCTGGAGCCAAGCCTCAAAGCGAAAGCTGACCCAGAATAAAAAAGAAAAAAAAAAAGAAAAAAAGGAGCGGTTGGGAGCTTTAGTCACCCGCCAGCCTGAAAACAGCCCTCAGCCCCTCACCCAGACTGGCCAGGCACCCAGTGGGGACCCCCACCCTGAAGGGTGTGTGACTAGCTGCAAACAGCCAACATCCTCTCACCCAGGCTGGCCAGGCACCCCAGTGGGGACCCCCACCCTGATCCAGGACACCCTTCAGGGCAAACCAGCCGGCACCCACCCGTGCACCAGGCCTCTATCCTATATAGTAAAAGGGTAATATGCCTCCCAGCACTGGGATCAGCGGAGCCGAGAGGCCTCCTGGCACTGGGATTAGTGTGACAGGGGGCAGCACCCAAACCCTCTGATTGCCCTGCGGCTCTGTGTGTGACAGGGTGTGGCACCCCAACCCCCTGATCGGCCCTGCTTTGTGTGTGACAGGGGCAGCGCCCCAACCCCCTGATCGGCCCTGCTCTGTGGGTGATAGAGGGCAGCGCCCAACTACCTGATCCACCCAGCTCTGTGTGTGACAGGGGGCAGTGCCCCAATTCCCCTATCGGCCCTACTCTGTGAGTGACAGGGGGGAGCTCCCCAACCCCCTGATGGGCCCTGCTCTGTGCATGACAGGGTACGGAGCCCCAACCCCCCTGATAGGCCCTGATCTGTGCGTGACAGGGGGCAGTGCCCCAAGCCCCTTATTGGCCCTACCCTGAGCATGACAGGGGGTGGCCCCGCAACCTCCCCATCGACCCTGCCTTGAGTGTGACAGGGGGCAGTGCCCCAACCCCCCAATTGGCCCTACCCTGAGCGTGACTGAGGGTGGCATCACAACCTCCCAATCCGCTCTGCTCTGTGCATGACAGGAGGCGGCGCCACAACTCCCCAATTGGCCCTGCTCTGAGCCCGACCAGGGGCTGCACCTTGGGATTGGGCCTGCCCTCTGCCACCTGGGAGCAGGCCTAAGCCAGCAGGTCGTTATCTCCTGAGGGGTCCCACACTGCGAGAGAGCACAGGTCGGGCTGAGGGACCTCTCCCCCCCCCCCCACCACTGAGAGCACAAATTTTTGTGCACCAGGCCTCTAGTCTATTAATAATCACTTTAAATGTAAATGGCTTACTAGTAAGTGCTCTAATCAAAAGACACTAGAGGCCCAGTGCATGACATTCATGCACTTGGGGGTGGTCTCTCAGCCCAGCCTGAACCCTCTCACAGTCTGGGACCCCTTGGGGGATGTTACCTGCCGGCCAGCAGGCAGACATCCCCCTAAGGGTCCTTAGCACTGCTGCGGAGGCAGGATAGGCTCCTAATACCACCACTGTGCTCACCAGTTGTGAGCCTGGCTTCTGGTTGAGCAGTGCTTCCCCTGTGGGAGCACACTGACCAGTCATTCTGCCATTCACTCAATTTGCATATTAGGGGTTTATTATATACTAGAGGCCCGGTGCATGAATTCGTGCATGGGTAGGGTCCCTCTGGGTGGGCTGCAAGGATCCAACCAAAATCCACAGTCCAAAGTCGCCTGCAACTCCTACCTGCTGCTCCTGCTCATCCCGGCCTCACTTTGCCTGCCAGGATCAATCGAGAAAAGCTCACGCTGTCATAGCAGCGCTCGCCAGCCATGAACCCTGCATCTGGTGCCCTCCCAAGGGGAGGGACCTGCAGGACTGGGCTAAAACCAGCTCTCCAACATCCCCCAAGGGGTCCTGGATTGTGAGAGGGTGCAGGCCAGGCTAAGGGGCCCCATTGGTGCACAATCAGGCCAGGGAGAGACACAGGAGGTTGGCCAGCTGGGTAGGAACTGCAGAAGGGCTCCAGGGCGTGTCCAGCCCATCTTGCTCAGTCCCAATCAGCCGGACCCCAGTAGCAAGCTAACCTACCAGTCAGAGTATCTGCCCCCAGGTGGTCAGTGCACGTCATAGCGAGCAGTTGAGCAGCCTTAGCATGTCATTAGCATATTACGCTTTGATTGGTTGTTCTGCCATTCAGTCTATTTGCATATTACCTTTTTATTATATAGGATGATAGGTAGCTAAATGGATAAAAAACAAGACCCATATATGTGTTGTCTACAAGAGACCTGCCTCAGAACAAATGATAAAGACTAAAAGTAAACAAATGGAAAAATATATCTCATGCAAATGGAAAGGGGGAAAAGCTGGGGTAGCAATACTACTTATATTAAACAAATATGGAACTTAATTTTGATCCAGTGATCCCAGTTCTGGAATATATCCTAAGAATCCGAAACCCCAATCAGAAAGAATAACCCTCTGTTCATAGCAGTGTTATTTCCAATAGCTAAGATCTGGAAGCAGCCCAAGTGCTGCTTGAGTAGATGAGTGGATAAAAAGCCACGGTGCATTTACAATGCGGCTAAAAGAAGAAGGAGCTCATGCCATTTGCGACAGCATGAATGGACCTAGAGATTATTGTGCTAAGTGAAATAAGCCAATTAGAGAAAGACAAATATCACATGATCTCACTTATATGTGGAGTCTAATGAACAAAATAAACTGACAAACAAAATAGGTCCACAGGCATGGATGCATGGAACAGAAGGACAGATATCAGAGGTGAGGTGGATGGAGGGAATGGGAAGAGATTAACCAAATAACATATATGCATATATGCATAATCCATGGACATAGTGATGTGCTAAAGGCCAGGAGTGGGGTAGGGGATGGATGGAGGGGAGCAAGAAGAAAATGCAGTACATTTGTAATACTGTCAACAATAAATAAAGAATAAATAAAACATAAATAAAATACAACTGATTTTTTAATAGAAACTTTGCAGGCCAGAAGGGAGTAGCACAATATATTCAACATGATGAATGAGGGGAAACCTACAAGAAAACTCCACATGGCAATGTTCTCATTAATTGAAAGACACATAGTTTCCCAGACAAGCAAAAGCTAAAGGAGTTCATCAGCACTTAATTGGGATTACAGGAAATGTTAAGGGAATTCTTTAATTAGAAAAGAAATGTCCAAAACTAGAAATAAGAAAATATCTGAAAGAAAAAATCCTCACTAGTAAATGCAAGCATATAGTAAAAGTAGTATATCAACCACTTATGAAGCTAGTATGAAAACAATTAAAATGACAATATTACATACATATCAACGATTACTTTAAATGTATATGGACTAAGTAGCTTCATTCAAAAAACATAAGATGGCTGAATGGATAAAAATCCACAATGCACACATATGCTGTCTACAAGGGACTTACTTCAGATATAAAGACACACAGAGACTGAAAGTGAATGGGTGAAAAAAGATATTCCATGCAAATAAAGAGAAAGCTAGGGTAGCAATACTTTGACAAAGTAGACTTTAAAACAAAGACTTTAACAAGACAATTGGTATGTCATAATGATAAGGGGATTAATCCAACAAGAGGATACAACACTTGCAAACATGTACACATCCAACAAATATTATCAGGCATAAAGTGAGAAAATGACAATAATACAGTAATAGTAGGGTATATGAACACCCCACTTACAAAAATGGGTAGATCAGCCCGCTGGTGTGGCTCACTGGTTGTGCCTTGGCCTATGAATCAGGAGGTTGCAGTTTGATTCCCAGTCAGGGCACATGCCCAGGTTTCAGGCTCAGTCCCTAATAGGGGGCGTGCAAGAGACAACTGATCAATGATTCTCTCTCATCATTGATGTTTCTGTCTCTCTCTCCCTCTCCCTTCCTCTCTGAAAGCAATAAAAAAAAATATTAAAACATGGATAGATCATTCAGACAAAGGCAACAAGGAAATATTGGCCTTAAGTGATGCATTATACTAGCTGGACTTAATAGATATGTACAAAACACTCCACCTCAAACAGTAGAATACACGTTCTTTTTAAGTGTACATGAACATTCTCCAGGATAGACCACATGTTAGGCCACAAAACATACCAATAAATTTAGGAAGATCAAAATCATAAAAAGCATTTTTCTCCAGCCACAATGGTAAGAAAGTAAAAATCAATTATAAGAGGAAACTAGAAAGAACAAATGTGGAGGCTGAACAACATGTTACCAATAACCAGTGGGTCCAGAAGAAATCAAAGAGAAAATTTAAAAAATATCTTGAGACAAATAAAAATGGAAAGTTTACTAAATCTATGGGGTGCACCAAAAGCCATTCTAAGGGGGAAGTTTATAGCAATACAGTCCTACCTCAAGAAACAAGAAAAATCTCAAATAATCTAACATTACACCAAAAGAAAGTAGAAAAAGAATAAATAATCTCCAAGTTAATAGAAGGAAGAAAATAATAAAGACCAAAGCAGAAGTAAGTGAAATTGAAGTTGGAGACCTCACGCTCCCTGCCAACTATACTACAGGCTGCAGTAATCAAAACAGTATGATACTGGCACACAAAAAAACAGACACATAGGTCAATGGAACATAATAAAGATCCCAAAAGCAAATCCAAGCATTATATTATCGATTAAATTTATGGCAAAGGAGGCAAGATGAGCAGAGGATCAAATCAGTGATTAGGGGAGCAGAGGATCGATATACAATGGGGAAAAGTCTTCAATAAATAGTGCTAAAAAAACTGGACACCTATATGCCAAAAAAAATTAACTCAACCACTTTCTTAAACCATATTAAAAAAAATAAACTCAAAATGAATTAGAGGCTTAATGTTAGACATAAAACTCCTAGAAGAAAACATAGGCAGCAAACTCTTTGACATTGGTCTTAGAAACATATATATTTTTATGTGTTTCCTGGGGTAAGGACAACAAAATAAAAATTTTAAAATGAGACTACATTAAACCAAAAATCTTTTGCACGGTGATGGAACCTATTAACAAGACAAAAAGGCAACTTATTGAATGGGAGAAGATATTCACAAATGATATATCTAATAAGGAGTTGATATCCAAAATAAAGACTTATAAAGACTTATAAAACTCAGCATGAGAAAAACAAATAACCCAATTAAAAAGATGGACAGAAGACCAATAACTCTTTCTCCAAAGAAGACATACAGAAAGTAACCAGACACCAGAAAAACATGCTTAATATTACTAATCATCAGGGAAATGTAAGTAAAAACTACAATAAGATACACCTGTCAGAATGGATGTCATAAAAAAGACAAGAAACAACAAATGTTGGTGAGAATTTGGAGAAATGGAAACTCTTGTGCACTGTTGGTGAGATTGTAAATTGGCACAGCCACTACGGAAAACAATATGAAGTTTCTGCAAAACATTAAAAATGGAACTACCATACAATTTTGCAGTTTCAGTTCTGGGCATTTATCCAAAGCAAGCAAAAACACTAATTAAACATGACAAATGCACCCCTGTGTGCACTGCAGCATTATTTACAATAGCCATGATATGGAAGCAACCTAGGTGTCCATCGGTAGGCAGCCATAGAAAAGAATGAAATCTTGCCATTTGCAACAACATGGATGGACCTAGAAGGCATGATGTTAAGTGAAACAAGTCAAAGAAAGACAAATACTGTATTATTTCACTTAGATGTGGATTCTAAAACATTAAACAAATGATAAAACAAGACAAATAGATACAGATAACTAACTGATAGTTGTCAGAGGACTAGGGGGGTGGGCAAAAGGTGAAGGGCATTAAGGGATACAAACTTATAGGTATACAAATAAGTCACGGGGATGTAATGTAGAGCCTGGGGAATACAGTCAGTAGTATCACCATAACTTTGTATGGTGAGAGACGGTTACTCTACTTCTCATGGTGATCACTTTATAAGTTATATAAATGTCAAATCCCTATGTCATGCACCTGAAACTAATATAATATTGTGTGCCAGCTGTGCTTTAATTTAAAAGAGCTTTACATTACAAAAAATAAAGGAAAAGGAAAGGAAAGAGAATAGAAGAAATGAAAAGACAAGACAGAAAAGAGGAAGGGAAGGGAAGAGAAGGGAAGGGAAGGGAAGGGAAGGGAAGGGAAGGGAAGGGAAGGGAAGGGAAGGGAAGGGAAGGGAAGGGAAGGGAAGTGAAGGGAAGGGAAGGGAAACAGGCAGCTGAAGCCCAGGAGAGGATCCTCCTTCTTTGCTCTGGCCTCTTTCAGGTCTCAGGACTCACTCACCGGCCTGTCTCTCTCCAGCACCAGGAAGGAGGCCTACTGCAGACAGCTAGCACTTGTGGCTTCCAGGCAAGCTCCAGGACTAGTGTTCAACATGGGAGCTTGTCACATGGTATTCCCGCCTCACAGCTGAGCAGGCAGGCCTGGCTTCTGTGCCATGCAGGGAAAGGAAATGGATTATAGCCACTCCTTTCTGTCCTTAGACCTTCATCAGTGTGGACTGACTCTCAGGATGGGGAAGAGGAAGATTTAGAGCAGGGATGAGTGAATTTTATATTTATTTAAAACAACCACAAAAAAGTATATCATCAAAAATGTTTTTAATTGATGTGGTTTTTATTCTATTATAGACTCCAAAAAAATGAAAATTTTGATTCTCTTATTTTAAGGCAGTGTCGCCTTGCTAACACTTATTGGTATTTATCAATACATTTAAAAAATATTTTTATTGATTTCAGAGAGAGGAAGGGAGAAGGAGAGGGAGATAGAAACATTAATGATGAGAGAGAATCATTGATTGGCTGCCTTCTGCACACCCCACACTGGGGATCAAGCCCACAACCCAGGCATGTGCCCTGACCAGGAATCAAACTGTGACCTCCTGGTTCATAGGTCAATGCTTAACCACTGTGCCACACCGGCCAGGCTATCAGTACATTTAAATTTTAAGAGCATCTCATGGTTGGATGCTTTTGGGAGCTAGCCCAGCAGCATCCCCAAAAGAGGCCGTAAGTGGTACTTCAGGCTGTTTGAGTCCTGCAAGTTTCCCATGGCCCAAGGCTAGGCTGGGCCCCTGGAAGTGAGCAAAGCTTAGTTCTTAGTTCTTCACAGCCCAGTCTTAAGAGGGCAAAAGAGATGATGACAGAAAACTCAGGTGGTGTCTGGGCGAAGGTTCAGAAATCCACCAAGTCTTCTTATCAAAGCCTGGCCTTCCTTTGTGGAGGCTAACGGGACTTGGTGTGTGTATGGGGTAATTTTTCTTTATTTAGGATTATAATGTTTCCTCTGTGCACCCTGCATGAACAGCAGGAATCATCAAGATCAGATGCCGTTAGCCTTCATTAAGAGTTAGCCAGGCTTGAGTTCTTCCCTGAGGCTGTGTCCTTTCTCCCTCGCTGAAGGAAAACATCTCAGATGTAAGTTATAAACAAAATGCAAATGAGGAGAGGAATCTTGGCTTGAGTATATTAATGGAGAATTATTTGCATAGGACTATCAATTAAAAACAAATATTTCCCAGATGTTCTTACCTTATCATATTATAAGACAGGAATTTAAAACTGCCCCAAGATCAACATTCTAAGCCCGTGGTCGGCAAACTGCGGCTCGCGAGCCACATGCGGCTCTTTGCCCCCTTGAGTGTGGCTCTTCCTAAGCCTTAGGAGTACCCTAATTAAGTTAATAACAATGTACCTACCTATATAGTTTAAGTTTAAAAAATTTGGCTCTCAAAAGAAATTTCAATCGTTGTACTGTTGACATTTGGCTCTGTTGGCTAATGAGTTTGCCGACCTAAGCAAATGCAACAACTCTACGAAATAAAGAATAACACATGCCCTGGGGTAGATGTGGAGAGGCAGTAGCACACACAAGTTCACGGATAATCAGGAGGACATTATATGGTGGGAATGGAGGAGTATTAGATTGCAATTTATAGTCAGTGATCTTGAGAAAGAACAAACTTGGAGGAATCACACAACCTAATATCAAACTATACTACAAGGCCATAGTAATTAAAACAGCATGGTACTGCCATAAAAAGCAGACATCTAGATCAATGGGACAGAATAGAGAGCCCGGAAATAAATCCATGCATTTAAAGTCAATTAATATTTGACAAAGGAGACAAAAAGATACCATGGGCTAAAGATAACCTATTCAATAAATGGTGTTGGGAAAATTGCACAGATATGTGCAAAAGATGAAACTAGACCACCTTCTTACACCGCACGCAAGAATAAACTCAAAATGGATCAAAGACTTAAATGTTAGACTCAAAACCACTGGGGAAAGCAGTATGAAGTTACCTCCAAAAATTAAAAATGGAACTGCCTTATGACCCACTGATTCCACTTCTGGGAATTTATCTGAAGAAACACAAAACACTAGTTTGAAAGAATATATGTACCCCTATGTTCATTTCAGCATTATTTACAATAGCCGATGTTTGGAAGCAGCCCAAGGGCCCATCAGTAGATGAGTGGATATAAAAGCTGTGGTACATTTACGCAATGGAATACTACTCTGACACAAAAAGGAAGAAAATTTTACCCTTTGTGACAGCATGGATGGACCTGGAAAGCATTATGCCAAGTGAAATAAGCCAGTCAGAGGAAGACTAGTACCATCTTATTTCACTCACTCGTGGAAGTTAATACACAAACTGAACTACCAAGCAAAATAGAGACAAACTCATAGATACAGAACAGGCAGACACCTCTGGTGTGGGAAGGTGTTGGCTTGGGGGAAAGATTAAGACAAAAAAAGAGAGAGCCAGGCCAGCGTGGTTCAGTGGTTGAGCGTCAACCTAGGAACCAGGAGTCACAGTTTGATTCCCGATCAGGGCACATGCCCGGATTGTGGGCTCAATCCCCAGTGGGGGTGCATGCAGGAGGCAGCCAAACAATGATTCTCTCTCATCATTGATATTTCTGTCTCTCTATCCCTCTCTCCCTTTCTCTCTGAAATCAATAAAATATGTTTGATTTGTTTTTCTTGACAAATGAGAGAGAGAGAGAACTCGTGGAAATGGACAATAGTGTGGTGATTGCAGTGGATGAGGGAGAGGGGGAAGAGAGCAGAGAGGGGATAAATGGTGATGGGAAAAAATAAAATAATTTAAACACCTGGGTTGATATAGCAATGTGGCTTCCTAGGCTTCGGTATTTGCTACAAGCAACTATGTTTGCATAACTTGGATCAGTGTGTCTTATGGTTACCTGACCCACCAGTTCCCTGTGAGCTTCATCTGCTGTGCCCATGCATTATGGTGGGGACATAAAAGTAGGCTCTGCAATTCTACTGTAAGGCCTTTGTAATAACAGGACAGGAGACCAGTAGTTGTTGTTTTTTTAGCAAACAAGTTTCTAAACCTTCTGGTAGATAATATCTGGTGGAAAAATGTTAAACTTCTTTTGAGCCTCTAGGATTTGGGGTTTATGATTCTGGGAAGTTAACGAACCCCAATTTGGGAAGATATCACAAGACATGCAACTTCTTTGGGCTCCTGTTTTTGAGATTAACAGGAGTGATGTCCCTGAAGACCTTTCCAGCCTACCTTCACCCTCCTCCTCGTTGAGAGCTCTAGCAAGTTCACTGTGATGGGGGATGTAATTTTGAGGCTCAAGGCCACACAGTACATCCTACTCAAGACATATCAGTATCTCCAGAGCAAGAAGGATGGTTTACTCCAGATCCCTGGAGATATCAGAATCCAAAACCAGGTCGAGGAAACAGAATTGGGTCAACAGGACATGCAGCCAGAATTGCAAAGCCAAGAGAGGACTGACCGGGCTGGAACAATTCTGGAGCAGAGTGAGAAGGTCCTGAGTGAACGTGTAAAGTGGCATTGCTTGTATTGATTGTAGGGCACATGGTTGAATAGACTGAATGTTTATGTCCCTCCAAAATGCATCGGTTGAAACCTAACCTGCAATGTAGTAATAGTTTGGAAGACATTAATGGTGAGAACATCTAAAAAATAATGATTAGGCCTAGCCTGTTTGGCTCAGTGGATAGAGCGTCAGCCTGTGGACTGAAGGGTCCCAGGTTTGATTCTGGTCAAGGGCATATGCCAGGATTGCAGGCTCAATCCCTACAGGGGCGGGGCGGCGGGGGGGGGGGGCATGCAGGAGGCAGCTGATCAATAATTCTCTCTCATCATTGATGTTTCTGTCTCTCTCCCTCTCCCTTCCTCTCTGAAATCAATAAAAAAAATACAATAAAAAATAGTGATTAGGAGGTAAGGCCTTTGGTAGGTGATCAGGTTGAAGGGCTCAGGAGTGGGATTTGTGCCTTTAGGGAAGAGACCTCAGAAAGACCCCGGCCCCTTCCACCATGTGAGGATATGAGAAGTTGGCCCTCTGCAACCCGGAAACAACCCCATCACACTGGTACCCTGATCTAGAACTTCCAGCTTCTAGAACTGTGAGCAATGAATGTCTGCTATTTACAAGCCACCCAGTCTATGGGACTTTGTTACACAGCCACGACTGGCTAAGATGGTGTATTTGGGCACATCAGCATGATTTAAGTGTCAGTTCAAGAAGGACAAGCCTTGAGAAATCAGTCCAGGTTCTATGGCTCTTTCCATGCAGAGTGGAATCAGGTGACTTTAGATTTGTTCATTCTTCCAAGAACATTTACATTTGTCATGCGACAGACACAGTGCTGGGCTCTAAACAATAGTAGATAACATATGGGTCTTGACCTGAAGGAAATTCTAATTCAGGATGAAGACAAAAGAAAGAAAGCAATTATAATATGGTGTTTCAGATTCTATAACAATGGGAGTTTCTGGGTGGAACTGAAGTACCTAGGAAGGGCAGTCTTATCAGGCAGATAGGAAAGTGTTTCAGGAGAGAAGTGAGAGGAGATGCTCAGGTGAAGCGTGTGGCGTGCTTCCTAGGAAGGTTAGCGTGCATTGTAGAAGCTTCCTAACCACTGCCGCTCGCAGAGTCGCTGGGTCCCTGGACACTCCTCGCCTCTCCCTCTGTGGGCACGCTGAAGGCATGGGGTGCTCCCAGGGCTGTGCTCCCCCTTCCCTAACCTGGGTGCTCAAGAGTCCGTTGTTTTGTTTTTACCAAATCTGTTTATGACTGTTATACTTGTTACCAGAGACTTTTCATTTAAATAAATGTTATTAAAGTTGATAATATATGGGAACAAAGAGTTTCAAGTTTCTATGAAAATTAAATGACAAATTTTGAAAAGATATTAATGGTGAGAGCCTCTAAAAAATAATGATATTGAACTGTGTGTGAATGAGCAGCTGAAAATTATTGGAGAAATAAAATCATAAAATTTCATTAAGATTCCAGAAGCAGAATATGTTGCAACATTTTAAAGCTTTTTAATTCTTTCCTAAAGATCTAACAATGGAATTTGTAGAGGATACAGTATAGACAGGATTTATGCAAGAAAGACACTACGAAACTCCAACCAGGGTCATAACCTAAGAGGCTTTGACTTTATGTCAAAATATTAGTGAATAAATGTTCATGTAGATGTTTAAAGTTAAAAATATATGTTTCTAATACCAAATATTATTATTGTGATTCTTTGCTTCACTGTCTTTTTTATTAACAAGCCAGCCAGGGATCCCAAGCCCACTGCATTAGAGAGCGCCTGTGCACCAAGGTCTGGCTTTAAGAGAGAGCATAAGAGAGCCAATCATGTAACAGAGTCAGTTCAGGATGGTTTCTATGCTAGAGAGATGGGGGGAGGCTGGCAGCTGTGATGGTGTTAAGGGAGACAGCCCAGTCAGAGACAGCAGGGTGCAGAGTGCAGTGTGAGCAATGCTAGCAGCATTAAGATTTCAGGGTAGGGGTTTAAGATGAAGCAGAGGCTACCAAACAGGATCCCTGGGCCCCCTACACACACCCAGACACACACACACACACACACACACACACACACACACACACACACACTATCCTGGGGACTGGTAAGGCCAGGGCAACCTAGTCTGAGAAAACCTCTTCACTTAGCATTTTGAAGACGGCTGCAGCTTTATTGAGTCCTATGCAAACTGTGTGACCACAAACCACTGTGAAGCTTGTGTTTCTATTTCTGGGGAGGGTCTTGTGCTATAAGGGGATTATAAGCAATGCCCCATCACCTACATAAGCACAGTGCTTTACAATGTCCCCAATAGTGTCACTATAACACCTTGATACACAGATTTTCCTCTGTTCTGTTCATTTTCAAGTTTGAGAGACATGAACTACAATAAGGGTTTAAGGTCAAGACCTGCTTCTGCCTCTTGGAAACTTTCTACTCATGAAAGTTAAGGAAGTTCACTCACCTCTGTCTGCACAGTTAAGTGTAAAGTGTAGTAGTATTAAGTACATTCACATTGTTTTGCATAAAATCTCTAAAACTTTTTTCATCCTGCAAAACTGAAACTGCATACCCATTAAACAACAAGCCCTGATTCTCTGCCCAACCACCATTCCATCTTCTATCCCTGTAGATCTGACTACAGTAGAGATACCTCATATCATACAGTAGTAGCATTTTTGTGTGGGTGACTGGCTTAACTTAGCTTAATGTCTTCTACATTCTTCTCATTCTTGATAAGCATTGTAACAACATCAAAATCACACTCCTAATGACATCACTGAGAGCTAAAAACTATGGTTTCCTTATGTCTGAAGCAAAGATAGCAACATCCACTAGTCAGTATTAAGGAGTAGACTCAGTTGGTTATTGCCACTAAGACTTCCCACCATTTATGGCTCACTCTGTACCAGCACACTCCTAAGAACTATACATTTATTCTGCAGGAAGTGTCACACAACCAGATAGTAAGTTACTGTCCCCATTTTACAGATCTGGAAACCAAAACTAATGCCGTCAAATAACTCAATAAAGGGTGCAGATGATAAGTAACAAGAGCCAAGATCCAAAGTAACTGACTGTTCTTATGAATGTAAGTTTTATTACAATTAAATTTTTAAAACTAAAACCAAAAGAACAGGTAGGAGATAAGTAAATATCCTTCATAGGCTATGCTTCCCTGTATTTTCACTTGCCCATAATTGGGATCACTATATATTCCAGTTTGCTTAGGACAATTCAGATTCCCTCTCATTGTCCTTGCACAGTTATTCATAGGTATTCCTTTCACTCTGAAAAGAGTCAAGCATGATAACAATTATGTTCATCTTACCCAATATGCCCTTAGTAGCAGAGGGCAGCCAGAGAACTTAAAGCCAGAAAGCACATTGTTCATACTGCTAGCACCTGCATTCCTTCATTCACTCCTTTATTCACTCACAGAAGAAAGACTTCTGTGTACCTCCTAGCTGTTATCACACTGGGCCCTACATTTGTGTTCAGGTGACTGTCTTCCCAGAGAGGCTGTGGGTTCCTCCAGGGCAGGATTTATACCTAATTTCCCAGATCCCAGCCAACTGTTAGACACGCATCAGGTTCCCAACAGATGTTGGCTGAATGGCAAGATGTCTGATTCCAGCTGACTGACACAGTGCAAGAGGACTGGCCCTCATCACTATTCTACCTTCTTGAGGGTCTAGCCTCTGTGCCCTCAGAGGTGGTGCTGTATGGTCTTCTTGGCTGGTAGACAGATTTCCAAAGGGAGGGTAAAGACCTCAACCAAATTTCTCTCTCACACGTAAACCACTTCCAAGTGCTTTGCTAGGGTTTTATTATTCCTGATGTGTTTTCAATTTTTTTTTAACAAAGAAACATCTTCATTGTTCCTGAAATAGATGCTCACAGTTAGCGTATGAATGCTTAGTAAATCTTGCACATGTTGCACTACAGCAGACCTTTGAAATTCTGTAGCAATGGCCCAGCAAATTGGGCTAATTATCTGAGCTCCACAGCAATCTTTGTAAATCTGGTCTTGGTCTCCTCTTTCAAAGACAACTGTTTTTCTCAAGGTGAGTCTCAGCAAGCCACCTCCTTGAATGGCATGGATTTGCCTCAAAGTGGGGGGTGGGGTTACACTGTTGCTTTAGTGTTATTTGGCTCCTCTCTGCTCTCTAATGACCTGTGACCATTTAGGACTTAGGGATGGCATCTCTATCTTCCAATTTGCTTTGGATCTCTGATTCCAGGGAAGCATAGAGCTTAACATACCAGTCCCATGCTTTCCCCTTTCTTCTCCTCCTCTTCCTCCTCCTTCTGCTTTTCCTCCTCCTTCTAAGCGCATTAGATTTGAGGACAAAGACCCCAGGGCAATGGGAGGAGAGGCCTAGAAAGAAGTGCTCAGTAAATGTTAATGAGCCAGCAGCAGGTTCAGGTGGAATGTCTTTCAGGGATTTCAGGTTTATTTTAATAAATTAAGCCCAACATCTGGATGGCATTTGGATTAAGAACCATCAAGAGCTGCTCACTTATCCCTTCATCAATCTTGCCCAGTGTGCAACATTTTTATGTTTTTTCAAATCAACTTTGGTTTTATTGATCCTTTCTAGTGTATTTTCCTATTTTACTTCTTTCTGTTCTCATCTTATTACTTTCTTCCGTTTATAAATGTTCCTAGCTTCTTAATATGGGCCTTAGTTCATTAATTTACAACTTTCTGGGGCACATTTTTTTTTCCTAGTGATTGTCTGATTCTTTAGGGCCCTTCTTTTGATACACTGCCGTACGGTTGTCTTGTGTGCAGTCAGCTGATGACTTACAGATGGGATAATCAACCCCTGGTCTCAAGGGGGGTCTAGTTAAGGAAGGAGACAGGACAGTAAGTGTTAAGTGTGAAATTAATAACACAGTAGAACTGACTATAAGATTTCAGAAGAATGCTTATCAGTGACAGGTCCAAGGAGGAGGGGAACCAAAGTCAGACTCTGAAGGGCAGGCTGGTCCTGCAGGGGCTCAGAGGAATTGGAGGGAAGGCCAGGAGGGGGTACCTTCATAAGTCTTCCATGCCCTCCCAAGGCAAGGAGACTGTGAGGCAAAAGGCTGGAGAGGAGCCAGTGGCACAGTGCAGAGGACCCAGGAGGGGCATGCTGGCTTACAAAAGTGGCATATGCATGCAACAAGGCATCCTTGAAATGCCTGGGCAGCAACACCATGAGTACAGTGAGGTTGGAGAAGGATGGGTTGACAAGAGACACTGGCATCAGGGAGAACATGAGCAAGGAACTGTGGTCAAGACCGCGAGGGAGGTGACAACACAGAACTTTCCACGGAGCCTCTGTGTGGCGGGCAGCAGCAGGGCTGCATTTGTGGAGCTCCTGCAGGTCAGGCACAGAGAGGTCCACTTAACAAAGAAGATCTTCACAACAAAGCTGAGTCCAACCTTCGATAGGGAGTGGAAGTGAGGCCTGGCAGAGGGTGACGGGGTCAGACCCATGCCTCACCTGGGCTTCTGGAAGGGGAAGCCTGCACTTGTTCTACCACATTCCACCTCTGTTCAAGGCCATCAGGTGGCAGAATAATGGTAGGAACAAGCAAGTAATGCAGTTGGGGCCCATGTGTGTGGCCCCCAAATGTCCGCATGAGGCTTGGACTTCCTCCTCCAGGTGACTCATGCCCTCCTGGCTGACCCTCAAGCAGGTGGACACAGTCCCCAGGAAAGCAGGTCCCTGAAGCCTTCCCTCTTTCCTGGAAAACTGCTCCCATGTCGGGCCTGGGAGGGAAGCACCAGCATCGTGTCCTTCCCATGTGTTTCCACAGCGCAACGAGCTTGCTGACTGAGCACCAATCTCCTTTAGCGCAGCGTGCTGAAAACTTCACGTCCTGGAGAGGATGTTCAGCAGCTCCCACCTGTGCTAGGGCAGGTGCATGTCTTCTGAGGAGAGAGCAGTCGTGCTCTCCTGCTCTGAAGGTGGGCATTTACCAGGCTTCTACCCCCTGAGAACAAGAATACCCTGGCTTTAGGTGAGCTTTCACATCCAGCCCAGCCAATGCCCCCACCCTCACACTGCTGACCCCAGTCCTGGGACAGACTGGACCTCATCCCCTTCATAGCTGGACCAGGGGATCCCACCTCCCAGCTGGGCCCTTCTGGGAGGTCACCAGTTCCAAAGAAATAATGCTCTTTCCAGGCACTTAAATGCCCAGAAAACTCACCCATCTAAAGAAGCATCTGACTGGACTTCACAGAGACCATGTCTGGTCCCTGATTTCCTTATCAGCAAGTCCTGGTGGTTTCCCACAAGTCACTGCCATCTCATCTTTTGCCCCCCACCCCCACTCCCAAATCCACTCGAGTACCCAGAGCTCATCTCCACCAAAATCATATTTCTTCCCAAGCTAACCCTGGCTTTCATTCATTAGTTCATTCATTCATTCATTCATTCATTCATTCATTCCCAAGGAACATCTTTTATTTGCTGGCTCCAGGAAGCAAACTGATATCTGAAATTATTAACTCATCTCTTTTCTGCTCCATGAGCCTCCGATGATCAAGCTGTCCTTTCTTTGGGCTAGCAGCAGATCCATCCCTAGCTCGGGACCAGGTATGTGGGCCTTGGCCATGGAGATTCTCTCCAGGGTCCCATCTCTGCTTAGGAGGCAGCATGTTGGCCTTGGGTATCTTTAGCTTCCATGACTATCTTTCAGGTAAAATTGTTATGCTTTCTCCTAGTCAGTGCCTTAACTTTAAGATGTTTTTGAAGGCTCTCTTGATTTGGGTAGCTAGGAGTTCATTAAAGATAAGTCAATATGTTCATTCATATTATATATCAATCTCTTCTTTGTTATGTCAGTTATGATTGACTGTTGGAGTCTTTACTCTGCCTTAGAAATAACATCTGCTTAGTCTCCTTGGCAAATATCACTGGTGAGAGAACCCCAGGTCCTTAACCAGCACATATCTCATACCTTTCAGCTCATAGGGTCAAAATATGTGGAATGCATCTGAACAAGGCAATGCACAGGCAGCAGGAGCATCTGGGTTGGTCCCTGGAAATTGGGCTGACAACCCAATCTTAAATAGTCCCTTCACCAGATCACTCTAGGTCACATCACCTCATTTCCTCCAGAGCACTTAAATTACTTCACTTGCCACTAGCTTGTTGTCTCTCTCTGTCAAGGTAACCTACCCAAGCGTTCTCCTTTGAATCCCTAGTTCTCTCAAGATAATAATATACTGGGAGAGAGGGGGTTCAGTGCATGTTTATTCGAATGAATGATATAACTGCAGCCCCAGATTATTCATCTGTCACTTAGCCAGGATTCCATTCTGCAGGGGAGCCTGCTCGTTTGTGAGATGTGGCCTGGTGGAGAGGAAAGACTGGCAATTCCTATAGTAGCTGCATGTGGATACAAACACAGCATACTAGCACCATGGCTGTGGGGGCCTCAATTTGTACAGCTGAGAAGTGGGAAATCCTAATTCACAAGGCTATTGTGATAGTAAATCTTACCTAATAATAGACAAACATGTAAATGGACCATCCCTCTGCTACACTCACCAGCCAATCAGGAGAGTATGCAAATTAACCCAACAAAGATGGCAGTTAATTTGCATACGTAGGCCCGAAGCAGTGGAGTGAAGATTGAAGGCTCCGGCCTGAGCAGCGAAGACTGAAGGCTCCCGCTGGAGGAGCGAAGGCCTGGGTCCCGGGTGCCAGAGGGAAAGCGGTGCTGGCAGACAGGGGAAGGGAAGGCCTATTGCACGAATCCCTTCATGCAACAGGCCTCTAGTATATATGTAAAGTACTTAGGCACAAACAGAAGGTTAATGAACAATTGTTACTATTATCATATGATCTCACAGGGTTTTTTGTCTGTTTTTGTTCTATTTATTCAATTTTTCCAGAAACAAAGATAGAATGTGACCTCACTCAGGATGACCACAGGGATACTAGAAGTGAAGGGGAGAGCTGGGACCTGGGTTCTCTAAACTCTTTGGCTAAAAGGAATTTCTATTCCCAACTCCGGAGACCTTGACTGAGTCTGCAGGAAAAACTGTTGCACTCCAGCCCTCTAGGCTGGGAGTGATGAGTTTCAACATTATCCCTAAAGGAGTAGGTTTAGACCTTGGGGGTTCTTTTAGCATTTTTCAGACCTTCTCAAATAGTGTGATTCACAGTTTTTCACTACCCAGGGGAAAGGGTGTAGGAAAGAAGCATTTAAACTCACAGCTGCTAAGGAAGACATACAGCCCCTGTAAGGCCATGCTGCCCTCTGGGGAACACTCTCTCCTCCTGACTCTGCAGTGTCATGTTCTCCTGGTGGCTCTCCCAGGTCTCTGGGGCCCCAGAGGCTCTTTTTTGGGCCACCTTCCTCTACCCTCAGTACACATTGGATTCCTGTCTGCTCTCTTCCGGGCTCCCTTCTCCCAGGCAATTTCCCCACACCCACAGTTCATCTATTTACCGAGGCTTATCAACATGTCCCCTTGCTTGACCCACCTCTTGGTGCTTCAGACCCACATTTCCAGCCACCTGTGCAGCCCCTCCACTTGGCAACTTCAAACATCTCAAACTCTACAAGCTCCACGCCCCAAATCACACTCATCATCTTCCTCTGAAAGCCTTTCTCCAGGTGTCCTGGCTCAATGCATGTTTCCCTTGCCTCCCCCGATCCCCCACCACAACCAATTCCTCAGGGGCCAAGTTTCCAGCCATGACTCAGACTTGGTTCTTCCATCCCCCACACAGTCAACATGTCTGAGTTACTTCACTTTCATCTGCCACTATTCTCCATCCTCTTCATACCTCTCCCCATTCAGACCCCTGTCACTTCTATTCTGATGACTAAGGAGCCCCCACGTTATCTCTCAGCCACAGGCCAGCCCCTCCTATTCCTTTCTCACACTGCTGTCAGCACCATGTTCCCAAATGCACCACAAGCAAACTGGGTGGATTGCATCACCCACTCCTATCATTAGAGCCCTGCAATGTGTCTCCTGAATGACCCCATTTAGATGACTTGCAATTGAGGTCAGGAAAGTGGCTACCTCTGGGGGTGGGGAGGGAATGGCTGGGAGGGCAGGAGGGAACCTCTGTAGAACAGGAAATGTTTTATATTATGATCCAGGTGATGGTTGCCTGAGTTGGCATTCATCAAACTATGAAGTTAACGTTTGTACACCATTCTGCATGTAAATAATGTCAAAAAGAATAAAAGAAGAAATGTATCCTATATAATAAAAGCCTAATATGCTAAGTGTCCAATCGTCTGTTCAACCAAAGTGTAATATGTCAATGATATACTAAGGCCACTCAACCGCTCGCTATGACGTGCACTGACCACCAGGGGGTAGATGTTCTGACTGGTAGGTTAACTGGCTGCTGGGGTCCGGCTGATCGGGACTGAGCAAGATGGACCGGACATGCCCTGGAGCCCTTCCATGGTCCCTCCCCAGCTGGCCAACCTCACGAGTCCCTCCCTATCCCCGATCATGCATTGGTGGGGTCTCTCTACCTGGCCTGTACCCTCTTGAAACCTGGGACCCCTTGGGGGATGTCAGAGAGCCAGTTTCAGCCTGATCCCACAGGCCAGGCTGAGGGACCCCACTGGTGCATGAATTTGTGCACCGGCCCTCTAATAAATCTATAAAAGGTGAAAAATTCAAGAAGTTTGTCTGGGCCTCCAAATCTCTCTGAGGATGAAACCAAACATTTTAATGTGGTTTGTGTTTACGGTGCCCATTTACCCTGGCTGGCCTAGCACAGTCCCGGCTTGTGCCTAAGGTCCTAGTATGATTATTAACATTCCCCAGTTTGTATGGTTAATTATATGACCACCTCCTTCCTGCCTCTGGGCCTCACCCTTGCTATTCCCTCTGGCTGGAATGCTCTCTGCTTCCCTTCACCCAGGTAACACCTCATCCCTCAGATTTCAGCTGAAACATCACTTTCCCTGAAAAGTTCACCCTTTGCCCCAAACCAGCCTAGAAAGGGTCTCTCTGCCGACTGTATCAAGAGCAACCTGTCTCTTTCCTTCACTGCACCCAAGTCAGGGGTGAATTAGAAGAGCTATATGGCCATCCTTTTAGTTTCAACATTTACTTAATTGTCTTTGCCTCCTTCTATTACAAAATCTGGAAGTATAATCCCCTCATCTTACAGGGGATGGCCTGAGATATTGAGTGGCTCCTCCAGGGTCACCCAGTCAGTTATCGCCAGAATCAGGACCAGAATCCACAAGAACACTGATTCAGGTTCAGATGCTGCAAGTTACTCAATAATTAAAATATTTGGTGAGGCTTTGGATACATGATTCTGAATATTATTCCCAATTCCTTGGGCTGGGCCTGATAATTCGGAAAGTATAGAGGATCTATCTTACAGTTATCAATCCCATGGACTACCCTGGAATTTTACTTTTTCCAAAAATCCCTGAGTGAGTACAACTGAGGGTTTAGGTACTCAGCCTTCCCTTTCTTGGTGAAGCCTAGAAGTTAAAATTGTTGACTTATTACTAACTGTGCATTCACCCAGGATCGATCTATTACCACAGGTGAGGGGATTGCCCATATCTAGCATCCTGTGCAGATACAGACATTAGCACAAGCTCCAGGCAGGAGGTGGGGCCCCAGTCACACTGTCTGGGCCCGGTTCCAGCCCCATTACTCCTGGATGTGTGACCTCGGGGAAGCTATCTAACCTCTCTTATGTCTGAGTTTCTCATCTGAAAGTCTGGAAAATATTAGTGCCTACATCATAAGGTTATTTAAATGATTGAATAACAGAATCCGTGTTTAACATGCGGTGAGGGCAGTTTTCCTCTTCTTCCCCTCCCTCCCCTTCCTCGCTGCCTTCTTCTCCTTTCCCCTTTCTCCTTGCTCCCTGTCCTCTCCCTCTTCTCCTCCCCCCTCTCCCCCTCCACCTTCCCTCTTCTTTCCCCCTCCTTCTCTTCTTCCTCCTTTTATACAAATGATAGTCTAAATAATCAACCCACATCTTCTTAGGACTAAAATTCTTTTCCATCAGCCACAGGAAAGCCACAGCGTGTGAGGCAAGAAGTGGTGGGCATAGAAGATGGGTTTTTTAATATTAATTCGCCCATTTGAGTCACCTTAGTGCTCAAGATGTTCTGAGGTGAGGCTTTGGCTCTTTTCGCCCTTTCTAAATGCGGGTGCCAGAACTAAGGCACGGAGGGCTGCCTGTCCTGACAGAAAGACAGCACCCTCACCCACCTGCCCTGGAGTCACCTTAACTTCCCGGCAGAGCAGCCCCACACTGCATGTTTGGGGGTCACAAGATCACTGCTTGACTCAGCGGAGCCTTTGAAAAGCCTCTGTGATAATATGAATAATTGCAAAATACTCAGGCTGAGTTAGCAAACCATTCGCAGGACAGGGTTCAAAAGGAGCTCCTCTGGCAAATATTTGCCTGTTCGTGTTTTTACCTCATGTCATGCTTCGTTATCTGAGATAGCATGGCCTGGGTAACTCAGGCCTGAGTGTTGCCTGTGGACTGAGGGTGAGGCTGCCCGCAGCCCGCACAGCTTTCTCAGATCCCCTGAGCAGCACCAGGGCTTCTGTCAGGTGGAGGTCAGTCCTCAGGTAGTCTAGCTCCTGGCACAGTGGTTTCTCGTGGGAATGTGGGGAATGTGTAGGGAAGGAGGGAAGGGAAGGGCGGTGCGTAGGTCTACCAGTGGTTCTCAACCTCCCTAAGGCCGCGACCCTTTAATACAGTTCCTCATGTTGCGGTGACCCCCAACCATAAAATTACTTCTGTTGCTACTTCGTAACTGCAATTTTGCTAATGTTATGAATCGTAATGTAAGTATCTGATATTCAGGATGTATTTTCATTGTTCGTGACTCACAGGTTGAGAGCTGCTGGCAGACTATCAGCTAATCTTCCCAGCCTGTGTGGGCAGGGCAGTGGAACACACACTGAATTTAGGTTTGCCCAGGTCTGGGCTGGACTCTGGTCCTGCCCCTCACTTGCTATGTCCCTTGATTGCTCTAAAGCTTGGTTTCCTTCTTTACAATTTGGGGATAAACACAGACAACATACAAATAATTTTAAGGGTGAGGTAGCTGATGTCCATGCATAGCACCCAGCGCGTGGTGGGGGGATGATAGCCCAGGCTGCCCCCGGTAGAGCCTCTATGAAGAGACTGTCAGACCAGCAGAGCCCACGTCTAGCAGTTGGGATGAGGATGTGAGAGTCTGTCAAGGGACAGGAGCAAGGAGCAGGCGCTGGGCTGGAGCTCTCATCACAGGGCCTGAGGGGGTCCGGGTCAGACCTGGAGTTGGCATGACGGGTCCGGGTCCTTCTTTGACAGCAGGTGTTTTCTTTTTAATTTTAATATTCATTTTTCAATCACAGGTGCCTTTCAGTGTGATTTGTGTTGGTTTCAGGTGGACAGCACAGTGGTTAGATAGTCATATACTTTGCATCGTGTCCTCCTCGATATTGCCAGTGCCCAACTGGCACCAAACATCGTTCTCACAATATTACTGACTATATTTGCTGCGCTGTGCTTTCCATGCTACGCTAAGCAAGCCAGTCACAGAAGGACTGCTGTACAATTCCACCTGCCTCCACCTGTAACTCCCAGTGTGGACTTCTTAACCCTTCACCTAGTGGCTGTCCAAGAGGAGGGGGCTGACAGCAGGGATCTCACATGACAAAGGAGTCAGATCCCAGGGAAATGAGACCACACCTAGATCAGCACCAGAACCAGACCCTGAAAGCCAGTCCAGGACAAGAAGAGCTGCTCTCCTCCCAGCCCAGGGACACCTGCCCACGCTCCAATGTCAGGACTTGTGGGTACCAAGCCTCTGCCCACCCTCTGATAGGATGGGTATCAGGAATAACAGGAGGCTAAGCTGCCTGAGCCAGATGGCAGTTTTTTTTTAATTAGTTCTTTCCTTCCTTCCTTCCTTCCTTCCTTCCTTCCTTCCTTCCTTCCTTCCTTCCTTCCTTCCCCTCTCTCTCTCTCTCTCTCTCTCTCTCTCTCTCTCTCTCTCTCTCTCTCTCTTTCTTTCTTTCTCTCTTGTTAATTCAAATCTGTGTAGGTAACCAACTTGGAATTCAAATAAATTATCACTGGATAATGTTTCTCATTAAATCCTTTGCAATTTGGTTGAGTGTTTTTAGTTATTTTTAAGTTATTTTTTAGAAGAATGAGACTAAATAAGGCCATCAGATTGTTGAATTAAATTTGTTTCTGTCTGCAATGTGCTCATAAGTTTTTGAACTTTAACTTTAATTTTCTAATTTCAACCAGAACTTGCCACAAAACAAATGAAATTCAGGGACACATGTTTGCTGTGATGAAAATGCTGAGATTGGCACGTAACTAATTGCTGCCCTTTTTCTTCCTTCTCCAGTCGATGCTCCCTCTCAGATGAACCCCACTCAGGTATGACTGAAAAGTATTTTAATTCTTATGATTTTATATATGTGTTTGTTCTGAAAATACTCTAAGCATGTTTACTTATGTCCCCTTCTCGTTCATATTCCATATTCTGACCCATACATGACTTGGCTTACACTCAGGACTAGAGGGGAAGTCTAGTCTTGACTCACACTCATTACCAGGCTCAAGATCAGAACCTGTTCAGGGAAGTAATTGCATAGAACACTTAGGCGCTGGACACTGTAAGATACACTTTCAACTATGAAACCCTTTGAACTCTCATAGCACTGAAGTAAGTCCTTTTATTTGCCAGTTTCACAGATAAGAAAGCAATGAAGTAACTTGTTTAAGGTCACGAGTCGTAAGTGACTGGATCAAGCTCAGTGCCAGAGTCAGATCCCAGACCCTGAACGCTGAAATCATTGCAATCGGTCATGAGAAACAGCAGAGGCACCGCCTGGCATCCTCTGAGCATTTTCAGGACTAAGAGCAGAGCTCTGGCCCAATCTGCCAAACAGCCACCCCTGGGAGCCCCCTCGCGGGCACTATCCCTGGCACCCAGGCGTGCGTAAGTGTCGGCATGTGTGCAGCCTGATGATGTCTCAAAGGCCCTGACTATGGAGAACAATGGTGGAAATATTACTTTTAACTTAGACTTTCATCATATTGACTTGCGATTAGACTTTTCCTTTGCATTCATGGCACTGGGCTGGGAGAGTTGATGGTGGTGCAGCAACATAGTTTCTGTATGGTTTGGTTTTGCTTTCCCACACAGAACATGCAGCCTCTGAAGGGAAAAGCGCGCCCTCCTTCTCCTGGTTGTTGAAGAGGAGGAAGAAAAGTGATGGGATGGAACTCCTATCTGTGATGCTGATAACATAAGAATGGTGTCCCTTTACTTGAAGTCCACGTTATTTCATTCTCAGAAGATGAGGAAAGCAGTTGCAAGGCTCAAATATGTTGCTTAGTTGAAACTTAGAGGATCACAAGCTACTTTCTCAGGATTCAAGTCAAATTCTCAGAGCCTCTCACTAAGTCCGGTGATGTGTAACCTGAAAATATGTGCTATGGTTATGTGTGTGCGTGTATGAAGTTTGTACTGTGCCCACAAGCATTTCAGCTTTTGTATGAAATGCTGATGCTCCAAGTTTCCCCTAATTCTTGCTATGCTTTTAAAAGTAACTTTTATTGAAAAACTAGAGGCCTGGTGCATAAAATTCATGCACTGGGGGAGGGGTCCCTCAGCCCAGCCTGCATCCTTTCACATTCCGGGACCCCTTTGGGGATGTCCACCTGCTGTCTAGGCCCCGGGGGATCAAGCCTAAGCCGGCAGTCAGACATTTATCTGTCAATCTGGGATCCCTCACTCCTTACCATCCACCTGCTCGCTGCTGCTGGCTGCTCAGCTTGCTACTCCTTAGCACTGCCATGGAGGTGGGAGAGGCTTCCGCCACCACCACTGCACTCGCCAGTCATGAGCCCGGCTTCTGGCTGAGTGGCACTCCCCCTGTGAGAGCGCACTGACCATTAGGGGGAAGTTTCTGCATTGAGCGTCTGCCTCTTGGTGATCAGTGCACATCATAGCAACCAGTTGTTCTTGTCATTCCAGTCATTCCGCCATAATGGCCACTTAGGCTTTTATTATATAGATGTCTTATTTATAACTGAACAACTTGTAAGTGTCCAGCTCATTGAATTTTCACAAAGTTAACACACCTGTGTAACCTCACCGAGACTAAGCAATAAGCATCACCAACCCCCAAAAGCCCTCCTCCCCCTCCCAAGCCCAGTCTCCACTGCCCAGCCCAGTACAAATGGAATCATACTGTGTGTGCTTTTTTCTGTCTGACTTTCTTGCTCAACATTATGTTTTAGTGATGCATGTGCAGTGCTGCATGGAGCAATATTTCCTCCTTTCTTATTGCTATCTTGTGCTTCAGTGTATAAATTTACCAAATTTATTTTCTTATTCTGCTGTTGATGAACCTTTTGTTGCCATTTTTAGAAACTAAAGGCTCTATGCATGAAATTCATGAAAGGGGCTTGGCCCTCTCAGCCCCAACTGCCTCAGCCCTCGTGGCCTTGGCTGCCTCAGCCCTCGCAGCACCAGCTACCTTGCAGCCCTGCAGCCCCACCCACTGGTGGTTCCAGAAGGTCGTTCTGGAAGGTTGTTCTGCCGTTCAGTCTAATTAGCATATTAACTCTTTATTATATAGGATTGTGTTGTAGTAAATATTCTTTAATATATCTTTTGGTTTGCCTATGGATTTGTGGGACCCTAGAAGTAACAGCTACGGCCAAGCAATTTTCCAAAGTGGTTATATCAGTTTACATACCCATCAGTAGAATGTTTCAGTTTCATTGGTCTTTTAATTGCAGCATTCTGGTAGGAGTATACGTGTCATTTGGCTTTAATTTGCATTTCCCTGATGACTAATGAAATTGAGCACTTTTTCATATTTTCATTAGTTCTATATTTTTCTGTGAAATGCCTCTTCAAAACTTTTGTCACTTTTGTTTTTATTATTTATAGATTAAAAATTCTTGCCCAGCCAGAGTGGCTCAATGGTTGAGTGTCAACCTATGAACTGGGAGGTCACAGTTTGATTCCCATTAAGGGCACATGCCCGGATGCAGGCTTGATCCTATGTTGGGCATGCAGGAAGCAGCAGATCAATGATTCTCTCTCATCAGTGATGTTTCTATCTCTCTCTCCCTTCTCTAAAATCAATAAAAAAAATTAAAAAAAAAAGTTTATGTGGATTCAAGGCATATTGCAATTGTCTTATTAACACTGTGGCTTGCTATTTTGTTATCTTACTACAGAGTTTGATAAAATTTTTAATCAAATCATTTAGTTCAATTTCACTTTTTTATTCTATTATTAATACTTTTTGTGTTCTTTTTGGGAAGTGTTTCCCAATTTAATTTTATGATGAAGTTAATTTAATTTTCTTCTAGAATTAGAAGTTTCACTTTGAGAACTTCCATCCATCTAGAATTGATAGATTATCTATCTTATAAGGTATAGACCAAGGTTCATTTATTTTCCTTACCAATATCTAATTGACTCCACTTGGTGTTTTTTGGGGAAAAAAATCTTTATCCCAGTCTACCGCAATATCAGTAGTGTCATAAGTCAGTTTCTTAATATGCATTTTAGAATCAATTTTAGATTCTGAGTTATTTATTTCAGCAAGTATCTTGAGAAGAAAACCACCAAATGTTGAGTTGTTTGTTTTGTTTTTTTAATGTGGTTTACTTCTCTCATGGATTTTTGCTTCTCAATCCCTTGCTATGTTAGTGTCTCTTCAATGCTTTCAACAGCTGTTTATTTTGCATTGTATCTGGATTTTAAATTTTTCTTGGCAGAAGTTGGCCTACTTCAAGCTACTCTATTTGTTCAGGCTTACAAATCCCCTCTAATTTTTATTTTATGGGAGATAGAAACAACTCTAAAATTAGAAAGATCTGTGATCCATTTCTGGCTCTGTCACTTACTAATTTTGAGAACTTAAACCTGTTTCCTTGACCTCTTCTTGACCAAATTTACAAAGTTATATGATTATTGTAGCTGGCATTTTAATGAAAAAATAAGTAACAAGAATAATCTGCTGGTGGGAATGCAGACTGGTATAGCCACTATGGAAGACAATATGGAGTTTCCTGAAAAAATTAAAAATGGAACTGCCATTTGACCCAGTGATCCTACTTCTAGGAATGTATCCTAAGAAGCCTCAAATACCAATCAGAAAAAATATATACATCCCCATGTTCATAACAGCAAAATTTACAAGAGCTAAGTTCTGGAAACAACCCAAATGCCCATCAGTAGATGACTGGATTTAAAAAAACTGTGGTACATTTACACAATGGAATACCATGCATTTGTAAAAAAAAAAAAAGAAGAAGAAGAAGAAGAAGAAGAAGAAGAAGAAGAAGAAGAAGAAGAAGAATCTCCTACCCTTCAAGACAGCATGGAGGGACCTGGAGAGTATTATGCTACGTGAAATAAGTCAGTCAGGGAAAGACAAATATCACATGATCTCACTTATATGTGGAATCTAATAAACAAAATTAACTGACAAACTAAATAGATCCAGAGACATGGAAGCATGCCATAAACTGAGTGGGGATCCTCAGAGAGAATGGAGGAGGTAGGGAAGAGACCAACTGAAGAACTTATATGCATACTAATATGTGAATAATACATGGACACAGACAATAGTGGTGTGAAGGCCTGGGGAGGGGAAGTGTGTAGAGAGAAAGGGGTCAATGGGGGGAGGGGAGTGGGACATCTTTAATACTTCTAACAATAAAGATAAATTTTAAAAAAGAATAAATAAATTATAAAATATGGTTAAGGCTATAAAGGAATTACAATTATGCATCACTGGCATATACATATTATTTCATTACATTGGAATGGGTAGAATCCTTTATGGAAACAGGATAAAGAAGACAAGGGATTCCAAAACAAAGTTCTGAGAAAACTACATTTTTAAATTGGGTAGAGAAGAAAAGTTGAGAATAAGTAGGAGATGAAAAATTGTGAAGATGTGGCATCACAGAAGCTGAGAAAAAATACTGGTAGAGCAAAGAAGTAGGCAGCTCAGTCAGACTGCTAGGATTTAAAGTAAGATGAGGGAAAGATAGTGACCCTTGATTTGACAATGTGAAAATTGTTGGAAACCTTTATAAGTGTGGATGCAGTAGATTTTGGTTGACAAACCAAATAGAATGAGCTGCAGAACAAATTAGAGATAAACAAAAGGAGACTGCTTGTTTAGGCAACTTTTTCAAGAACTTTTGCCTTGAAGAGAGGAGGGGTCGTAGGTTTATGCTTACAAAGTCTCAACAGAGTGCTTCTCAAGACTGCCCTTTGCATCTGATAGAATGCAGATGGCTCCTTAGTCTCAGTACTGGTTTTGCTTTTTCCTCCTCTTTTTCAGTGAGCCCTTCCTCCTGTTGCCCATTCACAGAGCTTCTCTTTCTCTTTTTCTTTTGCCCAGTGGTGCAACTACTATCATCTTGGTTAGGCCTTTCTGGTCTTAACTGAAGTTGAGTTTGCTGTTTATTTTTGTAATATTTGAGATGATGGTTATTTTCTATAAATTAGTAAGTAGTTTAATTCTTTTATTTATTTAAATATTTAAAAAGCCTATCTACTAAAAGAGTAATATGCAAATTAACTGTCCCTCCCTCACTCTGTCACTCCATCACAAAGATGGCAGCGGCCACGGAGCTGGAGCGAGCAGGAGGCTTGGGTTGCCCTCAGCGATGAAGGAAGCCAAGCTTCCCACCTGCCCTGGCTGGCCCTGAGCTCTGCTCAAGGATACAAAGTTTCAATTATAGAAGATAAATAAGTCCCAGATACCTGCTTCCAGCCCGTGGCCATGGCCAGCCTGAAAACGGCCCTCAGCCCATCACCCAGGCTGGCCAGGCACCCCAGTGGGACCCCTCCTCCCCACCCTGAAAGGGCTGTGGCCAGCCTGCAAACAGCCCTCAGCCCCTCACCTAGGCTTTCCAGGCACCCCAGTGGGGTCTCCCACCCTGAAGGGGGTGTGGCCAGCCTGAAAATGGCCCTCAGTCCCTCACCCAGGCTGGCCAGGCACCCCAGCAGGACCCCCCCCCCCTGATCTGGGACACCCTTCAGGGCAAACCCGCCGTTCCCTACCTGTGCCCCAGGCCTCTCTCCTATATAATAAAAGGGTAATATGCAAATTGACCCTAACAGCAGAACAACTGGAAATGACTGGTCACTATGACACACACTGACAACCAGGGGGCAGACGCTTAATGCAGAAGATGCCCCATGGTGATCAGTGCACTCCCACAGGGGGAGCTCTGCTCAGCCACAAGCCAGGCTGATGGCTGCCAGCATAGCGGTGGTGGCGGGAGCCTCTCCCACCTCCTCAGCAGTGCTGAGGATGTCTGACTGCAGCTTAGGCCTGCTCCCTGCTGGCAAGTGGACATCCCCCGAGTGGTCCCAGACTGTGAGAGGGCACAGGCCGGGCTGAGGGACCCCCCCCCCCCGAGTGCACAAATTTTTGTGCACTGGACCTCTAGTAATACAATCTGTCCTGAAGCAGTGTAGTAAAATTGCAGAGGTTCAAAAAGTGTCAAAAGATAGATTGGAGACAAAGCAGCATGGTAGAGTAGAAAATACACAGAATTCTGAGCGGGAAAAATACTGAGTTCGAGTCCAATTTATGTTTGTCACCTAGGGCAAATTATTAATTTTTATTGTATAGATTTTATATAGAGATTTATATATATTTATCTATATAGACATTGTATATAAATTATATGTATTTTGCATGTAAAATCTATAATTTTTATATATATAATATTTATTTAATTTTAAATTATACATTTGTATATGTGTGAATATGTATAGCTATCTATCTGTCTATCTATATTTGTTTTTGTCAACTCATTATTTCCCATCTCCTAGGCACCATTTATTTCAATGTAATCAATTAAAATTGTATTTTACAACAAATTAGGTCACACATTAGACTTATTATCTATTTTTAAAACTTGTTATCTCCTTTTATTTCATAGCCTATATACTGAGGTGAGGCTTAAGTTCTGGAAACTATTTTTTTTTTCTATCATTACTGTTAAATTATGTCAATAAAATTTTTTTGAACCAGTCTTCCTTTCTTACACTCAGCTAATTCTTAACTATCTCACCTGATTGCCAACAAAACTCTGCTAAATCACTCCACTTTTTTGTATTACCAGCAAAATCCCTTGCTGTTTAGTCCGTAAATTTTATTTATTTTTCTTTTTTTATTCTTTCTTTATTTTTTTTTTATTGCTTAAAGTATTACAAAGAGTATTACATATGTCTCCTTCCCCCCCCCCCACCCCCCCCCCCCGCCCTTGACAATCCCCTGGCCTCCCCTACCCCCCAGTGTCTTATGTCCATTGGTTATGCTTATATGCATGCATACAAGTCCTTTGGTTGATCTCTTACCCACCCCCCTCCTGCTCTCCCACCCTCCCCGGCCTTCCTGTTGTAGTTTGACAGTCTGTAAATTTTAGATTAATTTATTTTTATTGAATTTAATGTGGGGAAACTGGTTAACAAAGTTATACAGGTTTCAGGTGAAAAATTATATAATACATCATCTGTACAATGTATTGTGTGTTCACCATCCCAAATCAAGTATTGGTCCATCACTATTTATCCCCCTTATATCCTCCTCCACCTCTTCAACCTCTTCTCACCCCAGCAATAACCACATTGTTGTCTGTGTCCATGAGTTTTTTCTTTTGCTCAATCCCTCCATCCCATCCATTCAGCCTCCACTCTGCCCCCCAAAATACACACCAGACACCTGTCAGCCTGCTCTATAGCTAATGAGTCTGTCTCTAGTTTGCTCGTTAGTTCATTTTGTTCATTAGATTCTACATATGAGTGAAATCATGTGGCAGTTGTCTTTCTCTGACTGGTTTATTTCACTTAGCATAATGCTCTCCAGGTCCATCCATGCTGTCGCGAAGGGTAAGGTTTATTTCTGGCTAGGACTATGTTGAATAGAAGTGGTGAAAGTGGGCATCCTTGTCTTCTTCTTGATCTTAAAAAGGAGTTTTCAGTTTTTCATCATTAACAATAATGCCAGCTGTGGGCTTTTCATGTATGGCCTTTTATTATATTGAGATAGTCTTCTTCTATTTTTAGTTTGAGGGTTGTTGATTTTTTATCATGAAAGAATGTTGAATTTGGTTGTTTTTTATGCATCTATTGAGATGATCATGTTATTTTTATCCTTTTTCTGTTAATGTGGCTATTACATTCATTTATTTTTCTATTTGAATAGGCAGTTAGACAGACATGAGCAGAGCGAGGACAATAGGTCAAGTACAGAAGGTCACGAGGGCAGAAAGCCCTGGATGCCTATGAAGGGGCAAAACTGTAAAAACAAGGACCTGGCCCCCAGGGTAACCTCTCCTCCCCTATCATGTCCCTGGTCATGTGGTTTGAACTCTTGACCTTTCATATCACTGGTCATGTGGATTCGACCCCTGACTTTTCCTCCCTAAAGATAACATCTAGGCCTCGGTTGCATTTCAGCTCCAGGCCCAGAAAAGCAGCAACACCAGACAAGTGCTGCTGTGGCTGCCTCAGGACCAACTGCATTGACTAATGATCCCTTGCCCTAGCTCCAACCATAGACCAATTGGCCAAGACCATGACCCTGAAAGAGCACAATTGGGAAGCTGATGAATATTCTATTGAGGCTTCCCTGGAGACTTCCTCTAAGATTTCCACCTGCAAGAGAGAAATAAATGCCCTCAGTGCAAAGGACCCATATGCACTCTCACCCATCATGTACTCTTACCTTCTCCTGCCCTCCAATGGATCCCAAGAAAGTTGCAGCCAGGGAGCAATGGCGGCGGCTCACCCCCTGGCCCTGTCCCCAAGGCCCTCTTTTCTCTGACTTCCCAGTGAGTAAAGCAGCCGAGCCTAGGCCCTCCTGTTACTTCTTCTATGTCCTTCCTTGTTTCATCCTCCTAAGTGTGTTTTTGCTTCGGCCAATGCATTCTTTTTGTCTAAAAATGCTTATTGAATTAGAGAGAGAGAGGAGGGGAGAGGGAGAGAGGAACATTTATGTGAAAAAGAAACATCAACTGGTGCCTCCTGCACACTCCCCACTGGG
Source organism: Myotis nattereri (assembly GCF_964212035.1). Classification (NCBI taxonomy): domain Eukaryota; kingdom Metazoa; phylum Chordata; class Mammalia; order Chiroptera; family Vespertilionidae; genus Myotis; species Myotis nattereri. Next base: position 7,419,392 of record NC_138088.1, read on the forward strand.
GAATCAAGCCCACAGCTTGGTGTATGCCCTGACCAGAAATCGATCCTGCAACCCTTTGGTGCACAGGACGATGCCCAGCCAGTAAATTCCTGCTTGTTTTCCTGCACTTTGTCTCTTGCCTGAAACCTTTCCTTCTAGAAGACAAGAACCAAGGTCTCATTGTCTCATTGGTAACAGTATGTTGAATCATTCTTGCATCCCAGGGATAAATCCCACTTTCTCATGGTGTGTGATCCTTTTACTATGCTGTGGGATTTGGGATGCTAGTTAAGGATTTTTGCACTAATGCTCATCAGGAATATTGGCCTGCAGTTTTCCTGTGATGTCTTTGTCTTTGGTATTAGGAAATGCTGGCCTCATAAAATTAGTTTGGTGGCATTCTCTCATTTTCAAGTTTTTGTAGTAATATGAGAATGATTGGACTTAATTATTTTTTAGATGTTTGGCAGAATTCACTAATAATTTTTTTTATTGGGAGGTTTTTGATTATTGATTCAGGCTTTGTACTAGTCATAGATCTGTTTATATTTCCTATTCATGATTTAGTATTGGTAGGTAGTATGTTTCTAGGAATTTATCCATTTCTGCGAGGTTATCCACTTTATTGGTGCATAATCATTCATAGTGGTCTTTTGTAATCCTTTTTATTTCTATGGCATCAATTACAATGTCTCCTGTTTCACTTCTAAACTTATTTGAGTATTCTCTGTGGTTTTTTCTTAGTCTGTTTAAAGGTTTGAACATTCTATTTCTATTTCTAAAAAACCAACTCTTAGTTAAAGACTTTTTTTGTTGTTTTGACTTCAGAATACCTTCTGCACACACAAAGCAATTTTTCCAATATCAGCATTGAATTCTTTCTGATCTTGTATGCTACGTGCCCCTAAACATTTCTCCTTCTGCCTCTTAAAGTATCCAGCACTTTGGAACTTAAACTTAGGAACAGAGAGAGCTATAGACTGAGCAGGAGACTCATCAGATTTGCCAAGGTCCATTGGAGTGTTTCTCTGAAACATCAGCCTCTAGCAAGATAAAGGCTGCCTGTGAGGATTGGGCTCTTCCTGTCCCCCCAGAGGGATCTCTGTTCTGCAGGCAGCTCCACCAGGCTGGGGAGTTCTAAAAGCCATGGAATCTCCTCCCAAACCTCTGGGTTTGGGCTTCGCTGGCCACCTTCTTGCTGTAAATTCCCAGGCCTTGGTGTGGTCTTCGTGGTCCCTGCCTGACTACATGCCAGATCCTCTCCGTTGTGAGTAACCGCCTCAGAGATCTGGTTCTGCTTGAGATGTGGATTCCTTGGCTGATAATCATGTGCAGCAGCTTCTAGATTCCAGTAAGAATGTCAGTTGCTCCTCCCTCTGCCAGATGGAAAGCAAGAGCATTCGTTTTGCAAGCATTTACTGAAGGGTATGAAGAAAGAGGATGAGCTTTGGAAACACATTAACTCAGGATCCACCACTTACTAATCATGACTTTGGGCATAACTTTTTACTTCTTTAAGCCATAGTCTTGTGTGTAGGGGGGGAGGGGGGGTTGTTTTTTCATTTGTAAGATGTGAGTAATACCATTTTCCTTCTGGTGAAGTATGTAGGAATTCCTACCAGAGAGCCTGGCACACGGATGAAAATTGATAAATGACAGCTGCTATTTTTTATACAAAGAAAGAAACAAATGATCAACAAGGAATGTTGAGAATTGCACTGTCTAATCTTCACACTTTATGTTTCCTTCACACAGGGCACTGAGTCCTATAATTTCTATATGTTCTAATTACTGAAAACATTGTGTCTGTTTTCTTCTTATGTTGAATATTGACTTTATTTTCACAATATATATCTCCAAACTGGGAGCCTAAGTCACGTTCACTCCTCAGCGCAGGCGTAACCGGGCAGCCCTGCAGAAGCTCTTTGTCGATGAGGAGTGGGGATGTGATGACCTGGAGCAGCGCTGCAGGGAGGGGTGGTGCTGATGACTGTGGAGTGGACTCTCGCTGGATTGACCTGTTCTACATGAACTAAAAAGATAGGAATTCAAAAACCAAGGAGAGCTGTTCCACTAAAAACCATGTGAAAACGAAAACTCTCCTTGGGGCCCACTGTAATAGAGTGTTGTGTGAGGAATGGTCGGAAGTACTCTTGCTAGATGAGCTGTTGCTTGGACTTACGGAAGTGTCAGAAAAAAGGTAGGAAAGAATTGGCAATGGAAACAGAAAGCATCACTCCTTGCCCTGTCCCATGAACCCTCCTGGGCTATGTCTACCTTTCACTGCCTTTGAGCTGCTTTGCAATTCTGTGAATTGTGAAAAGTTGATCATAATGCAAGTGACCCTTGTCTATAAAAATACAAATTAAGTGTGCTCGATGGAATATATTTATTACCATGTAGATATGCCCTTTTCTCATCTACGTTAATTTAGACCTCTTTCCTGGCCTGTGCATGAGTGGTTACTTTGGATTCACCTTTGAATCCGTTGTAAAAAAAAAAAAAAAAAAAAAAAAAGTCTTACTCGTTACATTATTAATCAACATTATTATAAGAAGTTAAAATATTAAATTAGTAATGAGGAAAATACAATACTTGCCAACTGCTCTTTATCTATCTGTGTGAGGTAGATGGCTATGTCCTCTTTGAGTAGTAATCTTTTGACAATTTGGGATGTCATCCATGGAGTTGCTCAATTGACTTACCTGGCAGAAGCAGGCAAAATCTGTTGCCAGGGGAGTACACAGCAGAGAAGTTATGCCACATGGGCGGCAATAATTGGGAATTTTGCCTGACCATCTGATAATCTTCCTAAGTCGATTAATGGATTAGAGAGATCTATTCTATGTTGACAGAAAATCCCATTTGTTGGTTTCTTGTTTGCTATTATGTCTATTTTGAGCTCAAATTAATTAAGAATGGCATGGTCACCAGGTAGAAGCTTACCTCATTGAGATACAGAAGGAATCAATGATAGTTAACTCTACCAAAAGAAGTTAATTTATGGTGACTCCAGGGAGGGAGTGGGGAGTCGGAGGAACTCGCCCAAGCCTGAGGAAGGGCTGGAGAGGCATCTAGCTGGGTGGGGAGATTCGAAGGTTGACTGGGAGTGTGTAGATGAAGGAAAGTGTCCTATGAAGAGAAAGCAATATGTCCTATGAGGAGAAAGCTCAGGGACTCTGTATGGTGCCAACTTAGCCATTCCTTTATCACAACTACGACTATGCTATGCTCTGTGCACACATGGGCTTGAAGAGATGGAAATCGATAAGGGGCAGTTATGTGACTATGGTCATGTAACACTATTCTTGACAGAATGCATAGACTCAGGGTGAAGGTCTCAATCTCTGGGCCATTGTGAGGAGAAAGCTTCTACAATTAGACTTGAAATAAGAAAGACAGGTCTATCTGTCTCCAACATAACCAAGTTATTCTGCCTTCCAATCTTTCAGTGCATGTTTGCACGTGGTTTCAACTGTAAATACACTAGATACACGAAAACCTTTTTTTAAAAGCAATGTTAGATACTTCCTGTCTCAGAGTGCATACTACCATGGTCCCGGGCTCCATGCCTGGCATTCCCTTGAGTAGACATCTGGCTAGGATGACTCAGGGAACCCCAAAAAGAGCTACCTCAAGCCTGGAGACTGCAGCCCTGGGCATCTGTGGGAATATTCCCCATCAGTAAGAGGGACATGTCCCTCTCACATTAACAGGGGATGTGCTAGATTCACACGAAAGACTGGAGAGAAGAAAAGAGAGGACCCCAGGCCTTTACTGAGTGGCCACTTTCTTCCCTGGCCACTGTAGGTCTCAAATGGCTTTTGTTGGTCCTTTTAGAACATGGACACCCAGACAAGTGCTACTCCCTCTTCCCTCCACTCACTCTCCATCTCTCTGAGCTATTCCATGCTGGCTCCGTGCCTGTGGAACACTTAACACCTGGGCATTTCCACCTCCCATTTCCCCTGGCTCTCTCCTGGGTCCTTCACACAGGAGAGGGGAGTGATGCAGCATGTAAGAAAGTAGAGGAAGGATTTAGACATTGACACAGATAAACCCAGTCTGAAACCCTGGTTTGTTTTCTACTGGGAAGATGCAAGAATCTAGTTGCTCAATCTCTTATTCCACTTTGCCTGATTTTCAATCCAGACAAATCTAGAGCTGTGAAGGACACACAGGATCCTCTGCTACATCCCCCAGGCCTCATGTTAGAAGTAAAGAGATTAAACTGAGACCAGGGAGGATAAAGGACCCCCTCCAAGTTATTGTGTCTGCCAAGTTTGTATGTTGAAGTGCTAACTCCCAGTACTTTAGATTGTAACCTTATCAATAGACAGGGTCTTTACAGAGATTATGTTAACATTCAGTCACCCATGTGGGCCCTAATCCAATGACTGGTTTCCTCATAAAAAGGGGAAATTGGGACACACAGAAGGAAGTCACGTGAGGACACGGGTGGAAGACGACCACCTACAGGCCAAGGACAGAGGCCTCAGGGGAGCCAACCTGCTGACACCTCGATCTCAGACTTCCAGCCTCGGGACTGTGAGAAATAAACATCTTCTGTTTAAGCCCCCCGGTTTGTGCCACTGTTACAGCAGGGCTGGAAACGAAAGCACCCCCACATTTCACAGCAGGAGGTGGCAGGTGGAGAGGCCTGGCTGCCCTCATCTCTGTTCTGCCCACCACAGAGGCATCTGCCCCCTCAGTCTCATCTCACTGTGGTGAGTTTCCTTCCTCTCCCAGGGAGGCACCCAGCATGTATATTTGGGTTCTGAAGGATGAGTGTGCAGTTATTCAGGTAAAGAAAAGGGAACTTGACCATATGTGAAGGGACGGAAATTGCACCAGCCACGTTGTGTGGAGCTGTTGGCCTGGCGAGGCATCACCAGAAGCAGCTGGGTGAGACCTAAGGACAGTCAGGAGGGTCCAGGGACCAGGCTTCAGAAACAGCAGGGCTGGACCCTGGCACATCTGCTTTCCCACACAAGGGGTCTCCCACTTGTCCTGCAAACAGCAGGTGCCCAGAAGGACTTTGGACGGTGAGTTACAAGGTCAGATTTAGTCTCTGACAACAGAGGCAGCCTGGGTTGTTGGATGGAGACCAGATGCAAAAACCAGCCAGGAGACAACTCCACAGATTCTAGTGAGGGTGGTGGCATTCTGCAGTCCTGGGGGGTGCCATGCTGACAGTGTGAGCTGAGATGCCACATGTTGCTCTTCCTACTTCCCTGCTGCCCCTAGAGCTGCATGGGGAGGGGTCTGAGTGAGGGCAGGTGTGTTCTTCAGTCCCTCCAGGTATGGGGGGAAGCCCAGCCTCAAAGACTACTTTCTAACTCTCAGATCTAAAAGAGCAAAGCAGTTTGTAAAGTTTGAGAAGCATATGATCCAGCAATCTTACTTTTGGATATATATCCAAGAGAAATGAAAATAAGATGTCAAAAAGATATCTGCCTTCCCATGTTTATTACAGCATTATTTATAATAGTTAATATATGGAAATAACCTAAATATCCATCAATGGATGAATAAAGATCATGTGAGATGTATATACTAGAGGCCTGGTGCACAAAATTCGTGCACACGTAGGGTCCCTAGGCCTGGCCAGCAATCAGAGCCAATCTGTGGGGTGACTGGTTGGGCGATGGGGGTGCACCCCGGTGGCACCAGCCTTGGCTGGCCTGGTGCCACCCACTCACCAGCCCTGCCCCCTGCTGCTGCCACCAGTCGCCTCCCTCTGCAGGGCGACCAGCGGGGAAATCGGGGGGCCTCCTCTGGCTCCCACCTTGGCTGGCCTGGCTCCTGAAGGCTGGGGGAAGCTCCTGCATTGAGCGTCTGCCCCCTGGTGGTCAGTGCACATCATAACAACTGGTCATTCCCTGGTTGTTCCACCATTCAATCAATTTGCATATTAGGCTTTTATTATATAGGATATATATACATACACACAGTATATATATATATATATATATATATATATATATATATATATACAGTATATATATATATATATATATATATATATATATATATCATGGAGTATTATGCAGTGATGAGAAAGAAGGAAATCCTGCCATTTATGACAACATGGATGGGAATTGATGGCAGTATGCCAAGTGAGATAAGTCAAACAGAGAAAGACAAATGTGTTACATCATTTATATGTGAAATCTAAAAAAGCTGAACTCATTCATAAAAAACAGAATAGTGGCTGGGGATAGAGGAATTGGGGACATGTTTTTTAAGGGTACAAACATGCAACTGATTGATAATTAAGTCCTGATGACCTAATGCACAGCATAATGTTTATATACAATGATACTGTTTTATAAACTTCAACATTTCTAGGAGACTAAATCTTACTTGTTCCCATTACAAAAAAAGAAAAGGAATCATAGTTATGTGACATAACAGAGGTGTTAGCTAACACTAAGTTGGTAATCATACTGTAATATATAAATGTATCAAATCAACACATTATATACCTTAAACTTACACAATGTTTTATGCCAATTATATCTCAATAAAATGTTTGAAGAGCAGCTGAGATCTCTTGCATTTGAAAGCATTCCTGTATGAAAGACATAGAGTTCTTATGAATAAGACTAGAGGCCCGGTGCAAAAAATTTAGGCATGGGAGGGGGGGTTTCCTCAGCCCAGCCTGCATCCTCTCCAATCTGGGACCCCTTGGGGGATGTCTGACTGCTGGTTTAGGCCCTATCCCTCTCCTGGCCTGGTCGCCCTTAACTGCCCCCGCCTGCTAGCCTGGTCGCTCCCAAATGCCCCCACTGCCGGCCTGGTCACCCCTCACACTCCCCCAACCTCGCTGGCCTGGTTGCCCCAAGCAGCCTGCTGTTCAGTTGTTTGGTCTTCCCTCACTAACCCCCCTGCTGGCCTGGTTGTAGGCAGCCATCTTGTGAGGGCGTGAGGCTTAATTTGCATATTATCTCTTTATTATATAGGATGGCATCACTTTTTCTATTGATAAGAGTTCAACAAATAAAATCCACATGCTATTTACATTCCTTTGGCCCAGCAAATGTAGCTCCCTGTAGATACTGAGATAAAGGAATAATCTGGTAGTTATGCTATTTCATTTGGAACATGTTGGTTCCATGTTCCTAAGCTCAAAGGTGAGTATGGGAAATGTCTAGAAGGAGGCATTAGAGAGCCTGACTAGCTTAGAAGATGGGAGAGGCGGCAGATAGAAGCTCACTCAGCAAGATTACAAACACATGAGAGCTTTATCACTTTTCAATAATATGATTATGTTCCTATAAAAGTGATTTACAGACAGACTTCTGGAAAAGAACCACAAGCCCCTGTTGGGAATTGTGTTGAGTTTGTGTTTCATGGTTGAGGCCCCTGCTCAGATTTCAAAATTGTGATGCAGTGAGCAGCCACTTCAGTTAAAGCCTAGTGAGTCAGGAAGGGATCTGGAGAATTTCCATATCCTCGAGTCTAAAACTGTGAAGAAGCAGATGATTTTCGCAGAGTTTTGTGTTCATTGAAGTGACATTGTCACAGAGGGTGGGGGACCTGATGCACAGGGGCCCTGGGGGCCAGGAGCCAGCAGCCTGGCAGGGTGGTGCTCCCTTTCACTCATGGACATAATTGCAACTGGAAGTTGTTTTGCAAATGAGATGAAGTGGAAAGTGCAAATCTCATCTTTTACTTTATTAAGGCAGCACTGTTGTTCTAAAAGAACCCTGTATGGAAAACGAGTGTTTGCCAAAGTAAAGAAATAAAATCTAGTCTGGAGGTGGGAAGAGGAAGGTCTCCTGAGTCAGTAACATTGACTTTCGCCTACAGATCTAGACAGGCATGGCGAGCTGCATGTGCAAAGGTCCCGAGGCAGAAAGGAGCTTGACTGGTTTCAGGAGAAGAGAGGAGGCTGTGTGAATAAAGCCTAGTGAGTGGGAGCATTGAGACACAGCTAGAGTTGAAAATTGGGCTAGAGCTTCATAATCCAGGGCCTTGTAGGCCATGCTGAGAACTAAAAGTCTTCTGCTGTAATGTGGACATGTCACAGAGAACCGTACAGATAAAACGTTTCTTCAGAGGCCTCCACAAAGTGTTCGGGCTGCCCTGGCCGGTTTTGCTCAGCTGGATGGAGCGTTGTCTCATGCACTGAAAGGTCGCCAGTTTGATTCCAGGTCAGGGCACATGCCCAGGTTGTGGGTTTGGTCCCTGGTTGGGTGCATGCGGGAGGCAACCAATCAATCTCTCTCTCTCTCTCTCTTTCTCTCTCTCTCTCTCTCTCTCTCTCTCTCTCTCTCTCTCTCTATCTCTCACCCCTTCCCCTCTCTCTAAAAATCAATAAAAACATATTTTTAAAAATATTCCAGGCTTAGGAATGGAACCATTGGAAATGAAAGACCTTTCCTCTTTAGGACCCAAGTACCTTACCACCAGGGATGTAAGGTCCTGCCAAAATGCACACAGTGGACTTCAGTGGACTGACTGGGTAGAAGAGCTTCTGGAACATTCTCATTCTCAGTCACCTGCTCACCACCATGCAGCCCACACCCACTCTAAGCCCAGTGAATACCTTCTTCACAATACTTTCTTTACCCCTCTATTTTTATTTTTATTTCCCTCTGTCCTAATCTCTCCTTCTTTTCCTCCTTCCATCTCATATTTTTAACACCTTTATTGATGTGTGATGGACACAATGAACTGCACATATTGGTCTCTACAGACTCATGAAGCAGTCACTGCAGTCAAGATGGGAGCCATTGCTGACCCGTCCCCCTATTTGCTTGAAACCAGAGCGTTTCCACTGATGTTCTTTCTGTTACTAATGACTACTTTGCATTCCCTGGAGTTTATATGAATGGAATGCTACACTGTGTACCCTTTTCGATCAGGCTCCTTTTGTTTATATAATTATTTTCCAGTTCATCCATTTTTCACATGCCAATAGCAAAGTCCTTTTTATTGCTGAGTAGTCTTATTCTAGTGGATACGTCACAATATGTTTATGCATTGACGTGTTGGTAAACACCATGATTTTTTTTTTAGTTTTTGCCTATTACATATAAAGCTACACATTCATTTACCAGTCTTTGTGAGTTCACATGCTTTCATTTCTTCTGGGTAAATACCTAAGAGTAAGATGGCTGGATCATTTCATAGGTGAGTGTTTAATTTTTAAAGAAACCTGGCTTTTGTGGCTCAGTGGGTCACAAGTTTGATTCCTGGTTAGGGCACATGCCTGGGTTTTGGGCTTGACTCCAGCACAGGGCATGCAGGAGGCAGTGGATCAATGTTGATGCATTGATGTTCCTCTCTCTCTCTCCCTCTCCCCTCCTTTCTCTCTACAATCAATAAAAACATATTTAAAAAGAAACTGACAAATTTTTTCAAAGTGATTGTGCCATTTCACCCTCCCCGCGTCCAAGAAATATGTGAAAGTTCCAGTTTCTCCACACCCTCACCAGCACTTGGTGTGGTCACTCTTTTATTATGAGCCATGAATAAATGTGAGGCAGCATCTCATTGTGACTTTAATTTGTACTTTTCAAATAACTAATCATGTTTGGCACGTTTTCCTATGTTACCTGCTCTTTGGTGAAATGTCTGTTCAAATCGTTGGTCTATTTTTTACTGGGGTGTTTGTTTTCTTATTTTAAAATTTTGAGAGTCCATTATACACTAAATACAAGTGCTTTACCAGATTCTGGTTCTGAAATTATTTTCACCCAGTAATGGTTTGTCTTTTCATTCTCTTTACTGTCTTTCAAAGAAGTGTTTTAATATTCATGAAGTCAAATTCATCATTTTTAAAAATACACTGTCCTTTTTGTGTTGTAGCTCAGAAATCTTTGCCTAACACAAGATCACAAAGATTTTCTATGTTTTTTTAGAAAAGTTTTATTGTTTTGGACTTCACATTTAGATTTACAATTCATTTTGGTTTGTTTTTTGTGTACTATGGATCAAAGTTCATTATTTTTCCATATAGAGACCCGATTGTTCTAGCACTGGTTTGTAAAAAGACTCTTTCTTCACTGAATTATTCCTGCCCTTTTGTCAAACATTAGTTTTCCCACAGGTGTGCAGCTGAATTCCAGATTCTGGTCTGTTACATTGATGTACTTTGTTATCTTTCTGCCAATACCACACTGTTTTGATTATGATAGCTTTATAATAAGTTCTAAAAATTAATTTGTGTTAGACTTCTAACTTTGCTTTTCTTTTTCATGGTGTTTTGATGATTCTACATCCTTTCTATTTCCATATGAATTTTTAAAACCAGCTTGTAAACATCTACAACAAGCATGTCAAACTCGCGGCCCTCAGGCCACATGCAGCCTACAACAAATATTTTTGTGACCCAGCCAATATAACGGTGTGAGCAGCTATTTACAACTAGAGGCCCAATGCACGAAATTCGTGCAAGAGTAAGCCTTCGCAGCCCCGGCTGTCTCAGCCCTTGCAGCCCCAGCTTCATTCGGAGGGTCATCTGGAAAGTCATCCAGAAGGGCAGCTGGACGGTCGATCATTCTGCTGTTCGGCTGTTCAGTCAATTTGCATATTACGCTTTTATTATTATAGATTATGAAAGGAAATAAGTCTCCTGTCAGATCCAGAATTACTAATATTCACCTTAGGTCAGTTTTGAAAGTAATCACTACAAACAAGATTTCTCCCAAAGTAGGAAAGACAGTAGCAGAGAAGAGATGCCAAGTGTCAGGAAGAAAAGATTAATTTTATCATTGCTTTTGTCCTTTGTTTATACTATACTTTTCTAAATAAACCTACGTTTCTATGAAAATTGAAGCTTTTGTGTTTTTTTGTGTTTTTTTTTTGTGGCCCACATAAACTTAAACCTTGTTTATTTGGCCCATGTTAGCCTTTGAGTTTGACATGCTTGATCTACAATAAGGCTTGTTGTGGATTTTGATTGAGATTGCATTGAATCTATAGATCAATTTTAAGAAAATTGACACCATACTATTTTTTATTGAATTTATTGGGGTGACATTGATTAATAAAATTATACAGATTTCAAGTGTACAACACTATAATACAGCATCTGTATATCGCATGGTGCATTCACTACTCAAAGTCAAGTCTCCTTCTGTCACCATTTATTCCCCCTTGACCCTCTTCTACCTCCCCTTATTGACCTTCCCCTCTGGTAATCATTATATCTTCTGCTCTTTGTTTGTTTGTTTTGCTTAACCCTTCACCCATTTCACACAGACAGCTGTCAGTCTGTTCTCTGTATCTATAAGTCTGTTCCTATTTTGTTTATTTATTTTGTTTATTATACTAGTATTCCACATATAAGTGAAATCATAAGGTATTTGTCTTCTTCTAACTAGCTTATTTCACTTAGCATAATACCCTCTAGGTCCATCCATGCTGTCAGGAAAGGTAAGATTTCCTTCTTTTTTACAGCTGACTAGTATTCCTGAATGTAAATGTACAAAATGGGCTGCTTGCAAATCTTGGCTACTGTAAATAGTGCTATATGATTTTGAATTAGTGTTACAGGTTTCTTCATATATATTTCCAGAAGTGAAGTCACTGGGAAAAAGGAGGCAAGGACATACAATGGGGTAAAAATTATCTATTCAATAAATGGTGTTGGCAAAATTGAACATATACATGCAAAAAATGAAAATAACCACCTCCTTTACCCCATACACAAGAATAAATTCCAACTAGATTAAATACTTAAATATAAGACTCAAAACCATAAAAATCCTAGAACATAGGCAGTCATATCTCACTCATTTCTCATAGCAATATTTTTTCTTATGTATCTCCTTGGGCAGGGAAACAAAAGAAAAACAACAACAAATGGGACTACAACATCAAACTAAAAATTTTTTCATGCAAAGGAAACTATCAACAAAATGAAAAGACAATCCACAAATGGGAGAATATATTTGGTAATGATACAACTGGTAAGGGGTTAATATCCAAAATTTATAAAGAACTCAAACAACTAAACACCAAAAAACAAACAATTCCAATAGCCTGGCTGGTGTGGCTCAGTGGTTGAGCATCAACCTATGAACTAGGAGGTCAGGGTTCGATTCCCAGTCAGGGCACATGCCTGGATTGTGGGCTTGATGTGGGGGGCTTGCAAGAGACAGCCAATCCATAATTCTCTCTCATTCTTTATGTTTCTATCTCTCTCTCACTCTCCCTCTCCCTTCCTCTCTGAAATCAGTAAAAATACATTTTAAAAAAATGGGTAAAGGACCTGAATAAACAGAATATTGAACCCTTCTGTCCATGAACAAGGTATATGCCTCTCTATTATTTAGATCTTTTTAAATTTTACACAGAAATGTTTTCTAATTTACTGTACAGGTGTTTTACATCTTTTTTCAGTATTATCACTAATATTTTCAGTGTTATAAATAGTTCTTTTAAAATTTTTAAATATCGTATTGTTCATTTATAACATACAGAAATACAATTGATTTTTATATTATTTTATGTCAAGTAAATTCTTAACTCATTTATTAGTACTAGTAACTGTTTTTGTAGATTCTATTAAATTTTCTACATAGGTAGTCAAGTTATCTGTAAAAACCATTTTGTGTCTTCCTTTCAATCTGGATGCACTGGTTAGAGCTTCGTTACAATCTATATGTATATAAAAGGCTAATATGCAAAGTGTCTCCACAGGAGTTCGACCAGGAGACTGGGAGTTCTATCGCTCGCTGAGATGTGTGCTGACCATCAAGGGATGGCACAGAGCGAAGGAAGGCCCTAGCCAGCAGCTGGAAGGAAGGCCCTGATCAGCCCTGATCACTGGTCAGGCCTAGGGACCCTACCATACACAGAATTCATGCACTGAGCCTCTAGTGTTCAATAAAACTTATGACACTGGACATCCTTAACTTTTTCCTGACTGCAGAAGAGTTCAGTTTTTCATGAATCGGTATGATATAAGCTTGGTTATTTGCTAGTTCCTTGCATTATACTTTCCTGTCTTGCAAGAGTTCAGTTTTTCATGAGTCAGTAGGTTTTTTGAAGATGTTCTTTATCAGGTTGAGGATAGCTCTAGATTTCTGGAAATTTGTTTGCAATGGGTGTTAGATTTTGTCAAAAATATTTTGCTTTCTAGTTTTTTTGTATGGTAAATTACTATGATAAATTTTCAACTATTAAACCAACCCTTCATTCTTGGGGTAAACCACACTTGGTCATGATGTAACATTGTTTTTATATACTGTTAAATTTGATTTGATAAAATTTTGTTTAGAATGTTTGCATCTTGTTTCTGGAGTGATAATGTAGTTTCCGTGTCTTGTCGTGTCTGTGTCTGGCTTGATATCAGGGTAATGCTGGCCTCTAAGTATGAGTTAGGAAGTGCTTCCTTCTCTTTAATTTTTTTGCAGCCTTTGTATAGAGCAGGTTTTATTTCTTCTTTGGCAAATATCACCAGAGAAGCTATCTAGAAGTTCGGGGTTTTGTGGGAAGGTTTCTCATTACAAATTCAATTTCTTTCATTACATCTATAGGTGTCTTCAGATTATTCATTTCTTCTTGAGGGAGGTTTGGCAGTTGGGGAGCTCTTATGCTCTATGAAAGCTTGAATGCAGGAAAGAATGAATGAATGAATGAATGAATGAATGAATGAATGAATGAATAAAACAAAGGAACAAGTGGGTCACTGTGTGGAGAGACTGAGTATGTGTATATTTGGACAAAGTGGCAAATTGTCTTCAGGTGGGAAAAGAAATCTCCTGGATGCAGGTGGTTTTTGACTTCGAGGAGCCAGTGCCTACCCTGAGGCTACTAATGGCTCTGCTGGGTTCAGAGTTGGAAATGTGTGAGGGGCCCCTCACTGCAGGACCCTATTCCATTCCTTAGACACCCTGCACCCCCAGCAGACCAGGCCTCAGGATGTCCCTTAATTATTGGGAATTGTCATCTGGTGCCCAGATGACCAAAGACCTTGTGAGGACAGTGACTTCATCAGGTTGTGGAGTCTTTTGGAGATGTCAGGCCTCTCCACCCTTAACACAAACCCTCCTTCCTGAGGAGTCAATCAGTGTCTCCAGTCTTGTCATCTTCCTGCTGTTTTCCTTCCAAGACAAATCCTCTGTTGATATGTAATACAGGTAGAGTGATACCCCAAATAAGACAACCAATGCTGTGTTTGCTTCTGCTTCCCTGACACCAAGATACAGTGGAGTGGGTAGTATGAACGAGGGTGTGTGTGGTGTGTGTGTGTGTGTGTGTGTGTGTGTGTGTGTGTGCATATGAGAGTGTGTGGAGCAGGGTGTATCTGTGTGGGTGCACAAATGTGTGTAGGTTTATTGAGTTTGTGGGGAAGTAGTTTCTTGTAATCCAAGGAGCTGGCAAATAGCCAACAGTTTCAGCCTGCCTCTGGGTGTGGGGTTCCTTGGTCCAAAGTTCTTATAAAGGACAGAGTCTTCCTGCCAAGGCCCCACCTGGATACTAGCTCAAGCCTGTGACCCTGCGATGTACAGTGGCCATAACTGTCATCGTTTTCAGGAACAACTTCAGAGTGGGCCTCTGGAATGGTTGCAGCTAGCTTTTTGTCATTAAAGAAACCAAAGCCAACAGTTTCCCTTTATAACGTGTGTAGAGAAGGGAGCATTTTTAAAAATAGCTCCCCACTGCAATATCACTTCAAAATAAGGTCCACTCTGCACCCCCCTTCCCTGAGCAGAGCCAGAGGACCTCAGGGAGCTGGGGCCCGTTCCCCAGGCAGCTCTGCCTTGGCCGTCACCCTGGGCTCTGCCATGGGGACTGCATGGGGCTCTACATGGACCTGGAGTCAGAGTGTGGATGGGAAACTAATGTAATCCTTGGACGAGATCTTGGGATCTCCAGCTGGGCTTGCAGACACTTTCTCATCATGTAACACTCATCCCTAGTTTGGCCAGAACAATTGTCCCTCAGAGTCTCTGAAAGGGCCTCTTCCCAGGGAAAGGAAAAGATGTCTGTCCGCTGAGGTTTCTTTCCATTTGTCAAGTGTCACAAGCAATGAACAATGGATCCTGACGTCCTGTCAGGGAGCTTGACATGAAATTATTCTAACACAAGAATCAGACCAGCACTGACAAATATACGCTGGTGAAGGTTTCAGAGCCACTGAAACTCTCCTGTGTAAATATTTCAAAATGTTCTCTCTCCCATGCCCCTCCCCACCCACAGATAAATACCACAGAGGAGGGATAATTCAGTGGGGGTTGAAAATGGGTGGACTTTGAAGGGCCTTTTCCCCCCACCATTCGAATGCCCCTTTCTCTCATTTCTCTGTGAATTGAGGGCCTTCATCTTGTTCAGTCCTCGCTACCCGCCACGTTGGCCATGGCAATTGACACACAGTGGGGCTGGGCACAGGTGAAATGTATGTTATTTTTTCTATTTTCCTTTGTGAAGCAACCAAAGCACAGAGAATAATATCAAGTGAGCTCTGACAAGTGTGGCTCAGTTGGTTGGAGCATTGTCCTGTACACCAAAAGGTTGTGAGTTCGGTTCCCAGTCAGGGCACATACCCAGGTTGTGGGTTTGATCACTGGTCAGGGTGTGTACAGAAGGAAGTCGACCAATGTTTCTATCACACATTGATGTTTTTCACTATCTCTCTCCCTGTCTCTAAAATCAATTACACACACACAGACACACACACACACACACACACGCATACATACATACATAATTAAATAATATCAGATGAGGCATTTGGGTACCAAAATTTGTCCTTCTAGTACCAAACTAAACACTTACTTTGATATCATTTTCATGGGAGAGTTTCTTCTCTTGTAAAAATGGAAACCCCCCTTTCTCTGCAAAATGTTCAGGGGAACATGGGAAGTAAACATGTGGCAATGCTGCCGTGGCAGTTCTAGGTTTACTCAGGATGAGGCCTTTAGGGATCAGGATCCCAAGGAGAATGTTCTGGCTCCTTCCATTCCATCTGCACTGGCCCTGCCTCTGTGAAGTCGCACGCCTCCTCCCTGGGCTCCCACCTCCTTCCCCTCCTTCCCTCTTCTTCCTTCCTTCCTTTCTCTCTCCCTCCCATCCTTTCCCAATTAATTTAATATCCAACAGGCTTTCCACCCGGATGTGTAGCTCTGTCATGTCTGCCTCTTGCATAAAACTCTTTTATAGCGTCCCCTCCTCCCCTGACCCTATTACATCACTTTGAAAGTTTTCAGTTTGGCGTTTAAGTCCTTCCACTGCGTATCTCAACTCATCGCCTTTCAGAAGCGGGTGAGGGGTGGGAGGTTGCAGGTTTCTCCATGTCAGAGCATGTGGGGAAGCCATATATAAAGTGGGGGGGGCAGTGGGCGTGGAGAAGAAAGGATGCAAAGGCAAGTAGGTGGCAAATGATACCATTTCAAGGCCTCCGGGTCCTCTACTCCTTCCCTAACCTCCCTGTGCTCCTGGGAGCCTAACTCTTCCAGTCAGTGACTGGGCTCAGCCCTTCAAGTCTTGGCCTGTCTGCATTAACATTACTGCCCATGAGTTTTTCTCCCCACTTCTCAGAATCAGCCTTTCTTCACTCACTCCTCCCTGGTGGGAATCCTACCAGCATTCTAGGTGCAAGTTCCCTTTCCTGCAGCTTTACTGCCCCCACCCCCCCACCCCAGTAGATGTGGATCCTTCCCCAGTGTTTTCTGTTCCAGTCCAAGCGAGCTCAGTAAGGAGCCTCGCTCTGAGATGTGGGAGTGGCCTCTAATGCAGGGTGGGGGCATGGGACTCAGACATGTGAAACCACAGAGAAAGGTGATATTTACAGCTCTGACCACATCATTCTCCCTCCTACCTACCATCATATTGGAAGGGGGCGCCTGGGACTGAACAATGAATCCACATGGACATGAAATGAATGTGGTATATTTCATAGTGGCCAAACCATTTTATCTTATTTTTAACAACTAGAGGCCCCTCAGCCTGGCCTGCGCCCACTCACAATCCTGGACCCCTCGGGGGATGTCAGGCTGCCGGTTATGGCCAGGCCTGAGGGATGTAGTAGTGCACAAAGTGGTGACAGGTGGCCAGGGAGGAGCCTGAGCCCGGGGGCAGGTGCTGCACCGCTCCTGCTCACCCTGGCCCCTGCACCTGCCACTGCCGCCGCCACTCAGTGGTGCTGCCCCGGAGGCGGGAGAGACTTGCACCACCTCAGCTGCGCTGGCCATCCCTGAGCCCGGAGTCTGGCACCCGCCAGTCAGCTGAGCAACGCTCCTGCTGGGGGAGCACACTGACCACCAGGGGACAGCTCCCGCATTGAGCGTCTGCCCCCTGGTGGTCAGTGTGCATCATAGCAACCGGTAGACAAGTCATTCGGGTGTTCAGTCGTTCAGTCACTTAGCCTTTTATATATATAGATCACATGAAGTGCTTTTTATTTTTCCAGGGGCTCCTGACTAATCCCAGGGCATTGTAACTGACCACATAGGCCACAGTGAAGCAGAATCTCAGGGCAACTCTGAGCCAGGCTGCTGGGCTCAGGTCCAAGTTCTCCCACAATTAGCTGGTGATATGTCAGGGTACTTAACTCTTCCTGTGCCTCAGTCTGTTCATCTGTAAAATAGCAGTAATGTGTACCCCACAGGTTTGTTGTGAGTATTAACTAGATGAATATGTAAATGCTCAGAGTAATGACTCCCACAGAGCAAACACTCCTGAGGTGCTGAGTTCCACTCTGGGTTAGATCGGATCTGAAGCATTGGTATCCAGCAGAGCCAGGCTGGCCCCTTTGAGTCCTAGTCTGAGCAATTTCTCCGTGTTCTGTGAAACCTGATCAAACACAGGCAAAGCCACATTGAGCAACAGGGCCCCTGTAAATAATTGTGCTTTGACTTTCTGCAAAATACATACTATGGTGCCAACCAAGTTCAGGAAAACAATTGCTAGAGCAGTCTGTTTTCTTAACTTCTAAATAATAGCTCTGCATTGCCTGGAAGAATGTTAATTACTTTCACAAATTTAAGGTTTGTGAAAGAATTTGCCTTAATAGAATTTGAAAACTCAGCAAGATTTTAATTTTGTGCTCAGCTTTTCAAGTTTTAAAATGTTCTTCAACTTCATGCAAAATGACCTCTCATATCCAAATACTGCCAACAACCTGGTACAGAAAAGAACATTCTAATCATTAGACTCTTGTTTAAAACCTAGCTCTGCTCTCGGGAAATGGCACCCTTTCTCTGCTTCTTGGGGTCTTCAACTCAAGCTGGGGAACTGGAAATCAGCTCATGTTCTTAATGAATCCTAAGAGAGACTGCAAATGTACATGTTATACTTATTTTTTGACCAAAGCCTGAAAAATAATGATAGCTATTTGGTGGTGTGGGGCATGCTTACTCCGTGCTACGCCCTTCATGTACACATAGGTTTCTCCCCAGGAGACACTGGGCTTCTCAGAAGAAACAGTCTGAAAGTCAGTAAGAATGCCAGGTGGAAAGCCACGGGGGGAAGGTTAACATGGGTTGAAGGAGAAGAATAAGGCAGGGATAGGAATAAAAGGTCTCAAGTTTAGTAGAGGAAAATATTGAGATAAAAATTGAAAAAGTCTCTTAGATTTGTTACACATGATTTTGCAACATTATGCTGGCCTAAGGTACATTGGCCTAAAGCAATTTGGCCCGTGCAAGTTCAAAAACATGACAATTTGGTCAAATAACATCTGAGTCAAAAACAAACATCTATTGAGTCATTTTGGATGCATCCTGGTGGGTAGTTTTGTAAACCTTGATTTATATCTGAGTGGTTTTGTTAGTTTTTCAGAAAAATTTTCTGAAGGCCTTAAGTATGATTAGATTTTAGATTTCTGTTCCTGCTCTGTAGAACTGTAAGTAGTGAAAAGATACAACAAATAATAGCCAACAGAAGGTTATCTGGGACAATTTCTCAGACAAAGAATAGCAATTTGTATGATTTAATTTTCATGAAAAAAAAAAAAATTGGAAACTCCTAGTGCTTGTCCCAAGGTGGGGGATGTGAGGGTTTGTTGTGGTGGTTCTTTTGCTTTTTTTTTTTTACTTTCTAATCTTTAATGAACTTGATTCAAAAAGAAAGACTAAATATAAGAGGAAAAGACCTAGAACATTCAGAGATGCTTACAGAAATCCAATTCATTTTATGATGTTATGTGGCTTCTGGGGGGAAATTTCAGAATTCAGGGCCAGCGGATTGAGGTGAAGGTACCAGTGAAGAAAGGAAGGTGGGCGAGGGATGGAGTCTGAAAACAGACCCGCCAGGGCCTCTGATATGCCTTGCTCCCTCCTTCCCTTCCTCCTGTTATTTGCTGAAAAACACGCGATTGCTAAATACGCAAAGATTTGGCTTTTATGTTCCTGGAACTGGTGTGCACGCCTTTCCACCACTCACGCCTGATTGTTCAAGCCACTGCCTCCCGCCTCTGTGCCTCAGCAGCGAAAAGATGAGGAAAGGGAACTTCTCAGCTTTTGTCGTTTTTCTTATCATCAGAGTTTCTTCCAGTAATAGCTAATAAATTTCCCCATAAAACCATTCACAGGAAAATAGACTAACGAGGATTTGAGGTTAAACAAACCTCACGAATGAAGAGGGAGGTGGAGGAGTTGGGTGCTGTGTGCATATTTGGCTCAGAGCCCTCACGGCTGAGCCACCACCCATGATGAACAAACCAACACATCACACCCTCAGTTTGTTTCTGGCTGGATCCTATTTTTTTCCACTCATCTGAAATGTGCTAATTAACCACTGGTTTGGGTTTAGAATACTTCAGTTTTTCTTAAAGGGTGAGCCTTAAGGTCTAAAGACAAATGAAAACATCCCTTCTCTTGAATGTGTCCTGAAGTTGGAGCTAATTGATTAAATCCATTTCTTTTCGCATGACTCAGTGGGGCAATGCTACAATGATTGAATTACCAAAGTGCAAACCGTAGCTGAATGAAACATGTTTGGAACTGGCAGCGCAGATGGATGTGGCGATATTGGCATTTTCCTCTTCCTCAACTTCCCCGGCCCCCTGGCTAAGGCATTTGGGCCCTCCACATGTTTCCCATTAGTACAGTGTCTGTTATCTGGGGAGGAGTTTTCAGTGCCTCACACAGAACTAAGAAATACTTTTTCTCTGGCCCTTTATGGGCGAGGAGAGAAGAGAGAACAACAGGACCAGCTGTGCTCCAAGCATCTACTGCTCGCCACGGCACACGGAGCAGAGGGTCTGAGAGAACTTGGAAGCTCAGTGGTTAGTGTGAATTTGGAAAGGAACCCCTGCTCCTCCCATCTCCTTGGAATCACAGTTGTGGTCTCAGCCAAGTAGCCTCAGTCGCGTTTAATTGGTCCCTAACAGCAGTTCTGACAGGGGCTGCCTCCGATGCCTGGGGCGGACTGGGGGCACTGGGAGTAGCAAAGGTTGTCTCTGTGTGTGAGCACATGCCTGTGTCTCTCTATGTCCTAATCTCTTCTTACAGGGACACCAATCACATGGGACTAAAGCCCACCCTAACGACTTCATTTTACCAATTACCTCTTCAAAGGCCCTGACTCCAAATACAGCCACATTCTGAGGTCCTGGGCATTATGACTTAGCATATGAAGGGGGCGGGCACAGTTCTGCAGGACAAAGAGCAAGGAGGAGTTTGGCACCACTTGCCCTCCTTCTCCGCGATGAAAGGGCTAGATTTCCAGACCCGTGTCCCAGCGCTAGGTATGTGTGAGTGTAGTACATTAAAGCCACTGGCATCAATAAGACAACCAGTGCAAACACATTTAACCTTTGCTTACTCAGTAATTCTTATATATTTCTCTTTTTAAAAAAATATATTTTTATTGATTTCAGAGAGGAAGGGAGAGGGACAGAGAGATAGAAACATCAATGATGAGAGAATCATTGATTGGCTGCCTCCTTCATGCCCCCTACTGGGGATCGAGCCCACAACCCAACCCGGGCATGTGCCCTGACTGGGAACTGACCTGTGACCTCCTGGTTCATAGGTCAACACTCAACCACTGAGCCATGCCAGCTGGACAATCTTCTATATTTCTTATTTCTGTCTCCATATCTCAGTGTAATGACTGTGACTTCCAGAAGGATGGTAAATAATACATTCCAACCACTTCCTTGCTTCTGATTTTAAAAGTAATTCCCCGCCCTCTGCCCCAATGGGCGGATTTCACCATCCATCGTAAATGATGGCCACTGTTGAGTTGCATTGGATATTTCTTGTCACTCTAATTGCTGATTTACCCTCAGGTTTCCTCAGAAATTTATCAAATGACCTATGATTTTTTTTTAAATGAACTTATATAATTTCCCCCTTGGCTAGGTTATTGTAGGCAGTCTCCTAATTGATTTATTTTTAGCATATCAGCAATGCATTCCTGAGGAAAACTTAGACTTGGAATGTTAGTCTTTAAATACACTGCTGAATTCTGTTGGTAGTCTTCATTTAGTTGTTTTGCTTTGCTATTTATAACTAAGCTAAGCCTAAAGTTTTCTTTTTTGTTTTAGTCTTTTCAGATTTAGATACCAGTGTTAGACTAACTCAAAAAGTGATTTGGGAAAGTTTTCACATTTCTATTCTCTGGAACAGTTTGCATCATGTAAAGATCATCTAAATGTTTCAAGTTTTTTTGGATTTTTAATTGTCATTATACCACCAAAGGGACATTGTACCATGGTTTTGTCACCTTTGTCTCTACTACTATGAGTCTGTTTAAGCTTTATATTCCTTTAGTTAATCTTGGTACCTTCCCTTTTCCTGGGAAATAATTTCATATATATTTTAAAACATATCTGCCGGGGTCCAACCCCAGCGGGTCCAGGGGTCCCCAAAGGTGTGGACGGAGTCGGCGAAGAAGGAATGACATGGGGACGGAGTTCAGTTGATCATCATAGCCGGGTTCTCTTGTCAGGGTCTCCTGCCAAGTTCTGGTCTGGATCTCCAGCGAAGTTCTGGCTAGGATCTCCAGCCAGGTTCTGTGTCCATGTTCTCTTGCTAGGTTCTCCAGCCAGGTTCTCCAGATTCTCCAGCCAGGTTCTGTAGCCATGTTCCCTCGCTAGGTTCTCCAGCCAGGTTCTGTCCAGGTTCTCCAGCCAAGTTCAGTCACCAGGTTCTAGTCAGGTTCTCTTGCCAATTTCTGTAGTCAGGTTCAGTCCAGGATCTTTTGCCACGTTCTCTCCAGCGAAGTTCTTCTGTCTGTAGGTTCTGTGTAGGTGCTGTCTTCTTTCTGTCTCCTAAGTTCTGTGTCTTGCTGTCTTATTACATCTGTATTTATACCAGTTGATTTTAATCCTGTCAATCTCTATTACAAAGGTTAGGGCGTTTCTTATCTCCATTCCAGGGAGTGAAGATTATGTAGCTTAAGCATGATTGTTCATAGTTAAAGTGATTAATTACCCGCCTGGCACTTAGTTGAGGGGTTTTATTCCCTCCCTAACTTCAGGGAAAAATTCCTACCTGGGGAAACAACCTTTCTCGGAGAGGTGACCTTGGTTAAAACACACAGCGCTAAGGGGAGCAAACATATTAAGAACAGTATGCTATATATGCCAGGTCCCTTGAAACAGCAAGGATGGACCGGCTCCCGGCACATATCAATATGGATTTATTCTTAATATTTTCTTGTAAAATTTGAAGTCTTTCAATTTAGGTGCTTTCTCATTTGTTAATGTAAAAAAAAAAATTAAACCACTACAGAACTTTTGTGAGTTTATTTGAGCCAAACTGTCTTCAATTTCAAGGAAGTGAATTTCAATGGCTTGAGATAATGCTCCAGAGAATGGCAGTTTTTCACCTATTTTTATAAATTACCATTAAAGGAGGAGATAAGATGTAAGTGGGTTTCATGAAACCAATTACTGATAGATTAAGGAGGTGGGAGAAATCAAAACGGGGAAACCTCTAGGATTGGATAAAAAGTAAAATGATAGACACATGCTTCTTTTACATAAGTGGGTACAGGATAGTTAACACTCAACAATTAACATGAGAATAACAATGAGGAGGGAATTTGTGGTACATTGGTTGAGCCCTTAGGGGTTAAAAAAAAAAAAAGGGAACTTACAAGTTACCTTGACATTCCACAGATGTGTTATCACAGATACAAAAAGACAATAGGCTCAGTTAAGATCAAAGTTGATCTTTATCAGGGAAGATACCTGCCTGGAACATGACTCCCCAACATAGACTGCTTTTTAATTTAAAAAGTTTAATTTCAGACCATCCTTTGTGGTTACTTTAGGTCTCTGACTTTGCAAGGCAACCACACAGGCCTTCCCTGAGTTAGTCGGGTTAGCATGTGGCCCCTTTTATCCACCCATTCTTATTTTTTCTCTTATTTTTTTCATCATTTATACTTGACAAGTATAATCATGGTTAATTTGTTTTCCTAAAGTGCCAGCTCTTGCATCTAAGTTGTTATTAAAATTCTCATGTAGGAGGGATGGTGAAAGAATTTTTAGCATGAACCAAGGGAGGAAGTCACAGTGAGGCATTTCTCTGGGATGGAAGGCTGTGAATTCAACTTGGTGAGGTTTCATGGCATGTACACAATCTCCACTAATTACTATGATACCATTGTTTGTGTCTCACACAATCATAAACCTCAAAGAAGTCTGTCACTCTAAATATGAGAGACATTAAGATAAAGTCGTAAATCGGTGCTAATACCATAGCTGTTCCAGACAGTTAAGGACTTCTTTTTTAGTTCTCCTCATCTGATGAAAAGAAGTGGAAACCAGTCTCCTCCACGCCGAATGTCAGAGCCATTCTTGACACTGACCAAAAGAACGAATGAGGAAAAATCACTAAGGTCCGCTTTGGAGACTTTGCTTTCAATTTGTAATAAAGAGAAAAAAACAAAGAATGTTGAAGAGTATAGTAATAACAGCTTCAAAATTGAGTGATCATCATCAAGTGTGTCAGTCTTCCATGATGAGGAAAGACTTGAAAATTAAAATATACTTCTCTAATTGAATTCAGTTGTTCTGAAACTCATCTGCAATGTATTACCTCCTGGCAAATATCATCAAGTATCCGCTGAGCCAGGTATGTTGTTGGAAGCTGAGGGTGTCAAGATGCACAAAACACCAGCTCACAGTATTTACTTCTGTTCATTGTGCATCACAGCTTTGGGGGACTCATGGCCTCCTCAATGTATGCCCTGGTTTCCAGTATCTGTTGGCTAGACTCAGCGTCTCAGTCCACGTCTGTGTGGTCAGCACTTGCCTTGCCCCTGCTCCCACAGGATATGCCTAGTGTTTCATCTCAGCTTTTCTATACCTCGCTGTTGACTTATCATCAGACCTGCTGATCACCACGCAGAGGACTCTTGGTCACATAATCTTGACTGTCCTCCATTTTTGTCAGGTACTAGTAAAGGACGGTCTCCCTAAATCTTAGTTGTCTCATCTCTCTTTGGAAGTTTGGAATATATTTTATACGGTTTTATGGTACAGCCATTTTGGCATCCTGACATTCTAAAATGAGTGGCTCCCTTCAGTTGGTGGAATACTGCCAGATAAGACTCAGGATGAAGATGAAATGCCCATCCAATAATAGAGCCCAGGTAAGTCCTTGTTCCATCACATACAGACAGTATGGCTTAGGGACTCAGGTGCAGAGAGAATGGAGAGACATGGCTGATAGTGGAAGAGTTTTTAACTATCTAGTGACATAAACTTGTAAATTATTATTTCTAAATTGGATTCACGATTTAATTTGAAATAGTAAAAATGTAGCCTGGCCGGCATGGCTCAGTGGTTGAGCATCAACCTATGAACCAGAAGGTCATAGTTCGATTCCAGTCAAGGGCACATGCCCGAGTTACAGGCTTGATCCCCAGTAGGGAGCATGCAGAAGGCAGCCAATCAATGATTCTCTCTCATCACTGATGTTTCTATCTCTCTCTCCCTCTCCCTTCCTATCTGAAATCAATAAAAATATTTTTTAAAATGTGAATGTGCTCCCATGTGAATTATCAGTGACACTGCTTGGACTATGGCTCATCTACATATTTGTGGGCTTGGCACAGGGAAGGGGTACTTTGAGCAGGTAGACATTTATGAATGAAACTGCTTATTTCAATCTGTGGATACTGCTAAAGCACTTTATCTCTAATCTCACAAATCTGGGGAAATGAGGTTTGTTAAAAGAAAGTGACCCCATCTAACTCACAGAGTTGCTGAGAGATCAGAGGAGGAAAAGGATGGCGATAGTATGTTGTAAACTGTTTCTACATGGCTAAGAAAATATGAGGGACATCTGCTACCTCATTCTCAGTAAACATCCCAAAGAGACCAGGGCTTCCCACCCCAAATGGATACAAACACCAAGACCACTCTCTCTGCTATAAATCCTTGAACTTCAGGCCTAAGTAAAATTCCTTCTCTCACATTTTTAATGAAATAAAAATAAATACAATTACTGCACAGCAGCCAAAGGTCACAAGAGGCTAGAAGTGAAGCAAGGATATGGTCAGCACTGTTTGCTTGCATCCTGGCACTGTTTTCTCGGTGAATATTTCACTAATGGGAGGGCTGCGAGGGGCAGCGAGGGCCCTTTGTTCCTCCGGATGGATGTCTGCTGCTGTTTAAATCGGAGCTGGGGTGGCTCTGTGGTGCCCCGGAAACTTGACACCCTAAGGAGGACATGGTCCAGTAGAATGTGAGAGACTGAATCCACAGGACTCGCTTCCAGGAAGAGCTTTTCCCAGAGATCAGACATTTGTTCTTGAAATTATGTTCAGAAATACACAAATATGCACCTCACTCTCCATATTCTGTCCCTGCACCCATTCTTCAAAGACCTTGAACCTGACCTTTTTTTCTTTAACCCAAGTAAAAATAAACATAAGAAGCATTAAGTACTAAGAACCTTTAAAGTGAAACTCTAAGTAAATCATGGGCTCCCAATTAATACCCTCCTTTGTGAGTAGATTTGTTGATTCCTTATAATGGAGCTAAAGGTATTTGATAAATGAAATATCATTATCATTGCATTTTCTACTGAATAATCATGGCTGCTAAACAAAAAGGAAAAAATTATCTGAGCAACACAGAAAATAAGTAATTATCCACAGCCCATTTGAGTAAATCTCACTTTCTTGGAGAAATTGTCTTTTTAGACCATAAGTAACTGCTGCCGGTATAAGCCCCTGTCCCTCTCATTAAGCCGTATTATGTGTTGAGGATAAGCAGTCATGGTTTCTCTTCCCAGGGGTCTCTGAAGCATCTGCATTCAGTTGCAGCTCCGTACAGTGAGTGGCCCAGACCGCAGAGAAATTCAGAGAAAAGGTGACGAGCCAGGTTGCGGTTCTCTAACGCAAGGGCACGTGTGTTTCACTTACACCACTGTCAGCTCTTGTGGCTCGGACAGATTTCTGAACTCATAATTTCCCTTCAGGGCAGGGGATGGCGTTACTCGAAAAGAACAACAGGATGGGTTCCCCTGATATCTGTCCTCAACAGCATTGCAAACGCCAAGCGGCCGCCGTCTCGTAAACTGCCATTCTTCACTACAAACGCAGACACCAATCAGCAGTCACATCATAGACCCTGATGCACTTTTTTCAATTAGACCAGGGTGGTCTTTCCATCCCAAATGAGGTCCCGCGCTGCCTTCTATCTGTCTGTGCCTCACGTACATTGACCTTTGGGAATATGTCTGTGGAGGCGTCCTTCAAATCTTTCTTCTGTTTATATAAGCTTGTGAGCTATAGGAAAGGCTGCTTTAACCTCCCAGGTCACCCTGTCCCGCATGTCCAAATATACGTTAAGAGAGGGAGGACGATATTTTTTCCTGATCACACCATTGAATTTGTTTATTCTCTGCCTCTTCAAGAGAACAGTTCAGGCCAGCTATTGACATAACTGGATGCGGGGCAGATGTTTCTCATGTCCGTAGGCATATTAGTCCATTTTAGCCTCAGTAACCCGCACAGTCGCTGAAAGACAAGGCCACCAGGAGCCCAGGATTGTCGCAGCAGGTCAGGCTGACATTTACAGGACTTACATCTAATTCTGGACTGGCGATTTGTGAGGGGGCCTCCTGGGCCTCTCCAGCCTTCTCCATGGGCTTTGCTCATGAAGGGAAAAAAACAACACAGAATTATATAGGGATCCAGCTTCTAAAAGTTCTCTAAACTTTTTTTTTTAATTAAAAGATCTCATAACCAACAGATAGTTTAACTAATGCATATTGGGCTTCTGTGCAAGGGAGGCTGAATGGGTAAAAGATTTTCTGAGGAGAGTGCTTAACTGGCCACCTAATTGTACATATATTTTGAACTGATTCCTTCTAGCAACACTCAGGTTAGACCTTCTTCTCTTAAAAGCAACTACAATCCCTGAGAAATGAGGTAGCTATGCCACCAAATAGAACCACGACTGACATCTCACACTTTCAGATCCTGTGTCACATTCCTGCCCAGGACACAGAGGCCAGATGTTTGCCTGCAATGGGAACCGTTGATGAAAGTGAGAGTTTGGGGTCAGAGAGAATCTTTAAAGCAAAGACCGCTAACTAGTTTCATGTGGCCCAACACAGCACCCAGTATTTAAAGAAAGATTTTTGTGCCCTGGCAGGCGTGGCTCAGTTGATTGAGCATCCTCCCTGCACCCGAGGTCACCCGTTCAATTCCTGGTCAGGGCACGTGCCCAGGATGCAGGCTTGATTCTCAGTGAGGGGCAGGTGAGAGGCAGCTGATCAATTTTTCCTCTCATCAATGTTTCTCTCTCTAGCTCTTCCCCCCCAACCCCCTCTCTCCAATAGCAATAAAAATATTTTTAAAAGGATTATGATTCTGCAATTAATTACCAATATTTAAGAAACACTAAAGCTTCACATAAAAATCCAAATGTTCATGTTTTGGAAGAGCCGCTGGCTTTTCTTCCGGGGTAGCACCTGTCGGGGACGGGTTGTCCCCTCAGCTAGCCTACACCCCGTTTTCCTCCCCGTGGGCACTGCAGTGTAAATGTCGTTCCTATCGCCTATTCCAGCCCACTTCAGAGGCATGCTCACCTCCAGGGTATGAAATGAATGAAAACACCCTCTAGGACAGTATAGAAACTTGCAAAGATATGTTCTCAGACTAAAACTGCCCAGACTATGAGAGTCCCCCTGAATTCTAATCGCATGTGCCTTGCATTAAAATAATATGTTTACATAAATACTTGTCCCTGGAAATTTTGAAGGACCCTCAGGCAGTCCCCAGTTACTGTACCCCGAGTAGAACAATGACTAAGTATGCAAGCTGATGACTCTTCTGTGTATTTGTCAATGGTGATTTCAAAGATTGATAACACACTGTGTTCTCAACTTGTGCTTTAACTTCTAAAAGGAATGTGAAGAATTCATTCAAACCTAATGTTTGGGAAAGTTATAGCTGAGAGTTGGTTACGAATTATTAAAGCTATTCTCCAGACTCCCCGCAGAGAAAGACTAAACCTTAATGCCCTGAAGGTGTTTGGAAACTGGTCATTTGAAATGTCACTTTGTGCATTACCCATTTTATTTTGGGAATAAATAAAAATCCGGTTGAAACCTTGAAAATTATACCAACTCCAAACCTAAATCGGTTTTCTCAGATAGTAATCTCACTTTGTTAACTAAATTAAAGGTTTTTAGCTTAAGTTAGTCTGTAATTTTTAACTGTTTTGCAATAAAATTCTGGAAAATTTATCTCTTAGCTTATTTTACTTTTAAAAAACTATTTGTGTATGAAAGGAAGAAGAAATATGGACTTGGCTGCATAATAAATGAGTCTGCCCTGGGGTGCAATTGCCCTTCCAAGATCTAATTAATCATTAATCATCTAGGCTGTGCGGGTAGACAGACACGCAGCAGTGAAATTTGATCCCCATTTCACAGATGGCGAGGCCAAGGCAGCAAGGAGTTAAGTGATTTTTGGAGACCACACAACTAGAGGACGGAGGGGCAGGAGCAGGGCCTGGCCACTGTCCCGAGCGAGATCCCTCCTGAAGAAGTGAGGGGCCCGCCAGAGGACCCAATGGGGGAGCCCTTGCCTCATGGTGGGGTGACAGCAGGAACGCCACAGCTACCCTAAAAACATCTCTTCTAGTCCATGGGCTGTGACTTTGCCAATGCACTCATCTGAGTCCCCTTTCCTGTGCCTTTAACACAGTTACAACATTCGCATTTACATCCGCAGTGAAGCTCACTGGGAGTCATGCATGAGAAATCTCTAGCACATTTAATAGACATTCAGCAACGTTGTTACTTTGACCTCGCAAGTCACCCTCATGTAGAAAACTATTCTTTCCTCCCATTCCAGGCCACAAGCAGGAGGACTGGGTAGGTGTTCAGATCCAGCCCAGGATCAGACAGCCCCATTTATAGGATTTCAGCCACATCTTATCTATCCCATTAGCACTTTTTATGATGCTGAGAAATTGCTATGATTATAAACATCATCGTCTCACAACCTCTCACCACAAATACTTGCTCACATGATCCGGGCCTCCCCATATGTATAAATGTTTACTTCCTTCATGAAGGGGCCTCCTGGTATAGGGGATCCACAGCATAAACATTCTGCTACTCATTTATGTAACATCACCTTGCAAAGAGCATCAGATTTCGTCATTGGTCCCAAACTGAACATAAGTTTCCTTTCAAGAAGATTGGTAAAGGTGAATACTTGTGAATCAATGATGCTTGGCATTGGTATCAATAAGTAGTGAATAGACAGTGAATATATTATAAATCCCACATGGCTAGTAAGATCAGAAAGCCTGTGTGGCCTGTGTCAGGGGACCAGCCATCCATATTTCTAGCCAAGCACATGGAAGTCACCTTCTGTCCCTCTTCCCTCTCCCAACAGGCAGCACATCTAACACATGATTGTCCTTCAGCCCTCACAGGGCTGTCTCCTTTCTTTATGCCCCTGGGTCCGGCTGTATTCGGACAGACCCTCTGCATTCATTCATGCTTGGATCATGGTAGCAATTTTCTAGCTAAAGCCTAGTTTCCTTTTTCCCTGCTTTCTGTCCATTCTCTACACAGAGCCAAAGTATCTTCCAAAATGCACATTTTCCCTGTCCTTGTTCCATTCCAAATCCTTAGTGACTGTCCTGGGCCTGCAAGGAAGGACACACAGTGCTGTCCCCGAGCGGGTCCCTCCCCTGCAGCTCTCCCTCCTGCCCTGGCCATTTCCATCCCTCGCATCCACAATGACGCATCGTCTTCCTCGGAGTCTGTTAATCAGCGCCTGCCTTATTGCCCTATCACCTTGCTCTACTTGCCTCCCCCATCTCCCGGCAGGTTTCCAGAGCAACCACTGCATAACTCTGCTTCTGACACCCCCGCCCCCGTTCTTGTCGTGTGCCTGCGCCAGGGAACCCTCCTCAGCAACTGGTCCCCTAATGTTTGTCTCCTCCACGTGCCCACTGGTCTGCAGTGTTGTGTGGCTGGACTGTCACAACGCTGGGTGTGAATTCTGTTCCTCACCCTCCCTGGAAGGCAGTACACGATGCCAACTGAAGACGTATTGTGCATAGAAAGTTCTCAGTATTATGACTTTGAGATGGCTTCCCCACATTCTCTCTCTTAATACTTTTGCAACTCCTGTTAGATGTAGCATGAATCTTCTATATGTCTTAACCTTTGGTTTCTCTAACAGTTTTCTCATCTGTCTCCCAAGCATTCATTCTTTCTTCAGTTAAGTCCAATCTGCTGGTCCATTGCATTTTGTTTATCTCAGTTACAAGGATTTTATTTCTGGACTTTCTTTCATTTAGCTTTTACTTGCTTGTTTCGTTTTTCTACTTAGTGTTTTTATTTAATTTGAGTTTCTAATCATTTCTTTGTCTCTTTAACATATTACAAGCTTATTTTTAGTTCTTTCAGACAGCTTATCTCAAGTTCTTACTATTTTCATATCTGCTGTGTCTTTTACTTCTTTCCCACAATTTATAGCTTTCTGGTGCGGTTCATAATTCCTGTTTCCAAGTTCATCTTCCAAGGATTTATTTGTCTGTGGGCACTCGGAACAGTGGAAAATTCCATGCAGAGTGGCTTTGCTTTTGCTTCTGCAGGACACCTGACCAGGTCTAGTCTGACTCCTATTTCTTGGGGAAACTCACACCCTGTGGGGATATACCCTTGAACTCCGGGCCCTTCTTATGCATGGCATGGGTGTCATGTTTTGATGCCTCACAGGTTACTTTCCACTCAGAGCCCCAGGTGAACAGTCGGTTTCCTAATTGCTTCTGTGTTTCGTTTCCTTTTATGGAAGGACAGACCTTTCAGATTCCCACTCTCTGTAGAGCATCTGGATCCAACCTCCAACTCTCCACCGGTCTTCCACCCCATCCCCCATCCTAGGGGGCACCCGTCCTCCTCAGCTTCTAGGACCCATATCCAGATCTCACTCTTCTGCCAGCTAAGCATCTGACCACAAGCTACATCTCTAGCCTGCAATTTTCCTTTCTAGCATGTGGGAATTTTTATTTCTTTCTACTAAGCTCAGCTATGTGTCTAAAAATATTTTGTTTACACATATCCAGTATTTTTCTACTTTATAACAAGAAAGGCAGCACACATTACCTTTGCTCTCCTGTTTTATGAACTGGAATCTTCCCTCTGGGCTCTGCAGACAATGAAGTAGGAGGTGTGGTTTATTCGGCGGTCAGCAAGTGCCCAGCACAGACAACATTTAAACTTTTGACTAGTGAATCAATAAACCTGAGGTGCATCTTACTGTCTCCATTTAGCAACTGGTTCTCAGAAAAGCCATGAAATCCTTCTAGGTCTCAGTTTCTTCATTGTCAAACCAAATGAAAATGATCCCTCCCTGTTGCCTCACACAAAGAGTGGGTTGTGAAAGTAATGCAATAATATTATGAGAGAGCTTTTAAAAAGTCAAAAACACTAGTGAAGTGAAAGATATTAAGAAAAATAACACTGTATTAAGTAAGCATTTATTTACTTCTTTTCCACCAGGACACAGAACAAACAACTACTGGGTTCCTCTGGGCTCTGCCAGTTTGTGTCAAACTCTAAAAGACGTCAGCGAAGCAGGCCAGAAACGCCCTGGATGCTCAGCTGATTTCCTCAGATACGGACCTTTCTTTGGCAGCTGCATATGAATATTTCATGTATTATTTGAAGTTCTTCCTTTAAACTTGACTCTGCCATTGTTCTGACTTTGTCCAGTGTTGAGGGCACGTGGCGATGAACTCCCTGATGTATGTGACACTAAGCCAGCTGTAGGCAAACTACGGCCCGCGGGCCGGATCCGGCCCTTTTGAAATGAATAAAACTAAAAAAAAAAAAGACCGTACCCTTTTATGTAATGATGTTTACTTTGAATTTATATTAGTTTACACAAACACTCCATCCATGCTTTTGTTCCGGCCCTCCGGTCCAGTTTAAGAACCCATTGTGGCCCTGGAGTCAAAAAGTTTGCCCACCCCTGCACTAAGCAGTAGTTCTCTCTGATGTTTTATTTCCATTTATCTAATAATTTAGTTGGCAAATACTTACTGAATGCCAACTAAGTAACAGTGATTATGAGAGGTGTATCTTCCCTCCCCTTTGGGGCCTAAAGGCACCAATTGTGTGGGAGGAAATACAAGTTTAATCATTTGAAGTATTTGCTGTAAGAAGCTTTCCCCAGCTTCACATGCCCTGGATTTCATTGCTTTTCACCATGCCAGCAAACTCTCCTCCTCAAGCCTTGTCCGTCTTTCTAGCCTTACCTCCCACTCCTGTGCACGCCCTCGTTGCCTGTTAACTGGTTCTCTACACTAGATCTTGAACACACTTTTGATTTCCTGACTTAGTGCTTTTGCAATGCTGTTCTTGCTACAAATCCAGCTCCTCATTTGAAGCTTTATCTACCTGCAAGGCTGAGCTCACCGACTCCGCCATTGTCTGAGCTACGGATCCTCTCTTAACTTTAACACACAAGGCTGCCCATGCCTTCCTTACAGTTCTCACCATCTCTGGTAGACACTGAATTTATTTACAAAATGGTCTTCTCCCCAGCTAGGAGTTTTGTGAAACTCACCTATATCTTTCTCATTTACTTTGGCATTCCCATAGTACCAAGCAAGTATCTTACTTAAAATTCATAAGTAGTAAATGTGTACAGATATTGGTTTATTTGGATGAATAGATGGTGAGTTATCAAAACAATGAGATAATACACTCACATCTCACAACAAAACCTCAGTCAATACAGAAAGCCAAATAAAATTAAAATGTTAGATTACTCAGTAAGCGCCTATTTGTTTCTTTAAAGGGCATTTCTGAATAATGAAAATAGCTTAGAAAATCCTTAGCCAGTTACTTTAAATCCAGTGTCCTAAGAAAAATGTCTCAGCGAGTTCTATACTTTCTCCTTAGGGTATCACTTTACCCATTGAGCAGCTGCACAAATCAAAGCACAGAAAAGGAATGTCCAGGGGACACACATTTCCATGCCACCATCAGAGCCAGAAATAGAACTGAGGCAAGTACATCTTGCCCTTCAGCCAATGGCACACACTGCCTTTGCCCTGCTTTGTGGTCCACTGTGAAGCACAGGAGGGCACCGTTCTTGGTTGACTGTGAACAATGAAGCATTTCAAATCAGTGGGAAGAAGGAACAACATGGGAACAATAGCAAATGTGCTTTTATTCATTTACTAGAGGCCCAGTGCATGAAATTCGTGCACAGGTAGGGTCCAGATGACAGCCATGCCATGATAGGGGCCAGGGCCAGGGCCAGCTGGGGGGAGGGGCCGAGAGTGGTTGACCTGCTGGCCCCGCCCTCTGGTGGATCTCCTGGTCAAACTCCCAGTCACAGGAACAATTTGCATATTAAGCTTTTATTATATAGGATTTGTCAGTTCTCAAATGATTGCAATACATCACAACATATCTGCAGGGGACATGGGTAGGGAATACGCGTTTCTAGCAAGGACCTCAGAGGGCCCTCATGCGGACAGTTCTTGGGAGTCCTTGGTGAAATTGAATTATATGTTCAAAGTTCAGTGAGGAATGAGCCAGAATCTATTCCCTTTTTGCAACTGGATTTTTATTTTTGCTATAAAACTATCAAACAGATTGTTTCATATCAGAACATATCAAGGTGCTTATTATTATTATTCTTTTACAGTCACACAGTATCTCATAATATTTTTTAGCCAGTCCCATGTTGATGAATATTTAGGTTGCTTCCAAATGTTTGCTAGTTTAAAAAGAAAAGGAAAATAAAAAGACTGTAATGGTAACCTTCTACATACATTATTTTATACATGTACCAAGTATATCTTTAGGAAGAATTCTTAGAAGTGGAATTTCTAAGTCAAATAACATGTACATTTTAAATTTAGATTGATATTGTCAAATTGTCCCCATAAGGGTTGTATCTGATTGCATAGTTCTGAATATCTATGTACCACCTACTATGAGTAAAATGGATTGTTATATATTTTCTTCCCTTTTCATTATTTTTGTTGAGAATTTCTTTTAATTGATTTATTGCATGGAATAGGATCTTCTCAACAATGTTAAATAGAACTGGTGACAACAGGCATATCTCTCCATTAAGTATCATATTGAGGAAGTCCCCTTGTACTTCTAGTTTCATGAGAGTCCATTTTCTAAATCATAAGGGAGTCTCAAATTTTGTTAAATCTTTTGCTTGCATCTATTGGGATAATTGTATGTTTGTTTGTTTGTTTGTTTGTTTGTTTTTCATTCTGTTAATTTGGTGAATCAGACGGATTGCTTTTAAAAATTAAACCAACTTGTGTTTCTGGATAAGCCCTAATTGAAAGTAATGATAATCTTATATGTTGCTGAATTCATTTTGTTTTATTTTGCTAAAAATGTATCTGTTCTTAAAGGACATTGTAATTTCCTTTACTTGTAGTATCTTTGGTTTTGGTATCAGATTTATATTGGGCTCAAAAATTTGGAAAGTAATATTTCCTCATTTATTTTCTAAAAGAGTTTGTGTAAGATTGATCTTTTTATCCTAAATGTTTGATAGAATTTATCACTGAATCTATCTAGACATGAAGATTGCTTTAAAGAAATTTTAGATTTTCTGTTAATTACTTTCATTCCTTCAATAGATATAAGGGTAGTCAAATTTCTTATTGTATCTTATTGTCAGTTTTGGTAAGTTGTATTTTTCACAGAAGTTATTAGAAGTGTGCTCTTTTATTGTCAATTATTTGGAGATATTTCCTCTTTTCTATCTAATTTATTTTGTGGTCAGATATTTATTACCCCAATTTTTATAAATTTATTGATCCTGATGGTTGAATACATGTCCTCTCTTGATGACTGCTTCATGTACACTTTAAAAAATACGTATTCTGAAATTGTTAGATGTGGTGTCTGTGAAAGTGTATTAAATCAAGGGTGTTGATTAAGTTTTCCAAGTTTTTCAGATTATCCTATCATTTTGTCTTCTTGTTTTGTCAATTACTGAGAGTACAGTGTTAGAAAAATGCCCTATTATTATTGCAAATTTGTGTTACTCTCTTAATTCTCTCAGTTTTGCTTTGTGTATTCTGAAACTTTTATTGGGTCAGAGTCTTGAAGAGAAAATGAAGGTACTAAATGCCATTTCAAATTAAAGTTTTACCCATATTCCTGAGCATCATCAGAGACATGTAATTGAAAAAGAACATTGTTCTCCAAATACCCCCACACTGCTTGAGTTGAGACATGTGATAATTCTACACAACAGAGGGACTGTGGCCTTAGTGGATAGGTGCCAGGACCTATCTCAACGGGCTCTGCTTCATGAAAGCAGAGAGGAAGTTCAGACCAGAGGTTACACACTGATTCTAGGGCCAGCCAGACTAGGTCTGAATCCTGGCCCTGCCATTTGTCTGCTGTGCTACCATATCAGCAAGGTACTTGCCCTGTGTTCCTTAGTTCCCTTATCGAGATGGTGATTATAACAACTCATAGGGTTGTTGTGAGAGTTACAAAGGCCATAAATTGGTGTACACAGCACCCTCAGAACACTACCTGCCACAAAGTAAGTGCTGCATATGCCTCTGCTATTATAATTGCTTGTTTTCTTATTTTCACATGTCTAAGCTTCAGGGAGGAGAGGGTGGTTGGCTCCGTAGGTGTTTGTGGCAATGTCAGAACCCATCTACTCTTTTCTCAAATGGGATTTTGCTTGTATCCACTGTAGGATGGAGGCAAGAAAGGGCCTTTAGAAAGAAGCTTTGCGCTGCCTTCTCTGCTGTCTGTGCTGTCCCTTCTGCATGCTCAGTGGGCAGGAGGGACAGTGGCTCACAGCAGACCCCATAAGAAGGCTTCTATCCATTCATCTTATAACTTCTCTACAGGGATGTTTGTTGGGGGAGTAGATGTTGGGTTCACAGAAGGAAATCTGAGGTGCCTCAGATCATGCCCAATGGCTGCCCTTGGACTAGATGTAGGAGAAATCAGGTCCCAGATATGAAACCAACCAGCTCCCCCTCCTATTGTCACTACACATTTCAGGTGTTCAGAAAAAGTCAACAATTTAAGCACCCAAAATGTCTCATAAGCCTCTGCAATAGGACAAAATAAGACTGAGATCCATGCAGACACATCCGGCTTAAACAAATAGCTCAGAATGGTTTTCAAAACATCTCGTTCTTGATAGAGACCAAGATTTTGCCAACTAATTCTCCCCCATTAAAGCTCCTAGGTCAACTCTATGTGGTTTTGATTCCTTTTTTCTGGGCTCCATCCAAGATTATGCAAGGACCATGGGATTATTTTATGTCCATGAACCTTTGATTTCATCTTGCCCCTGTGCCATTCACGATTCTTCCAAGTGGGCTGCACAGCATGGCTTGGCCTCTCACCCACCCTGTGGATGTTTGCCCAAGGTCAGTTATACTCCCAATGAATGCAGTTTCACAATCCATAGTGTCATGACCCCCCATCGAGTACTCCCCATGCTCTCTCCCTAAAAGTCCCCTGACCCACTCTGGGTGCTCAGTAAATATGAAACCACAAACAGAACTGGAGTTCATGGACATGGTCAGCTCAAAGGGTATTTCCTCAATATGCATTCTTTTCTGAGAACCTCATTGATTGTTCTCCTGAGGCTGATTGTGAAAAAAGACCCTGAACTCACCCCATTTGGGTGGACCAAAGACCTCATTTAGGGGAAATTAGATTTATTAGAGTTGAGATAAAGAATGTCAGATGTCCTGCAGTTGAAAGTCCTTTGAGAAAGCTCTGCAGTTGCAGGAAAAGAACATTTTAGAGGAGAAAATGACAGCTGAGTCACCTGGCTTCCTGTGGCAGAATCCATAGGATAACAACTGATAATCCGATGCTGGGTGACTCTCAAGGCCTGCAACCAGGGTGCTTATACTTAATTACAATTATAGTTAGAGTAATGCATACATATAATTAAAAGCAAATGCACCACCACCAGCAGCAGCACACACAAAATGGATTAAAATTAACATATGTCTATACTTATTTGTCCCACTCCCCCAAAACAAAGAGGTTCCACTGGTTGCCATAAAGTGTGTTCCCCTTTCTTCTATTTTCTAAAAGACATTGTATAAAATTGGTGTTACTTTTTTAAACTTTAAAAATTTTTTTTCAGTGTAACCATCTGGGACTGAACACATCTTTTTCAAAAGGATTTTAATTACAAAGCCAATTTGTTTTACAGAGGTCATCTATTTAATTTTGAGTGAATTTTGGTAATTTATGGTTTTTATAGAACTGGCCCATTTCTTTTCAGTTGTCATATTTATGAGCATAAAGTTGTTCATAATATTCCCATGTTATTCTTTTAATGTCTGCAGAAGCTATAGTGATACCCCCTTTTTCATTGCTAATTTTAATAATTGTGTCTTCTCTCCTTTTATCTTTGTCAGTCTTTATAGAGGTATATCTTTTTATATTTTTTAGTTGATTTTAGAGAGGAAGGGAGAGAGATGGAAACATCAATGATGAGAGAGAATCATCGATCAACTGCCTCCTACATGCTCCTTATCAGAGATCAAGCCTGCAACCTGAGCATGTGCCCTAACCAGGAATCAAACCATGTCCTCCTGATTCATAGGTCGGTGCTCAACCACTGAGCCACACTGCTGGGCTAAAGGGATTTCTTTTTAAAGAATCATTTTTTTATTTTATTTATTTTTCTCTAACATTTTTTTTTTAATTTTATTGATTTCTGCTCTTATCTTTATTATTTTCTTCTTCTACTTGCTTTAGAGTTATTTTTGCTCTTCTTTTCCTAGAAAATTATAATGGAAGCTTAGATTATTTGTTTTAAAATGTTTTTCTTTTTAACATAAGCACTTAATTTTATAACTTTTCCTGACAGCACTCCTTTACCTACATTCCAAAAATTTTATGTTGTGTTTTCAATTTTGCTCAGTTAAAAATATTTTCTACTTTCCCCTGAAATATGTATTCTGCTGTGTTTGCATAAACAATTTTAAATGTCAATTTGATCCATTTGGCTGATAGTGTTACTCAGTTCTTTTATATTCCTGCTGATTCTCTTTCTATTATTGACAGTGTTGAAAATTGTTGGTTTGTTCATCAATCTTACAGTCTTGTCAGCTTCATATATTTTGAAACTTTATTTTAGGTTTTATACACTTATTATTATTATGTATTCTTGAAGAATTGACTCTTTTATCATTATGTAATGTTTCTATTTGTTCCTGGCAATATTTTTTGCTCTAAAACCTAGTTTGATATTAATATAGACATAACATTGTTAGTTTAGTGTTTGCATATATATGTATATATGTGTATATATATGTATATATACACATATGTACATATATATACAAACACACACACACATATATATACTAGAGGCCCGGTGCACTGATTCGTGCACTGTTGGAGTACCTTGGCATGGCCTGTGGAGATCAGGTTGAAACCAGCAGTCCAATGACGCCTGCCACTGCTGCTCATTCTGGCCCCACTGTGCCTGTCGCCACTGCCACTCAGTAGGTTCACTGCCGCTCTGCTGAGGTCTCTGTGTGAGCTCTGCATCTGGTGCCCTTCAGTCAGCTGAGCAGCACTCCTGCTGTGGAAGCACACTGACCACCAGGGAGCAGCTCCTGCATTGAGCGTCTGCCCCCTGGTGGTCACTGCACATCATAGAGTCCAGTCATTTGGTCGTTCAGTCACTTAGATTATCCTTTCACTATATATATATATATATATATATATATATATATATATATATATATATATATATATATATATATTCAGTATGTCCTGTGTTTGTCCATTCTGACAATCTCTGTATCTTAATTGATGTGTTTAGACCATTTACATTTAATGTAATTATTAATTTTGGTTTATCATTTTACATTTAATTTCTGTTCATTACTTCTGTTTGTCATTTATCTGCTTTCTCTTTCCTGGTTTCTTTTGGATATTTGAAAATGTTTTAGTATTCTTTTTTCATTTATTTGTTGTGTTTTAACTATATCTCTCTGTATAATTTTGTTTCCTTTGTTTGTTTGACTTAGTGATTGTTTTGGAGGTTACAATAAACATATTAAGCTTTAAAGACCTAGATTCAGTGTTTCACAACTTTAAGTTGGGATAGATAGACTTTACCAATATACAGGTTCCTTGTTCCACTACCTATTACTTTGCAGTTTTCTGAAATATTACATCTATGCACATTAAAAACCTCATCAGACAATGTTATTATTTGCTTTCAACCATCTAACATATTTTAAAGAACTAAAGAGGAGAGAATCCAGATATTTAAGTTTTTTGTTGATGTCATCTGATATTTCCCTCCTAGAAAAGAAAAAAAAAATTACTATATCACTTCATTTAGAGCAAGTCTGCTGGCAACAAATGTTCTTAATCTTTGAAATTTGTTACTTTATTTTTATTCCTGAAAAATGTTTTTTCAGGATATAGAATTTTATATTGACCGTGTTTTGCTTTCATTACTTTAATAGCATTGTGCCACTTAATTATGGGTTCCATGATTTTTAATTAGAAATCCCCTTTCATGTAAATCATTGTTTCCTGAAGGTTTTTCTCTTATTTCTTTCAATATTTTTTCTGTCTTTAGTTTTCAGTAGATTTATGTTGTGTTATCATGGGTTTCTTTGGGTTTACCCTGATTGTGGTTCACTGTGCTTCTTATAAGTTTATATCATTTACCAAATTTGGAGAATAGTTAGTGATTATTCAAATATTTTTGTCTACTTTTTCCTAATTTTCTCTCCTTCTAGGACTCTGATGACACAAATACTATAACATTTGTTATTGTTCTGTAGGTTCTTAATGCTCTGTGTATTTTTTTCTAATTCTTTTACTTCTGCTGTTTGAATTGGATAATTTCTATTTAACTGTCTTCGTGTTACTAATTTTCCTCTGTCCTTTTTATTCTATTTTGAGCCCACTCAACAATTTTATTTTATTTGTTGAATTTTTCACTTCTAGAAATGCCATTTAATGAAATATATTTCCCATCTTTATATATAGAAATATGTATTTCTTTACATAATCTACTAGAGGCCTGGTGCACGAAATTCGTGCACTGGGAGGAAGGGTCCCTCAGCCCAGCCTGCCCCTCTCGCAGTCTGGGACCCCTCAGGGGATGTAGCAGTGCACCAGTGGCAGGTGCCCAGGGAGGAGCCCAAATTGGTGCTGGGCGCCACACTGCTCACATTCATCTCGGCCTGCTGTTCCTGGTGCCATCGAGTCAGGAGAGGCTCCCACCATAGCAGCTGTGCTCACCAGCCATGAGCCCAGATTCTGGCTCCCCCTGTGGGAGCACAGTGACCTGCATTGAGCGTCTGCCCCCTGGTGATCAGTGCACATTATAGCAACCGGTCGTTCTGGTTGTTCTGCCCTAAGGGTCGCTTAGGTTTTTATTATATAGATTTCTTTGCTGATACATTTTCCTTTCTATTTTTAGCAGTCTTTGTTATTACTTTTTGGAACATTTTAAAGCCAATCTTGGAGTTAGTGCCTGTTAAATGTCTTTTCCTCTATGAATTGAAATTTCCTGGTTCCTCATATACCAAAACTTGGGATTTTATCCTGAGCATTGTGAATATTATGAGATTCTGGTTGTTATTTGAATTCTATGGGTAGAATTCAAAACAATAAAATGAAAAGAAATCTCAGACAAGTATCTCTTATGAATATAACAGCCAAAATCACCAACAAAATGTTAGAAAAATGAATCCAGAAGCATACAAAAAGGATTTCAAACCATTACATCAGATTGACTGGTTATAACATATTTCTGGGTCTCATACCCAGAGTTTCTGATTCCATAGGTCTGGGACCAAGCCCAATAATTTGCATTTCCAACAAGTTGAAGGTGATGCTGATGCTGATGCTAATGCTGCTGGTTGAAGATCCACACTTCAAAAAGGAAAAGAGAGGGGACATCGTAAACCTTCATTTGCTATGGAAAACTCTTCAAATGAGACTATTCCATTCTGAAATCCTGAGTTTATCTGGTTTTCCCCTCTCGATTCCTTACTTGAGTGAGACCATTTTATTTATAGCATCATGAATACAGGCTGTCCGAATGGATAAATCAGCCAATCACAGCTTTCTATGAAGTCAGAGAAAATTTAACAACCTCCCCTAAACACTGAGAGGTATACTGGTACTGTGAAGTTTCCATAGTTTTGTTCACACAGATAAAAATATTTTTAGGCTTCACTCATCCTGTCTTGATCAAGGAACACACACACACACGTGCGCACGCATGCACTTTGTCATTCCTAGTGATTTCTGGCAAAAAGCTTTTCTGATTAATTACATAGGTGCATCCTGTTGTCAGGATCTCCCTCTTCCCTTTATCATTCCCCTTCCCCAATCCACACAGGAGCAACTTTCTTTTTCTTTTTTAATAGGAGCAGTTTCATAGAGAAAGATGGCTGAGATGGTTTGCATCATCCAACCCAACATGATATGAAAATGAACCAAACAAAAACTATCACACATTTCTAGTCACCCTTTTTGAATTTGCACTCAACTTCAGAGCCCTTAACCATCCCCTTGCATGAGAGTCAATCCATCTTGCCTATTCCCTCCTGAATTTGTCTCTGAAGGGTCATCAAATTCCTCCCAGTCTCATAAATTAGGCAGAGTTTTTCTCTTCCTCGCGGAAACTAGGCACCAGCTCCAAACCCAGGTCCAGGAAGCCTGTTTCTATTCCTTCAAGGGCCTATAAAATCCATCTCCCAAAATAGCCCAGTCCCTTCTGAGTGAAGAGTTCTAATAATAACCTCTAAGAAGAGAAAACACTTAACTTTGTGACATGTGAGTCACAGAAAAGATTATTTGTTTTGGGTTCTCAGGACAGTTTACTCTAGTCTTCCATGTTTTGTTCAACATGAAAGCCCAGAACATCAAAGTCCACA
This sequence comes from Myotis nattereri, assembly GCF_964212035.1. Taxonomy (NCBI): domain Eukaryota; kingdom Metazoa; phylum Chordata; class Mammalia; order Chiroptera; family Vespertilionidae; genus Myotis; species Myotis nattereri. The sequence continues at coordinate 7,461,690 of NC_138088.1, forward strand.
GTGAGTGTGGAATTTGTTGCAAGCATTGTTTCCTCTAATAGATCTGTGGGGTTCCCTGTGGCCTTTCCTCCCTGTACTCACCAATAAGAACATGCAGCACCATGTGGACTTTGCAAGCTCCTAGGGCAGTGTCCCCTGTCCCAACTCTTCCAGTAGAACGGTCTCAGGGCCAGCCAATCCTGCCCATTTAACTGAGGTAAACTATAGGCTCACACATTAGCCAACTCCCATACTCAATAGTTTGGAGGGTTGTACCCCAATTCATCAAGCCAGTCAGCTGAGGGTAGCAGGTCACACATATATCAGGTGAGTTCAGCAAGTGGCCCCGGGAAAACCATAGTGGACACACAAAACAACCAGAGCAGTGGAAATTCCCTGTGCCTTGTTGCCCAGGTCATAGGCCTACATCCCACAGTACTCCATTCTGTTCAAATGGTGTCTCTCTTATATTCTCAGGTCTGAATCTGACCTCCTACCCCCATTGCTCTCCCTGTGACTCCAGCTCATAAAATTGTCTTCAGACCTCTGATTTATTTTTCTATTATCTCCCTAGTTCTCCATCCCCTGTGAGGACTACTGTCCAGTTCAACCTCTACCTTTACTGGACTAACAGGATGGGATGAAATACTGACTGAGAGCTTTGCCTGCCCCCAGATATTATCAAATATTGTAAAGACTATAGTAGAAGCAGCTATCTGTGGAGAACAGGTGTTCAAGACCATCCTTAAGGAGGTCCTGGTTCCTGACATGAGGCCACTACTGCCATTCACTTATTTCACTTATGAATATGCCATAATTACCCAATAATTGTTACTATTATTACTTTAAACAGTTACCTTTTATATCAATTAAGAATAAGAAAAATATTCTATTTAACTCCATTATTACTTCACCAACACTTTTGACAAGTACATCTGTTTCTCATCTATATCGCTTTCCATTTTACCTGAAGAACTTTTAAAACGCTTTTTTTTTTTTTTTTTTTGCAGGAAAAGTCTGTCAGTGAGGAATTTCCTCAAAAAATGGTTTTATTTCTCCTTAACTTTTGGAGAATAGCTTTGCAGTGCATAGATGGTATATAGAGCCACATTTTTCACTGTTAAAGCAGGAGTTAACAGATAAGCAAGGGAAAGAAGCTAACATGTTCCATACAGTAATGGATTAGAGTTTAGAAAATAGTATAAATTCGTGTTTAGATTAATATAAATATATACACACATAGCTATACACTTGCATTTATACATATGGATACGTATATATAAGTACTAACCCACATGTAGATTTCCATATGTATATTTCCTTCCTCTGATCCCTGAGGGGTCTAGAAGCAAGGACAGCCCAGCACCAAGGAATGCACCTAACACACATATCTCAGTTTCTAATACCATCCTACAATAAAAAGAAATAGGGCTCCTTGGGAAAATGGCTGTTTCTAGGACTGGGGCAGAAAATACACAAGATGGGCTAGGGCAGTGGTTCTCAACCTTCTGGCTCTTTCAATACAGTTCCTCATGTTGTGACCCAACCATAAATTATTTTCGTTGCTACTGAAATGCTGCTACTATTATGAATCGTAATGTAAATATCTGATATGCAGGATGGTCTTAGGCGACCCCTGTGAAAGGGTCATTCGACCGCCAAAAGGGTCGAGACCCACAGGTTGAGAACTGCTGGGCTAGGGCATATTGTAGTGCCAAGAGTTAGGAAATGCTTAAACAACAATAAAACACATTGCTAGGGATATGTCAAAGTGAAACAGGAGCCAACTGAAGGAGCTCCCAATAGCCAAAGCTGCAACAATTTGAGCAACAAAATAAATATTATGATATTGGGTTATGACCCAAAGTATAAAAAAAATATCCATGAGTCCACACTGATATCAATATATCACTGAGTAAATAAATAAATGGAGAGAAGAAACAAATCTCCCATGCAGAATATTCCAAATAATTTATGTAAATAATCCTCAAGGCAGTGGGGCCATAACTCTCCATGTCTTGAGTGTGTGTTCCCCATAATGACTTCCTTCCTTTCAAAGAGTTATATATACAAAGGGGAAAAAATGTCCTGGGAAATACTTTCTCACCCAGGTGACCAAGGTCAACATCAATAATGATGCTGTGTTGATATCATGCACCTTTGATATGATGTGATGAGAAGGGCTCTTTATTTCTGTGATATTTCTCCCAAGAACCCCAAACCCCAGCCTACTCATAAGAAAAGCATTACACACATCCCAGTAGAGGGGCATTCTAAAAATATAAAATATACTTCACCAGATTTCCTTAACACTGTCCAGATCATCAAAACCAGGGCAAGTCCAAGAATCTATCATAAACAAGAGGAGCCTAAAGAGATGTGATGACTAAAGGTAAAGTGGTACCTGAACATGTTCCTGGAACAGAAAAAGGACATTAGATAAAACTAAGGGACTGTAAATAAAGTATGAACTTTTGGTAAAACTAATCCTATCTAATTAAAGACAAACAGGGTAATTGATCATACCTTTGCTATGCTTCCCATTGGCTAATCAGGGTGATATGCAAATTAACTTCCAACAAAGATGGCTGTTAATTTGCATACATAGGCGAAATGATGGGAGGCGAAAGGGGAAGGACAGAAGAACAGTGATGGGAAACCCAGGCAACAAGCAAGAGCGGGGTGGCATTGCCCTGCCTCCCAGCCCTGGATCAGAGAATGGGAGCTGCCTTTGCCCGCCCCCCAACCGGTTATCGGGATCAGAAAGCCGGGCAGCAGGCAAGGTGGCACCCCCGGGACCCAGGAGACACCTTACCTGCAGCCCGTGATCCTGATTGTGATCGGAAAGCCGGCCTCACGCAAGGCGGCCCCCTGGGACCCAGGAGCCAAGTGAGGAAGCATTTTTAATCAGAAAAGTTCACTCTTTTTTCCCAGACACATACTTGATATACAAAATGTTGCACTATTGAATGTATGTGTACAAACTAAATGAGCTATGCATTCACCCAACAACACTCTTCTCAAAAGAAAAATCCCTTCCATTTTGGTCAGGTGATCGCCCAGGAATCCATTCCAGTCTCTCAGAGACAGCTAAGGAGGACAGTTCACATCATTCACAGCTATCACTGCAGTGTTCACTCACGCAGAGTTCTATGCTAAACTTCCTGAATGGATTATCACCTGAACATTGTACAGATAAGGAAGAGGAAAGGAAGACACTCCTAGGTGCCTAGTCAGCATTCATTCCCCAACAGAATGTTTTGTTCAGGGAGGTAATGAACCTGCCCTGAGGGGGGGTGGGTTTCGGTGTAGGCTCTGACTCCCAGGTTTAGTGCCACCTTCTCTGCTTCCTTCCTTCTGTTTTCCTGGAATTCAGACACCAGGCTGGAGGGGAGCAGCTGGCTGTAAATAAGAGGTGGTAGGAAAGAGGACAAAAGCTTACCTAAGGATGATAGCATGGAAAGAGAGAAACCTGGGACACGGGTAACTTTGGGGGCCTCTGAGCCAGCCTGAACACCTATTTCAGGACTTTGATTTGAATGAGAAAACAAATCCCTAATTGATTAAGCCATTCAGTGTGTTCCTGCTATGGGAATTTGAGCGCCACTCTAGTAGGAAAATTATGTAACTTGCCAAATTCTCTCACATAGGGTATGACATACCTGGGCTCCAAGTCAGGTTGGTGTGACTCCAAAGTTTTAATATGCTGTATTTTCCTTCCTCTTACATTTGTGGATATTGTTCATCATTAACTGACTCACTCTACGTCTTCCTAATTCCTGATTTTCAATATTGACTTCATAATTGAGACACAAAGGACTATTCCTGGGCTCTCCTTCTGCCTCTCTCTGTTCCTGGCCACCTCAGGTAGCAAGCCAGTCACTGCATGACCCCTGGTCCCCTGAGATGTGGGGCTCAAACAAAGCGAGCTGTAGAGGCATGCACTTTTAAAAAATATTTTTTAAATTTATTTCAGAGAGGAAGGAAGAAGGATAGAAAGATAGAAACATCAATGAGAGAGAAATATCGATTGGCTGTCTCCTGCATGCCCCTATTGGGGGATTGAGCTCACAACCCAGGCATGTGCCCTGACCAGCAATCAATCTGGTGACATCTTGGTTCATGGGTCAACACTTAACCACTGAGCCACACCAGCTGGGCCATGAAGTGTCCTTTTTTTTTTTTTTTTTTCAATTACAGTTTACTTTCAATTTTTTTTTAATTTTTTTCTTTATTGACTAAGGTATTACATATGTGTCCTTATCGCCTCATTGCCCCCCCCCCCTCCCACTCATGCCTTCAGCCCCCTGGTGTCTGTATTCATTAGTTAGGCTTTTATGCATGCATACAAGTCCTTTGGTTGATTTCTCCCCCTTACCCCATCCTCTCCTACCTTTCCTATGAGGTTTGATGTTCTGATTGATGCTTCTCTGTCTCTGGATCTGTTTTTGTTCATCAGTGTATGTTGTTCATTATATTCCACAAATGAGTGAGATCATGTGATATTTATCTTTCTCTGACTGGCTTATTTTGCTTAGCATAATGCTCTCTAGTTCCATTCATGCTGTTATAAATGGTAAGAATTCCTTCTTTTTTACTGCAGCGTAGTATTTTTAAGTTTAGCTCCTATTCAGCACAATACCCTCATTGGCCCTTTGATCTTGCTATGGGTTAGCTATTCCTGCTAAACCACATCTCTCATCCCCCTACACAAATCTTAACCAAGCTAATCACCACATCAAATAATCAGTTAGCCTGACCTCGGATGCCTGTGTTTTAAGGAGGGAAGATGATGACAGTAGAGACCATAAGCACAGGGCAGGCGGGGAGCACACTGCTGGGAGAACACTCCTCTTTCTCATCATTCTCCTCCCTGCCTCACCAGCACCAAGCCCTCCTTTCTCTCCTGTCTTTGGTTAATACTATTCTTGCCACATTACTGACAGCGGCTTTTGGAAAAAAATAAAATAATAAAAGCCACTAGCCCTGGCTTGAGTCCTTTATTCACCTTTATTTACCCAGGGTTGCCAGAACCTCCATAGTGCTCTGTGGATGCAGCCTATGTGTCCTGAGTAGTGGTGATTGGTCTGATGTATGCAGACACAAGAACCCACTTCCAGAACAAAAGCACCATGGACCTGAGCACTGGATTCCTCCTGATGGCCCACCTTTTCCACTCTGAAGCCCTCACTCTCATGGCTAAATCCAAATCACTCAGAAGCCAGGTGTGGGCTGCTTGATTTCATCCCTGCACACCCAGTCCCTAATCGCTATCAGGGAGGAGGCACCTGATGAGCATTCAAGGAAGTAATTGATAAGCAGATAAGCACCTCATGTGCAATTAGCCCCGGTCTCCGTGCAGAGATTCAGCTCCCTGTGTCTGCTTGCTCCTGGCCATTACCACTTGATGATCAATGGACACCCCATGCTTAGCCGTTCCTTGGTAGAACTTGGTCAACCCAAGCCTGTTCTTCTTTGGGGCTCATGAACAATATTACACTCATCTTCAGTCTCCAGTGCAGGAGGCAAAAAAACAGTAGTTAGCATAATAAATGTGAGAAGTTCGTCAGGAGGCTGATGGACATCTTTAGCAGGGCTGAAGATCTGCATATTTTTTTAGTATATTCCTTTATTGATTTCAGAGAGGAAGAAAGAAGGAGAGAGAAATAGAAACATCAATGATGAGAGAGAATCATTGATCGGCTGCTTCCTGCACATCCCCCACTGGGGATCGAGCCTGCAACCCAGGCATGTGCTCTTGGCCGGAATCGAAGCCGGGACCCTTCAGTCCACAGGCTGATGCTCTATCCACTGAGCCAAGCCAGCTAGGGCTATCTGCATATTATTACCTGCTGCCAAACAGCTGAGGGAAATTCCCCTAACCTGATAATCTTTTATTGTTTACCAAACCTTACCTTTGATATGTATATTTGCTTTGCTAAAGGACAAAATGTGTTAATAAACAGATCTGGGTCCAGAGGGGAGCCACTTCACTAGAGCGCTGGTTTCCAACTGGCTTTCCCCATGCCTTCCAAATTTATATTTATATCTAGTCTCTATCCATTTATGCACAGCCCTTCTCCAGATTCCTAAACCCTAGCTGTGAAAAGACTGCGGCACTCCAGATTTCACCATTAGAAGTGCTAAATTTTCTCTGACTCTTCCTTCTCTCCTTCTTCATCCTCATCCATTTTCACAAATCTATCCTAGCCCAGTTTTTGCCTCTATGGACTGTCCACCACTTCTCTGTGTTATTATCCGCATTTTTATATCTGTGTATTTGAAGTTCTCATGGTTGGCCCTGCCTCCCTCCCTCTCCATGCTCATTCTCCGTTAGTTCTCCAGCCCACTTGATTTTCAAGGTCCATCCTGAAAGCTCTATTTTCCATTTAACTTCCCCTAATCCCACACATTGAAAGTGGATTACTTCCTTCTGAAGTCCCGAAGACGTGCATCTGTCTTTCTCCTGCTAATAGCACCCTTTCATTTTCTACCTGATCATGCACTGTATGATGCACACATCTAAGTTTCCTTTCTAAGTTGCCTTTTGGGTAGGACCATCTCTGCACCCTGTATGGTACAGAGGCCACACATTTTTTATTGTGTGCACTCAAGAAGGAATGCACGAGTGAACGAGTGAACATATAACAGTATCCCAGGGCTGGAAGCAATCTCCCCAGCCCCAAGCACCATACCCCATTGCAAAGGTGAGGAATACCCTCTGTGAAAGAAAACGAATTGCTCAAGGTCTCACTCCTTCCTTATGGCAGTGTTAGCATCACAGGACAGCTGAGCTATGACCAAAAGAATGTCAGGCTTGGAGCTAAAAAACAAACTGATAATTGGAATTCTAGCTCAGATCTCTCATGCTTGATACACAAACAATTTTTAAAAAGCTAATATTGATTAAATTATCAGCATATGTAGGTTCTGCTAGGAGCTTCAGGTGAGCTCACTTATTTGATTCTCATAAGAGTTCTACAAGTTAAGGATATTTTTGCCCCCACTTTTTAAATGACCCTGAGTCTTAGACTAAGCAACTTCCTCAAGTCCTATATTTGTTAAATATTTGAGAAAAATGTGAATCCACGTAGTCTCACATGTGAAGTCACACTCTAAACCAATATATTAAGTTACTCAAACTCTCTGGAACTCAATTTTACCACCTGTAAAATAGGCATAGAAGTAGCATGTCATTATGGCATACAACATATATGATATAGCTACAAATGTTGCTATACATGCTCTGTCATTCAATTAAGACTGCAGAGATCTGAATGCTCATCTTGCATGTGCTTCCGTCTCCACACCCCTAAAGCAAGGAGTTTGACCAGACAGTATTTAAGTTCTCTCTACTATATTCTGGGCATCCTATGCTGAGTCTTCTGTCAGAGATCTGTTAATATCCAATTGATTTTGCTTTGTGCTGGGTGATGTGCTCATTGACATGTGGTGCCATTGGCGTGATGTACCATATTCATTGACATGACAGGCTTTACACACAAGAATAAAGCTTCCTATGAAATGCTCTTCCAGTGTTTAACATTGATCAGTTGCCTTCGACATGCACCCCAACTGGGAATCAAACTGGCAACCTGGGCATGTGCCCGACCAGGAATTGAACTTGTAATCTTTTGTTGCACAGGATGACACTCAACCAACTGAGTCACACCACCATGGCATTTTTTTTATTTTTTAATGAAAAATATAATTTTACACAATACTATTCACATGTAACATTAGAACTTAAAAATATATCTTTGATATCACTCCATGAGTAAAAATATTCTTTATATTTTAATAACTAAATAATATATAATGGGAATTTTCTTAAAATTTACTTTTTTCTGTTATTTTCAAATAATACACTTTGAAACATTTTTTCTTGATTCAACATAGTTTTATAATTTTGGTGGTTGGATAAAATTTCACTGCACTGACCTGCCATAATTTATTAGACTCCAATGTTGGTTATTTAGGTTATTTCCAATTTTTCTTGGATTTAAGTGCAAATTCATGAAACATTGGGTTTCTGGGTTAGATTAGGACATTTTGTGCCATCTAAAATTGGCAACAAGATAAGTTCAATTTTTCAGATCTTTAATGAGAGGGCACATACTTATCACCCAACAGTGAAGCTCTCATATGTGGCTTGATGTTACACTCAAACACTCAAGTTTTGTGGGCAAAGAGCTGGTGTGTAATAATTTTTATTTTACTTCTTCATCATTCATTTATTTAATTTATCAAAATTTCAGGTACACTGTATTCTAAGCACTCTGCTAGTTTCCATTACTATGGGTAGAAAACATTCCCTGACTTCGTGGGATTTATAATCTAGTAAGAAAAGCATACATATATTAGAGTGAGCACATATGGAAGGAGAACTGAGCTGCATTTCGGTTCTTTACTATGTATTTACTCTGGACAAGTTATTTAACATTTTTGTACTTCAGTTTCCTCATCTACAAATTAGAGAAAAATGATAGCCTGTGTGAAAAGCTTAGAAGAATCTTTGACATATATTAGCAATCAATAAGCAGTCAATACATGGTAGCTACTACTATTATTTGTGCTAATTATTCATTGCTACATACCAAATTGCATCAAAATTTAGCTCTTAAAACAAGAATTTATCATCTCAGATAGTTTTGATGGTCAGGAATCTAGAGGCAACTTAGCTGGGTGGTTCTGATTTAGGTTCACTCGTGAAGTCATCTGAAGGCTTGGCTGGAATTTGGAGAATCTGCTTCCAAGATGGCTCCCTCACATAGCGGTTGGCAGGAGGCCTCGGTGCCTCGCCCTGTGGCTTTCTCCATAGGGTTACTGGAGTGCTCTTACACTATGGCATCCAGCTGCCCCTGGAGCAAGCGTCCCTGAGAAAGGAGGATGACGCTGTTCCTTACATGGCCTCGTCTTAGAAGTCTTACCTACACCATCACCTCCACCCAAATCTATTTGTGAAAAGTGAGTCACTGAGTCCTGCCTTTAATTAAGGAAATGAGAATTAGGGTTCCCTTTTGAACCAGCATCAAAGAGTTAGTGGACATCCTATAAAATGCCATGCAGATGCAGATCACTCACTGCCTGGCCCACAGAAGGTGTCCTCTCTCTCCACTCTTCTGTGACCCTCTTAGTACAATTGTGTAGACACATAGCCACTTCATGATGTGCACCTGCTGAGATGCCTTTTCTAAACCTTATCTTATTCCTACAGATGCACAGCCTCTTCACCAACACCATCTAGGTCTCTCTACGGCTGCCCGGCAGTCGTCACCTGCCCTTTGGTTTTCTAATGGACCTGTTCTCCTTAATTATGTTTGTCTTCTTTTGGGAGGATGTTGGCCAGTTTAACTGTGTATTTTTAATTGCATGTATTTACAAGGTGGCACATGCTTGGCATAGAGTATCTTTAATATTTACTTAAACTCTTAAAACAAGCATTATTAGTTCTTATGTAAATGAGAAGTCTAAATTTCAGAGAAATTAAGGTTTGCACAAGATAACTCAATCATGAAACTAAAGTTCAAAGCTGGGTTGGATGAACCCCATATTTGGCTCATCCCACAAGGTTGCAATTCCTTAGGGTTTTCTTACAGATCCAAAAGACTACAAAACCCTGTGGTCATTTAAGTTATTCCAAAATATACCAGTTTGCTTTTCAAACATTTCCCAAAGCTTTTTCCATCCCCCCTCTATGATAATGAGATGTCACTCGCACATAGGATTAACAGATAAAATACAGAAAGAGCAGTTCAATTTGCATTTTAGATAAACAAATACTTTTATTAGTATAAGTCTGTCTCATGCAATATTTCCATAACCTGGAACATACTTAAGCTAAAAAGTAATTTGTAAATCATCTGAAATGCAAATTTAACTGGGCAGTGACAACAGACTACAGTTCTATGTATAGAATTCTCACTCACCATACCAGATCTGGAGATCTGAACAGATTTTAAGGTTTCTTGTTTCCTCACAAAATCATAAATTGGATGTGGAGCCCAGACTATGAAAGCTTTCAGTTCCATGTTTCCATAGTGAAGAACCCAGCACAATGCCTGGGGAAAATGAAGCATCTGATAACCCTGAGGTGAAACATTGGCTGCTTCCACTTGGGTAAATGCAGACATTTACCATCTGTTCAGTCAGAGATGAGTTTGAATGTGGAGACCAATTCTGTGGGGATTACTTGTAACAAAGTTCTCACCACAAACTCATGCCCTTAAAAGGCCTCACTGTCATTTAATAATTAATGACCTTGGGTGCAAGCCACAGCTTGGATGACTCTATAGCAACCCCAAATGAGACAGTCCCTGCAAAATTAAAGTTTTTTTAGTGTTAAAATTGGTCGGGACAGATGGACACCTTTGCTATCCCATAGTGCACTTGCCCAAATCCTGGCCAACCTCTCCATCATCCCTTCCATATGCAGCAGTGCCTGGAGAAGAGAATGCAGGCCACCCAAATGGCCTTGCAGACTCTCAGGACATATGTGTGTTTTCAGGGAAAAGGACTACCCTAAACCCCTTAAGATAAAATGCCAACATCCTGGAATGTTCTCCAGGCCCTATGTGACTACCCCATGCCTATAGCTACCTCATTATCTACCACCTCTGATCACACTGGTCTTTCAGATCCGCAAGTGATTTTCTTTCCTGAAATGTTCTTCTCCTTTATTCTTCTGGACATTTCAGGAGAATAATACCTACTGACATTTCAGGTAGTGGCTAAAATATGATTCCTTAACAGAGGTTTTGGTTCAGCCCTACCCAACTCCCCAGTTGACAAGTAGGTCAACTTTGCCAGTCATATGCCTTCATAGTGGCCAATACAAGTGGGCTTTATTAACTCTTAGTATGATGATGTACTTAACGCTTTTCTTCCCTGGTAGAGTTTTAGCTCATTAATGGCAGGTATAATGTCTCTTCTGTTTATTCCTGTATCCCTTACACTAAGAACTATATAAATATTGACCGTTAATGAAATAAATGAATGGAAACTTTTTATATGGCAGGCTAGCCACACAGAAGACCTCTCCAGGTCTCTTGCCTGCCTTCCTCTCATGCTCTTGAGCCTCCCAGGTCTGTGGCCCTGGACACTGATGACCATATCTCTTCTCTCTGTGGCCTATTGAATTGGAGAAGAGCTTAGAAAAGCTTTCCTGGTTGACTTTCAATACTTGGAATTTGCCACTCCATACATTTGTTGTGTCCTCCAACCCCCAGACGCCTTAATGATTAGGAAAGACATTGTGATACCACAGTAATAACCTGATTATTATATAACAGGGAAGGAATACAGGGAAGACTGGATAATATAGGCATGCCATTTATACAGTTTTGCTAGAAAGCTGTAATTTAACATTCACCAAGTCTGTTCCCCACTGATCATTGGGGGAAGGGACTGGACAAAGGCAGTTTAGACACTTGCCCAATAAGATCTGAGTGACCTGGGAAAGTGCTTACCTGTCTGTAAATCACATCTGGGGACAGGTAACTGGCCAGAATAGGCGTGGCCACTGCAAGGGTGGGAAACCTGAACATTTAAACTTCTGAACAAAGGGAGTTTGTTCTCTTGGCCCTCTAGCTATCTTGGGACTCCTGATGCAGAGGGCACATTTCCCTCCATTCACTCAAATGGCCCACAGCCATGGAGACTCCACACAATGGATGAATAGATTGAATCTGGACTGACTGGAATGGACTCACTTCCATCATGGGATGGAAGCTCTGGACACTGACCCTGCTTTTGACTTTACTGGAACCCAGCTGCACCTTTCTCAGGACTGTGTTAAGGGACATGGGATTTTACAACCCAAGAAATATAATTCCAGACCCATAAAAACCATTCATCCTCCCATGCAAGTCTTAGAAAATTTATTTTCTAAAGATATCACAAAAACCCCACTCCCATGAGCAACAGAAAAGTTTGATTACAGTGGTCGGCAAACTCATTAGTCAACAGAGACAAATATCAACAGTACAACGATTGAAATTTCTCTTGAGAGCCAAATTTTTTAAAGTTAAACTATATAGGTAGGTACATTGTTATTAACTTAATTAGGGTACTCCTAAGGCTTAGGAAGAGCCACACTCAAGGGGCCAAAGACCTGCATGTGGCTCGCGAGCCACAGTTTGCCGACCATGGCTCTAGTAACAATTGGACATGAAGAAAGGAGAGCATGTCTGACTTCAACATTCCAGGCTGTTCTTCTCCATTAGCACTACCACACTCTGTCCTGTCCCCTGAGTGTTCTCCGAGTACCATCTCTTCTAAAGCCACAGTCACACTGCCTGTTCCTGGCTCTCCTCTAGGCTGTCCCTCAGCTACAGCCCAAGGGCCATGCAGCTTCTAGTACCAGTATATTAACAGTATGATCTACCAATAACACTTGATTTGCCAACATGTCTTGTTTGGGGTGTTTTTTTGTGGTTGTCTATGAATAAGACTATGGGGTTATATATACAACCCCATATATATATACAACAAGTATACATACACCAAATGTTTGTTTAATTTCCTCTCATCTATTAAACAATTCCATATCATTTTAATATTCAGAAAGTCCTTTAGCACTGCCCTGTTTAACACAGTGGCCACAAACTACATGTGAGTATTTGAAATGTGGCAAGGGTCTCACTAGCCACATATCACAAACTCAGTAGCCTCGTGTAGATACTGGCTACTGTATTAGTGTGACTATAGGACATTTCCATCAGCACAGAATATTTTTCTTTTTTTAAAATCAGGATGATAGCTATGTAAAAGCTTGCCTTGCATTCACTTCACAATGCCCTGCAAGATTGTCTCTAATGGGGCTTTCTGTTTCCATGCTGTGAGTCTATCTCAAAGCTTTGTGCCCTGGCTCTCACCTCCTTTTCCTGTCCCCTAGGACTCAGGTCTGATGCTTTCATTAACTGCTCTATAGATAAATCCAAATACTATCCTTGTAATCTCATCTGTTCTCTTATTATAAGTTACCTTAGGCAAGCCAAGCTCTTGGTTTTAGTAAATTTACTCTTTCAAATTCAAAGTATGATAATAGAAACAGATCCAGGTGCCTCTTCAACAATTTCCTGAAGGCAAGTTAGCTTCTCCCAGGAAAATACCTCCTTCTAAAAAACAAAGGAGCCAGAAGCTGAGTTCAGTGGTGCCCATCTTCTTACTGAATGTGCAATGGGGCTAACATGAAGTTGCCTGTGGGAAGCACATCCTCCATTCTCCGTACCTCTTAGTGCTGGTCAAAGCCAATCTGGTTGAAAGCAAGCAGGCTTGGGCAAGTTTCAGAGCTCTGCCTTTTGTAGCAAGTGGACTGTGTCTACTTTTAGCTCAGGCCATTTGGACTCTTTGGCCCTTTTCTAGTTGCCATCCCTTCAAGCCTTGCTTAACCAGTTGACAGATAACTGGGGAGAAACAGGGAGTCAGGGCAGATCCTGCCCCTGTAAAATACGCAGGAAAAGGAGACATTAAGAGGAGGCTGGGAAGAAGCTGTTGCTCCTGTGTAAGTCATGGTTTGAAAGGATGAGAAGCTAAGAGGAGATGTTAGCATAGGACAGGAAGGGTGGTGAGCGAGGGTTAATTGGAAGGAGGGCGACACCTTCTAATATAGCTGGAGGGGAGAAAAAACACACAAACCAGACAAGTTTTAATTGTCCATTAGAAATTGGATAGAAACATCAATGATGCCTGAGAATCATTGATTGGCTGCCTCCTGCACGCCCCCTACTGGGAATGGAGCTTGCAACCTAGAGCATGTGCCCTGACCAGGAATCCACTATAACCTCCTGGTTCATAGGTCAATGCTCAACCACTGAGCCACACCAGCTGGGCTCTATTTTATTTTTTAATTACAGTTGACATTCAATATTATTTTATATTAGTTTCAGGTATACAGCATAGTGGTTAGATGTTTATAAAATTTATAAAGTGATCCACCCATTAAGTCTAGTTGCCATCTAGCTCCATACATAGTCATTACAATATTATTGACTATTGTCCCTTTGCTGTATTTTACATCCCCATGACTATTTTATAACTACCAATTTGTACTTCTTAATATCTTTTTTTCCACCTAGTTCTGCCAATCCCATTTTCCATCTGGTAACTATCAGTTTGTTCTCTGTATCAATGAATCTGTTTCTGTTTTGTTTGTTTATTTTGTTCTTTAGATTACATAAGTGAAATCATATGGTATTTGTCTTTCTCTGACTGACATATTTCACTTAGCATAACACCCTGTAGGTTCATCCATGTTGTCACAAATGGTAAGATTTTATTCTCTTTTATAACCAAGTAATATTTCATTGTATACAGTATATGTACCATATCTTATTTTTCTGATTTGTAAACATACACATAGATCAATGGAAAAGAATAGAAAGCCCAGAAATAAACCTACACCTATATGAACAATGAATATATGATAAACGAAGCAAGAATATAGAATAGGGAAATAATAGCCTATCCAACATATGGTGTTAGGAAAACTGAACATAAACATGCACACAAAATAAAACTAGACCACATTCTTACACCATATACAAGAATAACTCAAAATGTAAATGTAAAACCCCAAACCATAAAACTGCTAGAAGAAAATATAGTTAGTAAAATCTATGATATTAATCTAAGTAATATTTTTTGTTATGTGTCCTCAGACAAGAGAAACAAAAGAAAATATAAACAAATGGACTACATCAAACTAAACAATTTGGGCACAGCAAACAAAACCATCAACTAAACGAAAAGACAGCCTACCAATTGGTAGAAGATAGTCACCATTGATACATTTGTTAAGGGATTAATATCCAAAATTTATTTTAAAAATCATACAATTTAACACCAAGAAAACAAGCAATCCCATTAAAAATAGGCAGAGGACCTGAATAAACATTTCTCCAATGTTTTCAGGTTTTATATTTAAATCTTTAATCAACTTGAATTAAATCTGGTACAAGATAGGGGTCTACATCTATTCTGTCTTTCCAAATGATTATCCATTTAAACCTGGTTTCTAAGTAACCACACCATCTTTACCTCTCACTTAACTTCTCACTAACATAAACTCTATCAACATTTTTGTCTATTTCTGAGCCATATAATGATTTCACATCTGTTAGTAAGATTCTCCCTCATTACTCTTTTTCTATAGCAATTTCTTTGCTAGTAGCATTCTAATTTTTAAGAATTTTTTTAAAAAAAGTAGTCATTTGCTGTATTTGATTGGAATTATTCTAAATATATGGAAATATTAGAGAGAACCAGTATCCTTCAATAATTGAGGCATTTAATATCAAATCCTTAATTATTAATGCTTAAATATAAATCTGCCATCCAATGTCACTGAAACAAACAGGTTCTATTAAAATATTATCAATGAGATATTTATGATGTCATAAAACAGGAATGTGTTCTGTATTGCCTTCTCTTTAAATTTTACCAAAGTCCTTTTTTAGATAAACCATAATGATTCTTTCTGGAATAGTCATAAATTTGCTGGCACCCCACCAGTCCCCTGGGCCTTGTATCTAATTTCAATCCAAAAGGATGATTTAAGATCAGTTCCTCTAACTCCCAAATCAGCCACCTGCCAGCATTTAATTGGCTCATATCTAACACTTGGGCTCTGCAGGTCAACTCAGTTAGTTACTTGAATGCACATTTTTGCAACTAGTTTATCTTGGAAATTTTATTAGGAATGGCATTGCTTAAAATTAATAACTTTTGAGTGAATTATTGCAAGGTTATGGTCATGATGGGTGGTTGTAAATGCTCAGAACATTTTCAAAATCACTGGGACTGCTCCCAGCATATCAGGGCTGTTTTCTTAGTCCTGCTCAAGTGTGTTTCTTCGTTTCACCCCTGTGTGAAGACCGGATAGCCTTATTTACAGAAACAAGTGTTTTCAAACACTGTAATATTTTTTGAGATAAGTCAGTCCACTATGTTTTTGAACATTTGGGTATGATTTCTGTGACACATTGATTTTATTCTGCCTTCCCTTATTATAACTTCAATCTGTTCCTCAAAATTTGTCCAAAACGCCATTGTGAAACATGTTTCCTTAGCCACTGCTCCCTTCTTTGACATTTTTTGTACAAATTAAACAGATGAGACCCCATGGATGGACAAAAATCCATAAAAGTGTGGCTTGAAGTGAAAACTATAACTTTTTCTCAGTTTGTAGTAAAATGTAAATTTATGTTAAATATAACATTTATCATCTTAAACTATTTTTAAGTGTGCAGCTCAGTACTTTTAGGTACATTGTGTAACCAATTTCCAAATTTTTTATCTTGTAAAATTGAAACTCTGTACTATTGAACAACTCATGCCTTAGCCAGTTTGGCTCAGTGGATAGAGCATCAGCCAATGGACTGAAAGGTCCTGGGTTTGATTCCAGTAAAGGGCATATACCTCTGTTGCAGGTTCCTTCCCATCTGAGCCCTGGCCAGGCTTCAGTGTGTTTCTGTCACATTGATCTTTCTCTCCAAAAATCAATAGGAAAATGCCCTCGGGTGAGGATTAAAAAATAAAATAAAATAATTTTTAAAAACCAAATAATTCCTCATGTAAGTGGAATTATTCAGTATTTGTCGTTTTTGACTGGCTCATTTCCCTGCCATGTGGTAGCAGGTGTCAACATTTTTTTCCTTTTTAAGGCTGAATAATAGTCTATGACATGTATAGACCACATTTTGTTTTTTCATTCATCTGTCATTAACCTTTAGGTTAGTGTGAATAATACTACTGCTATGAATACCAACATGCAAATATCCTCTCAAGACCTCCCCTGCAATTGTTTTGGATTTATACACAGAAATTGAATTGCTTAATCATATGGGTAATTCTATTTTTAATTTTTTGATGACTGCCATACTCTTTTTTATAACTGCTGCCCCATTTTACATTTCCACAGGTTTGCAATTCCTCCAAATCCTTGACAACAATTGCTTTGTTTTAATTTATTTTGTTTTGTTTATAATAGTCATCCTAATATGTATGAGGTAGTATCTCATAGTGCTTTTGATTTGCACTTCCTGAGGGATTAGGGATGATAATAATCTTTTATGTGTTTATTGGCAATTTGCATATTGTCTTTGAAGGATTACCTATTCAAGCACTTTGCCCACTTTAATTGAATTATTTTGTTGTTGTTGTTGAGTTGTAGGAGTTCTTTATATATTCTGAAATTAATCCCCTATATAGTTGGAAATATTTTCTTCCATTCTGAATTCTGTTGATGTATCCTTTTATGCACAAAAGTTATAAATTTTGATCTATTCCAATATATTAGTTTTTACTTTTGTTGTCTGTGCTTTTGGTGTCATGTCTAAGTATTCAATGTTAAATCTATTATCATGAAGCTTTTTCATATTTTCTTCTAAGAGTTTTGTAGTTTTAGCTCTTATGTTTATGTCTTTGCTCCATTTTAAGTTAATTTTTTTATCTTTAAATTCTTTATTAGTTAAGGAATTACAAATGTGTCCTCATTCCCCCCCCCCCATTAACCCCCATCTCCACCCACCCCCTCACTCATGCTCTCATCTCCCTGTTGTCCATGTCCATTGGGTTTGGCTTATATGCATGCATACAAGTCCTTTGGTTGATCTCTTCCCCTTACCCCCACCCTCCCCTACTTTCCCTCTGGGGATTAATAGTCTGATTGCTGTTTCTCTGTCTTTGGATCTGTCCCTAAGTTAATTTTTGTATATGGTGTAAGATAGGGGTCCAAAAATTGGTTATACAGGAAAGTGGTTCCACAATAATGTGAATATACCTGAAAGTACTTTCTTTTGTATGTGGATATTTATTTTACAAACACTATTGAAAACATTGCTTGTTCCACATTGAATGCCCTTGGCTTCCTTGTCAAAAATCAATTGACTAGAGGTGATAGCAAAGTAGGTAAACACTCTGATTGCCTCCTCCCATGACCACATCAAAATTACAACTAAATTATATAAAAATCAACCTGGAAAACCTTCTGAAAACTAGTTAAACAGAATTCCAATAACTAAGGATATAAAGAAGAAGCCATGTTGCTGGTAGAAAGGATGGAGATGTGAAATGGGCTGCCCCACACTCATATGTGGCAGTGTTAGCATAGGTAGCTAAATATTAATAAAGTAAGAGAACAAAGGGAATCAGACATTATTAAGCATAATCAACTAGGGAACCTAGGCTTACATCACTAGGGTATTACAGCTTCACACACTCCCCAGGGCATCCTCCGCACTTGGGACCAAATCTTCAAAAGCAGGCATACTGCGGGAGGAATACAAACAGCAGGAGAAATTTCTCTGTTGGGAACATACCCAGTAGAGGCCAAGATGGCAACCATAAAGGTCTGTCTGTATAGCCTCGAAAAAGGATCAGATTGGATAAGGAACACGGGACCTCAGGATTTCTAGGAAAGGGATTGGTTAAGGGGAGGATCCAGCACAAGCCCACAAAGGATTGGGAAGTTGATTGGTTCTTTTGAAAAGTGGTCCTTACAAAGCCCAAGATTCTCTCTCTCTCTCTCTCTCTCTCTCTCTCTCTCTCTCTCTCTCACACACACACACACACACACACACACACACACACACATACACACTCCCACCATTTGTTTGGACACGTTTTGTGACAGCCATGCACATCTAGCTGAAACCTGGGGCCCCAGCAGACCACGTGGGTTTCAAAAGACTAAACTTTAGTATGGCACAGAATCTCTCAACACTGGTCTTTATTCTGGGCTTGATGACAACAAGGCTGGGCCCTTTCAATGGCAGGACAAATGGAAATAAGACATTGGGAACACAGGGGCAGTCATTTGATTTCTGTGAAAGAAACCCATTTCCATGGGCAAGAATAGTTGAGAATTGGGAGGAATACCATAGCTGCAGAGGACCTCCTTAAGGGGCAAGAGGCTCCCAGGCCTACACTGGGGAGACTGAAGCACAAGTGCCAGGAAGAGTTGTCCCCAAAACTTCTGGGTGAAAATCAGTGGGGATTCTATTTATTCAAGTGAGACAGAGGTTGCTGGAAACCCAGGCATCCTCTCAAAGGAAAGGGCCCATGCACAGTCCCTGGTGAAGGTGCTGTGGCTAGGAGTGGTGTCAGAGATATACAGGAGAAACTGAGTTTGTGTGGCTTCAGAGTGATAGCTGGAGGAATAGCTGACTTTATTCCTGTGTTGAGCTCACTTCCCACACAGCCAGAGTGGGGCACCATCTTTCCTATATTGAAAATTACCCTCACAGGGCCACATCTGAATCTGCATTAATATAGTAAACACCACTTGCCCCACCCCAGTAATTCCCTAAGAATCTGCCTCATCCAACTTGCAAACTACCTAAAGTTCTTTTGGGGCTGAGCCTTATAGGCAGCCAGCAGGCAGTGGCTAATCTCATCCTACAGCAGAGCCCCCAAAAGACGCCAAAACCAACACATCCAGTTGCCAACTTTGGCCACAATAGAGCACCAGTAGAGCTCCGTAAGCTTCACACTCAAAGGATGGTCTTGGGAGGCATCAGAGAGAACTGGGGCAAATCATGCTTCATGGGATCAGCACCAACATAGCAGCTCCTATGCTGTGGCCATGGCCAATATTCACAGCCAGTCAGCCCAAGGGTAGCCTGACCCACTGATGTGCCTACAGCAACCAAGGCTCAACTACAACAGAAGAGTACATACAACTCACACAAGGGACACATCTGAAGCATTCAGTACAGGAAATCAGGGAGATGGTGCCCTGGGGCTCCACAGTACACATACTACATAAGGCCACCCTGTCAAGATTAAGAGATGTAGCAGATCTACCGAAGACACAGAAACTAACAGAGGCAGCCAAAATCAGGAAACAAAGAAACATGGCCCAAGTGGGAGAACAGAACAAAATGCCAGGAAAAGAACTAAACCAAATGAAGGCTAGCAATTAACCTAATACAGAGTTCAAAACACTGGTTATCAGAATACTCAAGAAATGTATGAGAACTTCAACAAAGAGGTAGTAAGCATAAAAATGGCAAGAAATAAAAAAGAAACAATCAGAAATGAGCAATCCTATCTAATAATAGACAAACATGGTAATTGACCGTACCTTCGCTACGCCTTTCATTGGCTAATCAGCGTGATATGCAAATTAACCACCAACAAAGATGGCAGCTAATTTGCATATGTAGGCACCAAGTGATGGAGGGAAGCCCGCCGGCCCCAGACAGGAGCAGGGAGCAAAGGGCATCATACTGAGCTAAGAGCGAAGAGGGAAGCCCTCAGCACTGAACCTGGCCCCAGGGCCTGAGTGGTGAGCGAAGAGCAAAGAGTGAAGCCCACCATGCCAGCCCTGCTGTCGGGGCCTGAGAGGCGAGCGAAGAGCAAAGAACAAAGGCCTGGGTTCTGGGCACGAGAGGAAAACTTGTGCCAGAAGCCAGGGGACGGGGCCCCCGAGGGGTCCCAGACTGCGAGAGGGCACAAGCTGGGCTCAGGGATCCACCGAGTGCACAAATTTTTGTGCACTGGGCCTCTAGTACAATAACTAAAATAAAAAATACACTTGAAAAAAATCAACAGCAGATTACATGAGGCAGAGGATCAAATCAGTGATTTGGAAGATAAGGCAACAAAAAACAGAACAAGAAAAAGAAAAAGGAATTTAAAAAATTTAAGAGACTTCTAAGACAACACCAAGGGTAACAACATTCACATCAGAGGGATACCTGAAAAAGAAGAGAAAGCAAGAGATTGAAACCCTATTTGAAGAAATAATGATTGAAAACTTCCCTACCATGCCTAAGGAAATACCTATACAAGTCCAAGAAGAGCAGAGTCCCAAGCAAGATGAATCCAAAAAGACACAGACAAAGAGAGCAAAAGAAGCAATTAAAAGGCAGCTAGTTACCTACAAGGAAGCTCCTATAAGACTATCAACTGATTTCTCAACAGAAACCTTTGGGTCAGAAGGTATTGGCATGAAATATTCAAAGTGAGGAAAAGTAAAGACCTACAACCAAGATCATACTACCCAGCAAAGCCATTTAAAATTGAATGAGAGATGAAGAGCTTCCCAGACAAGAAAAAGTTAAAGGAGTTCATCACTACCAAACCATTATTATAAGAAATGTTAAAGGTACTTCTTTAAGAAGAAGGGAAAAACATAAATATGAATAATATAATAATTACATACCTATGAATACTCACCTTAACTATAAATGGATTAAATGCTTCAATCAAAAGACATAGGGTAGCTGAATGAATTCATAAAAAGATACATACATATGCTGTCTACAAGAGACCCTCTTCAGATGGAAAGACACACATATTGAAAGAAGAAAGGAAAGGAAAGGAAAGGAAAGGAAAGGAAAGGAAAGGAAAGGAAAGGAAAGGAAAGGAAAGGAAAGGAAAGGAAAGGAAAGGAAAGGAAAGGAAAGGGGGGAAATATTTCATTGAAACAGAAATTAAGAAAAAAAAGCCTGGAGTAGCAATGTTTATATCTGATAAAATAAACTTTAAAATAAAGGCTACATGACTACATTAAGAAGCAAATAATGACATTTTATAATGATATAGGGTTCAATACAACAATTATTACCCTTCTAAACATTTATACGCCCACCATAGGAGCACCCAAGTATAGAAAGCAAATACTGATGGACATAAAGGGAGAGATAGTGATACAGTCATAGTAGTGGACTCTGGCACCCCATTTTCATCAAGTGATAGATCTTCCAGACAGAAAATCAACAATGAAACAACAGCCTTAAATGACAGATTAAACCAGGATTTAATTGATATTTTTACAGAATTTTACACTAAAGCAGCAGAAGATTTATTTATTTCAAGTGAATGTAGGACTATCATTATTTATAATAGCCAATATATAGAAGCAACCTAAGTGCCCATCAATGGACAATTGGATAAAGAAGATGTGGTACATAATATAATGGAATATTACTTGACCATAAAAAGTAATGCAATATAACTATTTATGACAACATGGATAGACCTAGTGGGTATTAGCTAAGTGAAATATGTCAGACAGAGAAAGACAAATACCATGTGATTTCACTTTATGTGGAATCTAAATAACAAAATA
Source organism: Myotis nattereri (assembly GCF_964212035.1). NCBI lineage: Eukaryota > Metazoa > Chordata > Mammalia > Chiroptera > Vespertilionidae > Myotis > Myotis nattereri. The sequence continues at coordinate 7,483,747 of NC_138088.1, forward strand.
AACTAACAAATAAAACAAAAAGACTCATAGATACAGAGAACAAACTGATATTACCAGATGGGAGTGGGGTGTTGGTAGGGCGGGTAAAAATATAAAGAATTAATCAGTACAAATTGGTACTTACAAAATAGTCATGGGGATGTAAAGCATAGCATAGGGAAAATAGTCAATAACATTGTAAAACTATAGTTCCAGGTGGATATAGACTCATCAGGGGCTCACTTTGTAAATTATATAAATGTCTAACCTCTATGCTGTATGCCTGAAACTAATATAAAAATATTCAATATCAACTGTAACTGAAAAAAAAAAAAATGTCTTTTTGAGTGCTCTAGAGAGTGCAGAAAAGCAGGAAGTCAAAAGTTGGAAGAAGTGATTGCCAATCGCCAGAACCAGTTTTTCCCTATGGGTAATGATGGTATAGGCAGGAGAAATTAAAACTTCAGTAGGAAACCTTTACCTCTACAGCAAGATGATTTAGAGGAAGGAGACTTGGGAAACTAGAACCACTGGAGAGTAATGGGGGAAACTCCAGAAAGAGAGAACCAGATAAGGGAATGTCAAAGTTTGTGTATAAACTTTTTCCAAGACTGGCAGACTGTTGAACCCCACATGCAGAGCCACCATCAAGACAGGTTAAGTTTGCATTTTGAACTTAACCAAGTTAACTCCCTCCTAAAGGGGGGAAAAAAACACTCTGGAGGAATATAACAGAATTGAGAGTTTCCATAGAAGAATATTAAAATGTCAAAGGCCCAAACCAAAATTACTTGACATATGAAGACCTAGTCCTAGGTAAATATGGCAAATACCTAAGGGAAAGAACAATCAACAGATGCCAACTCTAAGAAAATACAGACATTGTAACTTGCAGAGCAGAACTTTAAATCACTTACTGTAACTATTTTCAATCAACTCAAAGAAAATATGGTGTAATAAATGAATAGCAATCTCAGAAGAAAATGTAAAATCTTGATATGCTTAGTTATAAAGTGAGGGAAAAGTGTGAAGTTATAACAAATGTGTGAAACATTGTACATGACCCTGAATATACAATGATGGTGTTTCAGTCACATGACTGCTATCTATCATGGGTGTCCTGAGTGACAAAGAAATGGGAACTGCTGTATTAAACAGTAAGAAGCTACTGACAAAAAATGAATTGACCACATGGGTTTATTTCTGGGCTTTCCATTCCATTTTACTGGTCTTCATGTCTGTCTTTATGGCAGTACCACACTGTTTTGTTTATTGTACCTTTGTAATAAGTTTTAAATTCAGGAACTGTGTAGCCTACAAGTTTATTCTTGTTGAAGATTGTTTTGGTTATTGTGGTGGAGACTGCACTGTTAATGAGGAAAAGGCACACCTTCCTCCTGGTATGGAGCCCTTTGCCAGGGCATCCAGCTCACTGAGCAGAACTGCCCCTTCACCTGAGAAACAACTTGAAGGGATAAGCCTGCTTTTCCAGATATAGAGGCCCTGACACTCAGCAAATACCTTCTAAATTTTATAATGTCTTCTCTTTAATGAAGCCAGATTATCAGAGCTATTGACTGTTTCTCAGTGATTAGACATTAAAATACATTGGTTGTTTTGACATCGTACAAATGAGAGTTTATTTCCCTGTTTTTCTGTGATGCCCACAGTTTATACTAAGGGGCATTATGTAGAGGCCCAAGCAACATGTGTTCATTGCTCTTGCCCTAGGGGCTTGGTGAGAATGTGGTTTCCTCACCAAGGCCCATGGGAGACACACCAAGTACTATTTGTATAATATAAATCCTGCAACTGGTCTTCTTTGCATAATGTTGTAAGTAATGCTCTTCTGTTATGATTGGCTCCTGAAATACTTCAAGGTAAATGTGTAACCCAGCTTTTACAATTGTACAGGTCTCTCTGGCATATATTTTTGAGTACCAAATTTAGCTAGCCCTCTTATATTTATGAATGGCATTCATAGTTTGGAATGAGAAGAGATTTTCACATATACTTTATTTCATAAAATGTCTCTGTGGTTTTGAGGAGAACATATATATTATTAAGGCTAATTTGGCTGCATTTAACAGAAAACTGACTCAAACCACTCTAAGCAAGAAATGGAGTTTTATTGGCTCATAAAACTGGGAGGGATGGGTAGATATGGGGTTTAAAAGATGTTATCAGAACAGTCTTTGTGTCCTGTCTCTGACTCGAGCTTTTGTTTCCTCTGTGCCAGCTGCATTCTTAGTCCTGTCTTCTGTAAGGTAGCATATTGACTACCTTATAATAAGGTAGCAGAAGGACTACCTTATTGACCTCTTCCTTCATAATCACAGTGGGCCAGGAGCATCTCCTCCTTAGTGATTCCAGCCTAACCCCTGGGAGGGTTGTCATTGGTCTGTGTGTCCACTCATGGACTAATCACTACGGCAGAAAGAGGCAGCGTTCTGGGTGGCCCGGTCTGAGTCATATGCCTCCCCTAATGCTAAGGGAGGGCCATGACTCTAAGCTTCATAGACTGAGCATGGGTGCTATAAAATTGGAATGCTATTGCCAAAATAAGTAGAAAGGGATGCTAAGCAGGAAAAGTACCGATTTTCCCTACAATATAATTCAAAGGATTTCTCAAGAATAGCAAGCCCATTCCCTTTCATATGGGAATTTCTTCTTCAGTGTTCTTCCACATATTCCACCTGACTTCCCTTTTAACACACCCCAATATGAAGAACTCACTATTTCCAATTGTTTTCCATCTAATGCTGTACAAGCTAGTTGTCAGAAGAATATTCTTTATTTTAGCAATTAAATAAATATTCTTTATTTAATTGCTAAGCAATTGACATAACTCTACTGATCAGAACTCCATAATTTAAAATTATAATCTTATCTTCCCAAAAAAGTGCTTTAAATGCTTGAGTCAATTTTAGCATATCTTTTATACAGGGTGGAGCAGAAGTAGTTTTACAATATTGTATGGAAAATAATACAATAATCTATACTAATAAAAGGGTAATATGTTAATTAGGGCAGCTGTCTTCCAGGCATCCTTCCAGGCAAAGTCACAGTGAGGCTGCAAAGGGCCGAGGCTCAGGCCAGCAGTGGCAGCAGCAGCAGGTAATGGAAGCAGCACCTTCCCCTGATCCGCCAGGGCTGAGGCAGAGGTGGTTAAGGGCAATCAGGCCAGCAGGAGAGCAAGTTAGGGGTGATCAGGTCAGCAGGCAGAGGCAGTTAGGGGTGATCAGACAGGCAGGCAGAGGGGTTAGGAGCGATCAGGCAGGCAGGCGGAGGGCTTAGGGGCAATCAGGCAGGCAGGCAGATGAGCGGTTAGGAGCCAGCAGTCCCCGATTGCGAGAGGGATGTCCAACTGCTGTTTAGGCCCGATCCCAGGGAGTCGGACATTCCCCAAGGGGTCCCAGATTGGAAAGGGTGCAGGCTGGGCTGAGGGGCCCCCTCACCCCACCTGTACACAAATTTTGTGCACCCGGCTTCTAGTTAATAAATAATAGCACAAGAAGAAACTCTTTGTTTTGAGTACTCACAGCTGCAAACCTTCTTTTGCCCCACCCTGTATTTCATGTTTTACCTTCCCAGTGCCTTTTTAAGATTCCTGATTCAATCTCCATTCCAGATCAAAGGCATTATTCTTTACAGATCCAGTGGACTCTGGTGATCTTGTGGACTTCGCCAGCCACCAGAAACTTCCTCCTTTTATATATTATGTAATTAAATATTTTAGTGGCTCAAGAGTTGGAAATAGTATCCAAATATTGATTAAAATATAACTCCCATAGTAAGCTCCCAAATGGGTTATATATTTTTTAAATAATCACAATTTTGTTTCTTATTAAGCTTAACAATAGTGGCAACCATGTATTATAAAATTCCTTAAGTAAATTATCTATAATTCCTACAATAACTTTCAGGATTATTTACTATTATTGTTATCCCAGTTTATAGATTCAATTTAAGTAACTTGAAAAAAAGATCTCAGGAGATGCAATATGGCGACAAAGAAGGTGGATGTTATCCTCACCTCGTCCCAGGACCAAATTGGAATTACAACTAAAATATAGAGCAATTAACCTGAATAACCAACTAAAGACTAGCTGAAGAGAAGTCATATAACCAAGGATTTACAGAAGCCATCTCAAGACTGGGAAGAAGCAGGGAGATGTGAAAAGGCTAGATCCAATCCCATGGGCAGCAACTAAAATTTCAGAGGGATAGTTCAGCAGTGGGGTTTCCCCAAGAAGCATGGTATCTCAACCCAAGGCCACAGCCCAGAGTACCAGAACCAAATAGAGGTGCCCATATAATATGTGTCTGTAAAAATCAGTGGGGAGTTTGTCTGCCAGAGAGAGATATAAATCTGCTAGAGATACAGGTACCCTATTCAAAGGCCAACTCACAAAATCTCATTCACAGCCACTCCCCCTGGGCTCCAAGGGAGGGACGGTGGAGCAGACTACAGTCACATGAGGATTCTGGGGTTGTGGCTGTGGAGAGAGAGCTGAATCCCCATGGGTCCCTGTGGTAAGTCAATCTCCAACACCCCAGTCACCATCATTCTTGGGTAGTGCCCTCCCCTCCATATGGTATCAGCCTGTAAGAAAGCAATAGCCCCAATCTCTGGATTCCCTCTCTCCCCAACCTGCAGAGCTTGCACCCTGCTGAGGAGTCAGCTGCATGGGTCTGAGTGTAGAGGTCTGGGCAGACTCAGGAGGTGTAACTGAGTTGTGGGGCTTTGGTGCAGGAACCATTTCTTCCAATTTCCCATGAACCTGAATGGTGCCTCACCTCACAGGAGATGCACTAGCCCCAATCTCTGGGCTTCCAGGGGCCCCACTTCCTGTCCCCTGGTGGCTCCACCCTGATAAGGTGTGGGCAGAATCTTGGACAGACTAAGTTGTGTGACTTTCTTGTGCAGGAGCCACTTTCCCATCTTTCCCCCAGCCTGACTGGCACCTCCCCATCATGGAATATACAGTAAGGAGAGAGATTTACAGTAATACAATCATAGTAGGGGATTTTAACACCCTAATGACATCAATGGGTAGATCTTCCTGAGAGAAAATCAACAAGGAAACAACAGCCTTAAATGACACAGTAGATCAGATGGATTTAATTGTTATTTTCAGATATCCAAAACAGTAGGATATACATTCTTTCCAAGTGCACATGGGTCATTTTCTAGGAAAGACCATATGTTAAGACACAAAACAAGTCTCAATAAATTTAAAAATATTGAAATCATATCAAGCATCTTCTCTGACCGTGATGTTATAAAACTAGAAATCAATCAGAAGAAAAAAACTGAAAAACACACAAAAGCATATGGCATATTACTAAAGAATGAATGGGTTAACAATGATATCAAGAAAGAAAACTAAAGATACCTTGAGACAAATCAAAATAAAAACATAACAATGCAAAATCTACATGATACAGCAAAAGCAGTCCTAAGTGGGAAATTCATAACATTATAAGCCAACCTCAAGAAACAAGAAAAATCTCCAATAAACAATTTAACTTTATACTTAAAGGAACTTGAAAAAGAACAACAAACAGAGTCCAAAATGAGTAGAAGAAAATAATAATGAACAGAGCAGAAGTAATTGAAATAGAGCCTAAAAAAATAACAATACAAAAGATCAATGAAAACAAGAGCTGGTTCTTTGAAAAGATAAACAAGAACTGATGAACCTTTAACCTGACTTAACAAGAAAAAAAAGAGAGGAACCAAATAATAAAATCAGAAGTGAAGGAGAAATAACAACTGCTACCAAAAAAAATACAAAGGATAGTAAAAAAATATTATGAAGAACTAGATGCCAACAAATTGGACAATCTGGACAAAATGGATAAATTCTAGGAAACATACAATCTTCCAAAAAGTGAATCAGGAAGAATAAGATAATCTGAACAAACAGATTACATTTAGTAAAACTGAAGCAGTAATGAAAAAACTGCCAACAAACAAAAGTCCTAGACTGGATGGCTTTCACAGGTTAACTTTATCAAATATTCAAAGAAGAATTAAAACCTATCCTCCTCAAACTATTACAAAAAAATTCAAGTGGAGTGAAGACTCCCAATCTATTCTTATGAGGCCAGGATTATCCCAATTTCAAAACCAAATAAAGACAATACAAAGAAAAATTATAGGCTAATATCCCTAATGAACATACATGCTAAAATCCTCAAAAAATATTAGCAAACTGGTTCCAGCAATATATTAAAAAGATCATATACCATGATCATGTGGAATTTATTCTGTGCATCCAAGGTTGGTACAATATCTGAACATCAATAAACTTGACATACCACATAAACAAAATGAATGATAAAAACCACATTATCATATCGATAGATACAGAAAAATCATTTTACAATATCCAGCATCCATTTCTGATAAAAACTCTGAGTAACATGGGAATAGATGGAACATACCTCAACATAATAAAGGCCATATATGACAAACCCACAGCCAACATCATACTCAATTTGCAAAACTATAAGTGTTTCCTTTAAGGATAGGAACAAGACAGGGATGTCTGGTTTCACCACTCTTATTTATTTCAATACTGGAAGTCCTAGCCACAGCAATAAGACAAGAAGAAATAAAAGCATCAAAATTAGAAAGAAAGAAGTAAAACTGTCATTATTTGCAGATGAGATGGTACTTTATGTAGAGAACCCTAAACATTCCACCAAAAAAGCTACTGGAACTGACAAATGAATTCAGTAAATTAACAGAATACAAAATAAACATCCAAAAATCAGTTGCATTTTTGTACACCAATACATAAATATTAGAAAGAAGCATTAAGAATTCAATCCCATATACAATTGCATCAAGTAGAAAAAAATACCTATTAATAAATTTAACCAGGGAGGTAAAAGACCTGTACTCAGAAAATTAAAAGATACTGATGAAAGAAATTAAAGGAGATACAAATAAGTGGAAGCATATACCATGTTCATGAATAGAAAAAATTAATAGCATTAAAATTTCCATACTATTGAAGCAATGGAATTCCTGTCAAGCTACCAATGCTGTAATTCACAGAACTAAAACAAATATTCAAAAATTTATATGAAACCACAAAAGACCCACAGCAACCTTGAAAAAGAAGAAGTTGGAGATACCATGCTACTTGATATTAAACTATACTACAAGGCTATAGTAATTAAAACAGCATGATTCTGTCATAAAAACAGACATATAGGTCAATAGAACAGAATAGAGTGCCCAGAAATAAACCAAATCCTTCATAGTTAATTAATATTTGACAAAGGAGTCAAGAACATGCAATGCAGCATTCTATTAATGGTGCTGGGAAAATTGTATAAATATGTGCCAAAATGAAACTAGACCACCTTCTTACACCATACACAAGAATAAACTCAAAATGCGTTAGAGTTAAAGTTTAACTTGAAACCATAAAAATCTTAAAAGAAAACATAGGCAGTAAAATCTTCAACAGATCTCCTGGCAATGCTTTTCAGATATATTTCCTTGTGCAAGGGAAATAAAAGAAAAAATACACAAATGGGACTACATCAAATTAAAATGTTTTTTGCACAGCAAAAGCAACCATTAATAAAATAAAAAGCAACTCACTGCATGGGAGAACATATTCGCCAATGATACAGCTGATAAGGGCTTAATATTCAAATTGTATAAAGAACTCAACTCAATACCAAAAAAACAAGCAATTCAACTAAAAAAAATGGACAAATTACCTGGATTGTCAGCTCTGAAGACAGTATATAGATGGGCAATAGACATATGAAAAGATGCTCAACATCACTAAATATCAGAAAAATACAAATTAAAACCACAATGAAGTAACACCTCACACCTGTTAGAATAGCTATCTTACCTAATAATAGACAAAGATGTAAATTAACTGTCCCTCTGCTATGCTCACCAGCCAATCAGGAGAGTATGCAAATCAACCCAACAAAGATGGGGTTAATTTGCATATATAGGGGCGAAGTGGCAGAGCAAAGACTGAAGACTCCATCTGGAGCCACGAAGACTGAAGGCTCCCTGGCCGGAGCGAAGGCCTGGGTCCCAGATGCTGGAGGAAAACCGGTGCTGGCAGCCAGGGGAAGGGAAGGCCTATTGCACAAATCTCTTCGTGAAACAAGCCTCTAGTTATCAATAAATCAACAAACAACCGTTGTTGGTGAGGACATGGAAAAAAAGGAATCACCTTGTGCACTGTTGGTGGGAATGTAGATTGGTACTACCACTGTGGAAAACATTTTGGAATTTCCTTTAAAAAATAAATAATGGAACTTATGAGCCAATGATTCCACTTCTGGGAATATATCTGAAGAAACTGGAAACACTGGTTCGAAAGAATATATGCGCCCCTATGTTCATTTCAGTGTTGTTTACAATAGCCAAGATTTGGAAGCAACCCAAATGTCCATCAGTAGATGAGTGGATAAAAAAGCTTTGGTACCTTTATACATTGGAATGATACTTGGCAGTAATAAAAGAAGGAAATCTCTGCCTTTTGTGACAGCATGGATGGACCTGGAGATTATGCTAAGTGAAATAATCCAGTCAGATAAAGACAAGTACAGTATGATTTCAGTCATATGTGGAATCTAATGAACAAAATAAACTAACAAAAAAAATAAAAACAGACTCATGTATATAAAGAACAGATTAACAGCTGTCAGGTGGGTGGGGGGTTGGGAGCTGTGTGAAAAAGTTGAAGAGATTAAATAAAAAAGAAAAACTCATAGACACAGATAACAACATGGTGATTACCAGATGGAAAGGGGGATGAGGGAAGGTAGAAGAGGGTAAAGGAGGGACAAACAATGATGGAAGGAGACTGACTTGGGGGTGGTGAACACACAATACAATATGCAGGTAATATATCATAGAATTGTACACCTCAAACCTATATAACTTTAATAACTGATATCACCCAATATATTCAATAAAAATAAAATGGGAGGAAAGAGAAAGATCTCAAAGTGGGTAAGTAGTCGATAGGTATTTGAACTCAGGGAACTTTGACTTCAAGATCAAGTTTTCTCATCGTACTCCAAGCTTCACACTTGAGATCAATAGCGATCATCGGCTCTGTCACTTGAACACCTGTCAATCACTTTGTCCATTGTGCACAATACATTTGGTGTTCATTCTAAGGTGGGGCTGCGCAGACAACAGCTAACATAGCAAACCTAAAATTGCTATACTCATGCCAGCTTTCAGAGTTAGCCTTTGAGCAGCACTTTGGGACTTGGGTTTCAGAAGGATTCCAACATTCCCTGTTAAGAATGGCTCACTGACCTGAAATGTTTGTGCAGACAGTACAGTTTATGCTTCCCTTCGGGAAATGTGGAATTTTGTACATGTTAGACAGAGGGTTCCTACAGTAAAAACACTGCACACTGAGTTTCCAATGACCTTCCCAGGTAGATGCTTCCCACACGCTGTCACAGCTCCCTGAGAGCAAGGCACATCCTGTGTGACCACTGGAGGAGGACTGGGAGGCTTGCATCTGGTTTCCTGAGACACGATGTGTCTTTTCTCTTGGCTGATTTTGCTTTGCATACTTTCACTGTAATAAATCACAATAAATGGTTACAGTACGCTGAATGCTCTGAGTCCTCCTAGCAAATCACCAAACCTAGGGGTGGTCATTGGGACCTCTGACTCGGGGCTTTATATTTGTTCCTATTGAATTTAATCCTGAATTTAATTTTGAATCCTTATTCTCTCATTTTATTTTAGTTTTTACTTAGCTCCATATACATTCCTTCTAGGTTTTCATTCCATTCCTTCTTAAAAATTTTGAATGAGCCCTAACTGGTTTGGCTTAGTAGATAGAGCATCAGCCTGTGGACTGAAGGGTCCCAGGTTTGATTCCGGTCAAGGGCACATGCCTGGGTTGTAGGATCAATCCCCAGTGGGGGGCGTGCAGGAGGCAGCCAATGATGATCCTCTCTCATCATTAATGTTTCTATCTCTCTTTCCCTCTCCCTTCCTCTCTGAAATCAATAAAAATATGTTCAAAAAATAAATAAGATAAAAATAAAAATTTTGAATGAGAAGGTCAAAACAAAGTATTGTGTTGAGATTTAGCTATTAATCAAATTGTTAAGTCAGAGTTTCTAAACCAGCTACACATTTTTCTACAATATTGAAAAGAACATATTTTATTGTATTATTGTCAAAATTAAGACATATAGTTCAAAGCATTTTCCCCTTTGTAATTTGTATTAAAAATAATAACTGAAGATATTTTGACATTATTTACTTTTAGTAGATTCATAATCCTCCATTGTAATTGCATTTTTATTAACAATGGTATGTAACAATCTACACTAATCAAAGAGAAAAATGGTAATTGGCGTACGGCGATACCATTTTCATCGGCTAATCAGGGCTATATGCAAATTAACTGCCAACTAAGATTGGCAGTTAACTGCCAAAAAGATAGCGGCTAATTTGCATATGTAGGCACAATGCAGGGAGGCAAAAGGGAAAGCAGGAAGAAGCCCCCTGCCACTGACAGTGATCGGAAACCCAGTGGGGAGCTAAGAGCTGGGGGGCAGGGCAAAGGCCCTGGGGCCACCTTTGCCCTGCCCCCCAGCCATGATCGGAGAATCAGGAACCTTTGCCGCCCTGGCCAGTGATAGCAGGAAGTAGGGGTGGAGCCAGCCATGGGAGCTGGGCAAGGTCGAAGCTGGCAGTCCCAGGAGCTAGGGGTCCCTTGCTTGGGCCTAAAGCGGAGCCCACGATCACGGTGCCCCCCGCTGCCACTGCAGGTCCCCGCTGCCCGGGCCAGACGCCTAGGCCAGAAGTGTTAGGCCTGGGCAGGGGAGGAGCCTAAAACCGCGGGGAGCTGGGGGTCCCCTGCCCAGGCCTGACACCTCTGCCAGAGGCCTCAGGCCTGGTCAAGGGGCCGATCCGGTGATTGGTGATCGGAGGGTGATGAGGGTCAACTCCTCTGGCTGAGGCATCAGGCCTGGGCAGGGGACGGAGCCGGGGTTTGGGGGGATATGATGGTCCCCTTGCCCAGGCCTGAAGCCTGGGTCAGAGGCGTCAGGCTTGGGCGGGGGGTGGAGCAAGCGATCAGAGGGAGATGGGGGTCCCCTGCCCAGGCATGATTCCTGGGCCAGAGGCCTCAGGCCTGGGCGGGGGCCAGAGCCAGTGATCGGGGGGAGATGGGGGTCCCCTGTCCAAGCCTGACACCTCTGGCAGAGGCGTCAGGCCTGGGCAAGGGGCAGATCAGGCAATCGGAGGGTGATGGGGGTCAACACCTGAGGGCTCCCAGTATGTGAGAGGGGGCAGGCTGGGCTGAGGGACACTCTCCCCCTTCCACACACACACACACACACACACACACACACACACACACACACCCAGTGCACGAATTTCATGCACCGGGTCCCTAGTTTTTTAATAATATGCTAAACATTTTGGGATTGTATCAATAACAGTATTTTGAATCTCATAGTGGTTAGAGTATGTTAATTTTCATGTTTAACTAATCAGGCCATTTTCCCATTTCTTGTGTTCTTCATTCCTTTAAGAAATTGGTCAATTTTATCTAGGTTATCAAATTTGTGGGCATAGAGTTATTCATAGTATTATTCTCTTTTTATTTTTTTATGTTCATGAGGTCAGTGGTGATTGTCTCTCATTTCTCACACTAGCATTATGTGTCTCTCGCTTTTTGTCTTGGTTAGCTTGGCTAGAAGTTTGTCAATTTTATTGATATTTTAAAGAATTATGTTTTGATTTTGTCAATTTCATCAATTGTTTTTCTGCTTCCAATTTTATTAATTTCTGTTCTAATTTTTATTACTTATTTTCTTCTGTTTACTTTATGTTTATATTGTTCTTCTTTCTCTAGTTTTCTGAGGTAGAAGCTTAGGTTACTGACGTTTGATCTTTTACTATTTCTAGTATATGCATTCAATGCTATAAATTTTCCTCTAACTATTCCCACAAATTTTGATGTTATATTTTTATTTTCATTTAACTGAACATATTTTAAATTTCTCTTGAGACTTCTTCCTCAACTCGTTTGTTATTTTAATATTTTGAAGTGTTTTTTGGTCCAGATTACGGTCTACCTTAGTGAATGTTCCTAATAATGTTAAGAACAATGTGTTTTTTGCTGTTGTTGGAGAAAGAGTCTATGTAATGTCATTATGTAATGTCCTCTGTATTCCGGATGATTTTCCTTGTTCTGAAGTCAACTTTGCCTAAATCAATCAAGAGCTACTACAGTTTTTATTTTTGTTAGCATAGTATATCATTCTCCTTCCTTTTATTCTTAATCTGTGCCTATTTTTAATCTGTGGGTGATTTACAGACCGCATATTATTTGATCTTGTTTGCTATCCATCTGTCAGTTTCTGTATTCTGAGTGATGTATTTAGATCATATATTTTTAAATGATACAATTGGATTAACATCGACTATACTTGTTGCTGTTTTCTATTCATTATATTTTATAAGCAATAATCACCCAATGCATTGTTGCTGTGATTATTATGAATGGTTGTCTATTAGCACAATTAAAAATTTAAAATAAAAGTTTTTACCTTACCTTTGTTTAATCCTTCCCCATGCTCTTCTTTTCTTTATGTAGATCTGAGTTTCTGACCTATAATTGTCCTTCTGTCTGAAGAACTTCTTTTAACATTTCATGCAAGGCAAGTTTATTAGGGACAAATTCCTTTAATTTTTTTTTTTGTCTGAAAAAGTCTTTTTCTTTTACTTTTGAAGAATAATTTTTCTTAACACAATATTTTAGGCTGATTTTTTAACACTTTAAGTATTTCATTCTGAAGGAAAACAAGACTGTTTTCTGAAGAGAAGGCTGATGTAATTCTTATCCTTGCTCCTATCAATAGGTAAGGTTCTTTCCTTTTGACTTCTTTCAAGTTCCTCCCTTTATCTTTGGTTTTCTGCAGATTGAATACCATCTGTCTAGGTATACATTTTTTATGTTTATCTTGACTGGTGTTTTCTGAACTTCCTGGATCAGTGGTTTGGATTTGTCATTAATTTTTGAAAATTTTTAGCCAGTATTGCTTCAAATATTTCTTCTGTTCCCATCTTTCTTTCCTAGTAATCCCATTATGCATATGCATAAATATCCCACAGTTTTTGGATATTCTGGGGGTTTTGTATTATTTTTTTCCCTTCACACTGCAGTTTGGAAATTTTCTATTGACATATTTCAAGCTCACTGATTGTTTCCTCAACAATGTGCAATCTAGTAGTGAGTCCATCAAAGATATTCTTCTCTCTGTTAGCGTATATTTAATTTCTAGAATTTCCTGTGGATTCTCTCTTAGAATTTTGAATCCTCTCCTTACATTACCCATGTGTTCTTGCAGGCTGTCCAGTTTTACCATTAGAACCCTTAGCATATTAATCATTATTATTTTAAATTCCTGCTCTGATAATTCCACAATCAGTATCATAATTGAATCTGGTTCTGTTGCTTGATTTGTCTCTTTATACTGTGTTCTTTCTTGACTTTTAGCATGCTTCATACATTTTTTTTTAAGTCAGACAAAATGTAGTGAATAATAAAAACCAAGGTTAATAAGTCTTCAGTCTGAGAGTTGTGTTTTGGTGTCTCTTTTAACCTGAGTAGGAATTATGCTGTGTTGACTCTTCTCTGTAGCCTTAGGATTCAAAACCCTCTAATGTCCTTGTTTTTGTCTCCCCTGTTATCTTCGGCTTTCCCTAGAGACTCCTGATTAAATCGAATCTAAGCACTCATCTCTTAGCTGTAATCCTCCTGTTCTTATATTGGACCTCTGCTCCTGGGTCTGGAAGCCTCTATTTTCAGTAAGCTGTAATTCTCTGTGTTCACCTCTTCCTCCAATTTTGGAGACATTGTTTTGCCCTGAGACCTCAATTTTCTGATGGGTATAAGGAAAGATTTTGGTTTTGTTTCTTAAGCTTTTTTCTTGTTGTGAGAATGGGAGTGATGACTTGTTTACATGTCAGTTCAGAAACTGGAAACTATCTCATTCTTTATGATTCCTCAGTGATAATTGTCTAAACTTTGCTCTAAGATCATGTCTTTAGTTATGTGTGTTTTTTTCCATGCTTTCAAGATATAAAAACCTGGTCATGAAGACATACATTCATGCAAATGGCTATATATTCTTTTTCTAAATTATTGCCATAGGCTAAAATGTCATCTTGATGTGACTTTCTCTACCATTTCCAAGTTAGCAGATAGCTCATTGGTGGGAGTTAGGGAAACAGATGATTTAAAAACCAGGTTACAGGAGAACTTATGTGGTGGAGCTGTTTACTTAGTGTCTGTCACCTCTAATGACCTACAGAGTTAGCCCTAAAATCTAAGCCCCCCTCCTTTCCACAAGCTTTAATAGCTATGCCTTAAATAATATTTTTTAATTGGAAACCCAGCTACAGAGTCCTTGATAATTTTGGATGAGTTCTGTAATCAGGATTGTGCAATTGGCAATAATTCCTATTGAGTTAGTAAGAATCCTTTTCTTAGTCCTGGAGACAATGCCAGAGGAAGGGCTTGAGCCAACATGACGGAAAGTCTAGCTCTGCCCACGTATGCTTTATTCTGGGAGGCACAAGAGCTAGATGTGGGCTTTAGCAGAGATGGAAGCTAGGCCTGTCCTCAACTCCATAAAAGAAGCTAATGTCCAAGGGATAATTAGCTCATAAAGCAATTAATTCACACATTTGGTTGTTCCTGAAAGGCTGGAACCCACCCAGGGATGAGAATTTAGTTTTTTGCCTCTGACATTTGCAGTGGCTTTTCTCTTCCTCCACCCCTTGGCCTGTGTTCTTCTCTTTGCTTAGAATGCCCAGCCTTCATTTCCTCTCTTGGGTTATCCCCTTCTCCTCCAAGACTCTGCCCAGCGTTCACTGATCTGTGAAGCCCTTCCTGGACACACAAGCCTGCTATTAATCTTCCTGAGGATAAAGGGAGTGAGCATCTTGCCCAATACTCTTTCTTCTGTCTGAAATAATACTCAGCTTTTCATAAATACTCAGGGGTGTTGCTGGAATGAGCTATGAAAGTACCTGTCTCTTTTATATTCCTGACAAACATAAATACATTAAAAATGGCCTATCTGCTCCATTAGACCACGAGCTCTTTGAGAACAAGGACCAAGGCTCTTTTATGTCCATTTTCTCACAGTCTATCCCAGAACCAGGCCTGTAGTGAAGGCTCAATAAATATTTGTGAAATAAATACAAAATGAATGAATGGGTACTTTGAAGTACCTCATATCCTAAACAAGCCCTGGAGACATTTCAGTGCTGCCCTGCTCTTCCTGCTTCTCCATCAGGACCAGGTATCAGCTTTCTTCAGTTGATACCCTTGGGCTCTAGGAGATATTGTTTGTCAGGGAAGGGCCATTGGCCATGATCAGATCTTATTGTCTGAGGTGAACAAGAAGTCATTGCTTTTGATGTAGCCTACTTAATTAGGCCGCCTCACGAAGACAGGGTATCTCTATTTCAGCTGAGCAAGCAGGAAAGAAGACCAAGCTCAGAACAGTCCATAAACTAGGCACAGCCCCTCCTTCAATAAGACACTATTTGGGTCTCAGCTAGGCACTCATGCTGCTGGAATGCAGTGCTGTTCTGTGGGAATGCTGTCTACTGGACTTCCCCATAAGTGTCCAGACCGGAGTGCTTCATTCACGGCCCTGAGCAGATGTATGTGCAGGGCTAGAGCCTGTTTATGCCTATTTATGGCTGATCAATTGTTACTAGCACCAATTTTACTCTCAAATGTTTCAGTTTTTATGACAACTGATATGGTCATTCTATATGCGCCCAAACATTCTGTACTACCTCCATTACACACTGAAATGTCCTAAAGAAAATTCCAGATACCATACTTTATACAAATATTGAAATGTGGCCAATCTGACAAATATTACCTATTAACACCCAGAAAAGCAAGTAATCCTGTACAGCGGGCTTTAAATGAACTAATTTTCTTTATTTTAAACCTGATTACTAGATTTTGGTCTAAAATGTAGTGTAAACATTATTGTAAAATATTTCATTAGACTTCGGCGATACCTTGTGAAAGAATGAAAATGAATTGGAGTAAAGAGCTTGTAGATGTTTTGCACCAAGTTGTACAATAAGCAATAAAATCTGATTGACATTTGATCTCAAAAATAACATTTTGAAGTAATGTTTACCTTAACAGCTGAACTTTTCATGTCAAAATGGGATTATTTAGACTCTGCTAACATCAATGAAAGTAGAAGGATTAAGTTCACCATCAGAGGCAAATCTCCATGAATGAGATCAACATCTAGTGCAATAGCATCTGAGCCCATCCCTTAAAAGAAACGAGATGCAATAGTTAAAAGTGCCCACTTGTGAGAAAAATCTCTCTAAACTAGGAATAAAATGGAAGTCTTTCAATCAAATAAAAGTCATGGAAAAAAACCTGCACCTATCATAATTTTGGTCAAGAAATTGAATACTTTCTCCCTATGATAAAAAACAAGATAAGGATGTCCACTCTTGCATCTTCTATCTAAATTACTATACCAGAGGTTCCAATGAGGGTAAATAAAATAAATAAAGGAGATAAGGATTAGAAAGGAAGAAGTAGCCCGGCCAGCATAACTCTGTATTGAGCATTGACCTATGAACCAGGAGATCAGGGTTCGATTCCCAGTCAGTGCACATGCCTAGGATGAGGGCTCTATCCCCAGTTTTGGGCATGCAGAAGGCAGCCGATCAATGATTCTCTCTCATCATTGATGTTTCTATCTCTCTCTCCCTCTCCCTTCCTCTCTAAAATCAATAAAAATATTTTTAAAAGAAAGGAAGAAGTAAAGCTGTCATTATTTACCATTGACAATTGTGTACATACAAAACCCTGTGGAATCTACAAAAACAGAAAAGCACTTGAATCCATAGTCATAGAACACAGAGGCAATATACAAAATTATCCATATTTCTACATACCAGCAGCAAGAAATTTTAAATATGAAATTAAAATATCATTCAAAAGCATCAAATAGGTAACAATAAATCAAGTAAAATATATGTGAGACTGCTACACTGAAAACTAGAAAACATTGCTTAGATAATTGAAAAAATACCCAAGGGAGTAGACAAGCATGACAAGCTCATGCTCATGAATTGAAAGCTAACGTAGTGTGTGTAAATGCATATGTGCATATATACTGTCACAAATATGGAGAAACTACTGATACAGGCAGCAACAACTTGGATGAGTCTCAAAAACTTGATGTTGAGGAGTAAGAGTCAAACCACAAAGTAGCACATACTGCATAATTCAATGTACATGAAACCATATAAAAGACAAAATTAATCTACAGGGATTAAAATCGGAATGTGGCTCCCTATGGACTGGCTGGGAGGAAGCACCGGGAGCTCCCTAGTGACCACATGCTCTCTGTCTTGGTTTGAGACATGGTTACATGAATATATATGCGCATACACATGTCATTATTGAGCCTCGTTGCACTGAAAACTTCAAATGTATCCATTTTCATTATAAATTACACATCATCAACAACCACAACAAGAGACCTAAAAAGGCCATCCATTATCTGTATGTAGTTGTTTTGTAATATGACAGATGAATATGATAAGGAATTTGAAAGTTTGCTTTCAGAAATAATTAGTACTGAACAACAGTAAAATTATTTGAAAAGTAAAATATCATAAAAATTATTTAATAATTCACTTCCTGGTCATTGATAGAAAGATGTAAATTGATGTAACAGTATACATTATACTTACATGAATTGCTCTTAAGTAAATTTATATAAATTTAATGAATGTTATTACCAAATTCCCTAAAGCATAACACCTGTAAACAATAACAAGTTTAATCTCTAATGCAATTGATAATTTATATACTAATGTTCCAGAACTGTGTGTGTGTGTGTGTGTGTGTGAGAGAGAGAGAGAGGGGGGGGGGGGTGGAAGGCAGGACAGAGAGACAGAGAAACAGAGTATCTAGGCAAATTCACAGAATTTCAAAGCGGGGTTTATCTCCTATATCACCACCTGTGCAAAACCACACATGCATCTGATGTGTTCTCAAACCTATGGGTGTGTGCATGTGAACATATGTGTGAATCCCCCTTTTTATTAGAGTCCTCTTCACTTTTCTGTGTTCACATCAATAGCTTCATTCAGTTCTATAGATGAAAAGCCTTGAAACACTTGCCCAGAACCAAATGCAGATTTGGTGTCAGAACTCAAGTTCACCCCCAGGTCCTCACGCCTTCAGCCCTTAGCCTGTCCTCTCCCTGATCCATTGTGGGGGGCGAGGGGGCAGGCAAGGTGACATGACTTGGATTAACAGGAAGCAGAAGCCTTGAGGGGCTGCTCCCAGCAATGCTGGATTATGAGTTATAGATATTAACTAAGATTCTCATGAACAAAATTGGCAGAAACACAGGGCCTATTAATTAAAATATGATGTATTATTTGCAAACAAGATAAAATTCTTGTTGATAGAAACATGTGGAAATAATGAGAAACATCTAATTACAAAAAATAAAATGCCACAGCATTTCCCCAAAGTCTTCATTGAAGGCAGAAAGAAAGCACTTAGGAAATTCTGATAGGTGAGAATTTAGCTCTCAACTCCAGCAGGTATCTCCCCTCTACATTTGGGATCAATTAAATTAGTAAACATACCAAAGGCATTTGCACTTTGCAAAATGTTCTGCCAGTGACAGCAGAGAAGGTGAAGAACACCAAGGGATTAATCAGAGACAGATGTAATTAAAACCAGAAGGGCCAAAATGGCTTGTAGGTCAAAGGGAATTAAAATCTGAGTAACATTTCCACATAAATGGAAAAAAAAATGCAATGTATTCTGTTGGGACATTTAACTGCAAATATATTGCAGTTGCCAGACAGGTTTCAGCTAACCTCTTGGCTCTGCAAACCTTGCAGAAGTTTGTAAATGAATTTGGCAATGTGTAATGAACATCATCGTCCAAATGTCTGAGTTTTTCCCTTCGTCTACATAAATAACAACCCTCCTAGAAAAGGGACATGCATTTCTGTTTACTTCTGCATGTGTTCTACATGGCGCTTTAAAAACTGACTTCATGCCTTGCGATCAATTCCGTTTTCTCTGCCACATTCCAAGGAGATAAGCAGCTATTGTGCCCACTTTGCAAATGATAAGGATGAGATTACTCAAGTCCTTGTTCTGAATTGCTCAGCATGAGGATAGGGGGCCCAGACTGGGCGTCAAGCCTGGGAACATTGTTCACTGTGCGTGTTCAGTGTTGAGTGGTGGTGACATGGACATGCAATCTCCACCTGCTTTTCTCCCCATGCAGGTCCCTCAACCTTCTGAGGGTGGTCACCCTCTGCATATATGAGAAAACTTTTGAGAAGCCAAGAAAATAGTTGCCTTCCGCTTTTTCCGCCAGGTCTCCATGTCACACAGCCCGAAACGAGCAGGTCCGCTGAGTAGAGAGGCCCGCTCAGGCTCAGGCTCAGGCTCAGGACCTGAATCTGACCCCATGGCCCCCAGTTCACTAGATGGCATTTAACTGCTCTGACCTTCACGATATTAAAGTAACGCTTCCCCTCAGTTACTCTGAAGAGTGTGTAAGAGACAAATGCCAAGTAGAAGGGGGCTGTTATTTTGAGGGGCTCGTGTCCTCCCCACTCTTTCCACACCTGACCCTAACGCTCGCACACAGCTCCCACAGCTGCCCGGAGTGCACAGCAGTCTGCATTCTAAGTTATTCTTTTATTTTTTAAGTCATTTCACATAGTTGACTTCAGGGGTCAGGAAAGATGGCCGGCACACTCCAGCTCTCCACCTCCCATCGCATCCTCCCAGGATGGGCAGCTGGTCCTTGCCAGCCCTCACCTGTCCTGGAGGAACAGCCCCTTCCAGCCCCAGCTCCTCCAGGCCAGGTCCTGCCCAGAACTGGAGAGGGACGCCCAAAGGCAGAGTCCCTGGGGCAAGGGGCTACAGTGAGGGGAAGTAAAGCAAACCCCAGGACCCATCTTCTGTCCTGGACAGAGCATTGATCCCGCCCCACTGATTGGGGGTGTTTTCCTGGATGCCTGTGGCATGAACTGCTCATTTGGGCCTTTCACAGAGAAGCGAGGGCAGAGGCCGAGGGGGAGAGGGAGGCAGCAGTGGCCGGTTTGGCAGCCCCCAGTGCAGGGTCGCTGACTGCTAGTTCATCTCAGCCCAGGGCCAGGCCTCAGGGGCCACGTGTGCTTGGCCTCTCTCACAAAGCTTGTGCCCAGGCTCCTGCCTTTCCCCACCGGATGCCAGGGCTTCACTGAGCATGTGTTAGACATGGGCTCAGCAAGGATGGTGGGCATTGATCTCATTTGGGCCACAGTCTGGGGAATTTTAGCCACACTGACATCCAGCTCATATTTCCTGGGAAAGCACCCAGGTCTAGGGCAGCTGCAGGAAAGCTAACTGCTGATTCCATTGCTCATGCTTATAGTTCTGAGGCCTCGGAAGCCAAGCTCAGAGTGTGTCGCCATTTTCCTCTTTCGCGCAGGGCTTTCTGTGATCTTCATACATGCTAATGCCTTTTATTCTTTTCAACATGAAAACTCCCAGAGAATCAGATTAAACTATCCCCTGTCAAACTAAATCCTTGATTCTCTTATTTGGACTTGGGAAAGCCAACAAGGGGATGAACCAATGAGAAAGCAAATCGGCAAGGAGGAGCCTCCTCTGAGCAGTTAAGCAATCCCTTAGCATTTTAAAATCCCTGCGTCTTTGATCAGCATTCCTACAATGCAGGGTGGCGATGCTGGGAGCCACCCTGCTACCCCAGCGAGGCATCCTGACTGCACAACCCATAGCATAGTGCCAGCGGGGACTGGGCAGGGAGAGCACTGGAAGGACAAAGGCACATGTCATATTACAAAGGCAAAGGATTCTGTTCTTGGAAATGCTGACTCTGGAGTCGTATGAGAGGGGACTCTCTGGAGGTCACACCCTGTCAAATGTGAATCCAAGTCCATCCACACGCACCCCTGAGGCACCCCACAGGTCATGGCTTTAAAGGCCACCAATGATGATTCTGAAGCTACGACCACCAGCCTGGAACGTCTTCCTAACTCCAGATGCCGGCTGCACACCTCCACCCTGTGGTACATTTACACCCTGGAATGCTATGCAGCAGTAAAAAAGAAGGGTCTCTTACCCTTTGAGACAGATGAAGGGGCCTTATGCTAAGTGAAATAAGCCAGTCAGAGAAAGACAAGTATCATATAATCTCACTCACATGTGGAATCTAATGAACAAAATAAACTGATTAAGAAAATTTTCCAGAGGCATAGAAGCAAGGAGCAGACTGTCAGATTGTAGAGGGAAGGCTGGGGAGGGTGTGTGGGTGGGAAGAGATCAACTAAAGAACTTGTCTGCACATATGCATAATCCATGGACACAGATAAGGTGGCAAAGGCCTGGGGTAGGGGTAGGGGGTGGGGTCAGGCTGGAAGAAATCAATGGGGGAAAGGGGGAAACATATGTAATACTTTCAACAATAAAGATTCAATTTTTTTTAAAAAAAATGGGGAACATTTGTAATACTGTTGTAAATAATTAAATAAATAAACGGGGGGGGGGGGGGGGCGACATTGCCAAAGGTTAGATGCTGCATGATTCCACTTATATAGAATTTTCAAACTGACACAATTTTAGAAATAGCAATCATATTATAACCTCTGTGGAAAAGTTTTGGATTTTGTCTGAGAGATGCTGTGAGAGGAGTAAAACGATCAGGGTATTTAATAATGAGCCCGAGCTATGCCCTATATTTTCAAACAGTTTAAACACATCAAACAGTAAAAATAAAACTAAAAATGAGCTAGTTGTGCAGGAGAAAGAGAAGCTCTTCACCTCCCTGCGTATTTCAAAGAGGAAACTGCTCTAGGACAACCGGTGCCTGAACACAAGTGCAGCTGGAGGTGAGTACCTGGGCCAGATGGTACTTCATGGGGATTGTTACTTAATGGGGGATTGTTACTTCATAGACAGGATTGTTACTTCATGGGGAATTGTTAAATCATAGACAGGATTATCACTTCAGGGGGAATATTATTTATGGGATGATTGTTACTTAAGGGAGGATTACTATTTGATAGACAGGACTGTTACTTCTGGGAGATTGCTACTTCATGGGGGATTGTTACTTCATAGACAGGATGGATTGTTACTTCAGGGGGATAGTTACTTCATGGGGGATTATTGCTTCATGGGGGTATTGTTACTTCATAGACAGAATTGTGATTTCATAGGATTGTTATTCATAAACAGGATTATTACTTGATGGGGGATTTTTATTTCATGGGGGATTGTAACATCATTAGGGGATTGTTACTTCATAGACAGGATTGTTACATCAGGGGTGATTGGTACTTCATAGACAGGTTTGTTACTTCATAAACAGGATCATTACTTCAGGGGCGATTGTTACTTCATAGGCAAGATTGTTACTTCATAGAGAGGATTGTTACTTCATAGACAGGATTGTTACTTTATAGACAGGTTTGTTACTTCATAGACAGGACTGTGACTTCACAGACAGGATTGTGACTTCATAGACAGGCTGGTTACTTCATAGGCTGGATTGTTACTTCATAGACAGGATTGTTACTTCATAGACAGGATTGTTACATCAGGGTGGATTCTAATTTCATAGACAGGATTGTTACGTCACAGACAGGTTTGTTACTTCATAAACAGGATTGATATTTCATAGACTGGATTGGTACTTCATAGACAGGATTGTTACTTCATAGACAAGATCATTACTTCATAGACTGGTTTGTTACTTCATAGACAGGATTGTTACATCAGCAGGGATTGTGATTACATAGACAAGACTGTTACTTCATAGACAAGTTTGTTACTTCATAAACAGGATTGTGAATTCATAGAAGGGATTGTTACTTAATAGGATTGTTAATTCATAGACAGGATTGTGAGTTCATAGTCAGGAACAATACTTCAGGCGGGATTATTACTTCATAGACAGGATTGTTTCTCCATAGATTAGATTGTGACTTCATAGACAGGATTGTTACTTCTTCAACAGGATTGTGACTTCATAGAAAGCATTGTTGCTTCATACACAGGTTTGCTACATCAGGGGGCATTATTTTATAGACAGGATTGTGACTTCATAGACAGGTTTGTTACTTAATAGAGAGTATTGTTAGTTCATAGACAGGATTGTTACTTCATAGACAGGTTTGTTACCTCATGTACAGGATTTTTACTTCATAGACAGGACTGTTACTTCAGGAGGTATTGTTACTTCATAAACAGGATTGTTACTTCATAGACAGGTTGTTACATCAGGGGGGACTGTTTTTTCATAGACAGGTTTGTTACTTCTTAGACAGGATTTTTACATCGGGGGGGATTGTTATTTCATAAGATTGTTACTTCATAGAGAGGTTTGTTCTTTCATAAACAGGATTGTGACTTCCCAGACAAGATTGTTTCTTCATAGACTGGATTGTGACTTCATAGACAGGATTATGACATCATGCACAGATTTGTTACATCATACACAGGATCGTTACTTCATAGGTTTGTGACTTCATAGACAGGATTGTTACTACATAGGATTGTTACATCAGGGGGGATTGTTTTTTCATAGGTTTGTTCATTCATAGACAGGATTGTCACATTGGGGGGATTGTTATTTCAGAGACAGGTTTGTTCCTTCATAGACAGGATTGTTACATTGGGGGGATTGTTATTTCATAGACAGGATTTTTACTTCATAGACAGGTTTGTTCCTTCATAAACAGGATTATGACTTCATAAGGGAGGATTGTTTCTACATAGACTGGATTGTGACGTCCTAGACAGGATTGTTACTTCATACACAGAATTGTGACTTCATAGATAAGATTGTTACATCATAGAAAGTATTGTGACTTCATAGACTGGATTCTTACTACATAGACAGGATCATTACTTCATAGACAGGATTGTTACATTGGGGGGATTGTTATTTCATAGAAAGCATTGTTACTTCAGAAACAGGTTTGTTAGTTCATGGACAGGATAGTGACTTCATAGACAGAATTATTACTTCATAGAATTATTACTTCATAGACAGGATTGTTACTTCATATACAGGATTGTTACATCAGGGGGGATTGTTATTTCATAGAGAGGATTATTTCATAGACAGGATTGTCACATTGGGGGGATTGTTATTTCAGAGACAGGTTTGTTCCTTCATAAACAGGTATGTGACTTCATAGAGAGGATTGTTTCAACATAGACTGGATTGTGACGTCCTAGACAAGATTGTTACTTCATACACAGAATTGTGACTTCATAGACTGGATCGTTACATCATAGACAGTATTGTTACTTCAGAGACAGGATTTTAACTTCATAGACAGGATTGTTACTTCATAGAATGGACTGTCAATTCATAGATAGGATTGGTACTTCATAGACAGGTTTGTTACTTCATAGACAGGATTGTTACATCATAGAAAGTATTGTGACTTCATAGACTGGATTCTAACTTCATAGGATGGTTTCTTGGTAGACGGGATCGTTACTTCATAGACAGGATTTTTACTTCATAGACAGTATTGTTACATCGGGGGGATTGTTATTTCATAGATGGGATTGCTACATCATAAACAGGGTTGTTCCTTAGTAAACAGGATTGTGACTTCATAGGCAGGATTGTAACTTCATAGACTGGATTGTACCTTCATATACAGGATTGTTACTTCCTCGACAGTATTGTTACGTCATAGACAGGCTTTTACTTCATAAACAGGATTGTGACGTCATAAATAGGATTTTTACTTCATAGACTGGTTTGTTACATCAGGGGCATAGTTATTTCATAGACAGGATTGTTACTTCATAGACAGGATTGTTACATCAGGGGAGATTGTTATTTCATAGGAGTATTACTTCATAGACAGGATTGTTCCATCAGGGGGGATTGTTTTTTCATAGACAGGTTTGTTAATTCATAGACAGGATTGTCACATTGGGGGGATTTTTACTTCATAGGATTGTTACTTCATGGACTGCATTGTCAATTAATAGAATTGGTACTTCATAGACAGGATTGTTACTTCATACACAGAATTGTGACTTCATAGACTGGATTGTTACATCATAGACAGGATTGGTACTTCATAGACAGGTTTGTAACTTCATAGAAAGTATTGTTACTTCATAGATTTGATTGTTTCTTCATAGACTGTATTGTGACTTCATAGACAGGATTGTTACTTTATAGACAGGTTTTTGACTTCATAGAAAGGATTGTTTCTTCATATATTGGATTTTGACGTCATAGGATTGTTACTTCATACACAGAATTGTGAATTATAGACTGGATTGTTACTTCATAGACAGGATTGCTACATGGGTGGAATATTAATTTCATATACAGGATTGTTACTTCATAGACAGGATTGTTACTTCATAGACAGGTTTGTTACTTCATAGACAGGATTACTTCATAGACAGAATTGTTACTTCATAGACTGTATTGTTACATCACAGACAGGATTGTGACTTCATAGAGAGGATTGTTACTTCATAGACTGTATTATGACTTCATAGACAGCATGGTTACTTCATAGACAGAATTACTTCATTGACTGGATTTTTACTTCATAGACAGGATTGTTACTTCATAGGTTTGTTACCTCAAAAACAGGATTCTGACATCATAGGCAGGATGGTTACATCACAGGGGTATTGTTATTTCATAGACAGGATTGAAACTTCATAGACAGGATTGTAACTTCATACATAGGTTTGTGACTTTATAGACAGGATTGGTATATCATAGACAGGTTTGTTACTTCATAAATAGGATTGTGACTTCATAGACAGGATTGTTACCTCATAGACTGGATTGTGACTTCATAGACAGGATTGTGACATCTTAGAAAGGATTGTTACATCATTGACAGTATTGTTACTTCATAGACAGGCTTCTCACTTCATTGACAGAATTGTTACTTCATAGGATTGTTACATCAGTGGGATTGTTCTTTCATAGACAAAATTGTTACTTCATAGACAGGTTTGGTCCTTCATAAACAGGATTTCGGCTTTATAGACAGGAGAGTTACTTCATAGGTTTGTTACTTCATAGGATTGTTACTGCATAGGCAGGATTGTTACTTCATAGAGACATTTGTAATTTCATAGACAGGATTGTTACTTCATAGGATTGTTTCTTCAAAGACTGGATTGTGACTTCATAGACAGGATTGTTATTTCATATACAGCATTCTGACTTCATAGACTGGATTATTACTTCATAGGATTATTTCAGAGACAGGTGTGTTCATAGACAGGATTGTTACTTTATAGATAGGATTGTTACATCGGGGGGGATTGTTATTTCATAGACAGGACTGTTACTTCATAGACAGGTTTGTGACTTCATAGACAGGATTGTTACATCATAGGTTTGTTACTTCCTAAATAGGATTGTGACTTCATAGACAGGATTGTTATTTCATAGTATTGTTACATCAGTGGGGATTGTTTTTTCATAGAAAGGTTTGTTACTTCTTAGACTGTATTGTTACATCATAGACAGGATTGTGACTTCATAGAGAGGATTTTTACTTCATAGACCAGATTGTGACTTCATAGACAGGATTGTTACTTGATAGAATGTATTGTTACTTCATAGACAGTATTGTTACTTCATAGACTGATTTGTTACCTCATTATCAGGATTGTTACTTCATAGGCAGGATGGTTACATCAGTGGGGATTTTTATTTCATAGACAGTATTGTTATTTCAAAGACAGGATTATTACTTCATAGACAGGTTAGTGAGTTCATAGACAGCATTGGTAAATCATAAACCAGTTTGTTACTTCATAAACAGGATTGTGACTTCATAGACAGGATTGTTACCTCATAGACTGGATTGTTACTTCATAGACAGGATTGATACTTCATAGACAGGTTTGTTACTTCATTGACAGGATTGTTACTTCATAGACAGGATTGTGAATTCATAGACTCGATGGTTACTTTATAGACAGGATTGTTACTTCCTAGACAGGTTTTTACTTCATAGACTTCATTATTACATCATAGAAAGAATTGTTTCTTCATAGACAGGATTGTGACATCATAGAAAGGATTGTTACATCATTGACTGGATTACTTCATAGACAGGTTTTTTACTTCATAGAGAGGATTGGGATTTCATAGACAGAATTGTTACTTCATAGGATTGTTACTTCGTAGACAGGAATGTTTCTTCAAAGACTGGAATTTTACTTCATAGAAAGGATCGTTACATCAGTGGGTATTGTTTTTCATAGACAGGTTTGTTACCTCTCTGACAGGATTTTTACTTCATAAAGAGGATTGTTACTTGATAGACAGGTATGTTACATCATAAATAGGATTGTGACTTCATAGACAGGTTTGTTACATCAGTGGGGATTGTTTTTTCATAGACAGGTTTGTTAATTCTTAGAATGTATCGTTACATCATAGACAGGATTATAACTTCATAGAGACGATTTTTATTTCACAGACTGGTTTGTTAATTCATAGACAGGATTGTTACTTCATAGACTGAATTTTTACTTCATGGACAGTTTTATTTCATAGACTGGATTGTTACTTCATAGACAGGGTTGTGATTTCATAGACAGGAATGTTACATCATAGACTGGTTTGTTACTTCACTGAAAGGATTGTTACTTAATAGGATTTTTACATCACGTAGATTGTTTTTTCATAAACAGGTTTGTCACTTCATAGACAGGATTGTTACATCATTGACAGGATTGTTACTTCATGGAATGGTTTGTTACTTCATAGTCAGGATTGTTACTTCATAGACAGGATTGGCACTTCATAGACAGTGTTGTTACCTCATAAACAGGGTTGTGACTTCATAGGCAGTATGGTTACATCAGAGGGGATTGTTCTTTCATAGATAGGATTGTTACTTCATAGACAGGATTGTTACCTCATACACAGGTTTTTGACTTCATAGCCAGGATTGTTACTTCATAGACTGGTTTGTTACTTCATAAATAGGATTCTGACTTCTTTGACAGGATTGTTACTTCATAGACAGGATTTTTCTTCATTGAAAGGATCGTTACATCAATAGGTATTGTTTTTTCATAGACAGGTTTTTCACTTCAGAGAGAGGATTGTTACTTCATACAAAGGATTGTTATATCGGTGGGATTGTTTCTCATAGGATTATTATTCATACACAGGTTTGTTCCCTCATAAGCAGGATTTGGACCTCATAGACAGGATTGGTATTTCATAGGATTGTTAGTTCATAGGATTGTTACTGCATTGGCAGGTTTGTTACTTCACAGAGATGTTTGTAACTTCATAGACTGGATTGTTACTTCATAGACAGTGTTGTTACATCATAGACAGGATTGTGACTTCATAGAGGGTATTTGACTTCATAGAATGGATTTTGATTTCATAGACAGCACTCTTACCTCATAGACAGGATTGTTACTTCATAGACTGCATTGTTTCATCATAGACAGGATTGTGACTTCCGAGAGACGATTGTTACTTCATAGACTGGATTGTTACTTCATAGAGAGGATTGCTACTTCACAGACAGGATTGTTACTTCATGTACTGGATTGTGAATTCATAGAGAATATTGTTACTTGACAGAATGGATTGTTACTTCATGGACAGGACTGTTACTTCATAGCCTGTATTGTTACATCATAGACAGGATTGTTACATCATACACAGGATTGTGACATCATGGAGAGAATTGGTACTTCATAAACGGGATTATGACTTCATGGACAGGATTGTTACTTCATAACGAGGATTGCTACTTCATACACTTGATTGTTACTTCATAGACAGCGTTGTTACATCGTAGAGAGGATTGTGACTTCATAGAGAGGATTGTTACTTCATAGACTGGATTGTGACTTCATAGACAGGGTTGTTATTTCATAGACAGGATTCTTCCTTCATAGACTGTATGGTTACTTCATAGTGTTGTTACATCATAGACAGGATTGTTACCTCATAGAGTGGATTGTTACTTCATAGACAGGGTTGTTACATCATAGACAGCATTGTGACATCATTGAGAGGATTGGTACTTCATAGACTGGACTGTGACTTCATAGACAGGATTGTTACTTCATAGAGAGGATTGTTACTTCACAGACAGGATTTTTACATCATGGACTGGATTGTGACTTCATAGACAGGGTTGTTATTTCATAGACAGGATTCTTCCTTCATAGACTGTATGGTTACTTCATAGACAGTGTTGTTACATCATAGACAGGATTGTTACCTCATAGAGTGGATTGTTACTTCGTAGACTGGATTTTGAATTCTTACACAGGATTGTTACTTCATAGACAGGATTGTTCCTTCATAGACTGGATTGATACTTCATAGACAGTGTTGTTACTTCAAGCCTGTATTGTGACTTCATAGGGAGGACTGTTAATTCACAAACAATATTGTTACTTCATAGTCTGGATTGTTACTTCATAGCCTGTATTATTACATCACAGACAGGATTGTGACTTTATAGAGAGGATTGTTACTTCATACACTGGATTGTGACTTCATAGACAGGATTGTTACTTCAAAAACAGGATTGTTACTTCACAGACAGGATTTTTACATCATGGACTGGATTGTGACTTCATAGACAGTATTGTTACTTAACAGACAGTATTGTTACTTCATAGACTTTATTTTTACATCATAGACAGGATTTTGACTTCATAGAGAAGATTCTTACTTTATAAACAGGATTGTTACTTCATAGACTGTATTGTTACTTCATAGACAGTGTTGTTACATCATAGACAGAACTGTGAATTCATAGCATGGATTTTACTTCATAGAATGGTTTTTGACTTCATAGACAGGATTGTTACCTCACAGACAGGATTGTTACTTCATAAAAAGGATTGTTATTTCATTGACTGGATTGTTACTTCATAGACAGGGTTGTTACATCATAGACAGGATTGTTACTTCTAAAACAGGAGTTACTTCATAGACTGGATTGTTACCTCATAGACATGATTGTTACTTCATTGACTGTATTGTTTCATCATAGACAGCATGGTGACTTCATAGAGATGATTGTTACTCATAGGGAGGATTGTTACTTCACAGAGAGTATTGTTACTTCATAGACTGTATTTTTACTTCATAGCCTGTATTGTGACATCACAGACAGGATTGTTACTTCATAGACAGGATTGTGACATCATGGAGAGGATTGTTACTATATAGACTGGATTGTGACTTCATAGACAGCATTTTTACTTCATAGACAGGGTTGTTACATCAAAGACAGGATTGTCACATCAAAGAGAGGATTGGTACTTCATAGACTGGATTGTGACTTCATAGACAGCATTGTTACTTCATAGACAGGATTGTGAGGACAAAGAAAGAATGGTTACATCATAGACGGGATTGTGACTTCATAGACAGAATAGTTACTTCATAAACTGGATTGGTACATCTTAGACTGTATTGTTACTTCATAGACACTGTTGTTACATCATAGACAGGATTGTGACTTCATAGAGGGGATATGACTTCATAGAATGGATTTTGACTTTATAGACAGCATTCTTACCTCATAGACAGGATTGTTACTTCCTAGACTGTAATTGTTTCATCATAGAGAGGATTGTGACTTCCGAGAGACGATTGTTACTTCATAGACAGGATTGTGACTTCATTGACAGGATTGTTACTTCATAAACAGGATGGTTACTTTACTTCATAGACTGAATTTTGACTTCACAGTATTGTCACTTCATAGGATGTATTGTTACTTCATAGACAGTGTTGTTACATCATAGACAGAATTGTGAATTCATAGTGGGGATTTTACTTCATAGAATGGTTTTTGACTTCATAGACAGGATTGTTACCTCATAGACATGATTGTTAGTTCATTGACTGTATGGTTTCATCATAGCATGGTGACCTCATAGAGACAATTGTTACTTCATAGAGAGGATTGTTACTTCACAGACAATATTGTTACTTCATATACTATATTGTTACTTATAGTCTCTATTGTGACATCACAGACAGGATTGTTACTTCATGGACAGGACTGTGACTTCATAGAGAGGATTGTTACCTCATAGATTATGACTTCATAGGCAGCATTGTTACTTCATTGAGAGGGTTGTTACATCATAGACTGGATTGTGACATCATAGAGAGTATTGCTACTTCACAGACAGAATTTTTACCTCATGGACGGGATTGTGACTTCATAGAGAGTATTGTTACATCATAGACAGTATTGTTACTTCATGGACTGTATTGTTACTTCATAGCCTGGATTGATACATTATAGAAAGGATTCTTATTTCATAGAGAAGATAGTGACTTCATTGAGAGGATTGTTACTTCATAGACTGTATTGTGACTTCATAGACAGGGTTGTTACATCATAAACAGGATTGTGACGTCAAAGAGAGAATTGTTACTTCATAGACTGGATTGTGACATCATAGGCGGGATTATTACTTCATGAACAGAAATGTTATCTCATAGAATGTATTTATGAAGTAACAATCCTGCCTATGATGTCACAATCCATTCTATGATGTAACAATTTTCTCTTTGATGTCACAATCCTGTTTATGATGTAACAACCCTGTCTATGAAGTCACAATACAGTCTATGAAGTAACAGTCCTCTCAATGAAGTCACAATCATGTCTATGAAGTAACAATCCTGTCTATGATGAATCAATACAGGGTATGAAGTAACAGTACAGTCTATGAAGAAACAATACTGTGTGTGAAGTACCAATCCTCTCCATGAAGTCACAATCCTGTCTATGAAGTAACAATCCTATGATGTATCAATACAGGCTATGAAGTAACAATACAGTCTATGAAGTAACAATACTGTCTGTGAAGTAACAATACTCTCTCTGAAGTCACAATCCCGTCCATGAGGTAAAAATCCTCTCTGAGAGTTGTAGCAATCCTCTCAATGAGGTAACAATCCTGTCTATGATGCAACAACAGTGTCTATGAAGTAACAATACAATCTAAGAAGTAACAATCCAGTTTAGGAAGTAACTATCCTGTCTATGAAGTCACAATCCAGTCTATGAAGTAACCATTCTTTCTATGACATCACAAACCTGTCTATGAAGTAACAATACTGTCTATGATGTCACAATACTCTCTATGAGTAACAATACTCTCTTTGATGTAACAAATCTGTCTACGAAGTAACAATGCTGTCTATGAAGTCACTGCATAGTCTATGAATTACCAATCCTCTCTATGAAGTAACAATCCCGTCTGTGATGTAACAACCCTGTCTATGAAGTAAAAATGTTGTCTATGAAGTCACAATCTAGTCGATGAAGTACCAAAATAGTCTATGAAGTAACAACCCTAATTACGATGGTCCAACCCTCTCTATGAAGTAACAATCCTCTCTATGAGATAACAATCCTGTCTATGAAGTAAAAATACAGTCTATGAAGTAACAATCCTGTTTAAGAAGTAACAATCCTCTCCATGAAGTCAAAATCCAGTCTATGACGGAACAATGCTCTCTATGAGTCGCAATCCTGTCTATGGTGTAACAATACATTCTATGAAGTCACATTCCTGTCTCTGAGGTAACAATCCTGTCTATGATGTTACAACCCTCTCTATGAAGTAAAAATCCTCTCTATGAGATAACAATCCTGTCTATGGTGTAACAACACTGTCTATGAAGTAACAAAACATTCTATGAAGTAACAATCCTGTTTATGAAATAACAATCCTGCCTATGATGTCACAATCCAGTATATGAAGTAACAATTCTCTCTTTGACATCACAATCCTGTTTATGATGTAACAACCCTGTCTATGAAGTCACAACACAGTCTATGAAGTAACAATCCTCTCAATGAAGTCACGATCCTGTCTATGATGTAACAATCCTGTCTATGATGTATCAATTCAGGCTATGAAGTAACAATACAGTCCATGAAGCAACAATAGTCTCTGTGAAGTAACAATACACTCTATGAAGTCACAATCCCGTCCATGAGTTAAAAATCCTGTCTGTGAAGTAGAAATACTCTTTATGATGTCACAATCCAGTCTAAGAAGTAACGACCCTGTCTATGAAGTAACAATCCAATCTATGAAGGAACAATCCTGTCTATGAGGTAACAATCCTGTCTATGATATGACAACCCTCTCTATGAAGTAACAATCCTCTCTATGAGATAACAATCCTGTCTATGATGTAACAACACTGTCTATGAAGTAACAATACATTCTATGAAGTAACAATCATGGTTATGAAGTAACAATTCTGCCTATGATGTCACAATGCAGTCTATGAAGTAACAATTCTCTCTTTGACGTCACAATCCTGTTTTTGATGTAACAACCCTGTCTATGAAGTCACAATACAGTCTATGAAGTAACAATCCAGTCTATGAAGTCACAATCCAGTCTATGATGTAAAAGTACAGTTTATGAAGTAACAATCCTCTCTATGAGTTAACAATCCTATGATGTAACAACACTGTCTATGAAGTAACAATACATTCTATGAAGTAACAATCCTGTTTATGAAATAACAATCCTGTCTATGAAGTCACCATCCAGTGTATGAAGTAACAATACTCTCTATGATGTCACAATCCTGTCTATGATGTAATAACCCTGGCTATGAAGTAACAATCCAGTCTTTGTAGTAACAATCCTGTTTATTAAGTCACAATCCTGTCTATGATGTCACAATCCTGTCTATGAAGTCACAATCCAGTCTATGAAGTCACAATCCTCTCTAAGAAGTCACAATCCTGTCTATGATGTAAAAATACACTCTATGAAGTAACAATCCTATTAGATAACAATCCTGTCTATGATGTAACAGCACTGCCTATGAAGCAACAATACATTCTATGAAGTAAAAATCCTGTTTATGAAGTAACAATCCTTCCTATGATGTCACAATCCTGTCTATGAAGTAACAATCCTGTCGATGATGTATCAATACAGGCTATGGGATGGCGGCGATATAGGCAGATGTTTCCCAGCTGTGTCCCGGAGCAAATGGAGAGAGCAGCTGAAACTAATAGCACCCACACCAAATTGGCGAAATTGCTCAGCTGTTGAGATGGTTTGCAGCCGGGAAGAGCAGAACTCCCCTGGAAAGGTAAAAAAAAAACCAGGGTTTTGGGCAGGAAAGTTTGCCAGACCTCTGAGCCCAGAGAGTCAGAGGGAGACCTCGCGGCAGACAGCCACGTCCCTTGGGACAGGCACAGCCCCTGACGGGGGAAAGGAGAACCGCGGGATTCCTGGCGCCGCCGGGGGAATTGAGAGCTGGGTTCTGTGATCACAGATGACTGAGCCTAAAGCGGGCAGCCTGAAGAGCTGACCAGACCATGCAGTCCCGGTAAGAGAAGAAGCTTACAGAAACCAAGCCTTTCCCGTTACCGCAGCCGGCGTTTGTTTGTTTGTTTTCACTGAATCCTGTTCATGGGACATTTCGGATACAGACACTCACCTGTGCTGAAGAGAGGGAGAGTGTGCGGAGGAGTGGAATCTGGGGAGAGACTGAGGAGAGAAGGGGGGCCGGGAGAGGTGGCAGCGAATTGAGTGCTGAGACACCCCTGAGCCCAGGTCTGGGGCAGCCATTCTCTCAGGAGAGTGAGACTCCTCCCCCCAGCCCCCAGGCAAGGAGCACAGCCACACCCAGCTTCCACCCTGTAGGAGATCAAGGATTAAAATAACCTGATCAGTCCCTGGGAGTTAACAGGGTCTGGCCTATAGAGGGATTTTCAATACCAGCAACAACACAGTGCCGGTAACTAACTATTACGCAGCCAGCTCTGGGCAGTGAACTTCCACTGGACAGAGAGGCCCTATAGCCTCAGAGGCCAACCCCAGAACACTGCCACCCAGAGGCTGACCCACAAACTGACTCTTTGCTAAACACAAAATAAGGCAGTCCGGGAAACAAATGCGGCCTGCTTTATAATAAGGACTGTGGTTTACAACACAGAGGAACAGTGTATCGCAGGGAAACCCAACACTCTCCTGAATACCTGTCAGGTCTAAGGCGAGCCAGACTGAAGAATAGAAGAACCGAAGGACCTTCACTACTGCAATTTTTTTTTCTTTTTTCACCTTTTAACTAAGAAACCAATTTTTTTTCTTCTTTTTTTTCTTCTTTTTCCGTCACCTGATTTTACCCTTTTAATTACTACCTTCTTATTTTTAACCAGTATTATTACTGCTACCATTTTACCATTTTTTAAAGTGCCATTTTATTTTCTCTTTATTTTAATTTGGGATAAGTGTTCTCCATTCTATTTTCATCGTTATATTATTGGTTGTTTCTAGTTTGCATTCATCTTCAGGGAGCTGTTGCTGGAATTTGTTGGGATTAATGGCTGTTCTATAGGAGTATTCTCCTCATATAAAAAGTATCTTCCCCTCTTCCACTTCATTCTCTCTTTTCGCTCTTTTATTTTCTTTTTTCTCCTTTTTTTTCTTGTCTTTTCTTTTCTCGCTTTTTTTTCCCCCCTCCTTTTTCCCAATTTCATTTTTGCACTCCTTTTTTTGGTCCCTACTTTTCTTTTCTTTTTTCTCTTTTATCTTTTTCCCTTCCATCCTCCTTATCCCCTAATTCTCTTAATTCGGGTGGTCACCTTTATTTGGGGTTATTAATATCGTGAATATATTTGTGCATACTGCCTGTTACGTGGTGCCTTGTTGTGTTGTATTTTGTGCCTTTAAATCAACGCAGCAGATCCAAGCTACAGCAACCTCCTGAGCACCACACCCTCTGCTGAGGAACAGCAGCTGTAAATGAAACCTCACCCCACCAGCCAGAAGAGCCACCACAGCTGTGAACAGCACCCTCCAGAGGAGCTGCTGCCAACTGAAGAGCAGCTGCTACTGCAACCCCCCGAAGAGCAACCACAGATCAAGGAGTCACTGCCACCAAGGGAGCAACCACTGAACGACTCAACATCTAGATATGTCAGTGAGATCAAACATGTGTAGACAAAGAAACCCCCAAAGGAAAGAGAAGGAGGACTCTCCAGAAAAGCAGCTAAGTAATACAGAGGCATGCAACATGACAGAAAAAGAATTCAGAATAAGGGTCCTAGAGTGCATAAACCAGATGGAAGGAAAAATCGACAACCTCTGCAAGAAGCAAGAAGAAACAGATGAAAAAATCGATAACATATGGAAGAAGCTAGAAGAAACAGATGAAAAAATCAACAACTTAAGTAAGACCCAAGAAGAAATGAAGAGTGATACAGTTGCAATGAAAAACTCCATTGAAAGTATCAACAGTAGACTAGGAGAAGCGGAGGACCGAATTAGTGAATTAGAAGACAAGGAAGCAAAACACACCCAAAATGTACTGCAATTGGAGAAAAAAATTAAAAGACAGGAGGAGAGCCTAAGGGAGTTTTGGGACAACATGAAATGAAACAACATACGAATAATAGGGGTACCAGAACAACAGAAGGATGAACAAGGATTAGAAAACCTATTAGAAGAAATAATATCAGAAAACTTCCCTGAGGTGGGGAAGAAAAAAGTCACACAAGCCAAGAGAGTCCCAAACAAGGTGAACCCGAAAAGACCTACACCAAGACACATCATAATCTTACAGGCTGCAAGAGAGAGACGGAAAGTTACATACAAGGGATCTCCCATTAGATTGTCAAATGATTTCTCAACAGAAACACATCAGGCCAGAAAAGAATGGACAGAAATTTACAAAGTGATGCAAAGCAAAGGACTGAATCCAAGAATACTCTATCCAGCAAGGCTATCATTCAAACTTGAAGGGGAAATAAGAAGCTTTACAGACAAAAAAAAGGCCAAGGGAGTTTATCACCACCAAGCCAGCAATGCAAGGAATGCTAAAGGGACTGGTATAAAAATAATAAAAAGCTAAGAAAGAAAACAACCACACAAAGAAAGAAATGGCTACAAACAAGTACCTTTCAATAATAACTTTAAACGTAAACGGACTAAATGCTCCAACCAAAAGACATCGAGTGGCTGAATGGATAAAAAAACATGACCCATACATCTACTGTCTACAAGAAACCCACCTCATTAGAAGGGACTCACACAGACTGAAAGTGAAAGGATGGAAAAATATCTTTCAGGCAAATGGAAAGGAAAAGAAAGCTGGGGTAGCAATACTTATATCGGACAAAATAGACCTCAAAGTGAAGGCCATAACAAGAGATAAGGAAGGCCACTTCATAATACTAAAGGGATCAATACAACAAGAAGATATAACCCTGGTAAACATATATGCACCCAATGCAGGAGCACCCAAATTCATAAAAAAAACTCCTGGAAGATATCAAAGGAGAGATCAACAACAATACAATCATAGTAGGGGACTTTAATACACCACTGACAGCACTGGATAAGTCCTCTAGACAAACAATCAGCAAAGATACAGCAATCCTAAATGACTCACTAGATCAGATGGACTTAATAGACATCTTCAGAATC
The DNA here is from genome assembly GCF_964212035.1 of Myotis nattereri. Classification (NCBI taxonomy): domain Eukaryota; kingdom Metazoa; phylum Chordata; class Mammalia; order Chiroptera; family Vespertilionidae; genus Myotis; species Myotis nattereri. The sequence continues at coordinate 7,521,324 of NC_138088.1, forward strand.
CTTCACCCCAGTGCCACGGAATATACATTCTACTCAAGTGCTCATGACACATATTCAAAAATAGACCATATATTGGGTCACAAGCAAAGTATCCCCAAATTCAAGAAGATTGAAATCATAAAAAGCGTCTTCGCAGACCACGATGGCATAATATTAGAAATAAACTACAATAAAAACAACCCCAAATACTCAAACACCTGGAAGCTGAATAGCATGCTATTAAATATTGATTGGGTTACCAATGAAATCAAAGAAGAAATTCAAAACATCCTGGAAACTAATGACAATGAAAACACAACAATCCAAAATCTATGGGACACAATGAAAGCAGTCCTGAGAGGGAAGTTTATAGCTCTACAGGCCTATCTCAAAAAACAAGAAAAAATGGTAGTAAATCAGCTAACTCTACAACTCAAAGAATTAGAAAGAGAGCAACAAGAAAACCCCAGAGTGAGCAGAAGGAAGGAGATAATAAAGATTAGAGCAGAAATAAATGACATCGAGACCAAAAAAACAATACAGAAAATCAATGAAACCAAGAGCTGGTTCTTTGAAAGGATAAACAAGATTGACAAACCTCTAGCCAGACTCACCAAGAAGCAAAGAAAGAGGACCCAAATAAACAAAATCAGAAACGATAGAGGCGAAATAACAACAGACCCCACAGAAATACAAATGATTGTTAAAAAATACTATGGACAGCTCTACTCCAACAAACTAGACAACCTGGAGGAAATGGACAAATTCCTAGAAAAATACAACATTCCAAAACTCAATCAGGAAGAATCTAAAAATCTCAACAGGCCAATAACTATGGAAGAAATTGAAGCAGTCATCAAAAAGCTTGCATCAAACAAAAGCCCAGGACCAGACGGCTTCACAGGGGAGTTTTACCAAACATTCAAGGAAGAACTAAAACCTATCCTCCTCAGACTACTACAAAAAATTCAAGAGGAAGGAACACTTCCAAGCTCATTCTATGAAGCCAGCATCACCCTAATACCAAAACCAGGTAAAGACAACACAATGAAAGAGAACTACAGGCCAATATCCCTCATGAACATAGATGCCAAAATCCTCAACAAAATCTTAGCAAATCAGATCCAGCAGTACATCAGAAAAATCATACACCATAACCAAGTAGGATTTATCCCAGGGATGCAAGGATGGTACAATATCCGCAAATCAATAAACGTGATACATCACATAAACAAATTGAAAGAAAAAACCACATGGTCATATCAATTGATGCAGAAAGAGCATTTGACAAAATTCAACACCCATTTTTGATAAAAACTCTCAGCAAGGTGGGAGTAGAAGCATCATACCTCAACATAATAAAAGCCGTATATGACAGGCCCACAGCCAACATCATACTCAATGGACAAAAACTAACACCATTTCCCCTAAGAACAGGAACAAGACAGGGATGCCCCCTCTCACCACTCCTGTTCAACATAGTACTGGAAGTGTTAGCCATTGCAATTCGGCAAGAAGAAGAAATAAAAAGCATCCAAATTGGAAAAGAGGAAGTAAAACTGTCCTTATTTGCAGACGACATGATACTATACATACAAAACCCTAGAGACTCCATCAAAAAGCTACTAGACTTAATACATGAATTTGGCAATGTAGCAGGATACAAAATTAACCCCAAGAAATCTGAGGCATTTCTATACACCAATAGTGAACTTTCAGAAAGAGAGATTATAAAAACAATCCTGTTTACCATCGCACCAAAAAAATTAAGCTACCTAGGAATAAACTTAACTAAAGAGGTAAAAGACCTCTACTCAGAAAACTACAGGACATTGAAAAAAGATATAGAGGAAGACATAAACAGATGGAAGAACATACCGTGTTCATGGATTGGTAGAATCAACATCATTAAAATGTCCATACTACCCAAAGCAATCTATAAATTCAACGCACTTCCCATTAAAATACCAACGGCATACTTCAGAGATCTAGAACGAACTCTCCAAAAATTCATCTGGAATAAAAAAAGACCCCGAATAGCTGCAGCAATCCTGAAAAAGAACAAAGTAGGTGGGATCTCAATACCAGATATCAAGTTGTATTACAAAGCCACTGTTCTCAAAACTGCCTGGTACTGGCACAAGCATAGGCATATAGATCAATGGAATAGAATAGAGAGCCCAGAAATCGGCCCGAACCAATATGCTCAATTAATATTTGACAAAGGAGGCAAGAACATACAATGGAGCCAAGATAGTCTCTTCAATAAATGGTGTTGGGAAAATTGGACAGATATATGGAAGAAAATGAAACTAGACCACCAACTTACACCATACACAAAAATAAACTCAAAATGGATAAAGGACTTAAATGTACGACAGGAAACCATAAAAATTCTAGAAGAATCCAAAGGCAACAAAATCTCAGACATATGCCGAAGCAATTTCTTCACTGATACAGCTCCTAGGGCACTTGAAACTAAAGAAAAAATGAACAAATGGGACTACATCAAAATAAAAAGCTTCTGCACAGCCAAAGAAACCATCAACAAAACAACGAGAAAACCCACTGTGTGGGAAAACATATTTGCCAATGTCATATCTGATAAGGGCCTAATCTCCAAAATCTATAGGGAACTCATACAACTTAACAAAAGGAAGATAAACAATCCAATCAAAAAATGGGCAAAGGACCTAAATAGACACCTTTCAAAAGAGGACATTCAGAAAGCCAAGAGACACATGAAAACATGCTCAAAGTCACTAATCATCCGAGAGATGCAAATCAAAACAACAATGAGGTACCATCTCACACCTGTCAGACTGGCTACCATCAACAAATCAGACAACGACAAGTGCTGGAGAGGATGTGGAGAAAAAGGAACACTTGTGCACTGCTGGTGGGAATGCAGACTGGTGCAGCCACTATGGAAGACAGTATGGAGTTTCCTCAAAAAACTGAAAATGGAACTCTCATTTGACCCTGTAATCCCACTCCTAGGAATATATCCCAAGAAACCAGAAACACCAATCAGAAAGGATATATGCACCCCTATGTTCATAGCAGCACAATTCACCATAGCTAAGATCTGGAAACAGCCTAAGTGCCCATCAGTAGATGAGTGGATTAGAAAACTGTGGTACATCTACACGATGGAATACTATGCTGCTCTAAAAAGGAAGGAACTCTTACCATTTGCAACATCATGGATGGAACTGGAGAGCATTATGCTAAGTGAAATAAGCCAGTCAATGAAGGAAAAATACCACATGATCTCACTCATTCATGGATAATAGAGACCATTATAAACTTTTGAACAATAATAGATACAGAGGCAGAGCTGCCTCAAACAGATTTTCAAACTGCAGCGGGAAGGCCGGGAAGGGTTGGGGGGAGGAGGTAGAGGAGGAAGAGATCAACTAAAGGACTTATATATAAGCATAACCAATGGACATAAGACACTGGGGAATAGGGGACTGTCTAGGGCGGGGGAATAAAATGGACAAATATGTATTACCCTTTGTAATACTTTAAGCAATAAAAATAATTAAAAAAATACAGGCTATGAAGTAACAATACAGTCTATGAAGGAACAATACTGTTTGTGAAGTAACTATCCTCTAAATGAAGTCACAATCCTGTCTATGAATTAACAATCCTGTCTATGATGTATCAATAGAGGCTATAAAGTAACAATACAGTCTATGAAGTAACAATACTGTCTGTGAAGTAAAAATATAGTCTATGAAGTAACAACCCTGTTTATGAAGAAACAATCCTCTCTATGAAGTCAAAATCCAGTCAATGAAGGAACCATGCTCTCTATGAAGTCGAAATCCTGTCTATGGTGTAACAATACAGTCTATGAAGTAACAATCCTCTCTATGAGTTAACAATCCTATCTATGATGTCAGCATTGTTACTGACAGTATTGGTACTTCATAGACAGCATTGTTACTTCATAGAGAGGGTTCTTACATCATAGACAGGATTGTGATGTCATCAAGAGTATTGTTACTTCATAGACAGGATTGTGACTTCATATACAGCACTGTTACTTCATAGAGAAGGTTCTAACATCATAGACAGGATTGTGATGTCATCGAGAGTATTGTTAATTCACAGTCTGGATTGTGCCTTCATAGAGACGATTCTTACGTCACAGACAGGATTGCTGCTTCACAGAAAGGATTGTGACTTCATAGAGAGGACTGTTGCTTCATAGAATGGATTGTGACTTCATAGACAGCCTTGTTACATCATAGAGAGGGTTCTTACATAATAGACAGGATTATGATGTCATCGAGAGTATTGTTACCTCATAGACTGGATTGTGCCTTCATAGAGAGGATTGTTGCGTCACAGACAGGATTCCTACTTAACAGACAGGATTTTGACTTCATAGAGAGGATTGTTACTTCATAGACTGCATTGTGACTTCATTGACAGGATTGTTACTTCATAGGCAGGAGTGTTACTTCATAGACTGGATTGTTACTTCTTAGAAAGGGTTGTTACATCATAGACAGCATTGTTACTTCATAGACAGCATTGTTACTTCATAGAGAGGGCTCTTACATCATAGAAAGGATTGTGATGTCATGGAGAGTATTGTTACTTCATAGACAGAATTGTGATGTCATAGATACGATGGTTACATCATAGACTAGATTGTGACTTCATAGACAGCATTGTTACTTCATAGACTGGATTGTGACTTCATATACAGCACTGTTACTTCATAGAGAGGGTTCTTACATCATAGACAGGATTGTGATGTCATTGAGAGTATTGTTACCTCACAGTCTGGATTGTGCCTTCATAGAGACGATTCTTACGTCACAGACAGGATTGCTGCTTCACAGAAAGGATTGTGACTTCATAGAGAGGACTGTTGCTTCACTGAATGGATTGTGACTTCATAGACAGCCTTGTTACTTCATAGAGAGGGTTCTTACATAATAGACAGGATTGTGATGTCATCGAGAGTATTGTTACCTCATAGACTGGATTGTGCCTTCATAGAGAGGATTGTTGCGTCACAGACAGGATTCCTACTTAACAGACAGGATTTTGACTTCATAGATAGGATTGTTACTTCATAGACTGGATTGTGACTTCATAGACAGCATTGTGACTTCATAGACAGAATTGTTACATAATAAACAGTATTGTTACTTCATAGAATGTAATGTTACTTCATAGACAGTGTTGATTCATCATAGAAAGGATTGGTAACTCATAGAGAGGATTGTTACTTCATAGATTGTATTTTTACATCATAGACTGGATTGTGACTTCATAGACAGGATTGTTACCTCATAAAAAGGATTGTTACTTCATAGGAAGGATTGTGACTTCATAAACAGTATTGTTACTTCATTAACAGGATTGTTACTTCATAGAGAGTATTTATACTTCATAGACAGTGTTGTTACATCATAGACAGGGTTGTTAACTCATGGAGAGGATTGTTACTTCATAGACTGTATTTTTACATCATAGACAAGATTGTGACTTCATAGAGAGGATTGTTACTTCATAGACTGCATTGTGACTCCATTGACAGGATTGTTACTTCTTAAGCAGGATTGTTACTTCATAGGGTAGAGTGTTACATCATAGACAGGGCTGTTACATCATAAACAGGATTGTGACGTCAAAGAGATGATTGTTACTTCATAGACTGGATTGTGACTTCATAGGCAGGATTGTTACATCATAAACAGGATTGTTGCTTGATAGACTGTATTTTTACTTCATAGACAGTGTTTTTACATCCTAGACAGGGTTGTAAACTCATGGAGAGGATTTTTACTTCATAGACTGTATTTATACATCATAGACAGGATTGTGACTTCGTAGAGAGGATTGTTACTTCATAGGCAGGAGTGTTACTTCATAGAATGGATTGTTACTTCATAGACAGTATTGTGACTTCATTGAGAGGATTGTTACTTCATAGACTGCATTGTGACTTCATAGAAGGGATTGTTACTTCATAAGCAGGATTGTTACTTCATAGGCTAGAGTGTTACTTCATAGAGAGGGTTGTTACATTATAAAAATGATTGTGACATCAAAGAGAGGTTTCTTACTTCATAGACTGGATTGTGACTTCATAGACTGGATTGTGACTTCATAGAAAGGATTGTTACTTCATAAACAGGATTGTTACTTCATAGACTGTATTTTTCATTCATAGACAGTGTTGTTACATCATAGACAGGGTTGTTAACTCATGGAGATGATAGTTACTTCATAGACTGGATTGTTACTTCATAGACAGGGTTGTTACATCATAGACAGCATTGTTACTTCATAGACAGCATTGTTACTTCACAGAGAGGGTTCTTACATCATAGACAGGATTGTGATGTCATGGAGAGTATAGTTACTCCATAGACAGGATAGTGACGTCATAGATACGATGGTTACATCATAGATTGGATTGTGACTTCATAGACAGGATTGTTACTTCATAGACTGGATTGTGAATTCATACAGAGCACTGTTACTTCATAGAGAGGGTTCTTACATCATAGACAGGATTGTGATGTCATCGAGAGTATTGTTAATTCACAGTCTGGATTGTGTCTTCATAGAGACGATTCTTACGTCACTGACAGGATTGCTGCTTCACAGAAAGGTTGTGACTTCATAGAGAGGACTGTTGCTTCATAGAATGGATTGTGACTTCATAGACAGCCTTGTTACATCATAGAGAGGGTTCTTACATAATAGACAGGATTATGATGTCATCGAGAGTATTGTTACCTCATAGACTGGATTGTGCCTTCATAGAGAGGATTGTTGCGTCACAGACAGGATTCCTACTTAACAGACAGGATTTTGACTTCATAGAGAGGATTGTTACTTCATAGACTGGATTGTGACTTCATATACAGGATTGTGACATCATAGAGAGGATTGTTACTTCATAGACTGCATTGTGACTTCATTGACAGGATTGTTACTTCATAGGCAGGAATGTTACTTCATAGACTGGATTGTTACTTCTTAGAAAGGGTTGTTACATCATAGACAGCATTGTTACTTCATAGACAGCATTGTTACTTCATAGACAGGGATCTTACATCATAGAAAGGATTGTGATGTCATGGAGAGTATTGTTACTTCATAGACAGGATTGTGACGTCATAGATACTATGGTTACATCATAGACTGGACTGTGACTTCATAGACAGCATTGTTACTTCATAGACTGGATTGTGACTTCATATACAGCACTGTTACTTCATAGAGAGGGTTCTTACATAATAGACAGGATTACGATGTCATCGAGAGTATTGTTACCTCATAGACTGGATTGTGCCTTCATAGAGAGGATTGTTGCGTCACAGACAGTATTCCTACTTAACAGACAGGATTTTGACTTCATAGATAGGATTGTTACTTCATAGACTGGATTGTGACTTCATAGACAGCATTGTGACTTCATAGACAGAATTGTTACCTAATAAACAGTATTGTTACTTCATAGAATGTAATGTTACGTCATAGAGAGTGTTGTTACATCATAGAAAGGATTGTTAACTCATAGAGAGGATTGTTACTTCATAGATTGTATTTTTACATCATAGACTGGATTGTGACTTCATAGACAGGATTGTTACCTCATAAAAAGGATTGTTACTTCATAGGAAGGATTGTGACTTCATAAACAGTATTGTTACTTCATTAACAGGATTGTTACTTCATAGACAGTATTTATACTTCATAGACAGTGTTGTTACATCATAGACAGGTTTGTTAACTCATGGAGAGGATTGTTACTTCATAGAATGTATTTTTACATCATAGACAGGATTGTGACTTCATAGAGAGGATTGTTACTTCATAGACTGCATTGTGACTCCATTGACAGGATTGTTACTTCATAAGCAGGATTGTTACTTCATAGGGTAGAGTGTTACTTCATAGACAGGGCTGTTGCATCATAAACAGGATTGTGACGTCAAAGAGATGATTGTTACTTCATAGACTGTATTGTGACTTCATAGGCAGTATTGTTACATCATAAACAGGATTGTTGCTTGATAGACTGTATTTTTACTTCATAGACAGTGTTTTTACATCCTAGACAGGTTTTAAACTCATGGAGAGGATTTTTACTTCATAGACTGTATTTTTACATCATAGACAGGATTGTGACTTCGTAGAGAGGATTGTTACATCATAGGCAGGAGTGTTACTTCATAGAATGGATTGTTACTTCATAGACAGGATTGTGACTTCATTGAGAGGAGTGTTACTACATAGACAGCATTGTGACTTCATAGAAGGGATTGTTACTTCATAAGCAGGATTGTTACTTCATAGGCTAGAGTGTTACTTCATAGACAGGGTTGTTACATCATAAAAAGGATTGTGACATCAAAGAGAGATATCTTACTTCATAGACTGGATTGTGACTTCATAGACTGGATTGTTACCTCATAAAAAGGATTGTTACTTCATAGGAAGGATTGTGACTTCATAAACAGGATTGTTACTTCATTAACAGGATTGTTAACTCATGGAGAGGATTGTTACTTCATAGACTGTATTTTTACATCATATACAGGATTGTGACATCATACAGAGGATTGTTACTTCATAGACTGCATTGTAACTTCATTGACAGGATTGTTACTTCATAGGCAGGAGTGTTACTTCATAGACTGGATTGTTACTTCGTAGACAGGGTTTTACATCATAGACAGCATTGTTACTTCATAGACAGCATTGTTACTTCATAGAGAGGGCTCTTTCATCATAGAAAGGATTGTGATGTCATGGAGAGTATTGTTACTTCATATAGAGGATTGTGACGTCATAGATACGATGGTTACATCATAGACTGGATTGTGACTTCATAGACAGCATTGTTACTTCATAGACTGGATTGTGACTTCATAGACAGCACTGTTACTTCATAGAGAGGGTTCTTACATCATAGACAAAATTGTGATGTCATCGAGAGTATTGTTACCTCACAGTCTGGATTGTGCCTTCATAGAGACGATTCTTACGTCAGAGACAGGATTGCTGCTTCACAGAAAGGATTGTGACTTCATAGAGAGGACTGTTGCTTCATAGAATGGATTGTAACTTCATAGACAGCCTTGTTACATCATAGAGAGGGTTCTTACATAATAGAGAGGATTATGATATCATCGAGAGTATTGTTACCTCATAGACTGGATTATGCCTTCATAGAGAGGATTGTTGCGTCACAGACAGGATTACTACTTAACAGACAGGATTTTGACTTCATAGAGAGGAATGTTACTTCATAGACTGGATTGTGACTTCATAGACAGCATTGTGACTTCATAGACAGAATTGTTACATAATAAACAGTATTGTTACTTCATAGAATGTATTGTTACTTCATTGACAGTGTTGTTACATCATAGACAGGATTGTGACATCATAGAGAGGATTGTTACTTCATAGACTGTATTTTTACATCATAGACTGGATTGTGACTTCATAGACAGGATTGTTACCTCAGAATTAGGATTGTTACTTCATAGGAAGGGTTGTGAGTTCATAAACAGGATTGTTACTTCATTAACAGGATTGTTACTTCATAGACAGTGTTGTTACATCATAGACAGGGTTGTTAAATCATGGAGAGGATTGTTACTTCATAGACTGCATTGTGACTTCATAGAAGGGATTGTTACTTCATAAGCAGGATTGTTTCTTCATAGGCTAGAGTGTTACTTCATACACAGGGTTGTTACATCATAAACAGGATTGTGACATCAAAGAGAGATTTCTAACTTCATAGACTGGATTGTGACTTCATAGACAGCATTGTGACTTCATAGACAGAATTGTTACATCATAAACAGTATTGTTACTTCATAGAATGTAATGGTACTTCATAGACACTGTTGTTACATCATAGAAAGGATTGTTAACTCATAGAGACGAATGTTGCTTCATAGATTGTATTTTTACATCATAGACTGGATTGTGACTTCATAGACAGGATTGTTACCTCATAAAAAGGATTGTTACTTCATAGGAAGGATTGTGACTTCAACAACAGGATTGTTACTTCATTAACAGGATTGTTACTTCATATACAGTATTTATACTTCATCGACAGTGTTGTTACATCATAGACAGGGTTGTTAACTCATGGAGAGGATTGTTACTTCATAGACAGTATTTTTACAACATAGACAAGATTGTGACTTCATAGAGAGGATTGTTACTTCATAGACTGCATTGTGACTCCATTGACAGGATTGTTACTTCTTAAGCAGGATTGTTACTTCATAGGGTAGAGTGATACTTCAATGACAGGGCTGTTACATCATAAATAGGATTGTGACGTCAAAGAGATGATTGTTACTTCATAGACTGGATTGTGACTTCATAGGCAGGATTGTTACATCATAAACAGGATTGTTGCTTGATAGACTGTATTTTTAATTCATAGACAGTGTTTTTACATCCTAGACAGGGTTGTAAACTCATGGAGAGGATTTTTACTTCATAGACTGTATTTTTACATCATAGACAGGATTGTGACTTCGTAGAGAGGATTGTTACTTCATAGGCAGGAGTGTTACTTCATAGAATGGATTGTTACTTCATAGACAGGATTGTGACTTCATTGAGACGATTGTTACTTCATAGACTGCATTGTGACTTCATAGAAGGGATTGTTACTTCATAAGCCGGATTGTTTCTTCATAGGCTAGAGTGTTACTTCATAGACAGGGTTGTTACATTATAAAAAGGATTGTGACATCAAAGAGAGATTTCTTACTTCATAGACTGGATTGTGACTTCATAGACTGGATTGTGACTTCATAGAAAGGATTGTTACTTCATAAGCCGGATTGTTTCTTCATAGGCTAGAGTGTTACTTCATAGACAGGGTTGTTACATTATAAAAAGGATTGTGACATCAAAGAGAGATTTCTTACTTCATAAACAGGATTGTTACTTCATAGACTGTATTTTTCCTTCATAGACAGTGTTGTTACATCATAGACAGGGTTGTTAACTCATGGAGAGGATAGTTACTTCATAGACTGGATTATTACTTCATAGACAGGGTTGTTACATCATAGACAGCATTGTTACTTCATAGACAGCATTGTTACTTCACAGAGAGGGTTCTTACATCATAGACAGGATTGTGATGTCATGGAGAGTATTGTTACTTCATAGACAGGATAGTGACGTCATAGATACGATGGTTACATCATAGATTGGATTGTGACTTCATAGACAGCATTGTTACTTCATAGACTGGATTGTGAATTCATACAGAGCACTGTTACTTCATAGAGAGGGTTCTTACACCATAGACAGGATTGTGATGTTATCGAGAGTATTGTTACATATTAGACTGGATTGTGCCTTCATAGAGATTATTGTTGCGTCACAGACAGGATTCCTACTTCACAGACAGGATTTTGACTTCACAGAGAGGATTGTTACTTCATAAACTGGATTGTGACATTATAGACAGCATTGTGACTTCATAGAATTGTTACATAATAAACAGTATTGTTACTTCATAGAATGTATTGTTACATCATAGACAGTGTTGTTACATCATAGACAGGGTTGTTAACTCATAGAGGGGATTGTTACTTCATAGACTGTATTTTTACATCATAGACTGGATTTTGACTTCATAGAAAGGATTGCTACTTCATAAACAGGATTGTTACTTCATAGACAGTATTTTAACTTCATAGACAGTGTTGTTACATCATAGACAGGGTTGTTAACTCATGGAGAGGATTGTTACTTCATAGACTGTATTTTTACATCATATACAGGATTGTGACATCATAGAGAGGATTGTTACTTCATAGACTGCACTGTGACTTCATTGACAGGATTGTTACTTCATAGGCAGGAGTGTTACTTCATAGACTGGATTGTTACTTCTTAGACAGGGTTGTTACATCATAGACTGCATTGTTACTTCATAGACAGCATTGTTACTTCATAGAGAAGGTTCTTACATCATAGAAAGGATTGTGATGTCATGGAGAGTATTGTTACTTCATAGACAGGATTGTGACGTCATAGATACGATGGTTACATCATAGACTGGATTGTCACTTCAGAGACAGCATTGTTACTTCATAGACTGGATTGTGACTTCATATACAGCACTGTTACTTTATAGAGAGGGTTCTAACATCATAGACAGGATTGTGATGTCATCGAGAGTATTGTTAATTCACAGTCTGGATTGTGCCTTCATAGAGATGATTCTTACGTCACAGACAGGATTCCTGCTTCACAGAAAGGATTGTGACTTCATAGAGAGGACTGTTGCTTCATAGAATAGATTGTGACTTCATAGACAGCCTTCTTACATCATAGAGAGGGTTCTTACATAATAGACAGGATTATGATGTCATCGAGAGTATTGTTACCTCAAAGACTGGATTGTGCCTTCATAGAGAGGATTGTTGTGTCACAGACAGGATTCCTACTTAACAGACAGGATTTTGACTTCATAGAGAGGATTGTTACTTCATAGACTGGATTGTTACTTCATATACAGGATTGTGAAATCATAGAGAGGATTGTTACTTCATAGACTGCATTGTGACTTCATTGACAGGATTGTTACTTCATAGGCAGGAGTGTTACTTCATAGACTGGATTGTTACTTCTTAGAAAGGGTTGTTACATCATAGACAGCATTGTTACTTCATAGACAGCATTGTTACTTCATAGAGAGGGCTCTTTCATCATAGAAAGGATTGTGATGTCATGGAGAGTATTGTTACTTCATAGACAGGATTGTGACGTCATAGATACGATGGTTACATCATAGACTGGATTGTGACTTCATAGACAGCATTGTTACTTCATAGACTGGATTGTGACTTCATATACAGCACTCTTACTTCATAGAGAGGCTTCTTACATCATAGACAAAATTGTGATGTCATCGAGAGTATTGTTACCTCACAGTCTGGATTGTGCCTTCATAGAGACGATTCTTACGTCAGAGACAGGATTGCTGCTTCACAGAAAGGATTGTGACTTCATAGAGAGGACTGTTGCTTCATAGAATGGATTGTAACTTCATAGACAGCCTTGTTACATCATAGAGAGGGTTCTTACATAATAGACAGGATTATGATATCATCGAGAGTATTGTTACCTCATAGACTGGATTTTGCCTACATAGAGAGGATTGTTGCGTCACAGACAGGATTCCTACTTAACAGACAGGATTTTGACTTCATAGAGAGGATTGTTACTTCATAGAAGGGATTGTGACTTCATAGACAGCATTGTGACTTCATAGACAGAATTGTTACATAATGAACAGTATTGTTACTTCATAGAATGTATTGTTACTTCATTGACAGTGTTGTTACATCATATACAGGATTGTGACATCATAGAGAGGATTGTTACTTCATAGACTGTATTTTTACATCATAGACTGGATTGTGACTTCATAGACAGGATTGTTACCTCAGAATTAGGATTGTTACTTCATAGGAAGGGTTGTGAGTTCATAAACAGGATTGGTACTTCATTAACAGGATTGTTACTTCATAGACAGTGTTGTTACATCATAGACAGGGTTGTTAAATCATGGAGAGGATTGTTACTTCATAGACTGCATTGTGACTTCATAGAAGGGATTGTTACTTCATAAGCAGGATTGTTTCTTCATAGGCTAGAGTGTTACTTCATACACAGGATTGTTACATCATAAACAGGATTGTGACATCAAAGAGAGATTTCTAACTTCATAGACTGGATTGTGACTTCATAGACAGCATTGTGACTTCATAGCGTGAATTGTTACATCATAAACAGTATTGTTACTTCATAGAATGTAATGGTACTTCATAGACACTGTTGTTACATCATAGAAAGGATTGTTAACTCATAGAGACGAATGTTGCTTCATAGATTGTATTTTTACATCATAGACTGGATTGTGACTTCATAGACAGGATTGTTACCTCATAAAAAGGATTGTTACTTCATAGGAAGGATTGTGACTTCAACAACAGGATTGTTACTTCATTAACAGGATTGTTACTTCATATACAGTATTTATACTTCATCGACAGTGTTGTTACATCATAGAGAGGGTTGTTAACTCATGGAGAGGATTGTTACTTCATAGACAGTATTTTTACATCATAGACAAGATTGTGACTTCATAGAGAGGATTGTTTCTTCATAGACTGCATTGTGACTCCACTGACAGGATTGTTACTTCATAAGCAGGATTGTTACTTCATAGGGTAGAGTGATACTTCATAGACAGGGCTGTTACATCATAAACAGGATTGTGACGTCAAAGAGATGATTGTTACTTCATAGACTGGATTGTGACTTCATAGGCAGGATTGTTACATCATAAACAGGATTGTTGCTTGATAGACTGTATTTTTAATTCATAGACAGTGTTTTTACATCCTAGACAGGGTTGTAAACTCATGGAGAGGATTTTTACTTCATAGACTGTATTTTTACATCATAGACAGGATTGTGACTTCGTAGAGAGGATTGTTACTTCATAGGCAGGAGTGTTACTTCATAGAATGGATTGTTACTTCATAGACAGGATTGTGACTTCATTGAGACGATTGTTACTTCATAGACTGCATTGTGAATTCATAGAAGGGATTGTTACTTCATAAGCCGGATTGTTTCTTCATAGGCTAGAGTGTTACTTCATAGACAGGGTTGTTACATTATAAAAAGGATTGTGACATCAAAGAGAGATTTCTTACTTCATAGACTGGATTGTGACTTCATAGACTGGATTGTGACTTCATAGAAAGGATTGTTACTTCATAAGCCGGATTGTTTCTTCATAGGCTAGAGTGTTACTTCATAGACAGGGTTGTTACATTATAAAAAGAATTGTGACATCAAAGAGAGATTTCTTACTTCATAAACAGGATTGTTACTTCATAGACTGTATTTTTCCTTCATAGACAGTGTTGTTACATCATAGACAGGGTTGTTAACTCATGGAGAGGATAGTTACTTCATAGACTGGATTATTACTTCATAGACAGGGTTGTTACATCATAGACAGCATTGTTACTTCATAGACAGCATTGTTACTTCACAGAGACGGTTCTTACATCATAGACAGGATTGTGAAATCATGGAGAGTATTGTTACTTCATAGACAGGATAGTGACGTCATAGATACGATGGTTACATCATAGATTGGATTGTGACTTCATAGACAGCATTGTTACTTCATAGACTGGATTGTGAAATCATACAGAGCACTGTTACTTCATAGAGAGGGTTCTTACACCATAGACAGGATTGTGATGTTATCGAGGGTATTGTTACATATTAGACTGGATTGTGCCTTCATAGAGATTATTGTTGCGTCACAGACAGGATTCCTACTTCACAGACAGGATTTTGACTTCACAGAGAGGATTGTTACTTCATAAACTGGATTGTGACATTATAGACAGCATTGTGACTTCATAGAATTGTTACATAATAAACAGTATTGTTACTTCATAGAATGTATTGTTACATCATAGACAGTGTTGTTACATCATAGACAGGGTTGTTAACTCATAGAGGGGATTGTTACTTCATAGACTGTATTTTTACATCATAGACTGGATTTTGACTTCATAGAAAGGATTGCTACATCATAAACAGGATTGTTACTTCATAGACAGTATTTTAACTTCATAGACAGTGTTGTTACATCATAGACAGGGTTGTTAACTCATGGAGAGGATTGTTACTTCATAGACTGTATTTTTACATCATATACAGGATTGTGACATCATAGAGAGGATTGTTACTTCATAGACTGCACTCTGACTTCATTGACAGGATTGTTACTTCATAGGCAGGAGTGTTACTTCATAGACTGGATTGTTACTTCTTAGACAGGGTTGTTACATCATAGACAGCATAGTTACTTCATAGACAGCATTGTTACTTCATAGAGAGGGTTCTTACATCATAGAAAGGATTGTGATGTCATGGAGAGTATTGTTACTTCATAGACAGGATTGTGACGTCATAGATACGATGGTTACATCATAGACTGGATTGCACTTCAGAGACAGCATTGTTACTTCATAGACTGGATTGTGACTTCATATACAGCACTGTTACTTTATAGAGAGGGTTCTAACATCATAGACAGGATTGTGATGTCATCGAGAGTATTGTTAATTCACAGTCTGGATTGTGCCTTCATAGAGATGATTCTTACGTCACAGACAGGATTGCTGCTTCACAGAAAGGATTGTGACTTCATAGAGAGGACTGTTGCTTCATAGAATAGATTGTGACTTCATAGACAGCCTTCTTACATCATAGAGAGGGTTCTTACATAATAGACAGGATTATGATGTCATCGAGAGTATTGTTACCTCAAAGACTGGATTGTGCCTTCATAGAGAGGATTGTTGTGTCACAGACAGGATTCCTACTTAACAGACAGGATTTTGACTTCATAGAGAGGATTGTTACTTCATAGACTGGATTGTTACTTCATATACAGGATTGTGAAATCATAGAGAGGATTGTTACTTCATAGACTGCATTGTGACTTCATTGACAGGATTGTTACTTCATAGGCAGGAGTGTTACTTCATAGACTGGATTGTTACTTCTTAGAAAGGGTTGTTACATCATAGACAGCATTGTTACTTCATAGAGAGCATTGTTACTTCATAGAGAGGGCTCTTACATCATAGAAAGGATTGTGATGTCATGGAGAGTATTGTTACTTCATAGACAGGATTGTGACGTCATAGATACGATGGTTACAACATAGACTGGATTGTGACTTCATAGACAGCATTGTTACTTCATAGACTGGATTGTGACTTCATATACAGCACTGTTACTTCATAGAGAGGGTTCTTACATCTTAGACAGGATTGTGACTTCGTAGAGAGGATTGTTACTTCATAGGCAGGAGTGTTACTACATAGAATGGATTGTTACTTCATAGACAGGATTGTGACTTCATTGAGAGGATTGTTACTTCATAGACTGCATTTTTACATCATAGACAGGATTGTGACTTCATAGAGAGGATTTTTACTTCATATACTGCATTGTGACTTCATAGAAGGGATTTTTACTTCATAAGCAGGATTGTTACTTCATAGGCTAGAGTGTTATTTCATACACAGGGTTGTTACATCATAAACAGGATTGTGACATCAAAGAGAGATTTCTAACTTCATAAACTGGATTGTGACTTCATAGACAGCATTGTGACTTCATAGACAGAATTGTTACATCATAAACAGTATTGTTACTTCATAGAATGTAATGTTACTTCATAGACAGTGTTGTTACATCACAGAAAGGATTGTTAACTCATAGAGATGATTGTTACTTCATAGATTGTATTTTTACATCATAGACTGGATTGTGACTTCATAGACAGGATTGTAACCTCATAAAAAGGATTGTTACTTCATAGGAAGGATTGTGACTTCATAAACAGGATTGTTACTTCATTAACAGGATTGTTACTTCATATACAGTATTTATACTTCATAGACAGTGTTGTTACATCATAGACAGGGTTGTTAACTCATGGAGAGGATTGTTACTTCATAGACTGTATTTTTACATCATAGACAAGATTGTGACTTCATAGAGAGGATTGTTACTTCATAGACTGCATTGTGACTCCATTGACAGGATTGTTACTTCATAAGCAGGATTGTTACTTCATAGGGTAGAGTGATACTTCATAGACAGGGCTGTTACATCATAAACAGGATTGTGACGTCAAAGCGATGATTGTTACTTCATAGACTGGATTGTGACTTCATAGGCAGGATTGTTACATCATAAACAGGATTGTTGCTTGATAGACTGTATTTTTACTTCATAGACAGTGTTTTTACATCCTAGACAGGGTTGTAAACTCATGGAGAGGATTTTTATTTCATACACTGTATTTTTATATCATAGACAGGATTGTGACTTCGTAGAGAGGATTGTTACGTCATAGACTGCATTGTGACTTCATAGAAAGGATTGTTACTTCAAAAGCAAGATTGTTACTTCATAGGCTAGAGTGTTACTTCATAGACAGGGTTGTTACATCATAAAAAGGATTGTGACATCAAAGAGAGATTTCTTACTTCATAGACTGGATTGTGACTTCATAAACAGGATTGTTACTTCATAGACTGTATTTTTCCTTCATAGACAGTGTTGTTACATCATAGACAGGGTTGTTAACTCATGGAGAGGATAGTTACTTCATAGACTGGATTGTTACTTCATAGACAGGGTTGTTACACCAAAGACAGCATTGTTAGTTCATAGACAGCATTGTTACTTCATAGAGAGGGTTCTTATATCATAGACAGGATTGTGATGTCATGGAGAGTATTGTTATTTCATAGACAGGATAGTGACGTCATAGTTACGATGGTTACATCATAGATTGGATTGTGACTTCATAGACAGCATTGTTACTTCATAGACTGGATTGTGAATTCATAGAGAGCACTGTTACTTCATAGAGCGGGTTCTTACATCATAGACAGGATTGTGATGTTATTGAGAGTATTGTTACCTATTAGACTGGATTGTGCCTTCATAGAGATGACTGTTGCGTCACAGACAGGATTCCTACTTCACAAACAGGATTTTGACTTCATAGAGAGGATTGTTACTTCATAAACTGGATTGTGACATTATAGACAGCATTGTTACTTCATAGAGAGAATTGTTACATAATAAACAGTATTGTTACTTCATAGAATGTATTGTTACATCATAGACATTGTTGTTACATCATGGACAGGGTTGTTAACTCATGGAGAGGATTGTTACTTCATAGACTGTATTTTTACATCATAGACAGGATTGTGACTTCATAGAGAGGATTGTTACTTCATAGACTGCATTGTGACTCCATTGACAGGATTGTTACTTCATAAGCAGCATTGTTACGTCATAGGGTAGAGTGTTACTTCATAGACAGGGCTGTTACATCATAAACAGGATTGTGACGTCAAAGAGATGATTGTTACTTCATAGACTGGATTGTGACTTCATAGGCAGGATTGTTACATCATAAACAGGATTGTTGCTTGATAGACTGTATTTTCACTTCATAGACAGTGTTTTTACATCCTAGACAGGGTTGCAAACTCATGGAAATGATTTTTACTTCATAGACTGTATTTTTACATCATAGACAGGATTGTGACTTCGTAGAGAGGATTGTTACTTCATAGGCTAGAGTGTTACTTCATAGACAGGGTTGTTACATCATAAAAAGGATTGTGACATCAAAGAGAGATTTCTTACTTCATAGACTGGATTGTGACTTCATAGACTGGATTGTGACTTCATAGAAAGGATTGTTACTTCATAAACAGGATTGTTACTTCATAGACTGTATTTTTCCTTCATAGACAGTGTTGTTACATCATAGACAGGGTTGTTAACTCATGGAGAGGATTGTTACTTCATAGACTGTGTTTTTACATCATATACATGATTGTGACATCATAGAGAGGATTGTTACTTCATAGACTGCATTGTGACTTCATTGACAGGATTGTTACTTCTTAGGCAGGAGTGTTACTTCATAGACTGGATTGTTACTTCTTAGACAGGGTTGTTACATCATAGACAGCATTGTTACTTCATAGACAGCATTGTTACTTCATAGAGAGGGCTCTTTCATCATAGAAAGGATTGTGATGTCATGGAGAGTATTGTTACTTCATAGAGAGGATTGTGACGTCATAGATACGATGGTTACATCATAGACTGGATTGTGACTTCATAGACAGCATTGTTACTTCATAGACTGGATTGTGACTTCATATACAGCACTCTTACTTCATAGAGAGGCTTCTTACATCATAGACAAAATTGTGATGTCATCGAGAGTATTGTTACCTCACAGTCTGGATTGTGCCTTCATAGAGACGATTCTTACGTCAGAGACAGGATTGCTGCTTCACAGAAAGGATTGTGACTTCATAGAGAGGACTGTTGCTTCATAGAATGGATTGTTATTTCATAGACAGCCTTGTTACATCATAGAGAGGGTTCTTACATAATAGACAGGATTATGATATCATCGAGAGTATTGTTACCTCATAGACTGGATTTTGCCTTCATAGAGAGGATTGTTGCGTCACAGACAGGATTCCTACTTAACAGACAGGATTTTGACTTCATAGAGAGGATTGTTACTTCATAGAAGAGATTGTGACTTCATAGACAGCATTGTGACTTCATAGACAGAATTGTTACATAATGAACAGTATTGTTACTTCATAGAATGTATTGTTACTTCATTGACAGTGTTGTTACATCATATACAGGATTGTGACATCATAGAGAGGATTGTTACTTCGTAGACTGTATTTTTACATCATAGACTGGATTGTGACTTCATAGACAGGATTGTTACCTCAGAATTAGGATTGTTACTTCATAGGAAGGGTTGTGAGTTCATAAACAGGATTGGTACTTCATTAACAGGATTGTTACTTCATAGACAGTGTTGTTACATCATAGACAGGGTTGTTAAATCATGGAGAGGATTGTTACTTCATAGACTGCATTGTGACTTCATAGAAGGGATTGTTACTTCATAAGCAGGATTGTTTCTTCATAGGCTAGAGTGTTACTTCATACACAGGGTTGTTACATCATAAACAGGATTGTGACATCAAAGAGAGATTTCTAACTTCATAGACTGGATTGTGACTTCATAGACAGCATTGTGACTTCATAGACAGAATTGTTACATCATAAACAGTATTGTTACTTCATAGAATGTAATGGTACTTCATAGACACTGTTGTTACATCATAGAAAGGATTGTTAACTCATAGAGACGAATGTTGCTTCATAGATTGTATTTTTACATCATAGACTGGATTGTGACTTCATAGACAGGATTGTTACCTCATAAAAAGGATTGTTACTTCATAGGAAGGATTGTGACTTCAACAACAGGATTGTTACTTCATTAACAGGATTGTTACTTCATATACAGTATTTATACTTCATCGACAGTGTTGTTACATCATAGACAGGGTTGTTAACTCATGGAGAGGATTGTTACTTCATAGACAGTATTTTTACATCATAGACAAGATTGTGACTTCATAGAGAGGATTGTTACTTCATAGACTGCATTGTGACTCCATTGACAGGATTGTTACTTCTTAAGCAGGATTGTTACTTCATAGGGTAGAGTGATACTTCATAGACAGGGCTGTTACATCATAAACAGGATTGTGACGTCAAAGAGATGATTGTTACTTCATAGACTGGATTGTGACTTCATAGGCAGGATTGTTACATCATAAACAGGATTGTTGCTTGATAGACTGTATTTTTAATTCATAGACAGTGTTTTCACATCCTAGACAGGGTTGTAAACTCATGTAGAGGATTTTTACTTCATAGACTGTATTTTTACATCATAGACAGGATTGTGACTTCGTAGAGAGGATTGTTACTTCATAGGCAGGAGTGTTACTTCATAGAATGGATTGTTACTTCATAGACAGGATTGTGACTTCATTGAGACGATTGTTACTTCATAGACTGCATTGTGACTTCATAGAAGGGATTGTTACTTCATAAGCCGGATTGTTTCTTCATAGGCTAGAGTGTTACTTCATAGACAGGGTTGTTACATTATAAAAAGGATTGTGACATCAAAGAGAGATTTCTTACTTCATAGACTGGATTGTGACTTCATAGAAAGGATTGTTACTTCATAAGCCGGATTGTTTCTTCATAGGCTAGAGTGTTACTTCATAGACAGGGTTGTTACATTATAAAAAGGATTGTGACATCAAAGAGAGATTTCTTACTTCATAAACAGGATTGTTACTTCATAGACTGTATTTTTCCTTCATAGACAGTGTTGTTACATCATAGACAGGGTTGTTAACTCATGGAGAGGATAGTTACTTCATAGACTGGATTATTACTTCATAGACAGGGTTGTTACATCATAGACAGCATTGTTACTTCATAGACAGCATTGTTACTTCACAGAGAGGGTTCTTACATCATAGACAGGATTGTGATGTCATGGAGAGTATTGTTACTTCATAGACAGGATAGTGACGTCATAGATACGATGGTTACATCATAGATTGGATTGTGACTTCATAGACAGCATTGTTACTTCATAGACTGGATTGTGAATTCACACAGAGCACTGTTACTTCATAGAGAGGGTTCTTACACCATAGACAGGATTGTGATGTTATCGAGAGTATTGTTACATATTAGACTGGATTGTGCCTTCATAGAGCTTATTGTTGTGTCACAGACAGGATTCCTACTTCACAGACAGGATTTTGACTTCACAGAGAGGATTGTTACTTCATAAACTGGATTGTGACATTATAGACAGCATTGTGACTTCATAGAATTGTTACATAATAAACAGTATTGTTACTTCATAGAATGTATTGTTACATCATAGACAGTGTTGTTACATCATAGACAGGGTTGTTAACTCATAGAGGGGATTGTTACTTCATAGACTGTATTTTTACATCATAGACTGGATTTTGACTTCATAGAAAGGATTGCTACTTCATAAACAGGATTGTTACTTCATAGACAGTATTTTAACTTCATAGACAGTGTTGTTACATCATAGACAGGGTTGTTAACTCATGGAGAGGATTGTTACTTCATAGACTGTATTTTTACATCATATACAGGATTGTGACATCATAGAGAGGATTGTTACTTCATAGACTGCACTCTGACTTCATTGACAGGATTGTTACTTCATAGGCAGGAGTGTTACTTCATAGACTGGATTGTTACTTCTTAGACAGGGTTGTTACATCATAGACAGCATAGTGACTTCATAGACAGCATTGTTACTTCATAGAGAGGGTTCTTACATCATAGAAAGGATTGTGATGTCATGGAGAGTATTGTTACTTCATAGACAGGATTGTGACGTCATAGATACGATGGTTACATCATAGACTGGATTGTCACTTCAGAGACAGCATTGTTACTTCATAGACTGGATTGTGACTTCATATACAGCACTGTTACTTTATAGAGAGGGTTCTAACATCATAGACAGGATTGTGATGTCATCGAGAGTATTGTTAATTCACAGTCTGGATTGTGCCTTCATAGAGATGATTCTTACGTCACAGACAGGATTGCTGCTTCACAGAAAGGATTGTGACTTCATAGAGAGGACTGTTGCTTCATAGAATAGATTGTGACTTCATATACAGGATTGTGAAATCATAGAGAGGATTGTTACTTCATAGACTGCATTGTGACTTCATTGACAGGATTGTTACTTCATAGGCAGGAGTGTTACTTCATAGACTGGATTGTTACTTCTTAGAAAGGGATGTTACATCATAGACAGCATTGTTACTTCATAGACAGCATTGTTACTTCATAGAGAGGGCTCTTACATCATAGAAAGGATTGTGATGTCATGGAGAGTATTGTTACTTCATAGACAGGATTGTGACGTCATAGATACGATGGTTACAACATAGACTGGATTGTGACTTCATAGACAGCATTGTTACTTCATAGACTGGATTGTGACTTCATATACAGCACTGTTACTTCATAGAGAGGGTTCTTACATCTTAGACAGGATTGTGACTTCGTAGAGAGGATTGTTACTTCATAGGCAGGAGTGTTACTACATAGAATGGATTGTTACTTCATAGACAGGATTGTGACTTCATTGAGAGGATTGTTACTTCATAGGCTGCATTGTGACTTCATAGAAAGGATTGTTACTTCAAAAGCAGGATTGTTACTTCATAGGCTAGAGTGTTACTTCATAGACAGGGTTGTTACATCATAAAAAGGATTGTGACATCAAAGAGAGATTTCTTACTTCATAGACTGGATTGGGACTTCATAGACTGGATTGTGACTTCATAGAAAGTATTGTTACTTCATAAACAGGATTGTTACTTCATAGACTGTATTTTTCCTTCATAGACAGTGTTGTTACATCATAGACAGGGTTGTTAACTCATGGAGAGGATAGTTACTTCATAGACTGGATTGTTACTTCATAGACAGGGTTGTTACACAAAAGACAGCATTGTTACTTCATAGACAGCATTGTTACTTCATAGAGAGGGTTCTTATATCATAGACAGGATTGTGATGTCATGGAGAGTATTGTTATTTCATAGACAGGATAGTGACGTCATAGATACGATGGTTACATCATAGATTGGATTGTGACTTCATAGACAGCATTGTTACTTCATAGACTGGATTGTGAATTCATAGAGAGCACTGTTACTTCATAGAGCGGGTTCTTACATCATAGACAGGATTGTGATGTTATTGAGAGTATTGTTACCTATTAGACTGGATTGTGCCTTCATAGAGATGACTGTTGCGTCACAGACAGGATTCCTACTTCACAAACAGGATTTTGACTTCATAGAGAGGATTGTTACTTCATAAACTGGATTGTGACATTATAGACAGCATTGTTACTTCATAGAGAGAATTGTTACATAATAAAGAGTATTGTTACTTCATAGAATGTATTGTTACATCATAGACATTGTTGTTACATCATAGACAGGGTTGTTAACTCATGGAGGGGATTGTTACTTCACAGGCTGTATTTTTACATCATAGACAGGATTGTGACTTCATAGAGAGGATTGTTACTTCATAGACTGCATTGTGACTCCATTGACAGGATTGTTACTTCATAAGCAGGATTGTTACTTCATAGGATAGAGTGTTACTTCATAGACAGGGCTGTTACATTATAAACAGGATTGTGACGTCAAAGAGATGATTGTTACTTCATAGACTGGATTGTGACTTCATAGGCAGGATTTTTACATCATAAACAGGATTGTTGCTTGACAGACTGTATTTTTACTTCATAGACAGTGTTTTTACATCCTAGACAGTGTTGCAAACTCATGGAGAGGATTTTTACTTCATAGACTGTTTTTTTACATCATAGACAGGATTGTGACTTCGTAGAGAGGATTGTTACTTCATAGGCAGGAGTGTTACTTCATAGAATGGATTGTTACTTCATAGACAGGATTGTGACTTCATAGAAGGGATTGTTACTTCATAAGCAGGATTGTTACTTCATAGGCTAGAGTGTTACTTCATAGACAGGGTTGTTACATCATAAAAAGGATTGTGACATCAAAGAGAGATTTCTTACTTCATAGACTGGATTGTGACTTCATAGACTGGATTGTGACTTCATAGAAAGGATTGTTACTTCATAAACAGGATTGTTACTTCATAGACTGTATTTTTCCTTCATAGACATTGTTGTTACATCATAGACAGGGTTGTTAACTCATGGAGAGGATTGTTACTTCATAGACTGTGTTTTTACATCATATACAGGATTGTGACATCATAGAGAGGATTGTTACTTCATAGACTGCATTGTGACTTCATTGACAGGATTGTTACTTCATAGGCAGGAGTGTTACTTCATAGACTGGATTGTTACTTCTTAGACAGGGTTGTTACATCATAGACAGCATTGTTACTTCATAGACAGCATTGTTACTTCATAGAGAGGGCTCTTTCATCATAGAAAGAATTGTGATGTCATGGAGAGTATTGTTACTTCATAGAGAGGATTGTGACGTCATAGATATCATGGTTACATCATAGACTGGATTGTGACTTCATAGACAGCATTGTTACTTCATAGACTGGATTGTGACTTCATATACCGCACTCTTACTTCATAGAGAGGCTTCTTACATCATAAACAAAATTGTGATGTCATTGAGAGTATTGTTACCTCACAGTCTGGATTGTGCCTTCATAGAGACGATTCTTACGTCACAGACAGGATTGCTGCTTCACAGAAAGGATTGTGACTTCATAGAGCGGACTGTTGCTTCATAGAATGGATTGTTATTTCATAGACAGCCTTGTTACATCATAGAGAGGGTTCTTACATAATAGACAGGATTATGATATCATCGAGAGTATTGTTACCTCATAGACTGGATTGTGCCTTAATAGAGAGGATTGTTGCGTCACAGACAGGATTCCTACTTAACAGACAGGATTTTGACTTCATAGAGAGGATTGTTACTTCATAGAAGGGATTGTGACTTCATAGACAGCATTGTGACTTCATAGACAGAATTATTACATAATGTACAGTATTGTTACTTCATAGAATGTATTGTTACTTCATTGACAGTGTTGTTACATCATAGAAAGGATTGTTAACTCATAGAGAGGATTGTTACTTCATAGACTGTATTTTTACATCATAGACTGGATTGTGACTTCATAGACAGGATTGTTACCTCAGAAATAGGATTGTTACTTCATAGGAAGGGTTGTGAGTTCATAAACAGGATTGTTACTTCATTAACAGGATTGTTACTTCATATACAGTATTTATACTTCATAGACAGTGTTGTTACATCACAGACAGGGTTGTTAACTCATGGAGAGGATTGTTACTTCATAGACAGTATTTTTACATCATAGACAAGATTGTGACTTCATAGAGAGGATTGTTACTTCATAGACTGCATTGTGACTCCATTTACAGGATTGTTACTTCATAAGCAGGATTGTTACTTCATAGGGTAGAGTGATACTTCATAGACAGGGCTGTTACATCATAAACAGGATTGTGACGTCAAAGAGATGATTGTTACTTCATAGACTGGATTGTGACTTCATAGGCAGGATTGTTACATCATAAACAGGATTGTTGCTTGATAGACTGTATTTTTACTTCATAGACAGTGTTTTTACATCCTAGACAGGGTTGTAAACTCATGGAGAGGATTTTTATTTCATAGACTGTATTTTTACATCATAGACAGGATTGTGACTTCGTAGAGAGGATTGTTACTTCATAGGCAGGAGTGTTACTTCATAGACTGGATTTTTACTTCTTAGACAGGGTTGTTACATCATAGACAGCATTGTTACTTCATAGATGGCATTGTTACTTCATAGAGAGGGCTATTTCATCATAGAAAGGATTGTGATGTCATGGAGAGTATTGTTACTTCATAGAGAGGATTGTGACGTCATAGATATGATGGTTACATCATAGACTGGATTGTGACTTCATAGAGAGCACTGTAACTTCATAGAGAGGGTTCTTACATCATAGACAGGATTGTGATGTCATCGAGAGTATTGTTACCTCATAGACTGGATTGTGCCTTCATAGAGATGATTGTGACGTCACAGACAGGATTCCTACTTCACAGAGAGGATTTTGACTTCATAGAGAGGATTGTTACTTCATAGACTGGATTGTGACTTCATAGACAGCATTGTGACTTCATAGACAGGATTGTTACATAATAAACAGTATTGTTACTTCATAGGATGTATTGTTATTTCATAGACAGTGTTGTTACATCATAGACAGGATTGTTAACTCACAGAGAGGATTGTTACTACATAGACTGTATTTTTACATCATAGACTGGATTGTGACTTCATAGAGAGGATTGTTACTTCATAAACAGGATTGTTACTTCATAGACTGTATTGTTACTTCATAGACAGTGCTGTTACATCATAGACAGGGTTGTTAACTCATGGAGAGGATTGTTACTTCATAGACAGGGTTGTTATATCATAGACAGCATTGTTACTTCATAGACAGCATTGTTACTTCATAGAGATGGTTCTTACATCATCGACAGGATTGTGATGTCATCGAGAGTATTGTTACTTCATAGACAGGATTGTGACGTCATAGATACGATGGTTACATCATAGACTGGATTGATATTTCATAGACAGCATTGTTACTTCATAGACTGGATTGTGACTTCATAGAGAGCACTGTAACTTCATAAAGATGGTTCTTACATCATAGACAGGATTGTGATGTCATCGAGAGTATTGTTACCTCATAGACTGGATTGTGCCTTCATAGAGATGATTGTGACGTCACAGACAGGATTCCTACTTCACAGAGAGGATTTTGACTTCATAGAGAGGATTTTTACTTCATAGACTGGATTGTGACTTCATAGACAGCATTGTGACTTCATAGACAGGATTGTTACATAATAAAAAGTATTGTTACTTCATAGGATGTATTGTTACTTCATAGAAAGTGTTGTTACATCATAGACAGGATTGTTAACTCACAGAGAGGATTGTTACTTCATAGACTGTATTTTTACATCATAGACTGGATTGTGACTTCATAGAGAGGATTGTTACTTCATAAACAGGATTGTTACTTCATAGACTGTATTGTTACTTCATAGACAGTGCTGTTACATCATAGACAGGGTTGTTAACTCATGGAGAGGATTGTTACTTTATAGACAGTGTTGTTACATCATAGAGAGCATTGTTACTTCATAGACAGCATTGTTACTTCATAGAGATGGTTCTTACATCATAGACAGGATTGTGATGTCATCGAGAGTATTGTTACTTCATAGACAGGATTGTGACATCATAGATACGATGGTTACATCATAGACTGGATTGATATTTCTTAGACAGGATTGTTACTTCATAGACTGGATTTTGACTTCATAGAGAGCACTGTAACTTCATAGAGAGGGTTCTTACATCATAGACAGGATTGTGATGTCATCGAGAGTATTGTTACCTCATAGACTGGATTGTGCCTTCATAGAGATGATTGTTACGTCACAGACAGGATTCCTACTTCACAGAGAGGATTTTAACTTCATAGAGAGGATTTTTACTTCATAGACTGGATTGTGACTTCATAGACAGCATTGTGACTTCATAGACAGGACTGTTACATAATAAAAAGTATTGTTACTTCATAGGATGTATTGTTACTTCATAGAAAGTGTTGTTACATCATAGACAGGATTGTTAACTCACAGAGAGGATTGTTACTTCATAGACTGTGTTTTGACATCATAGACTGGATTGTTACTTCATAGACAGGGTTGTTACATCATAGACAGCATTGTTACTTCATAGACAGCATTGTTACTTCATAGAGAGGGTTCTTACATCATAGACAGGATTGTGATGTCATTGACAGTATTGTTACATCATAGACAGGATTGTGACGTCATAGATACGATGGTTACATCATAGACTGGGTTGTGAATTCATAGACAGCATTGTTATTTCATAGACTGGATTGTGACTTAATAGACAGCATTGTTACTTCATAGAGATGGTTCTTACATAATAGATAGGATTGTGAAATCATCGAGGGTATTGTTACCTCACAGTCTGTTTTGTGCCTTCATAGAGACGATACTTACGTCACAGACAGGATTGCTGCTTCACATAAAGGATTGTGACTTCATGGAGAGGACTGTTGCTTCATAGAATGGATTAAGACTTCATAGACAGCCTTGTTACTTCATTGAGAGGGTTCTTACATAATCGACAGGATTGTTATGTCAGCGAGAGTATTGTTACCTCATAGACTGGATTGTGCCTTCATAGAGATGATTGTTACGTCACAGACAGGTTTCCTACTTCCCAGACAGGATTTTGATATCATAGAGAGGATTGTTACTGCAAAGACTGGATTGTGACTTCATAGACAGCATTGTGACTTCATAGACAGGATTGTTACATAATAAAAAGTATTGTTACTTCATAGGCTGTATAGTTACTTCATAGAAAGTGTTGTTACATCATAGACAGGATTGTTAACTCACAGAGAGGATTGTTACTTCATAGACTGTATTTTGACATCATAGACTGGATTGTGACTTCATAGACAGCATTGTGACTTCATAGACAGGATTGTTACATAATAAACAGTATTGTTACTTCATAGAATGTATTGTTACTTCATAGACAGTGTTGTTACTTCATAGACAGGATTGTTAACTCATGGACAGGATTGTTACTTCATAGACTGTATTTTTACATCATAGACAGGATTGTGACTTCAAAGACAGGATTGTTACTTCATAGATTGCATTGGACTTCATAGACAGTATTGTTACTTCATACGTAGGAGTGTTACTTCATAGACTGGATTGTTACATCATAGACTGGATTGTTACTTCATAGACAGGGTTGTTACATCATAGACAGCATTGTTACTTCATAGAGAGCACTGTTACTTCATAGAGAGGGTTCATACATCATAGACAGGATTGTGATGTCATCGAGAGTATTATTACCTCATAGACTGGATTGTGCCTTCATAGAGATGATACTTACGTCACAGACAGGATTGCTGCTTCACATAAAGGATTGTGACTTCATGGAGAGGACTGTTGCTTCATAGAATGGATTAAGACTTCATAGACAGCCTTGTTACTTCATTGAGAGGGTTCTTACATAATCGACAGGATTGTTATGTCAGCGAGAGTATTGTTACCTCATAGACTGGATTGTGCCTTCATAGAGATGATTGTTACGTCACAGACAGGATTCCTACTTCACAGACAGCATTTTGACTTCATAGAGAAGATTGTTACTTCATAGACTGGATTGTGACATCATAGACAGCATTATGACTTCATAGACAGGATTGTTACTTCATAAACAGGATTGTTACCTCATACACTGGATTGTGACTCATAGAAAGGATTGTTACTTCATAAACAGGATTGTTACTTCATAGACAGTATTTTTACTTCATAGACAGTGTTGTTACATCATAGACAGGATTGGTTACTCATGGAGAGGATTCTTAATTCATAGACTGCATTGTGACTTCATAGAAGGGATTCTTACCTCATAAGCAGGATTGTTACTTCATAGGCTAGAGTGTTACTTCATAGACAGGGTGGTTACATCCTAAACAGGGTTGTGACGTCAAAGAGAGAATTGCTACTTCATACACTGGATTGTGACTTCATAGAAAGGATTGTTACATCTTAAAGAGGATTGTTGCTTCATAGACTGTATTATTACTTCATAGAGAGTGTTGTTACATAAAAGACAGGGTTGTTAACTCATCGAGAGTATTGTTACTTCATAGACAGCATTGTGACTTCATAGACAGGATTGTTACTTCATAAGAAGGAGTGTTACTTCATAGACTGGATTGTTACTTCATAGACAGGGTTGTTACATCATAGACAGCATTGTTACTTCATAAACAGCATTGTTACTTCATAGAGAGGGTTCTTACATCATAGACAGGATTGTGAGGTCATCGAGAGTATTGTTACTTCGTAGACAGGATTGTGACGTCATAGATACGATGGTTACATCATAGACTGGATTGATATTTCATAGACAGCATTGTTACTTCATAGACTGGATTGTGACTTCATAGAGAGCACTGTAACTTCATAGAGAGGGTTCTTACATCATAGACAGGATTGTGATGTCATCGAGAGTATTGTTACCTCATAGACTGGATTGTGCCTTCATAGAGATGATTGTGACGTCACAGACAGGATTCCTACTTCACAGAGAGGATTTTGACTTCATAGAGAGGATTGTTACTTCATAGACTGGATTGTGACTTCATAGACAGCATTGTGACTTCATAGACAG
This sequence comes from Myotis nattereri, assembly GCF_964212035.1. Taxonomy (NCBI): domain Eukaryota; kingdom Metazoa; phylum Chordata; class Mammalia; order Chiroptera; family Vespertilionidae; genus Myotis; species Myotis nattereri. The sequence continues at coordinate 7,552,794 of NC_138088.1, forward strand.
GATTGTTACATAATAAACAGTATTGTTACTTCATAGGATGTATTGTTATTTCATAGACAGTGTTGTTACATCATAGACAGGATTGTTAACTCACAGAGAGGATTGTTACTACATAGACTGTATTTTTACATCATAGACTGGATTGTGACTTCATAGAGAGGATTGTTACTTCATAAACAGGATTGTTACTTCATAGACTGTATTGTTACTTCATAGACAGTGCTGTTACATCATAGACAGGGTTGTTAACTCATGGAGAGGATTGTTACTTCATAGACAGGGTTGTTATATCATAGACAGCATTGTTACTTCATAGACAGCATTGTTACTTCATAGAGATGGTTCTTACATCATCGACAGGATTGTGATGTCATCGAGAGTATTGTTACTTCATAGACAGGATTGTGACGTCATAGATACGATGGTTACATCATAGACTGGATTGATATTTCATAGACAGCATTGTTACTTCATAGACTGGATTGTGACTTCATAGAGAGCACTGTAACTTCATAAAGATGGTTCTTACATCATAGACAGGATTGTGATGTCATCGAGAGTATTGTTACCTCATAGACTGGATTGTGCCTTCATAGAGATGATTGTTACGTCACAGACAGGATTCCTACTTCACAGAGAGGATTTTGACTTCATAGAGAGGATTTTTACTTCATAGACTGGATTGTGACTTCATAGACAGTATTGTGACTTCATAGACAGGATTGTTACATAATAAAAAGTATTGTTACTTCATAGGATGTATTGTTACTTCATAGAAAGTGTTGTTACATCATAGACAGGATTGTTAACTCACAGAGAGGATTGTTACTTCATACACTGTATTTTTACATCATAGACTGGATTGTGACTTCATAGAGAGGATTGTTACTTCATAAACAGGATTGTTACTTCATAGACTGTATTGTTACTTCATAGACAGTGCTGTTACATCATAGACAGGGTTGTTAACTCATGGAGAGGATTGTTACTTTATAGACAGTGTTGTTACATCATAGAGAGCATTGTTACTTCATAGACAGCATTGTTACTTCATAGAGATGGTTCTTACATCATAGACAGGATTGTGATGTCATCGAGAGTATTGTTACTTCATAGACAGGATTGTGACATCATAGATACGATGGTTACATCATAGACTGGATTGATATTTCTTAGACAGCATTGTTACTTCATAGACTGGATTTTGACTTCATAGAGAGCACTGTAACTTCATAGAGAGGGTTCTTACATCATAGACAGGATTGTGATGTCATCGAGAGTATTGTTACCTCATAGACTGGATTGTGCCTTCATAGAGATGATTGTTACGTCACAGACAGGATTCCTACTTCTCAGAGAGGATTTTGACTTCATAGAGAGGATTTTTACTTCATAGACTGGATTGTGACTTCATAGACAGCATTGTGACTTCATAGACAGGACTGTTACATAATAAAAAGTATTGTTACTTCATAGGATGTATTGTTACTTCATAGAAAGTGTTGTTACATCATAGACAGGATTGTTAACTCACAGAGAGGATTGTTACTTCATAGACTGTGTTTTGACATCATAGACTGGATTGTTACTTCATAGACAGGGTTGTTACATCATAGACAGCATTGTTACTTCATAGACAGCATTGTTACTTCATAGAGAGGGTTCTTACATCATAGACAGGATTGTGATGTCATTGACAGTATTGTTACATCATAGACAGGATTGTGACGTCATAGATACGATGGTTACATCATAGACTGGGTTGTGAATTCATAGACAGCATTGTTATTTCATAGACTGGATTGTGACTTAATAGACAGCATTGTTACTTCATAGAGATGGTTCTTACATAATAGATAGGATTGTGAAATCATCGAGGGTATTGTTACCTCACAGTCTGTTTTGTGCCTTCATAGAGACGATACTTACGTCACAGACAGGATTGCTGCTTCACATAAAGGATTGTGACTTCATGGAGAGGACTGTTGCTTCATAGAATGGATTAAGACTTCATAGACAGCCTTGTTACTTCATTGAGAGGGTTCTTACATAATCGACAGGATTGTTATGTCAGCGAGAGTATTGTTACCTCATAGACTGGATTGTGCCTTCATAGAGATTATTGTTACGTCACAGACAGGTTTCCTACTTCCCAGACAGGATTTTGATATCATAGAGAGGATTGTTACTGCAAAGACTGGATTGTGACTTCATAGACAGCATTGTGACTTCATAGACAGGATTGTTACATAATAAACAGTATTGTTACTTCATAGAATGTATTGTTACTTCATAGACAGTGTTGTTACTTCATAGACAGGATTGTTAACTCATGGACAGGATTGTTACTTCATAGACTGTATTTTTACATCATAGACAGGATTGTGACTTCAAAGAGAGGATTGTTACTTCATAGATTACATTGGACTTCATAGACAGTATTGTTACTTCATACGTAGGAGTGTTACTTCATAGACTGGATTGTTACATCATAGACTGGATTGTTACTTCATAGACAGGGTTGTTACATCATAGACAGCATTGTTACTTCATAGAGAGCACTGTTACTTCATAGAGAGGGTTCATACATCATAGACAGGATTGTGATGTCATCGAGAGTATTATTACCTCATAGACTGGATTGTGCCTTCATAGAGATGATACTTACGTCACAGACAGGATTGCTGCTTCACATAAAGGATTGTGACTTCATGGAGAGGACTGTTGCTTCATAGAATGGATTAAGACTTCATAGACAGCCTTGTTACTTCATTGAGAGGGTTCTTACATAATCGACAGGATTGTTATGTCAGCGAGAGTATTGTTACCTCATAGACTGGATTGTGCCTTCATAGAGATGATTGTTACGTCACAGACAGGATTCCTACTTCACAGACAGCATTTTGACTTCATAGAGAAGATTGTTACTTCATAGACTGGATTGTGACATCATAGACAGCATTATGACTTCATAGACAGGATTGTTACTTCATAAACAGGATTGTTACCTCATACACTGGATTGTGACTCATAGAAAGGATTGTTACTTCATAAACAGGATTGTTACTTCATAGACAGTATTTTTACTTCATAGACAGTGTTGTTACATCATAGACAGGATTGGTTACTCATGGAGAGGATTCTTAATTCATAGACTGCATTGTGACTTCATAGAAGGGATTGTTACCTCATAAGCAGGATTGTTACTTCATAGGCTAGAGTGTTACTTCATAGACAGGGTGGTTACATCCTAAACAGGGTTGTGACGTCAAAGAGAGAATTGCTACTTCATACACTGGATTGTGACTTCATAGAAAGGATTGTTACATCTTAAAGAGGATTGTTGCTTCATAGACTGTATTATTACTTCATAGAGAGTGTTGTTACATAAAAGACAGGGTTGTTAACTCATCGAGAGTATTGTTACTTCATAGACAGCATTGTGACTTCATAGACAGGATTGTTACTTCATAAGAAGGAGTGTTACTTCATAGACTGGATTGTTACTTCATAGACAGGGTTGTTACATCATAGACAGCATTGTTACTTCATAAACAGCATTGTTACTTCATAGAGAGGGTTCTTACATCATAGACAGGATTGTGATGTCATCGAGAGTATTGTTACTTCGTAGACAGGATTGTGACGTCATAGATACGATGGTTACATCATAGACTGGATTGATATTTCATAGACAGCATTGTTACTTCATAGACTGGATTGTGACTTCATAGAGAGCACTGTAACTTCATAGAGAGGGTTCTTACATCATAGACAGGATTGTGATGTCATCGAGAGTATTGTTACCTCATAGACTGGATTGTGCCTTCATAGAGATGATTGTGACGTCACAGACAGGATTCCTACTTCACAGAGAGGATTTTGACTTCATAGAGAGGATTGTTACTTCATAGACTGGATTGTGACTTCATAGACAGCATTGTGACTTCATAGACAGGATTGTTACATAATAAACAGTATTGTTACTTCATAGGATGTATTGTTATTTCATAGACAGTGTTGTTACATCATAGACAGGATTGTTAACTCACAGAGAGGATTGTTACTACATAGACTGTATTTTTACATCATAGACTGGATTGTGACTTCATAGAGAGGATTGTTACTTCATAAACAGGATTGTTACTTCATAGACTGTATTGTTACTTCATAGACAGTGCTGTTACATCATAGACAGGGTTGTTAACTCATGGAGAGGATTGTTACTTCATAGACAGGGTTGTTATATCATAGACAGCATTGTTACTTCATAGACAGCATTGTTACTTCATAGAGATGGTTCTTACATCATCGACAGGATTGTGATGTCATCGAGAGTATTGTTACTTCATAGACAGGATTGTGACGTCATAGATACGATGGTTACATCATAGACTGGATTGATATTTCATAGACAGCATTGTTACTTCATAGACTGGATTGTGACTTCATAGAGAGCACTGTAACTTCATAAAGATGGTTCTTACATCATAGACAGGATTGTGATGTCATCGAGAGTATTGTTACCTCATAGACTGGATTGTGCCTTCATAGAGATGATTGTTACGTCACAGACAGGATTCCTACTTCACAGAGAGGATTTTGACTTCATAGAGAGGATTTTTACTTCATAGACTGGATTGTGACTTCATAGACAGCATTGTGACTTCATAGACAGGATTGTTACATAATAAAAAGTATTGTTACTTCATAGGATGTATTGTTACTTCATAGAAAGTGTTGTTACATCATAGACAGGATTGTTAACTCACAGAGAGGATTGTTACTTCATAGACTGTATTTTTACATCATAGACTGGATTGTGACTTCATAGAGAGGATTGTTACTTCATAAACAGGATTGTTACTTCATAGACTGTATTGTTACTTCATAGACAGTGCTGTTACATCATAGACAGGGTTGTTAACTCATGGAGAGGATTGTTACTTTATAGACAGTGTTGTTACATCATAGAGAGCATTGTTACTTCATAGACAGCATTGTTACTTCATAGAGATGGTTCTTACATCATAGACAGGATTGTGATGTCATCGAGAGTATTGTTACTTCATAGACAGGATTGTGACATCATAGATACGATGGTTACATCATAGACTGGATTGATATTTCTTAGACAGCATTGTTACTTCATAGACTGGATTTTGACTTCATAGAGAGCACTGTAACTTCATAGAGAGGGTTCTTACATCATAGACAGGATTGTGATGTCATCGAGAGTATTGTTACCTCATAGACTGGATTGTGCCTTCATAGAGATGATTGTTACGTCACAGACAGGATTCCTACTTCACAGAGAGGATTTTGACTTCATAGAGAGGATTTTTACTTCATAGACTGGATTGTGACTTCATAGACAGCATTGTGACTTCATAGACAGGACTGTTACATAACAAAAAGTATTGTTACTTCATAGGATGTATTGTTACTTCATAGAAAGTGTTGTTACATCATAGACAGGATTGTTAACTCACAGAGAGGATTGTTACTTCATAGACTGTGTTTTGACATCATAGACTGGATTGTTACTTCATAGACAGGGTTGTTACATCATAGACAGCATTGTTACTTCATAGACAGCATTGTTACTTCATAGAGAGGGTTCTTACATCATAGACAGGATTGTGATGTCATTGACAGTATTGTTACATCATAGACAGGATTGTGACGTCATAGATACGATGGTTACATCATAGACTGGGTTGTGAATTCATAGACAGCATTGTTATTTCATAGACTGGATTGTGACTTAATAGACAGCATTGTTACTTCATAGAGATGGTTCTTACATAATAGATAGGATTGTGAAATCATCGAGGGTATTGTTACCTCACAGTCTGTTTTGTGCCTTCATAGAGACGATACTTACGTCACAGACAGGATTGCTGCTTCACATAAAGGATTGTGACTTCATGGAGAGGACTGTTGCTTCATAGAATGGATTAAGACTTCATAGACAGCCTTGTTACTTCATTGAGAGGGTTCTTACATAATCGACAGGATTGTTATGTCAGCGAGAGTATTGTTACCTCATAGACTGGATTGTGCCTTCATAGAGATGATTGTTACGTCACAGACAGGATTCCTACTTCACAGACAGCATTTTGACTTCATAGAGAAGATTGTTACTTCATAGACTGGATTGTGACATCATAGACAGCATTATGACTTCATAGACAGGATTGTTACTTCATAAACAGGATTGTTACCTCATACACTGGATTGTGACTCATAGAAAGGATTGTTACTTCATAAACAGGATTGTTACTTCATAGACAGTATTTTTACTTCATAGACAGTGTTGTTACATCATAGACAGGATTGGTTACTCATGGAGAGGATTCTTAATTCATAGACTGCATTGTGACTTCATAGAAGGGATTGTTACCTCATAAGCAGGATTGTTACTTCATAGGCTAGAGTGTTACTTCATAGACAGGGTGGTTACATCCTAAACAGGGTTGTGACGTCAAAGAGAGAATTGCTACTTCATACACTGGATTGTGACTTCATAGAAAGGATTGTTACATCTTAAAGAGGATTGTTGCTTCATAGACTGTATTATTACTTCATAGAGAGTGTTGTTACATAAAAGACAGGGTTGTTAACTCATCGAGAGTATTGTTACTTCATAGACAGCATTGTGACTTCATAGACAGGATTGTTACTTCATAAGAAGGAGTGTTACTTCATAGACTGGATTGTTACTTCATAGACAGGGTTGTTACATCATAGACAGCATTGTTACTTCATAAACAGCATTGTTACTTCATAGAGAGGGTTCTTACATCATAGACAGGATTGTGATGTCATCGAGAGTATTGTTACTTCGTAGACAGGATTGTGACGTCATAGATACGATGGTTACATCATAGACTGGATTGATATTTCATAGACAGCATTGTTACTTCATAGACTGGATTGTGACTTCATAGAGAGCACTGTAACTTCATAGAGAGGGTTCTTACATCATAGACAGGATTGTGATGTCATCGAGAGTATTGTTACCTCATAGACTGGATTGTGCCTTCATAGAGATGATTGTGACGTCACAGACAGGATTCCTACTTCGCAGAGAGGATTTTGACTTCATAGAGAGGATTGTTACTTCATAGACTGGATTGTGACTTCATAGACAGCATTGTGACTTCATAGACAGGATTGTTACATAATAAACAGTATTGTTACTTCATAGGATGTATTGTTATTTCATAGACAGTGTTGTTACATCATAGACAGGATTGTTAACTCACAGAGAGGATTGTTACTACATAGACTGTATTTTTACATCATAGACTGGATTGTGACTTCATAGAGAGGATTGTTACTTCATAAACAGGATTGTTACTTCATAGACTGTATTGTTACTTCATAGACAGTGCTGTTACATCATAGACAGGGTTGTTAACTCATGGAGAGGATTGTTACTTCATAGACAGGGTTGTTATATCATAGACAGCATTGTTACTTCATAGACAGCATTGTTACTTCATAGAGATGGTTCTTACATCATCGACAGGATTGTGATGTCATCGAGAGTATTGTTACTTCATAGACAGGATTGTGACGTCATAGATACGATGGTTACATCATAGACTGGATTGATATTTCATAGACAGCATTGTTACTTCATAGACTGGATTGTGACTTCATAGAGAGCACTGTAACTTCATAAAGATGGTTCTTACATCATAGACAGGATTGTGATGTCATCGAGAGTATTGTTACCTCATAGACTGGATTGTGCCTTCATAGAGATGATTGTGACGTCACAGACAGGATTCCTACTTCACAGAGAGGATTTTGACTTCATAGAGAGGATTTTTACTTCATAGACTGGATTGTGACTTCATAGACAGCATTGTGACTTCATAGACAGGATTGTTACATAATAAAAAGTATTGTTACTTCATAGGATGTATTGTTACTTCATAGAAAGTGTTGTTACATCATAGACAGGATTGTTAACTCACAGAGAGGATTGTTACTTCATAGACTGTATTTTTACATCATAGACTGGATTGTGACTTCATAGAGAGGATTGTTACTTCATAAACAGGATTGTTACTTCATAGACTGTATTGTTACTTCATAGACAGTGCTGTTACATCATAGACAGGGTTGTTAACTCATGGAGAGGATTGTTACTTTATAGACAGTGTTGTTACATCATAGAGAGCATTGTTACTTCATAGACAGCATTGTTACTTCATAGAGATGGTTCTTACATCATAGACAGGATTGTGATGTCATCGAGAGTATTGTTACTTCATAGACAGGATTGTGACATCATAGATACGATGGTTACATCATAGACTGGATTGATATTTCTTAGACAGGATTGTTACTTCATAGACTGGATTTTGACTTCATAGAGAGCACTGTAACTTCATAGAGAGGGTTCTTACATCATAGACAGGATTGTGATGTCATCGAGAGTATTGTTACCTCATAGACTGGATTGTGCCTTCATAGAGATGATTGTTACGTCACAGACAGGATTCCTACTTCACAGAGAGGATTTTGACTTCATAGAGAGGATTTTTACTTCATAGACTGGATTGTGACTTCATAGACAGCATTGTGACTTCATAGACAGGACTGTTACATAATAAAAAGTATTGTTACTTCATAGGATGTATTGTTACTTCATAGAAAGTGTTGTTACATCATAGACAGGATTGTTAACTCACAGAGAGGATTGTTACTTCATAGACTGTGTTTTGACATCATAGACTGGATTGTTACTTCATAGACAGGGTTGTTACATCATAGACAGCATTGTTACTTCATAGACAGCATTGTTACTTCATAGAGAGGGTTCTTACATCATAGACAGGATTGTGATGTCATTGACAGTATTGTTACATCATAGACAGGATTGTGACGTCATAGATACGATGGTTACATCATAGACTGGGTTGTGAATTCATAGACAGCATTGTTATTTCATAGACTGGATTGTGACTTAATAGACAGCATTGTTACTTCATAGAGATGGTTCTTACATAATAGATAGGATTGTGAAATCATCGAGGGTATTGTTACCTCACAGTCTGTTTTGTGCCTTCATAGAGACGATACTTACGTCACAGACAGGATTGCTGCTTCACATAAAGGATTGTGACTTCATGGAGAGGACTGTTGCTTCATAGAATGGATTAAGACTTCATAGACAGCCTTGTTACTTCATTGAGAGGGTTCTTACATAATCGACAGGATTGTTATGTCAGCGAGAGTATTGTTACCTCATAGACTGGATTGTGCCTTCATAGAGATGATTGTTACGTCACAGACAGGTTTCCTACTTCCCAGACAGGATTTTGATATCATAGAGAGGATTGTTACTGCAAAGACTGGATTGTGACTTCATAGACAGCATTGTGACTTCATAGACAGGATTGTTACATAATAAAAAGTATTGTTACTTCATAGGCTGTATAGTTACTTCATAGAAAGTGTTGTTACATCATAGACAGGATTGTTAACTCACAGAGAGGATTGTTACTTCATAGACTGTATTTTGACATCATAGACTGGATTGTGACTTCATAGACAGCATTGTGACTTCATAGACAGGATTGTTACATAATAAACAGTATTGTTACTTCATAGAATGTATTGTTACTTCATAGACAGTGTTGTTACTTCATAGACAGGATTGTTAACTCATGGACAGGATTGTTACTTCATAGACTGTATTTTTACATCATAGACAGGATTGTGACTTCAAAGAGAGGATTGTTACTTCATAGATTGCATTGGACTTCATAGACAGTATTGTTACTTCATACGTAGGAGTGTTACTTCATAGACTGGATTGTTACATCATAGACTGGATTGTTACTTCATAGACAGGGTTGTTACATCATAGACAGCATTGTTACTTCATAGAGAGCACTGTTACTTCATAGAGAGGGTTCATACATCATAGACAGGATTGTGATGTCATCGAGAGTATTATTACCTCATAGACTGGATTGTGCCTTCATAGAGATGATACTTACGTCACAGACAGGATTGCTGCTTCACATAAAGGATTGTGACTTCATGGAGAGGACTGTTGCTTCATAGAATGGATTAAGACTTCATAGACAGCCTTGTTACTTCATTGAGAGGGTTCTTACATAATCGACAGGATTGTTATGTCAGCGAGAGTATTGTTACCTCATAGACTGGATTGTGCCTTCATAGAGATGATTGTTACGTCACAGACAGGATTCCTACTTCACAGACAGCATTTTGACTTCATAGAGAAGATTGTTACTTCATAGACTGGATTGTGACATCATAGACAGCATTATGACTTCATAGACAGGATTGTTACTTCATAAACAGGATTGTTACCTCATACACTGGATTGTGACTCATAGAAAGGATTGTTACTTCATAAACAGGATTGTTACTTCATAGACAGTATTTTTACTTCATAGACAGTGTTGTTACATCATAGACAGGATTGGTTACTCATGGAGAGGATTCTTAATTCATAGACTGCATTGTGACTTCATAGAAGGGATTGTTACCTCATAAGCAGGATTGTTACTTCATAGGCTAGAGTGTTACTTCATAGACAGGGTGGTTACATCCTAAACAGGGTTGTGACGTCAAAGAGAGAATTGCTACTTCATACACTGGATTGTGACTTCATAGAAAGGATTGTTACATCTTAAAGAGGATTGTTGCTTCATAGACTGTATTATTACTTCATAGAGAGTGTTGTTACATAAAAGACAGGGTTGTTAACTCATCGAGAGTATTGTTACTTCATAGACAGCATTGTGACTTCATAGACAGGATTGTTACTTCATAAGAAGGAGTGTTACTTCATAGACTGGATTGTTACTTCATAGACAGGGTTGTTACATCATAGACAGCATTGTTACTTCATAAACAGCATTGTTACTTCATAGAGAGGGTTCTTACATCATAGACAGGATTGTGATGTCATCGAGAGTATTGTTACTTCGTAGACAGGATTGTGACGTCATAGATACGATGGTTACATCATAGACTGGATTGATATTTCATAGACAGCATTGTTACTTCATAGACTGGATTGTGACTTCATAGAGAGCACTGTAACTTCATAGAGAGGGTTCTTACATCATAGACAGGATTGTGATGTCATCGAGAGTATTGTTACCTCATAGACTGGATTGTGACTTCATAGAGATGATTGTGACGTCACAGACAGGATTCCTACTCCACAGAGAGGATTTTGACTTCATAGAGAGGATTGTTACTTCATAGACTGGATTGTGACTTCATAGACAGCATTGTGACTTCATAGACAGGATTGTTACATAATAAACAGTATTGTTACTTCATAGGATGTATTGTTATTTCATAGACAGTGTTGTTACATCATAGACAGGATTGTTAACTCACAGAGAGGATTGTTACTACATAGACTGTATTTTTACATCATAGACTGGATTGTGACTTCATAGAGAGGATTGTTACTTCATAAACAGGATTGTTACTTCATAGACTGTATTGTTACTTCATAGACAGTGCTGTTACATCATAGACAGGGTTGTTAACTCATGGAGAGGATTGTTACTTCATAGACAGGGTTGTTATATCATAGACAGCATTGTTACTTCATAGACAGCATTGTTACTTCATAGAGATGGTTCTTACATCATCGACAGGATTGTGATGTCATCGAGAGTATTGTTACTTCATAGACAGGATTGTGACGTCATAGATACGATGGTTACATCATAGACTGGATTGATATTTCATAGACAGCATTGTTACTTCATAGACTGGATTGTGACTTCATAGAGAGCACTGTAACTTCATAAAGATGGTTCTTACATCATAGACAGGATTGTGATGTCATCGAGAGTATTGTTACCTCATAGACTGGATTGTGCCTTCATAGAGATGATTGTTACGTCACAGACAGGATTCCTACTTCACAGAGAGGATTTTGACTTCATAGAGAGGATTTTTACTTCATAGACTGGATTGTGACTTCATAGACAGTATTGTGACTTCATAGACAGGATTGTTACATAATAAAAAGTATTGTTACTTCATAGGATGTATTGTTACTTCATAGAAAGTGTTGTTACATCATAGACAGGATTGTTAACTCACAGAGAGGATTGTTACTTCATAGACTGTATTTTTACATCATAGACTGGATTGTGACTTCATAGAGAGGATTGTTACTTCATAAACAGGATTGTTACTTCATAGACTGTATTGTTACTTCATAGACAGTGCTGTTACATCATAGACAGGGTTGTTAACTCATGGAGAGGATTGTTACTTTATAGACAGTGTTGTTACATCATAGAGAGCATTGTTACTTCATAGACAGCATTGTTACTTCATAGAGATGGTTCTTACATCATAGACAGGATTGTGATGTCATCGAGAGTATTGTTACTTCATAGACAGGATTGTGACATCATAGATACGATGGTTACATCATAGACTGGATTGATATTTCTTAGACAGCATTGTTACTTCATAGACTGGATTGTGACTTCATAGAGAGCACTGTAACTTCATAGAGAGGGTTCTTACATCATAGACAGGATTGTGATGTCATCGAGAGTATTGTTACCTCATAGACTGGATTGTGCCTTCATAGAGATGATTGTTACGTCACAGACAGGATTCCTACTTCACAGAGAGGATTTTGACTTCATAGAGAGGATTTTTACTTCATAGACTGGATTGTGACTTCATAGACAGCATTGTGACTTCATAGACAGGACTGTTACATAATAAAAAGTATTGTTACTTCATAGGATGTATTGTTACTTCATAGAAAGTGTTGTTACATCATAGACAGGATTGTTAACTCACAGAGAGGATTGTTACTTCATAGACTGTGTTTTGACATCATAGACTGGATTGTTACTTCATAGACAGGGTTGTTACATCATAGACAGCATTGTTACTTCATAGACAGCATTGTTACTTCATAGAGAGGGTTCTTACATCATAGACAGGATTGTGATGTCATTGACAGTATTGTTACATCATAGACAGGATTGTGACGTCATAGATACGATGGTTACATCATAGACTGGGTTGTGAATTCATAGACAGCATTGTTATTTCATAGACTGGATTGTGACTTAATAGACAGCATTGTTACTTCATAGAGATGGTTCTTACATAATAGATAGGATTGTGAAATCATCGAGGGTATTGTTACCTCACAGTCTGTTTTGTGCCTTCATAGAGACGATACTTACGTCACAGACAGGATTGCTGCTTCACATAAAGGATTGTGACTTCATGGAGAGGACTGTTGCTTCATAGAATGGATTAAGACTTCATAGACAGCCTTGTTAATTCATTGAGAGGGTTCTTACATAATCGAAAGGATTGTTATGTCAGCGAGAGTATTGTTACCTCATAGACTGGATTGTGCCTTCATACAGATGATTGTTACGTCACAGACAGGTTTCCTACTTCCCAGACAGGATTTTGATATCATAGAGAGGATTGTTACTGCAAAGACTGGATTGTGACTTCATAGACAGCATTGTGACTTCATAGACAGGATTGTTACATAATAAAAAGTATTGTTACTTCATAGGCTGTATAGTTACTTCATAGAAAGTGTTGTTACATCATAGACAGGATTGTTAACTCACAGAGAGGATTGTTACTTCATAGACTGTATTTTGACATCATAGACTGGATTGTGACTTCATAGACAGCATTGTGACTTCATAGACAGGATTGTTACATAATAAACAGTATTGTTACTTCATAGAATGTATTGTTACTTCATAGACAGTGTTGTTACTTCATAGACAGGATTGTTAACTCATGGACAGGATTGTTACTTCATAGACTGTATTTTTACATCATAGACAGGATTGTGACTTCAAAGAGAGGATTGTTACTTCATAGATTGCATTGGACTTCATAGACAGTATTGTTACTTCATACGTAGGAGTGTTACTTCATAGACTGGATTGTTACATCATAGACTGGATTGTTACTTCATAGACAGGGTTGTTACATCATAGACAGCATTGTTACTTCATAGAGAGCACTGTTACTTCATAGAGAGGGTTCATACATCATAGACAGGATTGTGATGTCATCGAGAGTATTATTACCTCATAGACTGGATTGTGCCTTCATAGAGATGATACTTACGTCACAGACAGGATTGCTGCTTCACATAAAGGATTGTGACTTCATGGAGAGGACTGTTGCTTCATAGAATGGATTAAGACTTCATAGACAGCCTTGTTACTTCATTGAGAGGGTTCTTACATAATCGACAGGATTGTTATGTCAGCGAGAGTATTGTTACCTCATAGACTGGATTGTGCCTTCATAGAGATGATTGTTACGTCACAGACAGGATTCCTACTTCACAGACAGCATTTTGACTTCATAGAGAAGATTGTTACTTCATAGACTGGATTGTGACATCATAGACAGCATTATGACTTCATAGACAGGATTGTTACTTCATAAACAGGATTGTTACCTCATACACTGGATTGTGACTCATAGAAAGGATTGTTACTTCATAAACAGGATTGTTACTTCATAGACAGTATTTTTACTTCATAGACAGTGTTGTTACATCATAGACAGGATTGGTTACTCATGGAGAGGATTCTTAATTCATAGACTGCATTGTGACTTCATAGAAGGGATTGTTACCTCATAAGCAGGATTGTTACTTCATAGGCTAGAGTGTTACTTCATAGACAGGGTGGTTACATCCTAAACAGGGTTGTGACGTCAAAGAGAGAATTGCTACTTCATACACTGGATTGTGACTTCATAGAAAGGATTGTTACATCTTAAAGAGGATTGTTGCTTCATAGACTGTATTATTACTTCATAGAGAGTGTTGTTACATAAAAGACAGGGTTGTTAACTCATCGAGAGTATTGTTACTTCATAGACAGCATTGTGACTTCATAGACAGGATTGTTACTTCATAAGAAGGAGTGTTACTTCATAGACTGGATTGTTACTTCATAGACAGGGTTGTTACATCATAGACAGCATTGTTACTTCATAAACAGCATTGTTACTTCATAGAGAGGGTTCTTACATCATAGACAGGATTGTGATGTCATCGAGAGTATTGTTACTTCGTAGACAGGATTGTGACGTCATAGATACGATGGTTACATCATAGACTGGATTGATATTTCATAAACAGCATTGTTACTTCATAGACTGGATTGTGACTTCATAGAGAGCACTGTAACTTCATAGAGAGGGTTCTTACATCATAGACAGGATTGTGATGTCATCGAGAGTAGTGTTACCTCATAGACTGGATTGTGCCTTCATAGAGATGATTGTGACGTCACAGACAGGATTCCTACTTCACAGAGAGGATTTTGACTTCATAGAGAGGATTGTTACTTCAT